>NC_134706.1:141685746-142285746 GCF_043290135.1 Rhipicephalus microplus
GCCGCTGCCGCATGCTTTCCGCTAATGTACGCGAACCTTTCCCGGCCGTCACCGGCGTTGCGGGTTCGCGAAGCCGATCGCGTTCGTGAACGGTGACGTCCCGCCTGGAACACTGATGTCACGGGTCCCGTTAATTAGCGAGGCGATCGCCGGCTAATTCCAAGGGCCGAAGTATCGGCCCCCTCGAACCGCACCACGAAAGCGTGGACAATTTAGAAGTGGTCCTATTTGGCGCGCCAGCGGACGCCGGCTGTGGCCCAAAGAACAAGTCAGAGCCGAGAGTTGATAAACAAAACAAAATCATATTCTCAATAACGGCAGATCAAAAACAATACTCAAGTATGCACACTCCACAACAGTAGAGTACAATATGTCACCAATCAAACAACGTACTACACAGTACAATCAGCCACACTCGAAACAACGGACACAGACAACAATACGCACTACAATGCAGTCGCATGTATTGAACAACCAAGACACTTAAAGACTAAAGAGATAGAAAACCTGTTCAGTCCAAAGTTCTTGGAACAAAAGTCTGGATGATACTCTTTCGAGAATCGCTCACTCAAAGTCCAGCGTTGTTGTCGTTCCGCTGCCCCCGAAGTTTCTCTTCCAGGAAACCTCGACCGCCCCCGAAGTTTCTCTTCTAGAAAACCTCGCGTCTTTACTTGGCCACTCTCCAAGCTTCAACCTTCTTCGCCGGAAACACGTTGGCTTCACACACGCAGCTGTTACCTCGCGTCTTCGCTCGATAGCGGTAGACACACGCTCTTGCCTGTAGCTCGAGCCTTCTCCCCTCAGGTGGAAATCCTCTTCTTCTCCTGCTTTGTCACTATGGACAAAACCTTCGCCGACTACATGGCGGGATACTCTACGCGCTCTGGCGCTAACTTCCGTCTTCCCCTGATCTCCCATCTCGGCTGCTCGATTAAGTACCTTCCGCGCGAGATTCCAGAAAGTTCTCATCATTTCGTCGGCGCGATGCGCAGCGAAGGCTGGGGGAAGGGCGAGACGGTTCGAAGGCCGTCCGCGACGGATGACGCAACCCAGCCTCACCCCGCCCCTTTCCATCTAGAAAATTCCAGGGCTTGCTCGGCCACCGACGCGAGGAGGTTTCGTCGGTGAACCTACGTTTCCGAGGTTCTTTGGATGTTTTTCTTTTTTTTATCGTTGACCTCGCGGCGTCACTCCGGCTTTTCGCCTCGAGAATTGGGCCGCGTGCCCTTTTTGAGCGCTCGTTTTGTGACAACTGACAAGGTGCGAGCCAGAGAAGCCGAACGCAAGCATCGGCAGTGGAAGACCAATGACACCGGCAATGTGCGAGTCAAGAACGGCGATCGCGTTTGAGAATTCAGACGGCGTGTGAGTAACACCAACGAGATGTGAGTCAAAGTGGCCAAGCGCCAGAGTCTTCAAAGCATCCCTCTTCCCCTGTCTTTGCGTTTCAAAGAAACGTTTACTCAGTAAACGCTACACAGAGTTGCGCGGCGTCGATGTCCGCGTCGATACCCGCGTCGATGCCGGTTTCAAACGGGTCAACGCCGTGCGCATCGCTGCTGCTTCGCATCCCACCAGGGTTCCCATCGGGGAGATGATCTATAGTTTTATGTACACTTTAGAGATATATATTAGTATGAAGGAACGAACGATATTTCAATACTAACAAAATTGCAATGAACGGATCGTTCATGTTGTTGCTGAAAGAGACGCCGCCAGACCTTTTTTCCGACTTGCAACGAAGAATTAAAATATAGCTGCTCCTCTCACGAAACAAGGACGGGGATGATTTCACTGAATGCGACGGAGAATTTTTCCATCAGTGGAGTCATATCGCATTTTGTGTTTTGGGCAGTTGTCGGTCCTTCTCAAAACTGTGGATACCCACTCATCAGCTGTACCAGCACAAATACAAACATTAGAATAGACAGATGGTCACAAAATCCGGCATTGGCATTTTTTAGACTTCTATCTGGTCATTCTAATTAGGACCACTATTTCTTATCAAAATTTTCGACAGAATTTCTAGTGGTGAATATGACATTCAGCAAGCTCTGCCCATAAAAGTTAGGGTCACAGTTTCAGATGCTTGTATTTATGTGTTATTATTCACAAGCTCCATATTGCCGCATTCAGCCTGCTGAGGAGAGCTCACGCAGCCGGAAAAGAAGACGAAGCTCTTGCCCGGTCCTCTTTACGAGCGCCTTTCATTTTAATTAAAGTGAGCTCTTCTATATCAGACTTCTGCTGTGTCTGCGTCGTGACACTGGTGGAGGTGCTGGGTACATGTCCAGGACACCTTCCAACAGCCCGGGATCTAGTCTACAAAGACTTCCGCTCGTCGAAACACCTGTTCACTGCGCCAGCCGCTGCCTGTTAGGCCTGAGCCCAGAGTTCGGTCTTTGGACGGAAAACTTGACCACGCCCGGAAGCAGTTGCCCCACCATGACGAGCCCAAGCACAACACAGGTGACTGTTTTCACACCTAAAATTCCTGTGGACTTCCACGGCAACACATATGGGACGCCGATGACTGGCTTGAGGAGTTCGAGCACACAGCCAACGTCAACGGGTGGAACGCCGCACAGAAGTTGGGGTATGTGAACCATGTGCGAGTGCCGTCTTCAAGACGGGGCTCGCACATGGTTCACGAATCGCGTGTGCTCAACGTGGGACGAGTTCCGGCGGAAGTTCCTGGACACCTTCGCAAACACCGAAAGGCGGGAGCATGCACAACGACTCCTCGAATCACGGGTTCAAAAGCCCAACGAGTCTGTTGCTATGTTTGTTGAGGACACGGCTCGTCTCTTTCATCGAGCTGATCCCGATATGTCCTAGAACAAAAAGATCAGCCACCTCATGCGCGGTGTTAAAAAGCAGCTGTTTGCTGGTCTCGTGCGGAACCCACCTTCAAGAGTCGACGAATTTTCGAAGGAGGCGACCGCCATCGAACGCGTACTACAGCTACGCTACCGCCAGTACGACCACCCAAACAACAGCGGGCAAATCAGCGCAACTGCCGTGACCACTGTGACACCTGACGAGCGTTTTTTGCGTGACCTGATACACGAAATTGTGGAGGAAGAGGGGAAGAAGCTCGCCGCCACACCGAATGACTGTGCGATTGCGTCGGTCACAGAAGTTGTTCGCCAAGAAATAAGGCAAGCACTTTCACTTCCCGAGCCGAACATAGTTAAACCAACATATGCAGATATTCTCCGTCGACAGCCTAGATATACGTGCCGCCATCTCAGAAGTACCACCAGCAACAGCCGCCGACTGTGCCTTGGTACTACAGGGAAACGTCGACGCCAACGCGACCCCCACTCCGCAAAAGCGACATATGGCGTACCCCTTACTACAGGCCCCTGTGCTTCCATTGTGGGGAGGCAGGCCACATCGTGCGGTATTGTCCTTATCGCGTTGCCGGGTATCAAGTATTTCCGTCCACTACCCTCGGCGCTATTTCGACGGAAGACGCAACGTTGATAGGAGCACGACGATCCCGCGAGACGTTTCTCCTGGGTTCCGGTCACGCTCGCCCTCCCCTAGTCATTTTCCCCAATCTAATAGAGGTAGCACCACGGACATGGCGAGAGCAAGATCTCCCAGTCCACGCCGGGGAAACTAAAAGCAGTGACCTTTGGGGGAAGGTTGCGAATTGCCGAAGAGTTGAAAATCCCTAATTACCGCCGCACGAAGCACCGCACATTTCGAATGAACCGACGAAAGACGAGATTGTCACCGCCGACATTACACTTTCAATTGACGGTCACGACGTGACCACACTGGCCCACACTGGGGCGGACTTTTCAGTAATGAGTGCGAATCTGGCTGACAAACTCAAGAAGGTAAAATTGGAATGGACGGGGCCGCAAATTAGAGGAGCCAGAGGCCAGCTGCTGACGCCTACTGGGAAGTGCACCGCACGAATCAAGATCGGGGATTCATCATTCGTCGCAACCTTCGTTATTCTTTCTGATTGTTGTAAACAGGCCATCTTGGGTATGGATTTCTTGTGGGAGTACGGTGCCATCATAAATATACCGGATGGTGTACTGACCTTCTCCGCGGACCATAGCGCAGCGCTGCAGCACAAGCCTATGCGCGTGATTGACGACGTGACCATGCCACCGTTGTCATGCCGCCTCGTCTCTGTCACGTGTAACACGCAGCATACTGGAGAAGGTGTCGTGGAACAAATATCGACGCTTTTACTCTCTCGAGGAATCGCTATTGCCAGAGGTAGGTAGGTAATCAACTTTATTGATTCACGAAGGAATCATTTGAGGGGAGGGGGTTGTGGTAGGGGAAGTGGAATCAGAATGAAGACGAGCCCTCGGGCCGCTCTAGGTGGCCGGACACTGCTGTGCTTCGGCGACCCTTCTGGCCCAGCTCACTGTCCGGAGCTGTAAACCCGGTTGCGAGCTGCGCAGAGCAGCCTCCCATCGCTCCTGGTGTTCTGACCCTTGCCACGAAGGCTTGGGTTTGTTTGGACAATTCAGAAATATGTGCTGGAAGTCGGCTCTAGTGCTAGGACATAAGTTGCAATGAGGCGAGGTTTCGCTATGGGTAAAAAGGGAAAGAAGAAAAGGAGTCGTCACTGTGGCTGTTTGAAGTCTGCGCCGCAAAGCCTGGTCACTTATGGAGAGAGATTTATGTGGCGGTGGATACGCTAGGCGAGAATTTCGGTAAAATAGCGTGATATCGTGATAGCTGAGGAGTCGATCCCTGGCACCTCGAAGCGAAGGCAGGTCACTGTGAGCCCGGTTGGTGAGTGCTCGGGCTTGGGTGTGAGCGGCCGTGTTGCCTGGGTGTCCACAGTGCGCAGGGACCCAGAGGACGGTGATGAGGCGATCAGGAAAAGGCCTGTATGAGGCGGCGTGTGTCTGCTTCCCTCATTCCGCGATGACGATTGGATATGCGCTTAATGAGGGAAGCTGTATTTTGAACTGAGGTGCGGATTAACTTTATGGTGTCAGCGTTCGAACCATTGTCGGAAATATTAAAGCCTAAAATATTGATTTTATTGACCCTGCGAATAGGGGTGTCATCAAGCATGACTTGGATGTGACATGTATCTTGCTTTTTAAAGTCAATTACTAGGAGTTCCGAATTAGCCGCCGAGCAGGTGAGCCCAATATTATTGGCGTGTTTAACAACAATGTCAGCGGCCAACTGAAGCTTCGATTCGATTTCGCCATGATTGCCAGTATTGACCCAGATGGTGATGTCATCCGCGTACAAGGAGTGATTGATGCAAGAAAGTTTGGCAAGTTCCCGCGCTAGCGGTATGAGAGTAATGTTAAAAAGGAGCGGGGACAAAACCAATCCCTGGGGCGTTCCCTTGCTACCTAGCGTGAAGGAATCGGTTTTGAAAGTGCCCAACTGTAGACAGACGGACCTATTGCTGAGAAAGGCAGAGACATACCTGTGCGTGCGAGAGCCTACGTTTAGTTCACTAAGAGATTGTAAAATCGAGGAGTGAGAAACATTATCAAAAGCCTTAGTCAGGTCCAATGCAAGGATGGCTCTGGTGATGTGCTTAAAAGTAGGATTTAGCACGTCCTCCTTAAGCTGCAGCATGACATCCTGAGTGGAGAGTCCCGCTCGGAAGACGTACATGGTGGAGGGAAACAGTTTTCCTTGTTCCATGTAGCGATTAAGATGATTGAGAATTACATGCTCCATCAGTTTTCCTGTACATGAGGTAAAAGAGATCAGTCTCAAATTATTAAGGTATAACGGCTTATTATGTTTGGGTATGAAAGTCACCTTAGCTGAGTTTCATTCCTGGGGCAGCGTGCCCTGCCTACTGCCATTGTTGATTCATAAAATCGGTAAGAGCTGCCACTGACTTGGAGTGTAAATTTCGGAGTGTTTTGTTAGTAATTCCATCTAGTCCTGGAGTAGATGTGGTGCGAAGTTTGCTTAGGGCAGCCCAAACTTTCGCCTTTGCAATCGGTGCATCCAAGTCTGCATTGGGAGCTCCATTGTAGGTAGGTAACGATTCTCGCCTTGGGCCAGGGAAATACGTAGTTTCAGGAGCAGTTTCAATGTCTTGCCCTTGTTTTTCTACTTCAAACAAGAGTATCGTAATTCGCTTATCACTTTCACATAGCGAGGAGCATGGATCTAACATATGGCGAAGCAGGGACCAAGGGTTCTTCATATGTAGAGTACCGTGGAGTCGGTTACATATCTGGTTCCATTGCTGCGATGAAAGTTCGGCCGCATGTTCAGTTACAAGCTGGAGTGTTTGTGACATTTTGCGTTTTAGTTTACGATTATATTTTTGCATGAGCCATCGTTTCTCCAAGCTCTGATAGGCCTCCCATAGGTGGAGTAGCCTGCTGTCTACTGGATTACGGATATGTGCAGCTGGGGCTACTTTTTCGCTAAGAGCTACATCCTGCTTAAGCTGAGACGCCCAGTCTTTGTAGCCTTGAATTTCTTTTTTCGGGTTTCGGTCTCGGATTTCACAAAATTTGTCGCAGTCAACAATATGTTTTAAATGAAACTGTGGACGAAAATTGGCATGGGATAGTGTAATTGTTAGGATGTAATGATCACTGCCGAGGTTGACCCCACTGTGTGTCCAGTTAGCTTGTCACAAATTTTTAGTGAAAGTAAGATCAGGGGTGGTATCTCTGCTCACACTGTTGCCAATTCGTGTTGGTAGCATGCAGTCAGTGACTAGAGTGCACCTGTTTCGCTGAATGTATTGAAAAAGGCTGGTGCCCTTCCGAGTGTTTTTCCTGTAACCCAATCTACGTGCGGGGCATTAAAGTCTCCCGTTACAACTATGGGAGCAGAGTTTGCTATTTGGACGGCGCTATCGATTGCTTCGAAAACAGCAGTGAGGGCATCTCTAGGATGAGAATAAATATTCAAAATAAAATATGTGCCTTGTCCTGTACGACGTGGGAGAAGTTCAAGAAGGAGGCAGTCACTGTAAAGATCGGAAAGATCATGCGCTATAAACGAGATATTCCTCTGTATATATGTGGTAGCCCATGAGGAGCTAGGATGCGAATGTACAGCCTGATAGCCGAGGAGTTTGCAAGCTTTTAAAGGCTCCTGTACAGAGATGACATCAGGGGCCCGTGTAGACCGCTGTATATAACATGAGAGGTTCTCTCTCTTGTTTTTTAATCCACGGCAATTCTATTGCCATATGCAGAGTGAAGAGGGTGAAGATGACGCAAGGGTGCAGGAGGGGTTTATGGCTGCGAAGCGCTAGAGAGGGTTGAGATTGTGGGAGAGATTCAAGCCGAGCAACTAACACGTCTAGAATACTCTCTATCTCATTGAAGCTTTCAGCAATTTGCGTAAAGCCTAAATCAACCTTTTGTTTGAGTTCCCGGCGTTCTTACCGAATTTCTTCACTGGTGCTTTTAAAATCATCCTCCGATGACTCGGGTTGCTCTGTCATTTTCTTTTTTGCTGGCTGTGGAGAGGAATCTATAATATCGGTCCCTGACTCGGCTGCCATATCAGGCTCTATGACAGAGGGGGAGATGGATAGGGGTGAAGAAGACGCGGGTGGGGCAGCTGTAAGTGTACCTAAACGTTCCAGCACCAGAGCCAACTGTTGCTTTAACTCTGGATTCTCTCGCATTAGACGTTCGATAGTCTCCTGAGTTTTGGAATTTTCTTTAGCGTCAGTGAGCATACAACAGGAGCAGGGGGCTTGCTTTGCCCTGCTCACCTTTTCGGGTTTGGTGCCGAAGTCGCGGCTTTGTGATGCACTTCGTCCAGGGCTTTTGCCTTTGCTGCCATGGTTTCGTCCAGGACTCCTGCTTCTGCTGCTACGGTTTTGTCCAGGACTCTTGCTTCTGCTGCTACGATTTCTATCGTCGATGCTTGAAAAACCTCCTTTTCGAGCTGGAATTCGGGCTGCTCCTGCTGGTGCTCTTGTTGCGGCCTTTGCCGTGGCCGACAGAGACGGCTGAAGCCACGCTGAGAGCGTTGCTTGCATGCCCTGTCACCCGTCTTGTGAGCGTCCCCGCAGATGACGCACTGCGGGGTGCAGGGATAGTCCTCCGGGTGTTTCTGTCCGCAGCTTGAGCAAGTGAGGCGATGTGGCAAAGGACATACATCTCGTCGATGGCCGACTTCTCTGCAGTTTAGGCACGCTTCTACCTTCGGTCGAAAGTTGAAAACGGCGTAGAGGATGCCAAACATTTTGACTGACGGAGGAAGCTCCTCAGCCATGAAGTGAATGAGCACTGAGCGTGAAGTACGCCCCATGTCCCTTGCTTGGACTATTGGTAGAAGGGGATTCGCCCGACGTAATTCTTGAAGCAAGTCCTGAGGTGATTCACCATGCCAAGCGCGGTAGATGATCCCCGCCCGTGCCCCGTCCGGGAGCTATGTGCGCGTGAAATCCCAGCTTTTACCACGTAGCGTGAGTTCTCGTATTTTTGCGTAGTTGGCAACTCTGTCGGCGCAAGAAGTGAACACGGTGAAAATATTCTTGGCCAGATTGGTGCACACAAGATCTTCGTTGGCAACCACAGAGTGCAGTCCACTGTTGGCGACTACAGCCACTCGTAACTCTCCATCGTTGTATTGGGCCAGATCTACGCCCTCACTCGGACGAAAGACAATCTTGAAGTCATCGTCTGGCAACCGTGGCAGTCGTTTTAAGCGAGCACGTGCAACAGCTGTGTGGTCGAGCTTTGAGGAAACGCTGGGCGGTGATTCCATTTTGCGCGTTGGCATTTCGACAGCTGACGCCGCTTTACTTGACTGCGTTCCTTCAGTTTCTTTTGACTGCTGTTGAGGTGAGCGTTGTCGGGCATTCAGGACTACACTCCATTCTTCTGGGTTGTATTCTGTGGCAGGTAAATCCGTGCCACTCACCATGTACGCCATCGCGTTGCCGAATGAACTTGTGCACGCGCGTCGAAGCGCGAGCCCGACGCCGGTGCCGGTGGCGTTAGGGCTAACGAGGCGGCATTCCCCCGCTCAGCAATAGTTGAAGTTTGCAAAGCTCCTCAAGAACAAAGAAGTTTCAGGCACTCACCAGCAGCGTCGGCAACTTGCTGAAGTTCAAGAGAGACCACTGTTGGCACCAAAAAAGCAGTCTTGGTTCAACAAAAACTTCGTAGAATACGGAGCCCATGCGAGGCACACCAGCCTTGCCTGACCCCCTAGCGGACTCCACCGCTATTGTTAGAAGTCTCGTCAGTGTAGTGTCTGGGCGAGCAGAGTTCCTGTTGACAAACTTCAGCAACGAGCGTCGACACATTACAGGGGGTACCACAGTTGCATACTTCGAAGAAATTGTAGAATTCTGCGAGTGCTTCGCAGTACAACAGGTAGAGACGCCTGCCGGTTCAACACCACTGCCTGTCGACGTGAGCACAGATTTATCGCCAACGCAGAGGCAGCCTTCTAGATATTCTCGGCCAGTTTGAAGATATTTTTTCATCGACCTCGAGGGTAAATCAAACGCCACTGACAAAGCACCGAAATATAACGGAAGAGACGGCAAGACCAATTCGACAAAACCTATACCGCGTGGCACCGAAAAAACGCGAAGAAATCCAAGAACAAGTCCTGAAAATGCTCAATGATGATATCATTCTTCCGTCAAAAAGCCCTCGGGCATCCCCGGTAGTGCCAGTTAAGAACAGAGACGAGAGCTTGCGCTTCTGTGTGGACTACTGCAAGCTGAACCTTGTGACAAAGAAAGACGTATACCCACTAACCGCGTATTGACGATTCACTTGACAGGCTGAGGCATGCACGCTTCTTCTCATTGATTGACCTGAAAAGCGGTTATTGGCAAATCGAGGTTGATGAGCGGGACAGAGAAGAGACTGCTTTTGTTACGCCCAACGGGCTTTACGAGTTTAAAGTCTTGCCCTTTGGATTGTGCTCAGCCCCAGCAACATTTCAGAGTCTGATGGATACCGTTCTATCAGGCCTTAAGTGGCAGACGTGTCTGGTATACCTAGATGACGTCATTGTTTTCTCACCAACATTCGAGGAACATCTAAGACGGCTGCTATTAGTTTTTCGAGCAATACGGTCCGCTGGCTTAACGCTGATACCTGAGAAATGTCATTTCGGTTTCAAGGAACTCCGATTCCTAGGACATGTGGTGAGCCATGAAGGTGTTCGTCCGGACCCCGACAAGAGCGACGCCGTCCGAAAATTTCCGGTGCCAACAGAAAAGAAGGCGGTATGACGTTTTCTTGGCCTTTGCGCCTACTACCGCAGGTTTATCGCCAATTTCTCGCACATAGCGTCGCCTTTGACACGCATAACGAGAGACGATGTTCCATTTTTATGGGGCGAAGAGGAACAAGCAGCATTTGACGGTCTACGACAACGCCTGCAGACACCACCTGTGCTTGCTCACTTTGACGAGGACGCTCCTACCATAATCCACACCGATGCCAGCAACGTAAGTTTAGGCGCTGTACTCGTCCAGTGGCAAGACTCAGCCAAAAAAGTGATTGCATTTGCAAGTAGAACGCTTTTCCGTGCCAAGTCCCATTATTCCACAACTCGGCACTTTCCGTACCTCTACGGCCGTCCCTTCCACGTAGTCAGCGACCATCACTCCTTTTGCTGGCTGACCAACTTGAAGGACCCATCCAGTCGGCTAGTGCGCTAGAGCTTACGCCTAAAAGAATTCGATATGACGGTCGTCTATAAGTCGGGACGGCAGCACTCTGATGCTAATTGCTTACCCAGGTCGCCTATAAAGCAAGACGATGTCTCAAAAGATGATGACATGGCATTTTTAGGAGTGGTCGACACAGTCACATTTCGTCTAAGCAGAAAGAAGACAGTGAGTTGCTTCCTCTTAATAATTTTCTTAACGGCCAGTCTACAAGCGTTCTCAAGATATTTGCAAGGAGCCTGCCATCATTATGCTTGCACAGAGGTGTCCTATACAAGAAGAACTTTGCCCCCAGCGGAAATGCCCACTTACTCGTTGTCCCGACATCCATTCACGATGAAATCCTGAGCGCTTGCCACGATGAGCCAACCTCCGGCCACCTCGAATACACGCGCACATTGGCCAGAATCCAACAGAAGTACTGCTGGCCGAAGCTTCCAGGTACTGTAAAGCATTACGTCCGCACGTGCCTCGATTGTCAACGATGAAAATCGTCACCTTTAAAACCAGCCGGATTGTTGCAACCAGTTAAAGTGCCTGTGATGCAGGGTTCTTGTTGCTGATTTGTTTTTCTCCCGGGCTGAGCCTCAGAGAGTTTTGTTAATAAGGACAAAGCCGTTCGGTTTCCAAGAAACACACAAAAAGTTTAATTGAAAAGTAAAAAGGCAAAGATTCCTCACAAAACAAAACACTTAATAAACAGTTGACTGGACATGACGAAACACATCTGTAAACACCCAACAAGAACGTTCAAAGTCAGTAACTAAACCTAACGTTCGAAAGAGGCTGAGTGATGGGAGTAGCGCAAGAGTATCGGTGCAGTCTCACCCACAAGTTGGTTTTCGGCGGTGATGAGAAACCGGAACGCCGTGACTCCTGCGTCAGTGCGTGGGCTGGACGAGGACGAGGGAACGCTGGCTGCTGGCGACACGTCGAAAAGCCCTACCAAATCGTGATGGTTTCGGCTTGAGGAGCGTGGACACGTCGGAGACGGGAGAACGCAGGCTGGTGGCGACGGCGTGTACCGATGCTCGCTGGCGGCGACGATGGAACGGGACTCGCTCGGTGATGCCTGTGGCGGCCCAGATTCGCCCGATGAGGTGGCTGGTTGCAAGGCTCAGGCCCGTGACCCGAACTGCCGTTGCTGCACCCGCACCGGAATCTGCAGGCCTTGGTCTCGACCGTTGAGGCAGCTCGCCGTCCTTGGAAGGCGTTGTCCGGAGGTCCAGACCGGGTGAAGTCCAGAAGGCTCAGGTCTGCCACCCGACTGCCTGTCTTCAGCTCCCAGCTGTGACCTTCCTCTTGCCTCGTTCACCTCGAACTACTAGCTCTTTTGCCCTTCAGGATTGGCTTCCTCTGGGGCACACTTGTCTCGTCCCGATTGGCCTTTCAAAACTCCGTGGTGATCAGTCATTGGCCCTTGTTTGCTTTATGGTCTTGGATGCTTGCGCTCCACGCTCTCACGTGTACCGGTCCTCGGCGTCGTCGTTGTTCAGGCGACCCAGCACGTGCACTCGGTCATCCTTTAATTTCGCGCACTTTTCAATCATTCACAATTACGCGCACCAGTCGCATCACCATCGCATCACAATGGCCCCCTTTCGAAGAAGTTTTTCCCGTTGAAAAACTGTCGTTCGATGCGCACCACACAAGCTATCACAACACACCGATGGCACCACGCAGTTCAACACATCACCGGGCTACAGTTCGCTACATCGTCCAAATGTCCACACTTAAACTTTAGATTCACCCAATTGCATTTAAAAGTTCTGAAACCCGGAATAAACCTTTTTACTACAAAATCGACTATGGACAAAGCTACTTGTGTCCGCATCTAAAAGTCGAAGTCCAGAAAGAGCTACCGGTTTTCTAACCCTACACTCAGGTTATCGCGTCCCAAACCAGACGCACTGCCCTTCTCGCACGTTTCGAAAGTAACTGTGGCAAACATGCTTTTATGCACTTTCGCTGAAACGCGTGTCTGCGCCCCCGCCGGCCACATGAACGCTTACCGGTCACAGAGGAACAGGGCGCGGTCTCGAGCCGTCGGCGTCGACACGAAACGCACTGAGACACGAATGTCCAAATGCCACAATCTCTCACACAAATGCTTTCTTTTAGTTCACCATCTAATGAACACAAGCTCGGGGTGCCCTCAGCAAGCCCAAACGCTCCGACAAGCGTGTGAGGTTCCTGGATTCTTGAGAAGGGATGCCGTTGTGCTCGGTCATTATACAGCTCATCTTGAGTGGACTTAATTATAGGTTCAAAACCAATCACGTTCTCAGGTTCAAGACCCTGTCTGGCATTCTCCATACCTACCATCGAGCCCACCTCCGATTCGATACTGTTTATTTTGAAGAGTGCTTCAGCACTCCCATCGTGTTTTCTCGGACAAATAGCAGTTACGCTATCCTGTGAACTAGAATCCCCTCTCTCTCTGAGTGAGATATACGTATGGTCTAGGACCATTGACGTGGTGCCTGCTGCTACCTCTGTCGGTACAAAACAATCAGTGGCCACTATATCAGAGCCTTCATGGCACTCGCTGCCATCTTCCCAATGACGTTCTAGCGCTCCTTCCATGGAGCTATTGAGAGGTAGCCCTACCCCTTCCCGAAATGTGCTCGGCCTCTGCGACGTTCTGATACACACCTCATTCTGAATGGAGCGTCTTTGTTCCCTGCTATCGAAGCTTTGCTCCACAACATTTTCCACAGCTTCTAGGTCGCCCATATCCAGGCGCTCTTCTTCATAGGTGCTTGGCCTCTCAGAGGTCCCCAAGCAGCTAACGGAAGTAATATGTTCCCAGCCAGAGGAGCTTTCCGTCGCTTCAACAAACTCCTCATGACTCCTGCCTTCTTGGCTATCCACCTCTCTGCCTTCCTCTATCTGAGCTTCTCGCTCCGAAGTAAGGCTGTCGCGAGGCTCGAGGCCAACCTTGCAGGAATCGACTTCCCTCCAGCAAACGCTGCTATCGGAGCAAACATTCACCGCTTGCTCGACCTTCTGCATCGCCAGCTGCCCCCTTTTCGCCATCGCAAGCTCGAGTCGCCGCTCGAAGTCCACCCTCTCTAATTGGAGCTGCTGCTTCAGTATGCGTGTCTGACGCTCTAGCAACACTTTATTTTCACGCGTTACGCGCTCTAGCTCCTCCTTCTTAGCTCTAAGCACCAATTCAAGCTTTTCCTTCGCCGCCTTTCGTTCTGCAGCCCGTTGCTCACGCTCCCTCTCCATCCGCTCCTCGTACCATACTCTAAACTCCGCTCCCGTCAGTCCCATTTTATCCGCCAACTCAATTAACTCCCACGTGTTCGTCATCGTGTTAACCGCGTCAAAAAATCTACTGGAAAAACAAACGACTTTGTCCTGTCGCGGACGCCAATTTGTGATGCAGGGTTCTTGTTGCTGATTTGTTTTTCTCCCGGGCTGAGCCTCAGAGAGTTTTGTTAATAAGGACAAAGCCGTTCGGTTTCCAAGAAACACACAAAAAGTTTAATTGAAAAGTAAAAAGGCAAAGATTCCTCACAAAACAAAACACTTAATAAACAGTTGACTGGACATGACGAAACACATCTGTAAACACCCAACAAGAACGTTCAAAGTCAGTAACTAAACCTAACGTTCGAAAGAGGCTGAGTGATGGGAGTAGCGCAAGAGTATCGGTGCAGTCTCACCCACAAGTTGGTTTTCGGCGGTGATGAGAAACCGGAACGCCGTGACTCCTGCGTCAGTGCGTGGGCTGGACGAGGACGAGGGAACGCTGGCTGCTGGCGACACGTCGAAAAGCCCTACCAAATCGTGATGGTTTCGGCTTGAGGAGCGTGGACACGTCGGAGACGGGAGAACGCAGGCTGGTGGCGACGGCGTGTACCGATGCTCGCTGGCGGCGACGATGGAACGGGACTCGCTCGGTGATGCCTGTGGCGGCCCAGATTCGCCCGATGAGGTGGCTGGTTGCAAGGCTCAGGCCCGTGACCCGAACTGCCGTTGCTGCACCCGCACCGGAATCTGCAGGCCTTGGTCTCGACCGTTGAGGCAGCTCGCCGTCCTTGGAAGGCGTTGTCCGGAGGTCCAGACCGGGTGAAGTCCAGAAGGCTCAGGTCTGCCACCCGACTGCCTGTCTTCAGCTCCCAGCTGTGACCTTCCTCTTGCCTCGTTCACCTCGAACTACTAGCTCTTTTGCCCTTCAGGATTGGCTTCCTCTGGGGCACACTTGTCTCGTCCCGATTGGCCTTTCAAAACTCCGTGGTGATCAGTCATTGGCCCTTGTTTGCTTTATGGTCTTGGATGCTTGCGCTCCACGCTCTCACGTGTACCGGTCCTCGGCGTCGTCGTTGTTCAGGCGACCCAGCACGTGCACTCGGTCATCCTTTAATTTCGCGCACTTTTCAATCATTCACAATTACGCGCACCAGTCGCATCACCATCGCATCACAGTGCCCACCATGCCTTTTGCACTAATCGGAATGGATCTCCTTGGACCATTTCCGACTTCGCATACTGGAAACAAGTGGGCAATTGTCGCTACGGACTATCTTACTCGCTACGCAGAAACAAAGGTTTTATCAAGTGGAACCGCAGTAAAAACAGCACGATTTTTTTGAAAATATTGTTCTGAGGCATGGTGCTCCTAAAATTATAATAACGGACTGAGGTACCGCTTTCACGGCCATGCTCCTCAAGTCAGTGCTTGAGTTGAGTGGAACAGAGCATCGAAAAACTACCTCATACTACCCACAAACCAACGGCTTAACATAACGCCTCAACAAGACAATTGCTGATATTCTCAGTAAATACATCAACGTGGATCATAAAAATTGGGACGACGTTCTACATACGTGACGTTTGCCTATAATACGACGCAGCAGGAAACTACACGGAGCACGCCATTTAGTCTTCTTTATGGCCGCGAAGTGACGACAATGCTTGATGCCATGTTGCTGCACGACTGCGACGATACAGACACGAATGTTCAAGCCTTTACCCAACGAGCTGAAGAGGCGCGGCAGCTAGCACGCGTGCGAATAGCCCGACAGCAGAGTTACGACGCACAACGTTATAACGTGCGACACCGATACGTCACTTATCAACCCGGCGAGAAAGTGTGGGTCTGGAGCCCTATTCGCCGACGGGGCCTTTTTGAAAAGTTACAGAAGTACTGATTGTTGGCCTAGTTGGTATTTACTTAATGGCATGATTTGGCCGCAAAAGAGACACACACAAGAAAAGGAACACTCAAACGACAAGCCGCCTGTGCTTGTCGTTTGAGTGTTCCTTTTCTTGTGTGTGTCTCTTTTGCGGCCAAATCATGCTACAGAAGTACTTTGGTCCCTACAATGTTGTACGGCACCTAAGTGACGTGAATTATGAGGTCATCGCTGACAGTTCCTCGCGAGCTCAAAAATCTGAAATCATACACGTTGTGCGGATGAAGCCATATTGCAGTGCGCCAGTTTTCGTAATACAACATACACCGCGTATTGTGCAGCCGAGCATCGGGTCGATGCTCTTCCTGGAGGGAGGCAAATGCCGCATTCAACCTGCAGAGGAGAACTCGCGCAGCCAAAAAGGAAGACGAAGCTTTTGCGTGGTCCTCTTTACGAGCGCCTTTCATTTTAATTAAAGTGAGCTCTTCTGTATCGGACTTCTGCTGTGTCTGCGTCGGGTCAATATGATGAATCTCCACTATTACGTGTTTTTCATGTTCTTGTCCCCACCGACGTAACTTTAATCAGATAAATCTGTGTGGCGGGTCACAAAGGGACAAAATGAACGAAATGGCGGATGCTCTCGCAAAGACAGTTCTCAGTGGTGTGACACTCTAAATAATTCCGACATCAGCCCTCCTAATTCCTGACCCATTTAGAAGGCGTGCCATATTTCAAGACTCCGGTAAGGCATTTGTCCCTCACCTAAACGCATATCAATACCTCTTGTTTTCTTGGCGAATGGATTTCTGTTCAACACGGAAAGAGGAAATTATTTCACAAAGTTACGTTGTCGTGTTCCGAAACCAAACATTTATACACATAGAACAGGTCTCGTTCCTTTATCTCGTTGCTCGTTGTGTAACAAGGATGAAACAATCGGGCGCAATTTTTTTATCAAGCGACTACTTGCTAACTTACTGAGAAAAAACATACTCAAAAGGGTGTTAAACTGAGTAAGATTGAATTTAGTTGATTTTAATATTCTAACCTTCGGAGCCTCCTCATATGATAATTGTCCCAGATATGTCTGCTGCAAGTACGGTAGAAAACAGTTATGTCGAATCAGGATGGTTGTGGTCTCATGCCTCTAAACATACATCATAAATTCATTCTAGCTACCCTATAATTCATTCATGATACAAATAATAAGTGATCACGTTAATGTACGAATTCCTCGTTTCTCGGCCAATCCCCCATGGTGGATGTCAGCCATACGTATGCCATCATCATCAGAAGAAGGAAGAAAACGGGATGTCGAAGAAGGCACGACGTGCCGTTCATGCAAGGTCTCTCTCGAGGTCTCCGGGCGATAAGAGCGTGATTGTTCCGGCCCCGCCCTGCAATTCACCGCGCCAGGCTTCCCAGATACTTCTAGAGCCTGCCCGAGCCCTGACAATGGTCCCACTTCATGGCTCACCGGGAATCCCCGTCCCGCCATCGAGCCCCACGCAAGACTGCGGCGCTAGGTCAACCATACGCCGCATTGCGCGGGTTCCAGAATGGGGTGAATATGATGCCTCCAACATGACGCGCTTCAACATCATCCTGCTAGCCTCAGTGCTCCTCGTCTGGGTCGTGGTCAGTGTCGCGTACCTGTTGCGGACCCACCACGCGATACGCCGCACCGCTTGGGAGCACGCACGAAACACCACTGTGTCCCAGTCGACGCCTCATCGGTGCTCGGCCACAGACGCCAGATGCGCCCCTGTGAGAACCACAGTGACTACAGGCGCAAACTGGAAGTCACTATCACGCAACGGCTCCCCGGCCAGGTCAAGACGTCGGCGTCGCAAGATGGCCAGCGGCCCCCGACACACTCGTACTACGCTGCACGCAGGGGAAGGGGCGGACGGTGCACCGGTGTCTGTGGTAATGAAGGAAACATAGCGTTACTCACGCTCTGAAAAGTGGGCGTGCCGACAAAATCTTCTACATAGAAGTTGCTAAAGCTTACTTTAATCTCGCTTAAATGTTGTAGCTGTTCTTGTGCTATCAAGTTACCTTGAGCTCATGCTTAAAAATGGCGGAAGTGCAGGGAAAGATGAAAGCTCAAAAAAGTGAAAGATTTGTGAACATGACGTGTTGCTGTAGCCGACGTTTTGACAAGCGCACCTGTTCTATTTATGCCACTGTGTTTACCCAGGAATCATCCTTGCTTTTGCACAGCTGGCATACCTCAAAGAAACTAACTTTGTTATCAAGCCTGTGCTTTGAGCAAGGGCCTTTTGGTCTGGAAGTGAAGCCACACGGCTTTGTGGGACGAACGTGAACTGATGCATATTATTTATTTTACGTATCAAAAACTGAATGCGGAAGCGCAGTCCAGGCAGGACAATAGAATGATACAACAGTGAACACGTTGAAAAAGTACGAACAAAACAAAAGTGATAATACAGAAATAGAGTCATTATGTTTGACAAACGATGCACATACAAATGAATACTATCCAGAATTATGCATGGCGTCAATCTTATTACACTATTTCACTCAGTTATTGTACGAGGAAAAAGAATTTTTACGTGGGATCGAATCCCGGCTGCGGCGGCTACATTTTCGATACAGGCGAAAATGCTGGAGGCCCATGTGCTCAGATTTGGGCGCACGTTAAAGAACCCCTGGTGTTCAAAATTTTTGGAGCCCTCCACTACAGCGTCTCTCACAACCATATGGTGGTTTTGGGACGTTAAACTCCACATATCAATAAATCAAAAAGAATTCTTCAATGTGTTCGTTCTCGCGAAGTCGGTAGGTTGTTAACGCACCTTGGCGATGGCGACGGGTGATTCGGTTTAATAGGGGCGACAGATATAAAGATGATGCTGTAGAGAAATGGTTCTTGTAAAGTAGTTTAAGAAATTTTAGTTTGTGTTTCTGTCTTCTCATCTGGGGTGGTTCAATGGGGTTAACTTTCATGAGTTCTGTGGGTAAATCCTGTCTTGAGACAACGGTAAATATAAAAACCTTACGGCCTTCCACTGCACTCTCTCGAGGTTATTTGTGATATTATATTTAGTATGCAGATCCCAAATGATACATGCATATCATAGTTTAGTTCCTTATAGGGTGTTGTAGCTTAAGAGGTTTACTTCGGATGGTGCATACTTAAGTGTTTGCCTCTGAATACGAGATGCAAGTATTACTTATGTGGTGATTCCACGTTACCGTGTTGTTAAAGGTGACTCCTACGTACTGTATTCGGTTACTCCATGCAGGCGAAATGAACCCATTTTATACAAATGTAACAAAGGTGATTTTTTGTGTGTCATTTGAATTAGTAAGCTTTAGTCTATGTTCAGTGTCATTCGCCACTATTCAAAAATAGTAATCATTATACTATGTCAACAAATTTTGTCACTGAAAGTGTGTCTCTAAAGAGAAAGTGTTCATTAGCAAATAATCGAATGTGGACGCCACCTTTGACCTTGTTAAGAATGTCGTTAATATGTATAATAAAAAGGAGACGGCTCAGGACACTGCCCTGTGGCACACCCGATGTGACTAGAAGATGGCCCGATTTTTCACGATGAATCTTAACGAATCCGTACCGGTTTAACAGATATGCAACAACCCAAGAAATGAACAATCCTGGAGTTCCTGCATATTTGAGTTTCAGAATTATTTATCGTGAGTGACAGTATCGACGTCTTTTCGGAAGAATAAAAAAATTCGGTTGGTTTGTCTATATTGTCAAAGAGTTGACACAAAGGAACAAAGAATAGTGATCAACTGTATGACAATCGAATGTCTCCTCCTAAACCCATGCGGACGATTAGTTAAAACAGACTGCTTATCCAAATATGTAGTTATGTTGTTTGCAATAATGTGTTCAATAAGCTTGCAGCTTGATGGCGTTATAGAATTGGGTCGCTAATTTTCTACGAGAAGACGGCCTCCCTTCTTATGAGTTGATGCAATGCGGGCTGTTGTACTCCAGTCTCGACAACAGTCATGTACGAAACAATATAACAATCATCTTTGATGAAGTTGCCGCGTATCTACGAAGAAACGAATTAGGAATATTGTCTGGTCCACTGGAACATTTGGGCTTGAGTATTAGCAGCATAATAAGTACACTCGGCTCCAGGAGAAAAAATACATCAGAAAGTTGAAGCACTGCAAAGTTCAGTGAACAAACACTAGAAATAGATAAAAAACAGTGAAAAATTCAGCCGATCCCACGCACCTGGGAATAAACGTTATGCGGAGCATACGGAGGGAAGGTGAGCGTGTTGCATTTTTTTGTATTGAGCGACACGTCATGACATTGTCACAATGCAGAAACAGCAGCAGTTAAATACAGGAAACTCACTTTAATTGTACCAGAACACTGGCAAACTGATGTTTTTGTTTTGTTTTGTTTCCCTGGGAGGTTGGCTCATACCCACTCAGGGGGATTGGCCAAGAAAGTGTAGTGCAGTTTTTCTGTGATCATTTTAACTATGTGCAATGAATTGGTATTATAATAAGACTAATGTAAAAATAAAAACAACATAAAAAGAGCAAACGAAAAAAAATCAAGTTGAGGAATTTTGAGATTTGAGGTGTTATGTTTACCACTCAGCTGCGTTTACTTCACTCTGCCCTTGAGAGTAATAAATATTTTTTTTTTTGATTGAAGATCACAAAGGTATACGCTTGGTTGCCTGAATATAATCGCAAACGGCATTGAAAGCATCCCTGTGGCAATGTCCGAAAGCTGAGGCGCCAAAGCTTAGCGCCGTTTCCGCCGTCAATCTAAGGCCTATTTTCCGAAATGGCATAACTAGTAACCTTTTTCTAAGTATCTCGTAGCGGCGACAATACAAAAAATAATGATCTAGTGATTCTATTTCTCCGCAGAATGCGCAGAGGGGTGATGTTGTCTGACCAGCTCTGTGTAGATACAGGTTTAGGGGGGGGACACGACATCGAAATTTAGTAATTAAGACTTCGAGCTTTCTGGACTGACTCTAGTGGGGTTGCCATGGAAACATGAGGTGGTTATAGTCTGTCCATGTAATTACTTTTTCTATCGTATCAGTGGAGATTGCTGATTTTCGATATCTTATAGCCGTGATATATTCTACATCTGGCAGTATGGACAAAACTGGCCCATCAAGTATGGCTCGTGCTAAGGAATCGGCCAATTCATTTAATCTTAATCCACAGTGACCCGGAACCCATAGTAATCTCAGGAGTCTCAACTGCGGTGGTACTAATGTTTTGAATGTGCTTAGAATTCGAGAGTTCTCTGAAGCTGTCAGAGCTGCACAAACTGAAAGAGAATCCGTCATTATTATTGCATTGTTTTGATTTGATGGAAGTTTTCGAAGAGCTAAAATAATCGCCAAGAGCTCCGCTTCAAAAACTGGAGTAAAATCAGGCAGTCTCACTGAAAAGAACCAGTCAAGCAAATCCGAGGCAATGCCTACACCTGTCTTTTGATTATTTACGGAAGCATCTGTGGCTATTATATTTTTAGTTTTTGCATGCTCCAAGTAATCTAATAATATGTTATTTAAAAATTTGAGGGATTGTAATTTGGCGTTTTGGGGGAATATATCATCATATTCAATAATAACATGACAATTCGAGTCATTAGTCTCAATTACATTTCTAATGTTCACATTTATACTTTGTAGATTTTTTTGTACAAACATTATCTGAGGTGTGTGAAACCGTGGCCATTGAGCAAGAAAGAAGGCGTCTGGGTTTGCGATAAAAGCATATTGAGATCTTCTTGCCGGTAAGCTATAAAATTTTAAAAATGCTTGTACAGTCAAAATTCGAAATCGACAAAGTAGTGTAGGCAGGCGCGCTTCCTGGTACAGTACGTTGATAGCCACAAATCTAGGGAGTCCCAGACACATTCGCAGTGCTTCTCGCTCCAAGAGAACTAGACGTTTCGTTTTATAAGCAGGGCCACCCGAGAATAATATGCAGCCGAATTCTATGACGGGGCGCATGTACATCTTGTACAACGTTATCAAGGTGTGCCTCCGTAACCCATATTTCCGGTTACTTAGCTTGTGTAGTAAGCCTGAAGCCCGCTGTGCTTTGGTAGTTATATACTCTATGTGTGGACTCCAGTTAAGTTTGTCATTATAAATGATTCCCAAATATTTTATAGAGTCTACTTGCTGGATGGGTTCCTGTTTATATAGAATTGAAATTGAAATTGGTTCTGCAAGCGGAAACGCCATGAGCGCGCTTTTGTTGACATTTAACGATAACGAAATCGACTGCAACCAAATTCCTAACATGTTAATATATCTTTGTAATTTAAGTTGTAATGAGTAAATACCACAGTCAGCAGCAAAGAGTGCGATGTCATCAGCATAAATGTAGACAGTAACTTCTTGATCTATTGGACTTGTGCTCATTAAAGCATTAAATAATATTGGAGATAAGACTGCTCCTTGGGGAACTCCGCGCGTTTGTTTAAATCTAGATGAGGAACATCCATCCTTGACGCAGTAGAATTCTCTTGATTTTAAGAATTCTGCCACCCACTCAATAAAATATTGTGGGAAGTTCAATCTCTCTAGCGTATTTAACAATATCAAGTGCTCCACACTGTCATACGCCTTGGCTATGTCAAGCGTTACTAAAGCAGCGTATTGCCTTCTTTTACGCGCGAGCTGTATTCGGCTCTCTAAATCAGCATGGGCACACCAAATTGAGAAATCACTACGAAAGCCAATTTGGTTCGGTTTTATTACTAAATTGTCTGCCATCCAGATACTTACTCGGCTATGTAGGACCCTCTCTACTAGTTTGACCATGTTAGATGTTAGAGAGATTGGTCTGATATTATCGACTGTTAATCCTCCACCCGGATTTTTTAGTATAGGAATTACCTTTGCTATCCTCCAATCCTGCGGCACCCATGAGTTTTTTAAGGAGCAGTTAATAACATTGGCGACGTCTCGAGGCGATAAATTGAACAGAATTTTAATCATGGGTTCTGTGATTCCATCTGGGCCAGGAGATGCACAGGGTAAATGTTTAATCACGTTGGATACTTCAGTCTGTGTCACTTCTTCAAAGTCAGACTTTGTCGTAGACTTGTGCCAGTTGTTTGGCACTACTGAAGTGAATCTGCTTTCCAGACCTTTACCGATTGCCTCTAAGGTAGTGGTCATTTCTTGTGCCGACAGATTATCACAAGCTACATTAACTGGTGATGGCAAGATTTTCCGAGCTCTCATATATCGGAACAGTGCTTTCATATGTTTAGGCTTCGACAGGTATTCATAATGTCTTCTGTCATAATCTTGTTTAGCCTGAGCTACCGTTCTTTTAAAGCCCGCAGCAATGAATTTATAATTGGCCCAGTTTTGTGGGGATTGATTATGTAAGAGCTGCTTCCAAGCTGCCTGACGTCGTCGGTGCTCTCTTGTACATTCATCATTCCACCAACGGCTATATACTCTTTTTGTGGATTCAACAGTAAATTCGGCTCTTTTGTAGGATCGTTTAATGACTGCGTTTATTTTCAGTGCTTTTTTATCATCGCTCTCTTCCGAGTGAAAAGCCAGTGCTGACTTCAGGTCATTCCTAAATTTAGTGTAATTTACAAATACTCTTGCATTTAAACAAGATGGAATTATCGGACAAGAAATTTCAAAACTTATCGGTAAGTGGTCACTGTTGGTGCCACAGTCCAGCGCTATCCAAGAAGAAGTAGTAATGGCTGAACTGACAAAACTTAAATCTAAGGCCGACCTGGAGTGATTACGAATAAATGTGGGGGTTCTGACGTTGAGGCACGTCAGGTCATTGGCCATTGTCCACTCCCACAAGCGTTTCCCACTAAGATCAGTTCTAAAACCCCAACTCGTGTGGTGGGAATGAAAGTCTCCAACTAAAACTTTGTCTTTGCACCACGATTTTGTAGCTAGATCCAAACTTCGTGTGTCTTGAACTCCATCCGGAAAATACATATTAACTAAAGTGAAAGGAGTGCAGTTGGACAGTGTAATGTCTACTGCCAAAATTTCGCATTCTGGCGACATATGTTTGTATGAGCATTTGAATTTCATACTAATTCTATTACTAATAAAGAGAGCTAGACCCCCACCTCTCGATGGACGGTCTAATCGAAAAGATTGGAAGTTATTTAAATGGAACAAATTATGTACAGATAGCCATGTCTCTTGTAATGCTATAATATCAGGAGCGAATTTAGAAGTCATGTATACCAAATCCGTAGATGCAGAATGGATTGATCGGCAATTCCAATGGAGAATCTTAAGCGACCCTATGGTTTCGAAAGAGCTGCTTCCGCTATAGCTTTCTCTAGAATGCTTTCTTTCAAGAAATCCCTCTTTGAAAGGCTCTCCTTTTCTTTCAGATACTTTTTGTTCTTTGTTTGTTTCGGTGAGTTATTTTTCCTTGACACAGGGGATCTAGATTTCTTCAGGGACCTAGGGTCCAAATCCATGTCATCGGAATCTATTGTATATGCAGCTTTGTCCTCACTTACACTCTGTATATCTACTGCAGAGGGTGCTGTAGACGGAGAATACGATAGTGCGGTTTCAAATTCCTCATTTTGGCTGTGGACGCCTATTGCAGAGGCTCCTGCGGGCTAATAATACGATGGCGCAGTTTCAGATTCACCGTCAGCTATTGGTCGTGAACTCTCAACATGTTGGGATACTAGGCCTGACTCTCCCGCTGTACCAAATATGCGAGTCATCTGGTTAGCCAAAATTTGAGATAGAGAATCGCAAAGGTTAGAAGTCAGTCGTTCCATGGCTTTTTCTAGAGCCTTTTCTATGGCCTCCGCTATATTCAGGGAAATTGACCCATTTATTTCCGAGAGATGTCGTGCTGCAACACTGGCATACCCCTGAGTTCTAGTCTGTATTTCCGCTAGGGCTTCTCGTCGAGAACAGCGCCTACGCCCTATAATTTCAAGAATTTGCATTTCTCGAGCCTTTGCAGAACAATCAGGATTATCTGCACAGTGTTGTTCGTTGCAGAGACAACATTTCTCTTCTTTAGCTTTGCAGTAATTTGTTTCGTGGTTGTCACCACGAACTGATCGGAAGAGAACCTCTTCTTCTTTCTCCCGCTGCGCATGTACTTCGTTGTTTTCTTGGTGCTGCATATTCAATGCGGCATTTTCCCCCCTCCAGAGAGCAGCGTCCCGATGCTCTTCTACAAAAGACGGTGTAGTAGATGTATGATGTAAATCAGTCCGAAAAATAGGGCTTCATTTGCACAACGTGCACGATTTCTGTTTTTTGCTGGCGAGTTGTCGAGGGGCTGTCAAGACCGACCACGTAATTAATGTCGCTCAGGCGTTGTAAAACTGTGTAGGGGCCAAAATACTTCTTTAGAAATTTTTCAGACAGTCCCTGGTGGCGGATAGCACTCCATACCCAGACTTTGTCGCCGGGCCGATAGACGACATGTCGGTGTCACAGATTATAACGTTGGGCGTCGTAATTTTGCTGCTGGGTGATTCGGACGTGTGCAAGCTGCCTCGCTTCTTCTGCTCGTTGGGTAAAAGATGCAGCGTCCAAATCGATGTCATTGCAGCCGTGCAGTAACATGGCGTCAAGCATCGTCGTCACTTCACGGCAATGAAGGAGACTGAACGGCGTTCTTCGTGTAGTTTTTTGCTGCGCTGTATTATAGGCGAACGTAATGTACGGTAGAATGTCGTCCCAGTTCTTGTGATCCACGTCAACGTACATACTCAACATGTCGGCAATAGTTTTGTTGAGGCGTTCTGTTAAGCCGTTGGTTTGCGGATGATAGGAAGTGGTTTTCTGGTGGGCTGTTCTACTGAGCTCAAGCACTGTCTTAAGGAGCGCGGCCGTGAATGCGGCACCTCGATCCGTTATTATAATTGTCGGAGTACCGTGCCTCAGGACGATATTTTCTACGAAGAATCGTGCGGTTTCAACGGCGGTGCCACTTGAAAAAGCCTTTGTTTCCGCGTAGCACGTACGATAATCAGTGGCGACTATTCCCCACTTGTTGCCAGCATGGGAAGTCGGATATGGTCCGAGGAGATCCATTCCAATTTGGGCAAAAGGTACCGTGGGCACTTGAATTGGTTGTAATAGTCCAGCTGGTTTTAACGGTGGCGATTTTCGTCGTTGGCAATCGAGGCACGTGCGCACGTAATGCTTCACAATAGCTGGAAGTCTTGGCCAGTAGTATCTCTGTTGGATTCTGGCCAATGTGCGTGTGTATCCGAGATGACCAGACGTTGGCTCATCGTGGCAAGCACAGAGGAGCTCCTCACGAAGTGACATTGGAACGACAAGTAGGTGGGTGTTTCCTCTGGGAAAAAAGTTCTTCCTATAGAGAACACCACTACGTAAGCAGAATGACGGCAGGCTCCTTGCAAATCTTCTAGAGACGGTTGTTGTCCGGCCATTCAAAAAATTCAATAAGGGGAAGCAAATCGCTGTCTTCTTTCTGCTTGCATGAAATCGTTGTAGTGTTGACGACTCCTACAAACACCGTGCTGTCATCTTCTGTGTCATCGTCGTGCTTTATTGGTGACCTTGATAAGCAATCGGCGTCGGCGTGCTGCCGTCCGGACTTATACACGACCGTCATTTCAAACTCTTGAAGGCGTAAGCTCCACCGTGCGAGCCAACCAGACGGGTCTTTCAAGTTGGTCAGCCAGCAGAGGGAATGATGGTCGCTTACTACGTGGAAGGAACGACCATAGAGGTACGGACAAAACTTCATAACCACCCCTACGACAGGAAGACACTCTTTTTCCGTTGTGGAGTAGTTGGACTCGGCGCGGGAAAGCGTCCTACTAGCATATGCGATCACACGCTCGGCTGAGTCTTGCCACTGGACGAGTACAGCGCTTAAACCCACGTTGCTGGCATCTGTGTGGACCATGGTAGGAGCATCCTCATCAAAGTGAGCAAGCACAGGCGGAGTCTGCAGTCGTTGTCGGAGATCGTCAAATGCCACCTGTTGATCGTCGCCCCATGAGAACGAAACGTCTTCTCCTGTGAGTCGTGTTAACGGCGAGGCTATGTGGGAGAAATGGGCAATAAACATTTGGTAGTATGCGCATAGGCCAAGGAAACGTCTGACTGCTTTCTTGTCTTTTGGCACCGGAAATTTTCTGATGGCCGCAATTTTATCGGGATCAGGTCGAACACCTTCATGGCTCCCCACATGGCCGATAAATTGGAGCTCCTTGAAAGCGAAATGACACTTCTCTGGTTTCAGTGTCAGGCCGGCAGACCTTATTGCCCTGAATACCGATAGCAGCCTGCTCAGGTGTTCCTCAAATGTTTTTGAAAAAAAAATGACGTCGTCCAGATAGACCAGACATGTCTGCCACTTAAGGCCTGACAGAACGGTATCTATCAGTCTTTGAAATGTTGCGGGGGCTGAGCACAATCCGAATGGCAAGACTTTAAATTCATAAAGCCCGTCAGGCGTTACAGAAGCCGTTTTTTTCTCTATCTCGCTCGTCGACCTCAATTTGCCAATACCCACTTTTGAGGTTCATTGACGAAAAGTAGCGTGCATACCTCAGCCTGTCGGGTGAATCATCGATGTGCGGTAATGGGTATACGTCTTTCTTCGTCACACGGTTCAGCTTGCGGTAGTCGACACAAAATCGCAAGTTTCCGTCTTTCTTTTTAACCAGCACTACAGGCGACGCCCAAGGACTTCTTGACGGCTGGATGACATCATCATCGAGCATTTTCTTCACTTGTTCCTGGATCGCTTCACGCTCTTTCGGTGCTACGCGGTATGGGTTCTGTCGTATTGGCCTTGCCGTCTCCTCCGTTATTATCCGGTGCTTTGTCAGTGGCGTTTTACTGACCCTCGAGGTCGATGAAAAACAGTCTTTGAACTGATGAAGATCTACTAGACGCTGTCTCTGCGCTGGTGACGAATCCGTGCTTACGTCAATAGGTGGTGGGGCTGATGTGGCTTGCGGCTCGTCCTGTTGTACTACACAGCACTCGCGGATTTCGGTGATCTCGTCGAAGTAGGCAACTGTAGTGCCTTGTGTGATGTGTCGTCGCTCGTTGGTGAAATTCATCAACAAAACCTCCGCTTGACCACACACAACATTGACGATACTTCTGGCAATTGCAACACCGTGAGAGAGTAGAAGCGTCAATACTTGTTCAGCGATTCCTTCTTCAGTATTTTTTTCGCTGCACATGACTGAAACAAGGCGGCACGATAACGGAGGTACGGTCACATCGTCAATGACTCGCAGGGATTTTCGGTGTAGCGCTGCGCTTTGATCCGCTGAAGCGGTCAGTAAACCGTCCGGTATATTGATGATGGCACCATATTCATGCAAGAAATTCATCCCCAAGATTGCCTGTTTGCAACACTAAGAAAGAATAACGAAAGTTGCGAGGAAGGATGCATCCCCTATCTTCATTCTTGCGGTGCACTTTCCGGTTGGTTTGAGTAGCTGCTCTCCAGCTCCTCTAATCTGCGTTCCTGCCCATTCCATTCTAACCTTCCTGAGCGTGTTTGCCAGACTCTCACTCATTATTGAAAAGTCCGCGCCAGTGTCGACCAATGCCATGACGTCATGTCCATCAATCGTAATTGCAACTTCGGCAGTAACAACCCCATATTTCGTCGATTCACTGAAAATGTGTCTCTCTTCGCTCGGCAGTATTGGGGGATTTTCAGCACTTCGACGATTCGCAACCTTCCCCCCTGAGGTCGCTGCTTTTAGTTTCCCCGGCGTGGACTAGGAGATCTTCCTCTTGGCATGTCAGTGGTGCTCCGTCTAGAGGATGGAGAATAACGCCCAGGAGAGGGGAGCGCGACCGAAACCTAGGAGGAACATCCCGCGGGGTCATGACACTCGTGTCGACGTCAGGTGTTCCGTTGAAATGGCGCCGAAGAACAGTGAAAGGAAACCCTTGGTCCCTTGCGACGCGATACGGGCAATACCGAACGATGTGGCCTGCTTCCCCACAATAAAAGCACAGGGGCCTATTGTCAGGGGTACGCCAGATGTCAGTTTTGCGAAGTGGTGGCCGCCTCGGCGTCGAAGTTTCTTTGTAGTACCAAGGCGCTGTCGGCAGATGTTGCTGGTGGTACTGATGCGGTGTCGGCACGTTCGCAGGTTGTCGGCGTACTATGTCTGCATAGCTTGCCCTGGGAGTGCTCTTGTTCGGCTCAGGAAGCGAGAGCGCTTGCTTGATCTCCTGGCGTACAACTTCCGTTACTGAGGCGATCGCGCAGTCATTCGGTTTGGCGACGAGCTTCTTGACCTCTTCTTGTACGATTTCTCGTATTATTTGGCGCAAAGAACCTTCGTTGGGTGTTGTTGCTGCGGTCGTGGCTGCCACGCTGATAGGTGCACTGTGGGTTAGGCGGTCATACTGGCGATAACGTAAATGCAGTGCGCGTTCGATGGATGTCGCCTCCTTGGAGAATTCATCTACACTTGTAGGCGGGTTTCGTACGAGACCAGCGAAGAGCTGCTCCTCAACGCCCCGCATGAGGTGGCTAGCTTTTTTGGCTTCCGGCATATTAGGATCTGCTCGACGAAATAGCCGCGCCATGTCCTCAACAAACATCGTAATGGATTCATTTGGTTTCTGAATCCATGACTCGAGGAGACGCTGTGCGATTTCTCGTCTTTCAGTGCTCGGGAACGTGTCGAGGAACTACTGCCGGAACTCGTCCCAAGACGACCACACACGATTCGTGAACCATGTTCGGGCTCCGTCTTGAAGTGGAAAATAAACGTAGCCCAATTTCTGTGTGGTGTTCCACCCGTTAGCATTCGCTGTGTGCTCGAATTCCTCGAGCCAGTCAAGTGCGTCCTCATATGCGTTTCCGTGGAAGTAAACCGGAAGTCGATGGTTCAAAACAGTTACCTGTGTCATGCTTGGGCTAGACATGTTGGGGCCAGTGCTTCCAGGCGCCGTCATGATTTCTGGCACGGTCACGCTCTCCGGCAATGGACCAAACTCCGGGCTGAGGCCTAACAGGCGGCGGCTGCTGCGGTGAATGGGGGTGTCGATGCGCGGAACTCTTTCTGGACTAGATGCGGGGCTGTTGTCAGGCGTCCCGAACATGTACCCAGCGCCTCCACCAGTGTCACAATGCAGAAACAGCAGCAGTTAAATACAGGAAACTCACTTTAATTGTACCTGAACACTGGTAAACTGATCGGAAGAGAACCTCTTCTTCTTTCTCCCGCTGCGCGTTTACTTCGTTGTTTTCTTGGTTCTGCATATTCAATGCGGCAATATGACGCTAAATATATGTAGAAACAATGCACGCACATACATATGTTGAAGAGTTCCAGATGTTTATATAACCATCTGTTTGCACTTGCGCAACGATGCCAACTGGAACATGCGTAGTAGCAACATCAGAAGCTGATATGAGGCGCTGATGCTCACGAAGATGCTGTCATTGAACACTGCTACATAATAATCTTCGGCACATGGCAACTAACGACAATTGACATTAACCCGACGTGACAGCTGTATCATAGGAGTTCATATGTAATGTTTATAAAAGTGGTTAGAAAACACTGCAACCACTATTGACGTTTCACGAGGATTAGCGTCTATTTGAAAAGTAGTTCCGAGATGAGGCGTAGCTCTGGGGGTAAAATGCTTCATTGCCATGCAAAATAATTGGATTTGATTCCAGCTGGGACCCTGACATTTAGTCTTTGCTTTCGTGTGGTCAACGCTACCGATTTCGGGTATTCCTTATTACTCGCGCGTTAAAATTGCCGTTGTGTGTTGTCGTCGTTCCTGGGTCGATACTAAGTGTCAATCACCGATGACACATACCCACATACCAGTGGCACATACCTGCCCGTGGGTCTGTGCCTCTGTCTGGTGGGAAGTGTTTGACGACGTACGCGACGGGACTAAGACATTATTCATGTCTTGACCAGCGCGTCATATTCGTCAAACCATGTTACCCGCCCATGCTAATTTTTGTTCACGCCAAGTTAAGGGGGAGACCACGAGAGCACCCAAACGTAAGCGGCTAAATAGATAGATACGCTCAATGTCACCGAAGTTCGCTGAGAAATGCTTCACTTTTAAAAACGTAATAAAATGAATGGCTAGTTGTAGGTTCTCAGTAACCATCTGTCCATTGACTGTTATTGGCTATATGGTTTTTTTCTCGGTATTGTTATTCCAGAACTTACTTAGATTATCTTAATAAAATTTGGCAGAGCTGTGGTAAAGTAATAGCCCTTATAACTACGCAGGTTCAAGCTAGCCTTGCAATTTGTATATAAAGTATCACTGTGCATGTGCCTTCGTCAATCGCTTAGTTTAGCGCTTCATATAGATAATGTTACAGTTGATTCATTATGTTTGCTTGTGTACTCGTTTCTAGGGGCGAAGCTTCTTATTTCGTGGGTCGTGCACCCGCGATGTATGTATTAGTAGTAGAATAGTAGCAATGGTCGTAGTAGTAGGTAGCCAAGTCTAGTTTAGTACTTGGAATGTCCGCTGAAGGGCGGTACCTAATGAATATATTATGAAAAGATGCGAGATGATGGTACCTGGAGTGTTCACTGGATGAACGGACGGATGGACGCACGAACGGACGCACGGGCGGACGGAAGGATGAACGTGCGGACGGCGGGATGGACAGACAGACAGATGCACGCACGGACGGACGCACAGATGGACGCATGAATGGACGAATGATGCACGGACAGATGGACATACACTCGGGTGGACACAAGGCCGGATAGATCGATGCACGCATGGACGCACAGACTAATGAACGAATGCACGGACGGATGAACGCCAAACGCACGAATGGACGCACAGACGGACGCTCGGTCGCACGGATGGACGCATGGATGGACGGAAGCGTGGATGGACTGATCGACGCTTCGCCCCACTCATCATAATTCAGTCCGTGTATATGCCCTGTGTTTTCCTTATTTAGTATGAATTTGTCTAGACAAAAATAACACATATCTTTGAAGCGAGTTAAAAGTACATTACCATTGTTGTTGTCAAAATGAGTTAATCAGCTTTCTGAGCAATGAATCACACATATGTCTATCGCGCGAGAATAATCTTTGACAAAATGGGCAGATTAATTAGCGTTCTGTCACAAGAAGTAAGCAGCAAAGAAATATAGACAAGAAAGCGATCTGATAGCCACTGTTCGACAACGACCGTGAATTCAACAAATTTGCGAGGAAAGACTATCAAGTCTAAAACTGATGACGAAAATATTGCAAACGCGTAAGCTCAACTACAGCTTGCACGAGATCGTGTGTTAACAAGCTATTTGTTATCGCCTTGAAAATTTGCCTTGAACTTGATGCTCACTTGGAAAAAAAACTAGTATCAGAAGGACGCACTTTGAGCACTATCTGACTAGAAAGAAACAAAGCTAAAGAAAGCTGTTCTAAAGAAAGCGGTTCTAAAGAAAGCTGTTACTATCACCGGGGAATGTGCACTCGTCATAGCAGATGATTTCAACGCCCCTCATCATACATGGGGTTACAAGTACAACACTGGAAAAGGAAATCGACTTTGGCAAAGTGCCACTGAACTTGATCTCACCCTAATCACGGACCCCAGCCTACCCACAAGGCTTGGTACATCTTGTTACAGGGATCCTACCTCAGACCTTACAATGGTAAGGAACATCAAGAAGGCCCAGTGAATAAACCTTGCTGTATACCTCGGGAGTGACCACTGAATTCTTGCCACTACCTTCGCCGTGGAGCGTAAAAAGCAGAGAGAATTCCACTTCACGGCTCATAGGTTCCGGAAGTTAAGGATGGAAAGGGAACAGGATGGCCACTGACCAGGCTTGGAGCAGTGGTTCAAACAGAATAAAGAGGACATCAAATCCGTCTTCTCCACCATTACCACAGATTTTCCGGTTGAAAGAATGGATAGCCGGCTGACTTATCTTCTTGAGGCAAAGCAAACACAACTGAACCATTGGAAAGGTCAGCGCCTGAAGAGAAGACTGAGGAAGAAGATAGCTGAGGTAAACAGATCTGTCGAGGAACATTGTCGCGCATTATCCAGGCAGCAATGGTACGAAATCTGCAACTCCGTAGATGGTCATATGCGCAATGGCAAGACATGGAATATGCTAAAGCATCTCCTCAACGAAAACACCACCAAAACAAATCAAAAGCTTGTTATCGCTCGAATTTTGCATAAAGAGGTAGGACGCACTACAGAACAGCAAGTATTGCAGCGGATCGTGCATAAGTACCTCCCAATCGAGAAAGGATTGGCACCACGAAGTAGACAGTATCAGGGCACGCCCAATCTAGGTCTTGAAGGCAACTTTAGCATCGAGGAGATCCGAAGAACCTTGCATATCTCAACGGCAGGTTGGCCCCTGGCCCGGATGGTGTATCAAACAAGGCCCTTCGTAACCTTGATGACGGTTCAACTGAGACACTGAAGGATATGATCAATGCAGCGTGGAGAGAAGGCAGGGTACCAGAGAAGTGGAAGCTGGCCAACACGATCCTTATTCCTAAGCAAGGAAAGCCCCCTAACTTGGACAACATGAGGCCAATATCCTTGACATCATGTATCGCGAGGTTGAAGAACATGCCATGCGGCACAGAATAAACAAGCACTTGGAATATAACGACATCTATACACACATTATGGTAGGATTCAGGGCAGGGCTATCAACACAAGACGCAATGAAGCTTGTCAAACACCAGGTAATCGACAATAAAACCAGAGACGTTAGAGCCATTCTGTGCCTAGATCTAAGAAAAGCGTTTGACAACATTTGCTACGCATTCACACTCGAAGTAATTTCCAAGCTTGGTCTGAGGAAAGCTTTCTATGAATACGTATGGTCCTGTTTTACAGATAGGAAAGCCGTGATAAAGATTGCAGACATCGAGGCCACAGGAATGGAACTAGAAGCAAGGGGCACAGCCCAAAGGGCAGCGATTTCATTAATGTTGTTCAACATTGCCATGATTTACCTGTAAAATCAATTATCGAGCATCAAAGGATTGAAGCACAGCATCTACGCAGATGAAATTACCATCTGGTGCACAGGGGAGAGTGAGGGGCAGATTTAGAGCGCCCTGTAAGAGGTGATGGTCACCGTAGAAGAGTACCTTCGTCCTTCTGCGCTCAAGTACTCCTCGAGCAAGTCAGAACTTTTATTATATTGGACTACACGCCGGGGACTGAAGCTCAGTACATGGAAGCCGTTAAACCAGATAGACATCCACCTTCGTACAAATAAAAGGGATGTCATCCGGAGGGTCGACTCCATGAAAATCCTGGTCATACTGATAGAGTCTTCCGGCGCTAACAGCAAATATGTAGCCAAATTACTGGAAAAACAGACAGTGCGGTGCACCTCATACGAGTAGTGGCCAACAAATAATGAGATCAAGGAAGTCAACCTCATCCGGTTGATACATGCGTTTGTTCTAAGCCACTTCACGCCCGAGGCAGCAATGCACAACTGGTCTGAATTTGCTCCCCAAGAAATTTGCTCCCCAAGAAACTTAATTTGCTCCCCAAGAAGTTGTCAAGAGTGTCCTGGGCCTAACCATACACACAAGCATCGAGCGTCTACTTGAGCTTGGTATTCACAACACGCTTGAAGAAGTAGCAAAAGCCCATCAGAGAGCAAACTTGGCAAGGTTATCTACAACAAGGTCGAGGAGAATGATCCTGCAGGAGCTGGGCCAATGACCCTATGCTGATTAGACTGAAGTAAAATTATATCCCCGATAACATCAGAGAGAATGTCATGGTATTTTCTACATCACAAAACATGGATACAGAACACAACATCGGAAGAAGAGTATCGAGGGCCAGGACTATACTTCGTCAAGTCTGAAACGAGGAACGAGGGGTCGTGTTTGTTGACGCGGCTTCCTACGCCAATGAGAAAGCTTTTGGGGCAGAGGTGGTCGATGGGGCTGGCCGTGTCGTCAACTCAGCGACGATAAAAACGAAAGACACAATCATTGCGCAACAGGTGGCTGTCGCTTTAGCACTCAAGATGGAGCACATTGAAGTCGTTTACATTGATTCCATGGCAGCACTACGGGCCTTCGCAAAGTAGGCGGTCTCAGAACAAACGCTGAGAATACTACATGGCAAGGACATCACGCATCAACTTCTGAGTTGGTTCCCAGCTCACCTTCGACAAATCAACGACTCCCCTCGCAATGTCAATGAAGCAGCACATGAGGTGGCGCGAGACCTCTCCAACCGCACCTCCCCGGGGATGCGTTCTACCGGTGAAGGGGATAACCGAGAAATTCTTACAACATTTAACGAGCTCACTAAACATTTCTACCTGTCTAGAAGAATTTACCTCCACCTCACAAAAATCTGACTCGGCCCCAAGCATTTGCAATAATGCTTTTGCAAACGCGGATGTACTCTACTTTGAAAATGTTATACATTATGTACCCTAACCTACACCCAAGTAATATTTGCCCATGTTGTGGGCAAATAGCTTCATTAGAACATATCTGGCAGTGTACCGAATTCGCTCATTTATCGAACACCGCCTCTGCCAGATGGAAGGCGGCAATCCGCAGCGCGTCCTTGGCAAATCAGCTCTGGGCTCTAGACTTAGCCCCCAAGGCAGCTGAGGAGTTTGGCATCCCGGTCCCCACGTGGTAGCGGCCCGAGAAGACCGCATCGTAGACAGATACAATGCAGGCTACTTTTCTGTCTAAACAAGAAAGTGGCTCAGCAAATGCTGTGAATCACGCAGATAGATCTCATCGCAGATCGGATCTCCTCGATGCTATCACGCAGATCGGATCTCATCGGAACTGTCTGCACACAAGCAGACGCTTCTCCAGACGCTCAATGTGGGTAACGCTTATTTGTTTTTGATTTCATCACGAAATAAACCAGAAAATGCAACTCTTACGGTTGTTTTTATTAGCTTTCTATTCTCGGCGTGAGGTGGTGCATCGTCGCGTAAAAGCTGTCCAGACGTGTTCAAATTCTCAGACTGCATGGGCTTGGCGCTGTCTTCTAAGCAGTCTGCGTAGACTGTCTACGTGCTGTCTAAGAATTAAAACACAGCTACATGCACAGAGAGAACGCTGTAAGATATAAACACTTACGGTGGGGCACTTCTGGGCTTTCTTATGGAATGCGATGAATCAGATAAAGTAACAGAGACGCGCGCCCGCGGATCGCTGCTGGCAGCTCACCTATCGGAGAGGCAGCGCAACGTGAAAAAAAAAGTGCCTGCATCGTGGCTATAGCAACTGGTGAGGCCGGTGGCAACGCCGGCGTTCCGAAATGGTCGCGTTTTAGGGGCGAAGCTCTTTATAGCGGCACCCGTTCGTCCCTCGTAGCCGTCGTAGTGTGTAAAAAGTATAACATTGTGACCTCCGAAGTGGTGCCGGTGGGAGATTTCTTCCGTGCGCTGTTGAAAAATAAAAAATAGTGCTCAATGTACATGTCAATAGCTGCTAATGGGGAATGAGAGGCAGGAGCATTCGGCTTATAGTTAACGTGCACGCTGCGATCCCCATTAGCAGCCATTGGCATGTACTTTGAACACCATCTGACAAGAAAGAGTTGATACGTTATACTCGCTGGGTGTAACCTCCTTAGTTTTACAAAAGTTTAGCGAGCGTTGAGCCGCAGTGCCATGAATACAATGAACTAGTATATACCATGAACTCGAGGGGGTTGGATTGGATTGGATAAACTTTTATTTGGTCCTCCAAAAAACAGATCACTGTGTTGCCGGCAGCTCCCACGTGGGGACTGAGATGCCAAGTTCCTCAGCTGCCTCGCAGGCTTGGTGAACAGCCCAGAGCTGATCTGCCAAGAACGAGCTGCGGATTTCCGCCTCCCATCTGGCAGAGGTGATGTTCGATAAGTGAGCAAATTCGGTGCACTGCTAGAGCATGTGTTCTAATGAAGCTATTTCTCCACAATGTGGACAAAGATTACTTGGGTATAGGTCAGCGTACATGATGGGTAACATCTTCAAAGTAGGGTACATCCGCGTTTGCAAAAGCCTTAATGTAAGTGCTTGGAGCCGAGTTAGATTTTTGTGAGGTGGAGGGAAAATCTTTCTAGACAGGTAGAAATGTTTAGTGAGCTCGTTATATGTTATAAGAACTTCCCGGTTATCCCCTTCGCCGGTAGAACGCATCCCCGGGGAGGCGCGGTTGGAGAGGTCTCGCGCCGCCTTGTGTGCTGCTTCAGGGCCAAACCTCACAAGCGCGAAAATGCACGCGACAGCGACGAGCGACGCGACGTAGATCGTTTTCGGGCGATCAGTCGCTAGCGCAGGCGAACCTCATTCACGCGACGGCTTCGGCGAGCGAATTCCACTGTTGCTGGCATGAGGCCGTCTACTCGCACCAAGAAAACCGCGTAGTGAACGGTATGCAATTTAAAAATAAAATATATTGTTGTATAATGGAACGGAAAGTGTTTATGAATGCCTTGCAGCACTTTTTTATATGCACATGCGTAAACATTGCGTTATTTCTTGTTGCGCATACGTGACTCGGGCAGGGTCACGTGCACCTATGTAGTCTTTGTCTTTTCCGGTTTTTCGCTATTGGCTGCTTGAGCCCAGCACTTCCGGGCGATGAGCGACGGTTTCCAAATCTGGAGAAACGAGCGATCGCGCGAAAACGAGCACGCAAAACGTCGTGCGAACGCCCTGTTTCGTCGCTCATAGCATCGCTCGTCACTGTCGCGTGCATTTTCGCACTTATGAGGTTTGCTCTTCATTGTGATTGGGAGGGGAATCGTTGGTTTGTCCAAGGTGAACTGGGAACCAACTCAGAAGATGATGTGTTATGTTCTTGCCTTGCAGTATTCTCAGCGTTTGTTCAGAGACCGTCCCCTTGGCGAACGCCCGTAGTGCTGCCATGGAATTCCTGTAGACGACTTCAATGTTATCCATATTGAGTGACAAGGCAAATGGCCACCTGTTCCGCAATAATTGGGTCTTTCGTCCTGACCGTCGCTGAGTTGACGACATGGCCAGCCCCATCGACCACCACTGCCACAAACGCTTTCCTATTGGCGTAGGAAGTCGCGTCAACAAATACGACCCCTCGTTGCTCGTTTGAGACTTGACGAAGTATAGTCCTGACCCTCGCTACTCTTCTTCCGACGTTGTGTTCTGGATGCATGTTTCTTGGTATAGGAGATACCGTGATATTCTCCCTGATGTTGTCGGGGATATCATTGTAATTGCGTCTGATTGCCATTGGGTGTTGGCCCTGCTCCTACAGGATCATTCTCCCCGACCTTGCTGTACATAAACTTGCAAACTGTGTTCTCTCTTGGGCTTCTGCTATTTCTTCGAGCGTGTTGTGAATGCCAAGCTCAAGTAGACGCTCGGTGCTGGTATGTATGAATAGGCCCAGGACCTTCTTGATAACTTTCCTCAGGAGCACATTCAGTGTCTCGGACTCTGCTCTTGACCAGTTGTGCATTGCTGCCTCGTACGTGAAGTGGCTTAGAAGAAACGCATGCATCAACCTGATGAGGTTGTCTTCCTTTATCCCATTTCTTTTGTTGGCCATTCTGCGTATGGGGTGCACCGCACTGTCTGTTTTCAAAGTTAACTTGGCTATAGATTTGCTGTTGGCGCGGGTAGACTCTATCAGCATGCCCAGGACTTTGATGGAGTCGACCCTCTGGATGGGAACCCCTTGATTTGTACGGAGGTGGATGTCTATCTTGTTTAACGGCTTCCATCCCCTGGGCTTCGGTCCCCGGCGTGCAGTCCGATACAGTAAGTGTTCTGACTTACTCGAGGAGCACTTGAGCCCGGAAGGACGAAGGTACTCTTCTACGGTGTCAATCGCCTCTTGCAGAGCGCTCTCAATCTGCCCCTCGCTTCCACCTGTGCACCAGATGGTAATGTAATCTTCGTAGATGCTGTGGTTAAATCCTTCAATGCTCGATAATTTCTTTGACAGCCCAATCATGGCAATGTTGAACAGCAGTGGTGAAATCACTGCCCCTTGCGGCGTGCCCCTTGCTTCTAGCTCGAATGCTGTGGTCTCGATATCTGCAATCTTCATCACGGCTTTCCGATCTGTAAGAAAGGACCATACGTATTCATAAAGGCTTTCCAAAGACCAAGCTTGGAGATTTCTTCGAGTATGAATGAGTGCTGGATGTTATCAAACGCTTTATCTAGATCTAGGCACAGATTAGCCCTAGCGTCTTTGGTTTCATTGTCGATGACCTGGTGTTTGATAAGCTTCAATGAATCTTGTGTGGATATCTCTGACCTGAATCCAACCATAATGTGTGTATATATGTCATTATCTTCCAAGTACTTGTTTATTCTGTGCAGTATGACATGTTCGGCAACCTTGCCGATACATGATGTCAAGAATATTGGCCTCATGTTGTCCAAGTTAGGGGGCTTTCCTGTCTTGGGAATAACGATCGTGCTGGCAGCTTCCACTGCTCTGGCACCCTGCCTTCTTTTCATGCTGCATTGATCATATCCTTCTGGGTTTCAATTGTACCTTCATCAAAGTTACGAAGGGCCTTGTTTGATATTCCGTCCGGGCCAGGGGCCGACCTGCCGTTGAGATTATGCAAGGCTCTTGTGATCTCCTCGATGTTAAAGTCGCCCTTAAGACCGACCTGGATTGGGCGTGCCCTGGTACTGTCTACTTGGTGGTGCCAACACTTTTTGATTGGGAGGTACTTATGCGCGAGCCGCTGCACAACTTGCTGTTCTGTAGTGCACCCTTTCTTTTTAAGCAAACTTCAAGCGATAACATGCTTTTGATTTGTTTTGGTGGTGTTTTCGTTGAGGGGATACTTTAGTATATTCCATGTCTTGCCATTGCGCATCTGACCATCGACGGAGTTGCAGGTTTCGTCCCATTGCTTCCTGGATAATGCGCGACAATGTTCCTCGACTGATCTGTTTACCTCAGCTATCTTCTTCCTCAGTTTTCGGTTTAGGCGCTGATCCTTCCAACGGTTCAGTAGTGCTTGCTTTGCCTCAAGAAGATAAGCGAGCCGGCTATCCATTCTTTCAACCAGAAAATCTGTGGTAATGGCGCAGGAGACGGATTTGATGTCCTCTTTATTCTGTTTGAACCACTGCTTGTCTGCGGCCATCTTGTCCCTTTCCATACCTATCTTCCTGAACTTATCCCAGTCTGTGAAGTGGTATTCCCTCTGCTTTTTACGCTCCACGGCGAAGGTAGTGGCAAGAATGCAGTGGTCACTTTCTAGGTCTACAGCAAGCTTCATCCACTGGGCCTTCTTGATGTTTCTTACAAATGTAAGTTCCGGGGTGGAATCCCTGCAGCAAGATGTACCAAGCCTTGTTGGTAGGCTTGGGTCTGTGATTAGGGTGAGATCAAGTTCACTGGCACTTTGCCGAAGTCGATTTCCTTTCTCAGTGTTGTACTTGTAACGCCATGTATGATGAGGAGCGTTGAAATCACCTGCTATGACGAGTGGACATTCCCAGGTGATATTAACAGCTTTCTTTAGAACCGTCTTGAACCCTTGCTTTTGTTCCTTTGGACTGCTGTATATATTATGAATGAAAATGCTCTGACGGTTGCTGGTACCTGGCACAATCTCTACCATGACGTGTTCCAACCGGCCTGCGTCTATCTTGAGGTCGTGGGTTACGAGCGTTAGTTTGTTGCATACGAAGGTACAGACTCCCCTCCCTTCAGTATCCCCTATTACAGGCCGGAATCCAGGCAACATTGCTTGCGGTGAAAGGGTCTCTTGTAATAATATAATATGAGGCTTTTCTTGGCTGCTCCTGATATACTGCTGCAGTGTTGCCTTCTTTTTAAGGTAACCTCTACAGTTCCATTGCCAGATATGGAATGCTTCACGTAGCGCTGCCATCATGGTTATTACATGGGTGGCCAGAACCTGATTCTGCACCTGTCGACAGGTTTGGTACCACTAGTATTGGTGGCCGAAGAGGTTAGTTTTGTGCATGAGGAGGCCTTGCTGCATTGTGCAGATATGCTTCGACCTTTTGTAATGCGCAAAGTCATATGCTATTCCAGTGCCACCATGCTTGATTGTAGCCTACCTATCTGCTCGCTAAGATTGGCTACTACTTTGCTGAGCGTGTCAAAGACCTCTTTCATATCTGACGTGGTCGTTTGGTTGGCTTCCACGTGTTCTGCCATGACTGCCCTCTTTTTTGTGATTCTTGGGTCCCCCACGTTTTGAGCCACAGGGACATCAACTGCCTAAGGCATTGGCTGTGAAGACTGCGCGCTGGTTAGCTTATTGAGAAGGAATTTTCCTTTAACTCAGCTGATAGCCCCTCATTCGATTTTGTAAGTCTCGCGTTTTCTCGCTCTAGCTGTGCAATTCTATCATGCTCTGGCAGCTTACCTGTCATCACCTCTGCCGCGCTGTTGCGCACTCGCTCAGCCCAGCTGCCTTTCGATGTAACTGCAGGCGTGCTTCCCGGGTTGGAAGCCGTGATCTCGAACTGAACGCCAGGCAGCTGGCCATTCGGGTGCCGCCCAGGCTGATTCCGACCCTGATGGGGACCTTGAGAACTTGAGCGCCCCCGTGATTGGGAGCGGGCCTTGGGTCTAGAACCTCTTCTGGAACGCGACCTCCCCCTGGAGTGGGGCCGACTTTAGTGTTCTTGTTTAGTCTAGATGCTCTGGGTCCCGTAGGCTGGAATAAGCTGCTTGTCGTTGATGTCTAGACTCGATGTGATTGATGCGTTCCTGGCTTCTGCGGCTGCTCGCGATCTTCCCCAACGTCTGCGTCTGACGACGTATGGTACTAAGAAACTGTTCTTGCACTTCTTGTCTGCCGTGGGATGGTGACCGTCGCACAGCCTGCATCTTAAATTGCACTGGTGCAGGCTATCTGGGTTCTTGATCTCGTAGCCTCTGCAGATGGTTTCAGCTGGGTTCTGATAGGCGTCAGACCGACGTCCCAGCTTTTCACAGACGTAACAAATATCGATGTTCTTGCGGTAAAGGGAGCACTGCAAAAGTGAAGGTTCATATCTCACGAATCTGGGCACCTTGTGTCCTTCGAACGCTATGGTTATTGTCCCTGTGTCCTTAATTATCTTGGCCTGCAGCGCGAGCGGGTTGTTCGCGTTCACAATCTTTCGGTTCAAAATGTCCTGAGTATCGCTTACGGGGATCCCGCGAATCACTCCTTTACAAGTATCGTGGGGTGCCGGGGCGTACGCGCTAACCTCGAAAACTTTGCCTCCAATGTCAATTTGCTTGACCTTGAGGTATCTTGAAGCTTTGTCTTGGTCTGGAGTGCTTGCCATCATAATGTTCTGCTGCAAGTTGGAACAGATCATGTCCTGCATGGCCTCCTCCTCTTTGACACCGGCTGCCAGTACTATCGCGTCTGCCACGGCTCCAGTGCCAATTCTCGAGATATTTAATCCTCCACGTGGCCGTAGCACAATTTTACTGAAGTCTTTGGGTAGTGGCGGCATGCGTGCAGCTCGCACGATTGTATGTTTGGTGTCATACCTACTACGATTGGCTCGAGCGTCTCCCGCAACGCCAGCCTTGGTCGAACCCTTGGCAGCAAGAACGCTAACCGTGGCTTACTTATTCCTTGAGCGTCTCGTTTCGGCTTCCTTCCAACCCATGTCTTCCGTGCAATCTTCTGGAGTGGTGTCCTCTCCATCTACTTGGTATTCCATTCTCTGTTGCAGGTCCTGGAACGCGCAGAGCGTTGAGTCCCGTTGGCGCCGGGTCGGCGCATCGACGACAATCGCCTCCTTGGTTAGTGTTATGTTTTGCCGCTCATAAGTTGATCGTGCGGATGGGACAGCACCAGAAGCTACGTTATTCAATGCTTCTTTCTCGGATCTCTCTCGGCAAGGTCGCAAATTGCTTCCTTTGAGCATGGGACGAAAGCGCGGGAAGCTACGTTATACAAAGCTTCTTTCTCGACTCTCTCTCGGTATGCCCGTGTAACTATACACCACTTATCCCCTGGAATGCAAACTACGTCCGTTTCCTCCGCTGCCGGGGACAAACACACAATGTGAAATGAACCCGCTCTGCCAACCGGCTTGGAATGTTTGTGGTTTAGAGATAAGTCGCCGCTGCCGGGGGCAAACGCACAATGGGATTAAGCGACCCCGTCCTGCTTCCGCTGCCGGGCGCGAGCTCAGTGGGAGTAGGCGACACGCTCTGTTCTGGCGATCAGCTCAAATTCGCAGCGATGCACGACCCGAACACAAGGAAAGCGGAGAAAGTCAAAGGCCGCTTGCTACCTGCGGGGGCAATAACGTTCCGCGCGCAATCATTCAATTACCGACTTTGGAGGTTCGTCTCGGCTCGCTGGGTGTGGGAAAGGGCATGAATGTACGGGGTCTACAATGCCGATATCTCCCGAGCGTTAGAATTCCTGAGCGCGTGGGAGATGGAGAGAGAGAGACATAATGGGAAAGAGTACCAAAACGCCTGTTTAAACTGTAGAAGCGCTGCTGTCGAGAGTAAGGACAGCCCAGTAGGGAGTGACTTAATCTGAGTGGAAACAGATTGGATGAGAGAATGTTGAGGCGGACCAGCAGTGGCCCCCTCCCCTTTTTCTTTGTTACCGTGTAATGATGATTGTAGTGGGTCATGCAAATCTCGGCACACACATTGTCAGTGCTAAGCACGAGACGCTCGGCCCGGACTGTCGCTGATTTTGATAGCTAGGCCTACGCTCCTACCTGGTCTCGGATAACAGTTTTGACTGTCGCCGTTCTATATTATAATTGGTGGAGTTTGCTGGGTCTCCTTGCAATCCTGGAGTTGCGAAGCCGGACTCTACCTGCTGTCATGACCACTGCATCTGCCACAAGCCCTCCTCCTATGGCTTCCCAGGCCATCGTGTGCTCCGGCGCGGTCCGTCAGCGGGATCATCCCATATTCAGCGGCACTGACGACCACGACGTCGACGACTGGCTGGCTACTTATGAACTCGTGAGTGTCTTGAACAAATGGGACGAAGCCACGAGACGGGCCACTGTCGGCATTTACCTCAGTGGCATTGCCCACTTATGGCTTCGGAACCATGAGACCGACGTTCCTACCTGGACAGCATTCAAAGCAAAGTTCAGCGAAGTCTTTGGTCGTCCTTCTGTCCGCAAAGTTCGTTCGGAGCAGCGCCTTCAGTCGAGATCTCAACTGCCTGGTGAGAACTTTACAAGTTATATAGAAGACGTCATTGACTTGTGCAAGCGCGTCGATGTGAACATGACAGAGGTGGACCGCATCAAGCATATTTTTAAGGGTATTGACGAGGACGCTTTCCAGATGCTCATTTCGAAAAGCCCTGCTACTGTCGCCCAAGTTACCGAGCTCTGCCAAAGCTATGATGAGCTCCGCCGGCAACGTCTCGTCACCCGCCGTGCTGTCCCACATCAGGAATCGATGTCCGGCTTAACTCCCTCGCAAGACCCCGTCCTCCTCTCGCAGATCAAAGATTTCGTGCGCGAAGAAGTTGCCCGCCAACTCTCGCTCATCTCTGGCCTACCGGAGCGCAGTGCACCGCTTAGCCCTACTCTACGGACTATTATACGAGATCAAGTGTCTGAGGTCCTTCCTCCACAGCTGGTGCCACCAGTAAATGCACCATTGACGTACGCCGAAGCAGCAGCACGACCACGACCACAGACGTTCCAAGCGCCGCCTCCACAGCCTGCTCCTGTTTATGCCGCCCTGCCGCCACGACCTCCACTTCGCCGAGTCCCTAATCCATGGCGCACTGCCGACAACCGACCGATCTGCTTTTCGTGTGGTCTACCTGGGCACGTCGCACGTATGTGCCGCCGCCGTCCACTCCACTCACGTGAAAACCTACGTCCATACGAAAACGATTACACGTACACTCAATACACCCCAGACCCCGAATTGTACGCTCCTCGTCCAAGCCACCGACCAGCTCCTGATCGCCGATCTCCTTCTCCACGTCGACGCTCACCCTCCCCGATGCGCCGACGCCCCCCTACAATCGACGCGGAAAACAAAATGACGCAGTTCCCGAGGCAAGAACTGCGTCCTTGTCGCAAAGCACAAGCCCTCTTCGTTCGCCGCCGAATGTAATTAATGCCGTTCTTGAAGGTGTACCCGTACTTGCCCTTATTGATACTGGTGCCGCAATTTCTGTCATCGCCGAAAAAGTTTGCCGTTCAATTCGAAAAGTGACAACGCCTTACTTGGGTTCATGTCTTCATACTGCCACTGCACAGCCTGTGCAGCCTGTGGCCGCGTGTACTGCCAGACTTGTAATTCAAGGAGTGCCCTACACAGTCCAGTTCGTAGTACTCCCGCACTGTTCTCATGACATCATTTTAGGTTGGGATTTTCTCTCCCATCACCAAGCTGTCATTGATTGCGCCCGTGCCGAAGTCGCCTTTTGTCCCCTTGGTGATGCGCTACCAGTGCACGATCGCCCTTCCGACGCGAAGTTGGTCATTAGTGACGACACCCAAATCCCTCCACGCGCTACTGTCTTCGCACCTGTGTCGTGTTCCACCGTCGTCGACGCTACCGCATTCTTCACGCCTTCCGCTGCTTTCGTTCATCGCCACCTATCACCGCTTCCAACCGCTCTCGTTACTCTTCAAGGTGGTGCGACCAACGTGCCTGTGAAGAATCCGTTCCCATTCACGATTACGCTACTTCGAGGCGAATGTATTGGTTCGATAGAATCATTCGAAACCATCGCTACACTTGACGTTCCTGATGAATCATCGGAAGTCAGTGCCCTCTCCTGTAGTTCCGTGAATGACCCTCCCACTACCGACATTTTCAACCATGTCATCGACGAAGGCCTAAACCCACAACAGAGGTGTGAGCTTTTGAGCCTCCTTGACGAGTTTTGACAATCTTTTGACAGTCACAGCGCTACTTTAGGTCGCACATCTACCGTATGCCACCAGATCGACACAGGTAATCACCCACCGCTACGGCAGCGACCATACCGTGTTTCGCCAACTGAACGCCGTATCATCGATGAACAAGTAGGTGACATGCTAAAGCGAGGCGTCGTTCAACTGTCAAACATTCCTTGGGCGTCGCCGGTTGTTTTAGTTAAAAAGAAGGATGGCAAGATACGCTTTTGCGTAGATTATCGTCGCCTAAACAAAATAACACGAAAGGATGTTTATCCTTTGCCTCGAATTGATGACGCCCTCGACTCTTTACAAGGCGCAGAGTTCTTTTCCTCCCTTGATCTACGCTCTGGGTACTGGCAAGTGCCCATGAATCCGGATGATAGGCCAAAAACTGCATTTGTTACACCAGACGGCTTATACGAATTTAACGTGATGCCATTCGGGCTATGCAATGCGCCGGCAACATTTGAGCGCATGATGGACACTATCCTACGAGGCCTCAAATGGAACACGTGTTTGTGCTACTTAGACGATGTAGTGGTATTCTCACCCGATTTTCCCACGCACCTTCGTCGCTTGGAACAGGTTCTACGCTGCCTCTCTGCAGCCGGCCTCCAACTCAACTTGAAGAAGTGTCACTTTGGAGCGCGCAAGCTGACCATTCTCGGAGACGTCGTGTCGAAGGATGGCGTTCTTCCTGACCCCGCTAAGCTACGTGCTGTTCGCGAGTTCCCGAGGCCCGCGTCTCTCAAGCAGCTGCGTAGTTTCATTGGCCTTTGCTCATACTTCCGCCGCTTCGTCCGAGATTTCGCCTCGATCATGGCGCCTCTGACAGACCTACTTCAGGGAGACCGCAATCTATCTGCGTGGTCTCCAGCTTGCGACAGTGCCTTTGCGAAGCTCCGTGAACTGCTTACAACACCACCCATACTGCGTCATTTCGATTCAAGCGCTCCCACAGAAATCCACACAGATGCTAGCGGTGTCGGTCTTGGCGCTGTACTCGCCCAACGAAAGCCTGGTTACCAAGAATATGTTGTTGCGTACGCGAGCCGCACTCTTACAAGAACAGAAGCAAATTATTCGGTAACTGAGAAAGAATGCCTAGGGATTATCTGGGCCATTACAAAATTTCGGCCTTATCTGTACGGCCGCCCTTTCGATGTTGTTACCGACCACCACGCGCTCTGCTGGTTATCCTCCCTCAAAGATCCCTCAGGACGCTTGGCACGATGGGCTTTACGGCTCCAAGAGTACGACATCCGCGTCATTTATCGCTCAGGCCAGAAGCACGCCGATGCCGACGCTCTTTCGCGTTCGCCTGTTTCTACTGATATTGCGAGTGTCTCCATCCAAGACAACTTCCTTCCACTATCAGGACCCATCAACATGGCTGCGGAGCAGCGCAAAGATTCGTGGATTGCGTCTCTGATGGATTACCTATCTGAAACACTCGCCCACCCGCCATCTCGAGCGCTACACCGACAAGCCTCTCACTTCGCCATCCGTGATGGAATACTTTATCGCTGCAACTACCACCCTGACGGTCGCAAATGGCTACTCGTCATACCCAGGCATCTCCGCGCCAGCATATGTGCTGCTTTCCATGCCGATCCGCAGTGTGCGCACGCCGGTTTGTTTAAAACCTACGCCAGGCTACGTTTTCGGTTTTATTGGCGCGGCATGTACACATTCGTTCAAAAGTACATTCGATCTTGCACAGAGTGCCAACGCCGCAAGCACGATCCTAGCCGTCCTACTGCACCAATGCAGCCGTTACCGTGCCCAGTGCGACCATTCGACCGGGTTGGAATAGACCTTTATGGTCCTCTACCATATACATCAGCTGGGAATCGCTGGATTATTGTAGCGATCGACCATCTCACGAGATATGCAGAAACGGCCGCTCTACCAGCCGCGACGGCACGTGACGTTGCGTCTTTCCTGCTGCAACGTTTTGTTCTGCGTCATGGCGCTCCACGTGAACTTTTGAGCGACCGAGGCCGCGTCTTTCTCGCGGATGTTATTCGAGAACTTCTTGCAGAATGCCATGTAATTCACCGCTGTACTACCGCATATAGCCCACAAACAAATGGCTTGACCGAGCGTTTCAACCGTACTCTTGGCGACATGCTTTCTATGTATGTCGCCTCCGACCACACCAACTGGGATCTCATCCTTCCTTACGTAACGTACGCTTACAACACGGCACCTCAAGCGACGACAGGCTTTTCTCCATTCTTTTTACTTTATGGTCGAGAACCATCGTCTCCAATTGACATTATTCTCCCCTACCGACCCGACTCATCCGAAGGCACACCACTTTCCGAAGCCGCGCGGTATGCGGAAGAATGTCGGCAATTAGCTCGCACCCTTACAACCCAAGAACAAGGGCTACAGAAATTTCGTCACGACGATGGACGGTCCAACTACCAATTTTCGCCCAACTCTCTTGTTTGGCTGTGGGTGCCCCCCAGTGCTGCTCCTGGTACCTCTACAAAGTTTGTCAGCAGGTACCATGGACCTTATCGCGTCATAGAACAAACTTCCGCTGTTAACTACCTCATCGAACCCCTCACGGCCACTGTGGACATGCGTCGCCGAGGCCGCGAAATCGTACATGTGAATCGCCTCAAACCATATCACGAACCACTTGTGCTCACGACACCTTAGAACACTTACTTGGCATTATCTTCAGCGAGGGGGAAATATGTAATGATGATTGTAGTGGGTCATGCAAATCTCGGCACACACATTGTCAGTGCTAAGCACGAGACGCTCGGCCCGGACTGTCGCTGATTTTGATAGCTAGGCCTACGCTCCTACCTGGTCTCGGATAACAGTTTTGACTGTCGCCGTTCTATATTATAACCGCAAGATGCTTAAGACTGGAGGGAATCCGTTTCTCTTCAGTCGAGGCTGCAATCACTTAACTGATAGATCAGTACGACTCCGTACGATGCAACTTTTGTCTGGGCCGTAACCACTTGGTGGTCGAACAGTGAGACTAAGTACGTTGTATGTAGTAACAGTGTTCTAGGCTCTAACTTAAGAAAAGTTAAGTAGAAGAGTAAGACGCTGTTGATGTCTGTGTTATCATGAGTGTGCTTCGGCAAGATGTACATATGACTGTAAATATTTCGCTGTAATATACCTTCAAGTTTTCATTACCTTCAACCTGCCTCCTGCTTCATCGACGCCGATCATCTCCTTGACGGGACTTCAATCCATATCAAGAAGATCAACGAACGAGAAGGTAAACTTAACTGTTAGGCTTAAACTCCCGTTAGCGTTGCCGTGTAAAAATGTCCCAAAAAGGGTTTAAAAGTCCACTCACCAGAACAAAGGTGGTATCTTCTGATTTCTTGAGAATTTAGGCACACGACGGGAATGAAACGTAAATACCACAGGAAAGCATTCGTGAAAGCAGGAGCCGATCTTCGCGCGTCCGCACTGGTCGGCACCTAGAGCGTCTCCCCTCGAGGTGGTTAAAGGTGGGAAGTAGATACGAAGTGAAAGCCGTAAGAAAGCAAAAGCCGAATTCTCCTGTCTCTCATTTTCCACTAGCAGCCATTGGCATGTACATTGAGCACTATCCGTCATGAAAAGGTTGCTACGCTATACTCGCTGGGCGTAACCTCCTTGGTTTTAGAAAAGATTAGCGAGCGTTGGGCCGCAGTGCCCTGAATGCAGTAAACAAGTATATACCATGAGCTTGAGGTGATTAAAGGTGGGAAGTACACCCGAAGCGCAAGCCGTAAGAAAGTGTGCGTGTGCCACCTCTCGTTTAGTCCTTGGGATGTCCGCTGGATGGTGGTGCTTCTATTTGGGGAATATATGATGAAAAGATGCGAGATGGTGGTACTTGGAGTGTTCAATATATGGACGAACGGAAACATAGACAGATGCATGGATGGACGCATGAACGGACGCAGGGGCAGATGAATGGACGAACGCAGGGACGGACGCACGAACAGACTCACGCATGGACGGACGGATGGACGCATGCAAGGTCACACAGACAGACGCATGGACGGACGTAAGCAAGAACGAATGAACGGACGAATGCTTCGTCCCACTCTCCAAAATCCACTCCGTGGATATGCTGCCCTTTTTCCCCCTTAGAGGCTTCTGTGCTGTGAGCGCTGACACCATGACATAGCGCACCAGCGCCATGACAATCTTTTGTTCTTCACTTGAATCGAACTCCTTGACGCTCTTGAGAATGCTGTGCGAGAACGGACGAAAGCAATAAAGCGGACGCGCGCGGTTCTCTCCGCTCACTCAGCTGGCGGCGATGAGCTGATCGGTGCCGGTCTCCAGAGTTCTCGCTGATAACGAGATCCGGACGTGGCTCCCCGGTTTTGCGACTTCCGGTCGCACGCATGCAGTCTCTGCTGGTGTGAACATCCGTCGTTTTTTGGTCGCTAGTCGCGAATGGTTGCGCGACCGCTGCTAGTCGCCGGTGTGCACCAGCCGTTAAAGTGTTTCTATCTCATCTCGCATTTTAATGCATCAGTACTTTACAAGCTACACATCTGCGTTCTCATTCTGCTTAGCTTTACAATAAATACGCTTTCTGTTATGATTCATAATACACTTTCTAATGTCATAGATATCAGAAGTCGCATATAAACCTGTGAATTGGTCAGCTGCATTTTACCGAGTAGATCTGCTGTTCTGGATCTTGTTTTATCTTTGAATATATTTGTTGATACTTCTCAAGTCCTTGTGCAGACATATGTTTTTAGTCTAGCGATTCTTTGGCTGCGGCGATGGCGTAGTGGTTAGAGCATCCACCTCGCATGCAAGAGGTTCGTGGTTCAAATCCCGGTGTCGCGCAGTTCCCAACCGGATTAAAAAAAATCCGCGTGTTGGTGGAACTGCATTAAGAGGCCTGGGGTGCGGCCTCACCGGTAACCACCGCCGGAAACACACTCCCTCACCAGAGAACGATTGGCCACCCTGGTGCAGTATCTGGCCACTACCTCCCACATGCATACGTCAAATAACTCATGGCCCTCAGTCCCCAGCAGCTGCGAAGCAGCTGACCACGGCGGCGGTCAGATCTGCAACGCAGCAGAGGGTGCTAAAAATCTCTGTATCCGGACAGGCCGCCATTGGAACCTGAACTTGGCAACGTTTAACGCTAGAACATTATCTAGTGAGGGAAGTCTAGCTGTACTATTCGAGGAGCTAGAGGGTGTTAAATAAGATATAATAAGGCTCAGTGAGATTAGGAGGACAGATAAGGCCTCTATGGTGCTGCAGAATGGGCACGTCCTTTGCTATCGGGGCTTGGGAGACAGAAGAGAACTGGGAGGGGGGTTCCTAATTCACAGAAACATAGCTGGCAACATAGAGGAATACTATAGCATTAATGAAAGGGTGGTAGGGATCGTAATTAAACTGAATACAAGATAAAGGTAGTACAGGTTTACGCGCCTACATCCAGCCATGATGACGCTTCAGTTTAAAGCTTCTATGAAGACGTGGAATCGGCAATGAGTAAGGTAAAAACACAGTATACTATAGTGATGGGCGACTTTAATGCAAAGGTAGGGAAGAAGCAGGCCGGAGACCAAGCAGTAGGAGATTATGGCATCGGTACTAGAAACGCCAGAGGAGAGCTACTAGTAGAATTAGCAGAACGCAATAATTTACGAATTTTGAATACCTTCTACCGGAAACAAGAAAACCGCCAGTGGACATGGAGGAGCCCTAATGGCGAAAGTAAGAACGAAATAGACATTATAATGAGTGCACACCCAGGAATCCTGCAGAATGTGGAAGTGGTTGGCAAGGTACGATGCAGGGACCATGGAATGGTACGGTCTCGAATGCGCATAGACTTGAAGAAGGAACGACAGAAACTGATACGCAAGAAGCCAATCAATGAGCTAGCCCTGAGAGGGAAAGCACAGGAATTCAGAGTGTTGCTGCAGAACAGGTACTCGGCTCTTAATGAGGAAACCAACCTTAGCGTATATACAATAAATAATAATCTGACGAGTATCATTACGGAGTGTGCAGTGGAAGTTGGAGGCAGGGCAGTTAGACAGGACACTGGCAAGCTTTAACAGGAAACGAAGAACCTAATTAAGATGCGTCAAATCAAGAAAGTGTCAAGTACAACAGACAAAATAGAACTGGCAGAGCTTTCGAAGTTGATTAATAGACGTAAGGTATTCGATGTAAGAAGGTATAACATGGAGAGAATTGAACACGCTCTGAAAAAACGGAGGAAGCGTCAAAGCAGTGAAGAGGAAACTTGGGATAGGCAAAAGTAGGATGTATGCACTAAGGGACAAAGAAGGCAAAATACATACCAATATGGATAGTATAGTTGAAATAGTGGAGGAGTTTGACAGAGATCTGTACAGTAGCCGAGACAACCACGACCTTAATACTATAAGAACTAGCAGTAACCCAGATGATACCGCACCAGTAATGATAGAAGAAGTCAGAAAAGCTTTGGAGAGCATGAAAAGAGGCAAAGCTGCTGGTGAGGATCAGGTAACATCAGATCTGCTGAAAGATGGAGGACAGATTGTGTTAGAAAAACTAGCCAGCGTGTTTACGAGGTGTTTCCTGACAGGAAGAGTACCAGAGTATAGGAAGAACGCTAACATCATCTTAATACATAAGAAAGGAGATGACAAGGACTAGAAGAACTACAGGCCGATCAGCTTGCTCTCTGTAGTATACACGATATTTGCAAAGGTAATTGCTAACAGAGTAAAGAAAACATTAGAATTCAATCAACCAAAGGAACAAGCAGAATTTCGAACAGGCTACTCAATAATTGACCACATCCATACTATCAATCAGGTAACAGAAAAATGCTCAGACTATAACCAACCACTATACAAAGCCTTCATAGATTACGAGAAGGCATTTCATTCAGTAGAAATATCAGCCGTTATGCACACATTGCGGAATCAGGGCGTAGATGAAGTATAAATAAACATTCTGGAAGAAATCTACAGGGGATCAACTGCTACCATAGTGCTTCATAAAGAAAGCAACAGAATACCAATCAAGAAGGGTGTAAAACAGGGGGACACAATCTCCCCAATGCTATTTACCGCGTGCTTACAGGAAGCTTTCAGAAGCCTAGAATGGGAACAGTTAGGGATAAGAGTTAATGGAGAATACCTTAGTAACCTGCGCTTCGCCGATGACATTGCATTGCTGAGTAACTCAGGGGAAGAATTGCAACTCATGATTAAGGAGTTAGACAAGGAGAGCAGAAAGGTGGGTCTTAAAATTAATCTTCAGAAAACGAAAGTGATGTACAACAACCTCGGAAAGAGCAGCGCTTCGAGATAAGTAATAGTGCACTTGAAGTTGTAAAAGACTATGTCTACTTAGGGCAGGTAATAACCGCAGAGCCGAACCACGAGATTGAAGTAACTAGAAAAAAAAGAGTGGTAGTAAGACGGTAAGTTGGGCCAGTTGGTTAGGATCCATCGTGAACTTACTTACAGCGCAACACCAGAAAAAATACAGGACAGGGAAGGAGCAAAAGAGAAAGAAAAGACGGCGCTGACTCACAACTGTTGTTAATTTGGAAAAAACGGGGTAAAAAGTGTATATATAGGTACTGGCAGCCTACATCACAACATTCACAGAATACGAGGTGCACCGAGGTAGCGTGCGATGTACTTGTTCTTATGACTCACCGCGCATCTCCCTTTGGCTTGTTTGTTCCTGAGCGCATAATCAACCATCGGGCAAATGCGACCTATCTTATGTTTTGCGGAAAAAAGAACGTCGACACCATATCTTGAGCCTACGTTTTTCAGCCCATGCGCCAACTTGTGTACATAAGGAAAAACCGCTCTTTTTCTTTTTCTATCAAAATTTTCTTGACCTCCTCTGTGTTTCACGGGCATAACGCTCTTATAAATAAGTGTTTCGGACTGTGTAGATACTATTGCCAGAACGGGAAAGGTGCGGGGGGGCACGGACTCACTAAGGCCGCTAGTTGATTTTCTTGGTGAAAACAAGCTGCACGTACTAGTAGCCGACAAAGAAGGATACTTTGCCATTATGAATTCTGAAGCGTATTCACAGAAGAGCGAGGCCGCAGTTAAGAAAAATTTCAGGCGTGTCAGTGTTAAAGCCCCAGAAGTAAAACACCGAGCGCTTTCCTTGTTAGAAAGAATGAATCTGCAACGTTTGGCAGCCAGCGTAAAGAGAGCAAAAAACCTGGAGTTAGAAGTTTTTTTAAGGTGAAATCGCACAAGGAAAACATGCCTTTCCGGGCCATAGTCTCGGAAAAAGGTAGCTGGCAGTTAGATGTTTCGCGTTTTCTGCAAAAGAACCTAACATGCCTGAATATTGTAGACCCTTTCCGCATACCGAATTTGGATTCTGTGTGCGAGTACCTCAAAAATAACTCGATGAGCCTACGTAGCGCCTTCAGTGTCGACGTGGAAAATTTATATTATTCCCTTCCGCATTGCCAGGTTATGAAATGCGTAAATGCCTGCGTTGTGTTTGGCAACGATGAACAATCTTTCATCGATGGTTGTGGTATTTCTTTAGAATCGTTTCTTGAACTTTTGTCTTTTTACCTTGAAAGTACCATTGTGTCGTGGCGGGGGATCTTTATGTACAAAAGTCTGGTGTTTGCATAGGGTCGAGCGTGGCCCCCATTATTAGTGACATTATTTTAGTATACATTGACAGGCAGCTGGAAGGTCACCTTAGTAAGTGCTGCAGTGCTGTTTTTCGTTACGTCGACGATTTTGTAATTTTTTCCCACAATGATATTCACCATAAGGACATTGACCACATTCTCAAATCGTTCAGTCAGCATGATATAGGTCTTATCTTCACTCACGAAGTCTGTAAAGATTACGAGCTACAGTTTCTTGACCTAAAGCTAACTTTTGGTAAAGATCATTTGTGTTGGAAATATGCCCAAGATCAGTGAAGCCTATCTTAAACTACAAGTCTGGCCATTCTAAGATTGTGAAGAGAGCGATTGCAAAGACAATCTTAAATGCGTCGCTCAGGAAATCCTGTGTGCACGTGTCGAATACTGCTTTTCATAACCAGGTAAAACGGTTAGTAGATGCTGGTTATCCTGACAAGGTGATTTCGGCTGTGTGTGAGTCAATGGGTCGGAGCGTTAAGCTCGTGAAACACAGAGGAGGTAAAGAAAATTCTGATAGAAAAAGGAAAAGAGCGGTTTTTTCTTATGTACACAAGTTGGCGCATGGGCTGAAAAATGTAGGCTCAAGATATGGTGTCGACGTTCTTTTTTCCGCCAAACATAAAATAGGTGGCATTTGCCCGATGGTTGATCATGCGCTGAGGAACAAACAAGCCAAAGGGAGATGCGCGGTGAATCATAAAAACAAGTACATCGCATGCGTAAAAAAGCTGTGTATTTAACTCCATTATCGTGTGGTAGGGAGTACGTGGGACAAACGAAACAATGTGTTAATGTTCGTTTAAGGGAGCATGAGTTATCTCTTCAAGGAATCGCGCGGCTTCATCTGCCGGAACATTGCAAGTCATGCGGTTGTCGTCCAATTTTTGAAAGAACCACGATCATCTTCAAGCATCTTAACCAGCTAACAAGAGAAATCGCTGACGCATATCATATAAAGATTAGGGGGAGCAAGTGCGTTAGTGAACCATCCGTCACACTGCTTGAAAAAGAGTTATTTCGGCCAATCTTGTTTATTGCCATGAGTGTGATAACGCTACCTCGGTGCACCTCGTATTCTGCGCATGTTGTGATGTAGGCTGACAGTACCTATATATACACTTTTTATCCCGTTTTTTCCAATAAACAACAGTTGTGAGTCAGCGCCGTCTTTTCTTTCTCTTTTGCTCCTTCCCTGTCCTCTATTTTTTCTGGTGTTTCGCTGTAAGTAAGTTCACGATAAATAGGAATGGGGTGGAGCACATTCGGCAAGCACTCCCAAATTATGACAGGTAGATTGCCACTATCCCTCAAAAGGAAGGTATATAACAGCTGTATCTTGCTGGTACATAGCTACGGAGCAGAAACGTGGAGACTTACAAAGAGGGTTCAGCTTAAATTGAGGACGGCGCAGCGAGCAATGGAAAGAAAAATGGTAGGTGTAACCTTAAGAGACAAGAAGAGAGCAGAGTGGATTAGGGGACAAACGGAGGTTAAGGATATCATAGTTGAAATAAAGAAGAGGAAATGGACATGGGTCGGGCATGTAGCGTGTAGACAGGATAACCGCTGGTCATTAAGGGTAACTAACTGGGTTCCCAGAGAAGGGAAGCGGCTTAGGGGGAGACAGAACGTTAGGTAGGCAGATGAGATTAAGAAGTTTGCGGGTATAAATTGGCAGCCGCAAGCACAGGACCGGGTTAACTGGCGGAACATGGGAGAGGTCTTTGTCCTGCAGTGGACGTAGTCAGGCTGATGATGATGATGATGATGATGATGATGATGATCTTACACTGTGATTAGAAGCATCGCCTCCACTAACCGACGTTGATCAACTGATTCCAATGGGCTGCATCCACTTCATCATTTCCTGCTAAGAATGAAAAATATGTCCGTAAAGTATACGACTACAAAGCCATAACGTCCAAATTAGATTGAAAAATTTGGGACAGCGTTTATAGTGCCAGAAGTACTGATGAAAAACTTGATGCTTTTATAAATAGACTACATGGCCACATGAGCAGCTCTTGCAGTATGGTGTCCAGTGGTAGGAAAGGTTTGAAGAGAAAGCCATAGATTACCCAAGGCTTCATGAAGTCAATAAATAATAAAAATAATCTGCATAAAAACTTTAAGCTTCATCCTTAAAGATTAGACTTGCAAATTAGATACAAAATGTATGAAAAACTTCTAGAAAAATAATTGCATATTGAGAAGGCCGACTATTATCATTCAAAGATTATTCGTTCTACTAATACTAATGCTAAAACATGGAATATTTTGAGCTCCGCATTGAACAACGTAACGCATCAAAGTACTTCAATAGCTAATACTGATGCTGGCACTGTCATAACGGATCCATATGCACTGGCAGAACAATTGAATAGGTATTTCACTTACGTCATAACAGAGCTTACCTCAAAACAAAAACCTGCCAACTTTCAACAGAATGATGATTTACCTATAATTGAGAGTCAAAGAAGCTCCTTTTATTTGGCACCTACTGATTCCACTGAGGTCCGAAGTGATGTAATAGCGTTAAGCACTACAAATTCTGTAGGACGTGATGAATTACCTGTAGCCCTGATGAAACACTCAGTGAATTTTATTGCAGAACCTTTAGCCAACATAACAATCACAGCATTATTCTCTGGTGTTTTTCCAAGAGCCTTGAAAGTTGGCAAAGTGATGCCGGTATTTAAAAAACACAACAAGCTACTCATCGAGAATTACCAGCCCATTATTTTGCTAATGGGCCGGTTATTCTAGGGTAATCTAGGGTAATCGAGAAATTACTTCCCAAGCAAATCAGCTTTTATTTTGAAACCAACAGACTAGCGTGCAATATGGCTACCTTAAAGCCAAAAGTACAGAACTGTCCTTGCTTACACTAACGGAAAAAATAGGCAAAATATTGAAAACAAGCTCCTAACTATGGGCATATTTATAGACTTGAGAAAAGCGTTCGATGTTATTATTCAAAAGCAACTGCTATCAAAACTAGAGGGCTATGGTATTCGAGACACTCTTAATAAGCTAATAGAAAGCTATCTTACTAATAGGCAACATTATGTGTGCATCGATGGACGAAATTCTGATAAAAATTCCGTAATCATTGGTGTCCCGCTGGGGTCAATATTAGGTCCCTTTTTGTTCATTGTCTTCATAAATTATCTCCCATGGTACATACAGGACGAATATGTCCTATACGCCGACGACACAAATACCTTCATAGCGGCTAAGACTGGGAAATATTTATACCAAAAAGCTAATCTCACTCTTAAGAGGCTCTCTTGCTGGCTACACACAAATGAATTAATTCCAAATCTTTCTAAAAGTAATTTTATAATTTTCTTTGCAAAAATGCGCCACTCAGAAGCGACGGAAATTTGATTTTTAATGGAGTTTGTCTAGCAAAAGTTAGTGAAACAAAATTCTTAGGCTTACTCATAGATGAACATTTGACGCGGCACAGTCATATGGAAGGTGTGATTAGGAAGATTTACAAAAATATGCCAATATTTTATAGGCTACGACATTTTTTCCCATTACACACCATTCTGATTCTTTACCGTAGCTTTGTTGAATCGCATGTGTCATATTGTATTTCAGTCTACGGTCTCGCATATCTAACAACATTACAGCCTATTCAGGTAGCTCAAAATACTGTTTTGCGAATAATTTGTTTTTGCTGGAGGACTGAATCTATATCATTTGCTTATCCCTTATTAAATATTGTAGCGCTGCATCATAGCATTCTTTTCCGCATTGCTATTCTTACGTACAAATTTCTGAGAAACACTATACACAGTCCGTCAGTTAAATTTCATCAACACGTCACGCATTATCCAACACGTTTCTCTTCATTAACGCTGTTAACACTATCACGAGCACGCACAAACGATGGAACATTCTCTTTTATAAATTCTGCAGACAGTCTTTGGGATACCCTGCCGACAGAAAGCACTTCGTCATCTATTCAGCATTTTTCTAGCTCACTGCGCTAGTACTTCCTCTACAATTTCTCAAAAAAAACACAACTTCGTTTGAGTTTTCGTACCATTTAGCCTATAGAATATTCTTATATAATTCTTTCTCATATATATATATATATATATATATATATATATATATATATATATATATATATATATATATGCCCGTGAAACACAGAGGAGGTCAAGAAAATTTTGATAGAAAAAGAAAAAGAGCGGTTTTTCCTTATGTACACAAGTTGGCGCATGGGCTGAAAAACGTAGGCTCAAGATATGGTGTCGACGTTCTTTTTTCCGCAAAACATAAGATAGGTCGCATTTGCCCGATGGTTGATTATGCGCTCAGGAACAAACAAGCCAAAGGGAGATGCGCGGTGAGTCATAAGAACAAGTACATCGCACGCTACCTCGGTGCACCTCGTATTCTGTGAATGTTGTGATGTAGGCTGCCAGTACCTATATATACACTTTTTACCCCGTTTTTTCCAAATTAACAACAGTTGTGAGTCAGCGCCGTCTTTTCTTTCTCTTTTGCTCCTTCCCTGTCCTGTATTTTTTCTGGTGTTGCGCTGTAAGTAAGTTCACGATGGATCCTAACCAACTGGCCCAACTTACCGTCTTACTACCACTCTTTTTTTTCTAGTTACTTCAATCTCGTGGTTCGGCTCTGCGGTTATTACCTGCCCTAAGTAGACATAGTCTTTTACAACTTCAAGTGCACTATTACTTATCTCGAAGCGCTGCTCTTTCCGAGGTTGTTGTACATCACTTTCGTTTTCTGAAGATTAATTTTAAGACCCACCTTTCTGCTCTCCTTGTCTAACTCCTTAATCATGAGTTGCAATTCTTCCCCTGAGTTACTCAGCAATGCAATGTCATCGGCGAAGCGCAGGTTACTAAGGTATTCTCCATTAACTCTTATCCCTAACTGTTCCCATTCTAGGCTTCTGAAAGCTTCCTGTAAGCACGCGGTAAATAGCATTGGGGAGATTGTGTCCCCCTGTTTTACACCCTTCTTGATTGGTATTCTGTTGCTTTCTTTATGAAGCACTATGGTAGCAGTTGATCCCCTGTAGATTTCTTCCAGAATGTTTATTTATACTTCATCTACGCCCTGATTCCGCAATGTGTGCATAACGGCTGATATTTCTACTGAATGAAATGCCTTCTCGTAATCTATGAAGGCTTTGTATAGTGGTTGGTTATAGTCTGAGCATTTTTCTGTTACCTGATTGATAGTATGGATGTGGTCAATTATTGAGTAGCCTGTTCGAAATTCTGCTTGTTCCTTTGGTTGATTGAATTCTAATGTTTTCTTTACTCTGTTAGCAATTACCTTTGCAAATATCGTGTATACTACAGAGAGCAAGCTGATCGGCCTGTAGTTCTTCTAGTCCTTGTCATCTCCTTTCTTATGTATTAAGATGATGTTAGCGTTCTTCCTATACTCTGGTACTCTTCCTGTCAGGAAACACCTCGTAAACACGCTGGCTAGTTTTTCTAACACAATCTGTCCTCCATCTTTCAGCAGATCTGATGTTACCTGATCCTCACCAGCAGCTTTGCCTCTTTTCATGCTCTCCAAAGCTTTTCTGACTTCTTCTATCATTACTGGTGCGGTATCATCTGGGTTACTGCTAGTTCTTATAGTATTAAGGTCGTGGTTGTCTCGGCTACTGTACAGATCTCTGTCAAACTCCTCCACTATTTCAACTATACTATCCATATTGGTATGTATTTTGCCTTCTTTGTCCCTTAGTGCATACATCCTACTTTTGCCTATCCCAAGTTTCCTCTTCACTGCTTTGACGCTTCCTCCGTTTTTTCAGAGCGTGTTCAATTCTCTCCATGTTATACCTTCTTACATCGAATACCTTACGTCTATTAATCAACTTCGAAAGCTCTGCCAGTTCTATTTTGTCTGTTGTACTTGACACTTTCTTGATTTGACGCATCTTAATTAGGTTCTTCGTTTCCTGTTAAAGCTTGCCAGTGTCCTGTCTAACTGCCCTGCCTCCAACTTCCACTGCACACTCCGTAATGATACTCGTCAGATTATTATTTATTGTATATACGCTAAGGTTGGTTTCCTCATTAAGAGCCGAGTACCTGTTCTGCAGCAACACTCTGAATTCCTGTGCTTTCCCTCTCAGGGCTAGCTCATTGATTGGCTTCTTGCGTATCAGTTTCTGTCGTTCCTTCTTCAAGTCTATGCGCATTCGAGACCGTACCATTCCATGGTCCCTGCATCGTACCTTGCCAACCACTTCCACATTCTGCAGGATTCCTGGGTGTGCACTCATTATAATGTCTATTTCGTTCTTACTTTCGCCATTAGGGCTCCTCCATGTCCACTGGCGGTTTTCTTGTTTCCGGTAGAAGGTATTCAAAATTCGTAAATTATTGCGTTCTGCTAATTCTACTAGTAGCTCTCCTCTGGCGTTTCTAGTACCGATGCCATAATCTCCTACTGCTTGGTCTCCGGCCTGCTTCTTCCCTACCTTTGCATTAAAGTCGCCCATCACTATAGTATACTGTGTTTTTACCTTACTCATTGCCGATTCCACGTCTTCATAGAAGCTTTAAACTGAAGCGTCATCATGGCTGGATGTAGGCGCGTAAACCTGTACTACCTTTATCTTGTATTCAGTTTAATTACGATCCCTACCACCCTTTCATTAATGCTATAGTATTCCTCTATGTTGCCAGCTATGTTTCTGTGAATTAGGAACCCCCCTCCCAGTTCTCTTCTGTCTCCCAAGCCCCGATAGCAAAGGACGTGCCCATTCTGCAGCACCATAGAGGCCTTATCTGTCCTCCTAATCTCACTGAGCCTTATTATATCTTATTTAACACCCTCTAGCTCCTCGAATAGTACAGCTAGACTTCCCTCACTAGATAATGTTCTAGCGTTAAACGTTGCCAAGTTCAGGTTCCAATGGCGGCCTGTCCGGATACAGAGATTTTTAGCACCCTCTGCTGCGTTGCAGATCTGACCGCCGCCGTGGTCAGCTGCTTCGCAGCTGCTGGGGACTGAGGGCCATGAGTTATTTGACGTATGCATGTGGGAGGTAGTGGCCAGATACTGCACCAGGGTGGCCAATCGTTCTCTGGTGAGGGAGTGTGTTTCCGGCGGTGGTTACCGGTGAGGCCGCACCCCAGGCCTCTTAATGCAGTTCCACCAACACGCGGATTTTTTTTAATCCGGTTGGGAACTGCGCGACACCGGGATTTGAACCACGAACCTCTTGCATGCGAGGTGGATGCTCTAACCACTACGCCATCGCCGCAGCCAAAGAATCGCTAGACTAAAAACATATGTCTGCACAAGGACTTGAGAAGTATCAACAAATATATTCAAAGATAAAACAAGATCCAGAACAGCAGATCTACTCGGTAAAATGCAGCTGACCAATTCACAGGTTTATATGCGACTTCTGATATCTATGACATTAGAAAGTGTATTATGAATCATAACAGAAAGCGTATTTATTGTAAAGCTAAGCAGAATGAGAACGCAGATGTGTAGCTTGTAAAGTACTGATGCATTAAAATGCGAGATGAGATAGAAACACTTTAACGGCTGGTGCACACCGGCGACTAGCAGCGGTCGCGCAACCATTCGCGACTAGCGACCAAAAAACGACGGATGTTCACACCAGCAGAGACTGCATGCGTGCGACCGGAAGTCGCAAAACCGGGGAGCCACGTCCGGATCTCGTTATCAGCGAGAACTCTGGAGACCGGCACCGATCAGCTCATCGCCGCCAGCTGAGTGAGCGGAGAGAACCGCGCGCGTCCGCTTTATTGCTTTCGTCCGTTCTCGCACAGCATTCTCAAGAGCGTCAAGGAGTTCGATTCAAGTGAAGAACAAAAGATTGTCATGGCGCTGGTGCGCTATGTCATGGTGTCAGCGCTCACAGCACAGAAGCCTCTAAGGGGGAAAAAGGGCAGCATATCCACGGAGGGGATTTTGGAGAGTGGGACGAAGCATTCGTCCGTTCATTCGTTCTTGCTTACGTCCGTCCATGCGTCTGTCTGTGTGACCTTGCATGCGTCCATCCGTCCGTCCATGCGTGAGTCTGTTCGTGCGTCCGTCCCTGCGTTCGTCCATTCATCTGCCCCTGCGTCCGTTCATGCGTCCATCCATGCATCTGTCTATGTTTCCGTTCGTCCATATATTGAACACTCCAAGTACCACCATCTCGCATCTTTTCATCATATATTCCCCAAATAGAAGCACCACCATCCAGCGGACATCCCAAGGACTAAACGAGAGGTGGCACACGCACACTTTCTTACGGCTTGCGCTTCGGGTGTACTTCCCACCTTTAATCACCTCAAGCTCATGGTATATACTTGTTTACTGCATTCAGGGCACTGCGGCCCAACGCTCGCTAATCTTTTCTAAAACCAAGGAGGTTACGCCCAGCGAGTATAGCGTAGCAACCTTTTCATGACGGATAGTGCTCAATGTACATGCCAATGGCTGCTAGTGGAAAATGAGAGACAGGAGAATTCGGCTTTTGCTTTCTTACGGCTTTCACTTCGTATCTACTTCCCACCTTTAACCACCTCGAGGGGAGACGCTCTAGGTGCCGACCAGTGCGGACGCGCGAAGATCGGCTCCTGCTTTCACGAATGCTTTCCTGTGGTATTTACGTTTCATTCCCGTCGTGTGCCTAAATTCTCAAGAAATCAGAAGATACCACCTTTGTTCTGGTGAGTGGACTTTTAAACCCTTTTTGGGACATTTTTACACGGCAACGCTAACGGGAGTTTAAGCCTAACAGTTAAGTTTACCTTCTCGTTCGTTGATCTTCTTGATATGGATTGAAGTCCCGTCAAGGAGATGATCGGCGTCGATGAAGCAGGAGGCAGGTTGAAGGTAATGAAAACTTGAAGGTATATTACAGCGAAATATTTACAGTCATATGTACATCTTGCCGAAGCACACTCATGATAACACAGACATCAACAGCGTCTTACTCTTCTACTTAACTTTTCTTAAGTTAGAGCCTAGAACACTGTTACTACATACAACGTACTTAGTCTCACTGTTCGACCACCAAGTGGTTACGGCCCAGACAAAAGTTGCATCGTACGGAGTCGTACTGATCTATCAGTTAAGTGATTGCAGCCTCGACTGAAGAGAAACGGATTCCCTCCAGTCTTAAGCATCTTGCGGTTATAATATAGAACGGCGACAGTCAAAACTGTTATCCGAGACCAGGTAGGAGCGTAGGCCTAGCTATCAAAATCAGCGACAGTCCGGGCCGAGCGTCTCGTGCTTAGCACTGACAATGTGTGTGCCGAGATTTGCATGACCCACTACAATCATCATTACATATTTCCCCCTCGCTGAAGATAATGCCAAGTAAGTGTTCTAAGGTGTCGTGAGCACAAGTGGTTCGTGATATGGTTTGAGGCGATTCACATGTACGATTTCGCGGCCTCGGCGACGCATGTCCACAGTGGCCGTGAGGGGTTCGATGAGGTAGTTAACAGCGGAAGTTTGTTCTATGACGCGATAAGGTCCATGGTACCTGCTGACAAACTTTGTAGAGGTACCAGGAGCAGCACTGGGGGGCACCCACAGCCAAACAAGAGAGTTGGGCGAAAATTGGTAGTTGGACCGTCCATCGTCGTGACGAAATTTCTGTAGCCCTTGTTCTTGGGTTGTAAGGGTGCGAGCTAATTGCCGACATTCTTCCGCATACCGCGCGGCTTCGGAAAGTGGTGTGCCTTCGGATGAGTCGGGTCGGTAGGGGAGAATGGTGTCAATTGGAGACGATGGTTCTCGACCATAAAGTAAAAAGAATGGAGAAAAGCCTGTCGTCGCTTGAGGTGCCGTGTTGTAAGCGTACGTTACGTAAGGAAGGATGAGATCCCAGCTGGTGTGGTCGGAGGCGACATACATAGAAAGCATGTCGCCAAGAGTACGGTTGAAACGCTCGGTCAAGCCATTTGTTTGTGGGCGATATGCGGTAGTACAGCGGTGAATTACATGGCATTCTGCAAGAAGTTCTCGAATAACATCCGCGAGAAAGACGCGGCCTCGGTCGCTCAAAAGTTCACGTGGAGCGCCATGACGCAGAACAAAACGTTGCAGCAGGAAAGACGCAACGTCACGTGCCGTCGCGGCTGGTAGAGCGGCCGTTTCTGCATATCTCGTGAGATGGTCGATCGCTACAATAATCCAGCGATTCCCAGCTGATGTATATGGTAGAGGACCATAAAGGTCTATTCCAACCCGGTCGAATGGTCGCACTGGGCACGGTAACGGCTGCATTGGTGCAGTAGGACGGCTAGGATCGTGCTTGCGGCGTTGGCACTCTGTGCAAGATCGAATGTACTTTTGAACGAATGTGTACATGCCGCGCCAATAAAACCGAAAACGTAGCCTGGCGTAGGTTTTAAACAAACCGGCGTGCGCACACTGCGGATCGGCATGGAAAGCAGCACATATGCTGGCGCGGAGATGCCTGGGTATGACGAGTAGCCATTTGCGACCGTCAGGGTGGTAGTTGCGGCGATAAAGTATTCCATCACGGATGGCGAAGTGAGAGGCTTGTCGGTGTAGCGCTCGAGATGGCGGGTGGGCGAGTGTTTCAGATAGGTAATCCATCAGAGACGCAATCCACGAATCTTTGCGCTGCTCCGCAGCCATGTTGATGGGTCCTGATAGTGGAAGGAAGTTGTCTTGGATGGAGACACTCGCAATATCAGTAGAAACAGGCGAACGCGAAAGAGCGTCGGCATCAGCGTGCTTCTGGCCTGAGCGATAAATGACGCGGATGTCGTACTCTTGGAGCCGTAAAGCCCATCGTGCCAAGCGTCCTGAGGGATCTTTGAGGGAGGATAACCAGCAGAGCGCGTGGTGGTCGGTAACAACATCGAAAGGGCGGCCGTACAGATAAGGCCGAAATTTTGTAATGGCCCAGATAATCCCTAGGCATTCTTTCTCAGTTACCGAATAATTTGCTTCTGTTCTTGTAAGAGTGCGGCTCGCGTACGCAACAACATATTCTTGGTAACCAGGCTTTCGTTGGGCGAGTACAGCGCCAAGACCGACACCGCTAGCATCTGTGTGGATTTCTGTGGGAGCGCTTGAATCGAAATGACGCAGTGAAATAGAGGTGAAATAGAGCCGGTGAAATAGAGCCCCCGTTGGTGCCACAAAAGCCAACAAGCTGAGAAATGTTGCCGCAGCCTCCGGGCTACCGCGCCTGCCCAAATCACACTTTCAAGTAGTCGTCCGCCAGGGGGTAAAGCTGTACGTGTGAACGTAGTCCGGTAAAGGCCACGCAAGCCATTTTAATGGTTGCGAGGCTGTCCCCAGCGGCAGCCGAGAAGAATATCGTGTGTGCAAATTGAATGTTACACAGAATATACTACGAATCAAATGCCAATGCATACTGCAAATCTCAGCAAATAATCTTGGCAGGTAAAAGGCACGCACGCTATCACGGCTTACATTACACCTCCGGAAAATACTTGTGGAGGTGTGGTCAGAGGCATCAATGCCGATCTGCCCGAAGCTGCGCTGCAAGTCACGCCCAGAAACCTGATGGTGCTCGGAGTCTGGCGCATAAAAGAAACGCCTACCGTGATCGTACTGTTCAACGGCGCAATGGCATGGAAGTAGCCAACTATGTTCATTGCGGCCCCAACTTACCACGTTGTACAAGAGGCAAATCAACATTTGCCAGAACTGCGGCTGAAACAGCTACAGGCACGACGTCTGCCCTACATTGAGAGAAAAATTGTGTGAAAACTGCGGGAATTTGATCATCATAAACGGACACGAATGTGTGCAACCGAAGTGTGCGGAGACGCTCATCTCACAGCTGACCATACCTGCTAAACAGGTACCAAGTTCCCTATGTCGTCAGCAGACAAAGTAGAAGAAGAAGCAAAGACGGTCACAGGATGAAGAACGCTACGAGCAACGCCGGCGACCGGGGTATCACCACTCCCACCAAAACACTAGTTGCGGCTGCTCCTAGGAACGCCGCCGCGAAACGCTCTCAGAGTTCCCGGGGCTACATAAACTCGCAACCTATCTGGGCAGACAAGGCAGCCCGAATAGGCGAGGGCCACGCCTACTCGCATAAAGGGCAATCGTCACAGCAAACGGGAGACAAAATACAGTCACTAGAGCACGAGGACACGTCTCTCCGACAGGAAATATCTGATATTGATATGTCATCCATTGCAGATTTAGAGCACTTCCGGTAACACTTTCTGCTGCTCCACGTAGAGCAAGTCTATTCCATTTGCAGATCGAGAGTGCTCCCTGTAGGTTCTATTGGCGGATCTGGAGCATCTTCGTCGCGAAATTCCCTCCACAGAGCAACGTTTTCTACTCGGAAAAAAATGGCGGATTCGACCGGAAGCCGCATGCGCCACGTGCCTTGAAACCTCTTGAAACGGTGGCAACTTTGGGCGCGTCAACGGACACTGGTCGCGTCAGTTTCGCTTCGCGTCGGAGAGAGAAAATTTTTTTTATTTCAATCATAGAAAAATATCGGGTGGGGCTCACAGTCCAGAGCTCCAGCAGCCGCTGCTGCGTTCCGTGCCCGCCGAACCAGCGCCCGCTGGCCACTCAGGCTTTCATCACACAGCATGGCCTTCCAGTATTGTAGGGTAGGATTATGAGAGGAGTCGCTTCGGAGATCATGTTTTGTTAGTGTAGCGTCGCTGAGCCCAGCGTGCTCAAGCAAGAAGAGAGACGAGCGCATTGCGTTCCATTCTGACCCTGCTATTTGCTCCAGAGGATGCGCGAGTGTTCCATTAATAGATTCCCTTTTGTTGCCCTTCATCAGAGTGGAGTGCTCCGGTGCAGAGTTTGTGGGTCACTAAAAAAAACAGCATATCAACGGAGTGAATGATGGAGAATGGGGCGAAGCATCCGTCCGTCCATTCGTTCTTGCTTCCGTCCGTCCATGCGTGCGTCTGTGTGGCCGCCCGTGCGGCCATCCGCCCGTCCGTGCGTCCGCTCGTCTATTTGTATGTCCGTTCCTGCGTTTGTCCATGCATCCGTTTCTGTGTCCATGCATGCGTCCATCCGTCCGTGCAGCCATCCCTGCGTCCGTCCATGCATGTGTCTGTGTGTCCGTTCGTCTACCTATTCAACACTCCCAAGTACCACCATCTCGCATCTTTTCATCATATAATTCTCATATAAAAGCACCGCAATCCAGCGGACATTCAAAGGACTGAACGAGAGGAGGCACACGTTCACTTTCTTACGGCTTGCGCTTCGTGTCTACTTCCCACCTTTAACCACCTTGAGTTCATGGTATACTAGTTCACTGTATTCATGACACTGTGGCCCAACGTTCGCTAAACCTTTATAAAACCAAGGAGGTTACGCCCAACGAGTATAACGTAGCAAATCTTTCTTGTCAGATAGTTACTCAATGTACATGCCAATGGCTGCTAAGGGGGAATGAGAGACAGGAGAATTCAGCTTTAAGTTAACGCGCACACTGCGAATTTTTTATTGTTCAACAATGCACAGAATAAATCTCCCACCGCACCACCTTGTAGGTCAAAATGTAAGACTGGTTACACACTACCACTACGACTACGAGGGACAAACGGGTGCTGCTATAGGGAGCTTCGCCCCTAAAATCCGCCAATAGATGACGCCATGAGTCAATCGTGCAAGAAATGGAGCAGCGAGAATGCGCGTCTGGCGATCAAGCAACCGCAGCCAACGCGTTTTTCAACAGAGGCGCCAAACGCAGGGTGGACCCCGAGCCCATTAACGAGGAGACGTCTCAAGTATCCAGGAACTGCCTGAAAAGCTAAGAACGGACATAATTTCTGAAATCACTCCCATCAGGCTTCAACGGACCGAGCACATCGCGAGACTCCCAATTTTAGAATCTGACAGGCAGCGCGCGCTGCTTGGTACACCCCATTCGAATCAATAAAATGGCTAATGCAAGCAATATAGTCATCTAGCAATATAATTACGCCAACTTCCACAAAAGAAATGTAGTATTGCAACAATTACTTAGCTCCAATCCCGAAAGGCCGTCAGTAATACTCCCCCAGGAAACGCTCACCGATGTTATCGCTCTTCGTGACTATCGTGCTGAAGCGCATATTAAGAAAGGCAAGAGGGTTGCAGCGGGACTCGTCTCGAAGCATCTCGCCTATTTACGCCATGACGTAATGCCAGACTTGTAAGTTGAACACATCGTGACAAAGTTCATCCCGAAGCTTAAACAATCCGTTTTCATTGTAAACGTTTACAGTTCACAAGCAGACCAGAAAAGAGACATTTCATGCTCTTCACAAAGAGCATGTAAAATTGCAGGTGATCAAGCTCATCATAGTAGGATGTTTTAACGTGCATCATCAAGATTTGGGCTACATCAAAGATACGCTAAGGGAAAGAACCTCACGGAATAGATCACAGCTTGTGGTCTCACATTGGTCATCGAACCCGATACCCCATCTGAGTTGGCAACTCGGTCAGCAGAGATACCAAGTCAAACTTGACCATGTTTTGGAATGCAGAGCAACCCGTCTGGACCAACTTACAAGAGGATCTTAGTAGTGATCACTAACTACATTAGCAGCCTCGCGATAAGAATCTCACAACCGCTCAGAAAATTCCACGTAGCGAACTGGGACTGTTTTAGTGATATCAGAAAGGAAGACGAATAAATACAACTCGTTAAACGAATTCATCACTCCCCTAACAGAAGCCGTTTCTGCTTCCACAAAGGAAGTGGAGACAGGAAGAGAGGCTGAGCGCATGGACAGTCGATAAGCCTACTGGCTGGAAACCAAAAATGCCCTGAAGGCTCCATGGAAAACGAAGAAACTAAATGGACGCCTACACAGAAAAATTTCTCAACTTAATAGGCAGATAGATTAGCATACTGAAACGCTAGCTCGACAGCAATGAGACGAAGTATGCAATGCCGTTGACGGGCAAATGAGGAGCGATGTGAAGTGGAACCTCGGCAAACATCTACTGGGAGATAAACAACCCAAAGCCAATCAGCAGCTTACAAATGACAGACTTATCTACAACCTAATGATATGTGGGGTTCAACGTCCCATACAACCTAAAGAACTCTAGTCTGACAGAGACACAAATTACCGATGAACTCGCCTCAAGATATTGCTAAGTGGCGCCACAGATTAACTCAATAGGAAAGAATACGATGGTTGAGCTCTCGTGCAGACTGGGCTCCATCTTGTTTGAAAGCCTGTTTATCCTAAGTAAATATATTTTTCAGACGCTTTTTCCCCGTAAGATTTTGGTGGAGAGTGCGGGTCCTCCCAGAAACATCCACGACGATTCTACGGAGCGGATGTTCCTTGCCTGCCTCTGCGATGGCTGATCACCACGAGAACGAGGATTCATCAGAAAGTTTACCAAGCGTGCCTCATTCAACCGCGCAACGTTCACAGCATCATATTCAGCCGTCATTAACCGCACCGTAGTTCTGAACCAAGCGAATGACCCTGGCACCTTTTCCGGCAACGACAACAAGGATGTTGAAAAGTGGCTTCGGCAATACGAACAGGTGAGCGCTCTATACAACTGACCCCTGACGCTCATATTGACCAATGTTCTATTTTATCTTGAGGGCACGGCCAAAGTTCGGTTTTTCAATCACGAAGAAGAGGTTACTAGTTGGGACATTTGCAAACGCAAACTCATCGACCTCTTCGGTAAGCCAATTGGGCGTCGTCGTTTGTCGCAGAAAGACCTCGCGTGCCGACTGTACTTCTGCACCGCATCATACGTGGCGATTCAGGCTGCGCTTGCCCTCGGCCGCACGGTTGACGGGAAGATGCTGCAATTCGAAAAGGTCGCGCACAATTTCAAACAAATAGCGGATAATGCCTTCACTTTCCACGTGTTCCGCAAATCTGAGACAGTAGACGACGTCATTACTGAATGCCGACGTTTTGAAGAAGCGAAAAGTCGCCGCATTAATGCCCAATTTTCGCGTCTTCTTAACACGGCTGCCACAACTACTTGCGAAGACGCCCGTCTCGCACCAGCCACTGCTGCTACCAGCCACCAGCCAATACTCTGTGGATAATTCGCCGTGAAATCAAGGCCGCATCTCATATTGCTGATCATGCCCGTGCAACTTACGATTCACGTGCAACGATTTCTTTAATTCGGACCGTGGTGCGCCAAGAACTGGCCAACTCCGGACTACAGACACTTTGTCCAGTTAACAGAACCGACCTACTACCCAATGTACCTGATAATTTATGCGGCCCGTACAACCATCCACGTTACAAGAACTCGGCTGAATGACAAACCTCCGTTTGGAGGTTAGAGTCGGCCACATTTCACGTCAGTGCCGCAATTCCTGGAATTTGCAGTCTTCGTCACATTATGACAACACTCGGCGCCCTCCTAATGGTTCCCACATGCCAACACACGTTGACCACGACAACGCTCCGCTAGCCATGCCCACTCGACCAAACCACTCGCCGTCGTCGTTCGGACGCCTGTTCCACTCACCTATTCATCACCGCTCCTCCTCACCTTCCTTTCACGGCCAGTCGTCGAAAAACTGTCAGGCGCAGCTCCTGGAGGTGAGCCTGCCTTGAAGACCCGACCCGGAATTCCTCTGCACACGCTACCCGGACACAAGAGCTTGCTAAACACAAATGTAGATGGTACACCTGCAATAGCACTCATTGACAGCGGCACTCACCTGTAAGTAATGAACTCGAGCCCTAGTGCTCGGCTAAAGAAAGTGCTCACTCCCGCTCCTTTCCCTGCAGTCCGAGTAGCCGATGGAGCTTTCGTTTCTTTTGAACATGGCATGTTTTTACAGAGGAAGGACATTTGATTTGCATTGGGTCACGGGTAGCACCGATTTTATGTGATGTCTTTTTATCATCCTTTGACCACGCGCTACAAAATGTGTTTACTTCATCTCATCCACATGTTCTTAAAGTATTTAGATATGTAGATGATTTTTTAGTTGTTATTGACAAGAGATGCCCTTTTACTTTTCCTGTGATGGTTGAGCAGGTTTTAGATGTTTTTAGAGCAAATGCTAAAGGGCTCACGTTTACTAATGAACTTCCGGAAGATAGCTCCTTGCAGTTTTTGGACCTTAACCTTACAATTTCGGCTGGTCACGTATGCTGTGCGTACCTCCCTCGGAGTAAGAAGGAGTTGTTACTTTACGATTCAGCGCATTCAAAGACTGTGAAGCGCGGAATCACTCTACTTTGCTTAGAGTTGGCACTACGCAGATCGTGTGAGCATGTTATGCAAGCTAGCTTTATGCGTCAACTTCTAAGGCTTTCCAAGGCCAACTACCCTCAGTCCGTAGTTAGTTCGGTGGTGGAATCCTTGCTGCAGAGGGTGAATTCGAGGCAGAGTGTCGAATGCAAGTGCGCCCCCGAAGGCGAGAGAGCGGGTTAAGCCTGAGATGGTCCCGTATATACACCGTGTGAGCCATAACCCCAAGAAGGTCGCTTCCCGTTATGGTGTTCCGGTTGTTTTTTCAGCTCCCAGCAAACTTGCTCAATTGTGCCCACGTATCACATGCGATGAGCAAAGGAACTGCCAGAAGCACATCTACTGTTATGTTCGAAGTGACTTTGAAAAGAGAAAAAAAGGAAGAAAAAAGCGCAGATCTGTTACTGCCTCTCTCAATGGAGGGCACCTCCACAGTTCTGCACAGGGAATGGGGGAATGGGAATAAAACAGGCAGAAGGAAGGGATAAAAGAAGGGTAGTGAAAAGCATTTGATCGCGCTTATCACGCACGCGCGCGTGATGCGAGCGCGTGAAGACCGCCGAGAGGCCGGAGGCACCTCGGCGGTCTTTCGGTGAATTGCGTGTGCCGCGTTTGGTTTCTTACTCGTGCGTCATGCGAGCGATCGAATCCTTTCAGTATTTAAAAAGGAATGACATGGTTTCAAACGCTGTATGTATGCTTCAGCGAATTTTCTACCTAATCTAATATTGTGATCATATTTCAATACCGTTGAGCTTTTGTATGGTCAGGTGGAATTTCGTTTCCCTTCTCCAGCTAACATCACCATACGTTTGTCAGCCGGGGGTATCTTTTCTTTGACCACCGTTATACTTCCTTGCTATTTGATAAAACGAATATTAGTTCTTTCTCTTACACTAGCTTATCAGCAGTTTCGACATATGAATGCCCATATAGTTTTGCATTCATCCTTCAATGTATGTAAAACAGATTATATCTGAACGAAATGTAGTCCCCATTCGAACTTACTATTTTCATGGTCTTTAGTAAGTGATGAACGATCCAGTGTTAGACTCTATATGCGGTGGTTTGAAATACTCCACTCGATCGGTTACCAGCTTGTAAATACTCGAGCCCCCACATAGCGCACCGCTCACTCTTGCTTTTCAAACAGCTGTCACAGCTGCACTTCATTTGTAATGCAATGACAGTGTCTCCGATAGACGACACATGCTCCCAGACAGCACTGTTTCTCTTTGTATTTTTCATTTTTGAAAGGCATTTGGGGCCACAGGTGCGTTCGTGGGCCTGAATTTGTCTTTGCGATAACTATGCACTAGCGCTAAAGCTGCGTGTTGCTTTAGAGTGAACCGATCCAAATCTGCTCTCGTAGGCTGAGCAGAAGCAAACCCCTGAGTTCACTATGAAATGTTACGCGACCAGCGAATAACACTTCGAGGATATACTTTGTGAGCCCAAGGGTAATATCAACTTTTCTAATTTTCTGCGAAATCATGTCCTAGCATTTACAGATGTCACTAGCTTCTTAAAACTTGCGTATATGCCAAAGATGTACCTGTATGGTCGATGCCACAATAATCCTAATAGTTTTCAATGCTGTTCAACTGCCACCTACGGCACTATCGGGCTATGTTGAAGTAATGGTGTTTTCATGTTCTGGAGACGCTGTCGTCACGGACACGTAGTGAGAATATACAGCGAGCTACGAAAAGAGGGAGGAACAACCCTCAGCTTCCATGCACATTGTGTTGGGTACGTAGTTAGCAAATAGTACCCTACAGTGTATGTTTGTGCTTTGAGTCAAGCGTTACAATATCAATTGACGCCTTGTCTTTGCGAAAACAGCATAGTTGTGTATCTATCGTGAGCTTACCAGCCATTTTGACTACTTCGACATTTAAAGGGTAGTTTTGGCCGCACGTAGCGTCAACACTCATGTTACAGCACAGAAGCTGTTATCGAATTGAAGGGCATAACATGATGCGAAGACGCCTTTAGCCTAAGTAAGGCGTTTGTCAGCGTATTGCTTCGTTTGTGAGCAACACATGAACATAGCTTGTGGAGTCATGGAAGTGGCTATAAATTGTAGAATAAATTTTTTATAAGTTGATAGCCAACTCTGCAATAACAATGGCCGTGCCCCCGTCATGACGCCTGCAGAGGGTTTTTTCCACAGCAGCTACAGTCTGTTTCGTGGCTCTGTGATAGCATATATGGCTGCCTCACAAAATAACTGGGATTGATTCCACCTCGAATCGTCGTTTCCTTGTCATCCATCAAAATTTCTCAGTTGCCTAAAACGGCTCCAACAAACTTTCCTGCTGTATACGGGCTTCATAACACTATCGCATTCAAATTCAGTCTAATGTCTGTTCTCGTCCTTTCAGTGTTCACAAATACCACCAAGCCCTTCACGCACATTCCCCACATACCTTGGGTCATATTGCGCCGGTATGTAGCACACGTGAATGAATAAAATTAGTTTCATGACATTCCAAAGTTATTAACGTTATAATATGGTCATTCGCTCATGTGCTCTCCCGCGAGTTTCAGTGTTAGAGGTAGTTTTGCAGAAATTCCGTGGTCGATGTCTGTGACACCTACAGCAGTGTCTTGGTTGTCAGCGAAAAAGCAGTATTGGCATGAGCTGAAATTCGGCGTAGATGCAAATAAACATAAGAGCTGGAGGAATTTAACACTGGCTTTTATGCGGCAGTGTATCGGTCTCTAGCATGAGGTGAGGGTAGGCTAATGATTCAGAAGGCGATAGGGTGTGCTGTGTAAGTGTTGTGGATATCGCTATCTCGTTAAAGTCTTAAAGACGAAGCTTATTTGTCCCCCTAATTTTTGCGTATGCGTAGAGTTAAGGAGATAGCCACAACACCACCCAGACGTAGAAAGCTAGATGAACACATATATAGATAGAAACGGTCACAGTGTTTCTGCTTCACTAAGAACTGTTTATAATGTTAAAAACGCTACACAAAAGCCAAAACCCAAGCGAGAAATACTATCTTCATGGAACGGTTAAGGTAGCAAAAACAAGAAATCGTGGAAGGCGTGCCAGTCATGCTGGCGCTGAATCCGAAATGTACGAAAGCCACGAAGAGCAGCAGCTCAGCGGGAAAGTAATCACTCCGCTACTGCTGTAACCTATCTGTGACTTACCATGCTAGGTGCACAAGCTCGTCGATTTTACAATGAGAGCTGCGATTCAGATGATTGTTGGGGTAAACTAGACTGTTAATTCCTCTGTGATTAAATGAAACCCTCTTGTTTGTTTAAGTTCTTGCCTGGTGTAGTGCACTACACCGACCGATGGCATTATTTAGGCCGCTCGAGTTCAAGTTTGCGGCTGTTGGGATCAGGTAAAATGCCAATGCCGGGAAGTTCGCAGACAACCAAAATGCAATACCTTTATTGGAAAGTGCTCAAAGTAATGAATAGTGGCATTGGGCATCGCGTGGATAGCACCTATGACATGTAACAAAAGCCAAATACAACTCACCTTTCGCACGAAATGCAGCTTACCCCGTCACAGTTGATGAGGAATACTTACGAAAAGTATTTCCATACAGTAAAGTTTCCACATGTGCACTGTTCAGCCGGTATGGTCTTACCATACTTTTCATGCCTTAAATGGTAAGTACAAGCTAAAACAGTCACATTGAGGCGAAGTGCAATCGTTAGCCGCCAGTGTTTTGTGATTGTTATCTGTATTACGTGGGGGAAAATGTACAGCCCATAACGCCGCACGCCTTTGCACCCATCACACATCAGCCCACAGGAAACTCAAATTGACGCGCCCAAGAAATGAAGCATGGCCAAATAAATGCACAGAGTCATTGTCTTGTGTACAGCAGACGCTGTAGTGGCCCCTCAATTTAGTCACTTCAGACATAAATAGCACGCACAATGTTGCCGATATTCATTGATAGTCAGGTAGGCAGCTCAGGGCAATCAATCATTTGTAAACGATCAGCGCATCTATCTAACCTGAGATTATGAATGGTGGAAGCGTACGAAAGTGAACGTTTCAGCGAATTTCATTTAGATCCATTTACCTCAGTAAACCACCAGAACCTGCCCCGCCGCAGTGGTCCAGTGGCTAAGGCACTCGGCGGCTGACCCGCAAGTCGTGGGATCGAATACCAGCTGCGGCGGCTGAATTTCTGACGGAGGGGGAAATGTAGGCACGTGTGCTCAGATTTGGGTGCACATTAAAGAACTCCAGGTGGTCAAAATTTCAGGAGCCCTCCACTACAGCGTCTCTCGTAATCATATGGTCCATGGTTTTGGGATGTTAAACCCCACATATCGATCTATAAATTCAACCACCAGAACTTACGTTTATTGCTATAAAGAACATGAAAATCGCAGCTATAAATATTCAGTTTGATTTCTCAGGTTACGGCATGCCGCTATTTACACGTAAAGAGTCTAAGAGAATCTACACCTGTCCAAGAAAGGGTGAAGCTGGCCATTAGGTGCATGTGATTTTGAGACCAACCGAGCTAAATAATTGTAAGATGGGAGCCCATCACGTCAAGCTGTATAGTGGATGCCTAAATAATATACTTGCTGCACAGCCTAAAAACTCTGTAACTGGTCGTCCACTCCAGTGCTCAGGTCGGCGAACTCACTCATAAGTCAATTTACTCAGGCTCTCTCACACTCAAATGGGGTCAGAAGTGTGTGTCTGATTGAATCTTAGAAACGAATGTTTTAGGAGATTCGAGTCCGAGTGCAAGCCGCTGGACGAAAGTATCATATTGCTGCCTAGCTGACGTTTTTACGTAACAATGTGCACAAAGCAAGAAGTATGCATTTCCAGTGTGAGTCTGAGTGAGCTCCAGCTCTTATTGCAGCTTTTGGTCTTCTTCACTCACCTCCAACCTTACTATCAGCCTTAAATCAGCCTACGTTCTAGCAAAAGTCTATTCACACACACTGGCGTCCATGCGCCACCTCAATATCCAATGATCAGAGGTATTAATTAGGGTTGGGGGACTGCCTCTTAAATCCAAAATCTAAAAATCAAAAATCAAAAACTGTCCTAATAAAAAAAAAACAGTCTTAAAACCAAAAGCATGCCCCACCGCGGTGGTCTAGGGTCTAAGGTACTTGGCTGCTGACCCGCAAGTCACGGGATCGAATCCTGGCTGCAGCGGCTGTATTTCCGATGGAGGCAGAAATGTTGTAGGCCCGTGTGCTCAGATTTAGGTGCACGTTAAAAAACCCCAGGTGGTCGGAATTTCCGGAGCCCTCCACTACGGCGTCTCTCATAATAATGTGGTGGTTTTGGGACGTTAAACCACACATAGCCATCCAAATCCAAAAGCATAACTGCCCGAGAATGACAAGTTCTGCTTTCTGAATTTAAGACTGTTTTTTAGCTCACAGCCCATCTGTTGGTGTTATGAACCACGTGCGCAGAAACCTTTACTTCCCTTTTCTTCCGCTCACAGCAAGTTAGTTAAGCGAGGCATAGCACGAACCTGTCTGGGAGAATGCCTTAAGTAAGTCGTGCGTCCACAACATCTCTCCGAGCTTCAAAGCTCAAGTTTCCCGACTTAAGGCTTCGCGTTTCCCGGAGGTGTTTATCGCTTTCGTTGTTGAGACTATCCTGCGAACTAATAAGGCAGAGCAGAGGCAGCGACAGAATCCGAGCAACACGGATACAGAGCGGGAAAGGATAGCCGTGACTCCATAGAAACACCAGATATCACACAGGCTCAAGGAAATCGGAAAACGTAATCGAGTTCGTGTTCTGTTCTCTGCACCGTTCAAATTAATCAGCCTCACCAAATCTAGAAACCCACTGAAAACGCAGTCATCAACGGAATGCAGAGTTCAGCATAGAAACAGGTATGCGGCATGCTCCCGGGAAGTTGTCTATAGGACCCTCTTTCATGCGGTGCTTGTTATGTCGGGACGACCGGAAGGTGTCTGAACGATCGACTTTGAGAAAACGCTAACAGTGTCAGAAACGGGCAAGAGGGTTTTCTTGCTCAGCACTGCACTGAGGGCAACTGTGTGCCCCTTGTCATGGACACAGCGACGCTGTACAAGCACAAGGATGAGAATACCCGAGTCATTGTCGAGGCTGCGCTGATGGCACGCGAAGAGGTGTCATGTATTAGCAAGCCCTCCGTGTCTCTGTCCGAGAAGGAACTAAGGTTCCTCGAAGGTTTTGCTGCGCGCAAGTAGTTATATTACCTTTACTTTTCTGTTTCGTTTCCTTATATACTTTCTTTGCCTTTTTCTGTGCTTCTGTTTTTTTTCTTTTTTCCTCTTACTCATGTTTTGCTCTTTGTGCCATGTGGTTTTTGTCACATGGTTACTGTTTCCTCTGTATACTTTTGCGCTCTGCGCATTAAACTATTACCTTTACTTTTCTGTTTCGTTTCCTTATAGACTTTCTTTGCCTTTTTCTGTGCTTCTGTTTTTTTTTTGTTTTTCCTCTTACTCATGTTTTGCTCTTTTTGCCTTATGATTTTTGTCCCATGGTTACTGTTTCCTCTGTATACTTTTGCGCTCTGCGCAATAAACTCAGTTGGAAGTTAGCGCAGGTGTCTTTCGTCTTCTTCTTGTCTCTGTGTCGTCGTTTTGTTCTCGCGCTATAACTATCGGCAAGACTATCGCCTTTCGACGACATTTACAGTGTAACATGTAGATTCGGGCCCATTTTTTAGCAAGCAGTTCTTCGAACATGTGTTTTCAGCTTGAAGACGTGTGTGCAGCGTGGTTTCTGGTTTAGAACTGGCCCTAGCTCGGCCTTTACCCCTCCTGTTTCGGAGTTCGAGTGAGTGTGGCCACCGCGAAAAAGGACGGGCCACTTGCGTTCTAACTATCACCCAATTCAGCCTGACACGAATGGCACGTCGCCCGAGTTCGCTTCAAACGGGCGATGGCTTCGCTGGTGCCTCGGACAACGGAGAGTGATATCTTGCTGATAGGCTGTTGATAGGGGGAATACTGTAGCTGCATTTTTAAGATTGCATTGTTGTGTTTTTGGTTTAAATCAAAAATATTGGGTAACCATGTTTGGCGAGATTGCTAAATATATTGTTTTTTTTCAGTTCTGTGCTGCATTAGATTGCGGCGCTTCACATTACTGGCTTTACTACTGATTTATCGCGGACTTTCGGGTAATCTGCAGTGAACTGAGGATATCAGTGAAGGTAGGTGTGTCTGCAGTTTCATTTTCAGGTTACGAGAACATCCGAAAGCGACAATGAGCCTCTGTTTCAAGGGGAAACTGAATACTTGTTCAATAAGTTTAGATGAGAGAATAAATGCGACTTAAGAACTCATGAAACGACATTTCTTGAAATGAATCTGGTCCTTGAGAAGATACTGCTACGATTGGAATGGAGTAAAAGCATGTTCCTTGGTGTGTCGACATGCAGACACGGGCTGAGAGTTTCTGAGAAAGTGTTTACACTTTATAAACTTAATGCCTTTTGATGACGCAACAAAAAGAACAGTCACACAAAGTATCCGGAAAAGCAACGGTGCCTGAAATACTTTTTTTCTTTTTTTTGTTTCAGACAATCGATAGTTAACTTCATTTCATTCTGCCAAATTGAGTTATAACGTTTGCACGTCTACAGTGACGCTAATTAGAAATACTTTATATCTAAAGAGCGTTGTAGCGGCGAAACGCATTCGCCGTTGAATGGGTGCCTTCGTTCTTACTTCGTGTTTTGAGGAGCTCATTTATGATGCGAAAATAATGTCTTTCGGCAAGTAGTATGCCTATTGTTGACTATTTATAAGAAAACAAGCTACATCACGGACACATTTCATGTTCACTATAATGTAAAGTATTTAGGAAAAAGTAACGAAACTGCCACCGGAATCGGAACTGGAAATGGGTGCCACGTGTTTCACTTCTTCAGCGAGTAAGGCCATTGAATGAACTTACCGGTTATTTCTATGAAATTAGCTTGATGACTATTTTCGAGAAAGTTGCGCATTTAAAGCAACATGAGCGTAATGGTATTACTTTGCAGCTTCTTCACATCACACTTTCAAGGCCAATAAATCAAGCCTTGTGAGGCCAATTATTTAGTGGTATTTAGGCACTTGAGATCTTAATCTCCAATTGCATTAGGAGCATCCAAGTGAACCAGGTATTTGCATGTACGCAAGTCAGTGCAGTACAATTTCACGTGTGAACCGGATAATGTTATAAATGGTGAACAACACAGCGAATCCTTGTTCTGAACATACATTTATAAAAAAGAAATAAGGCAACCACCCGTTTGTAGCATGAAGCCACAAAGAAATTCTTGCGAATTTCTCAGAAAGAAAGCCTCTCAGATGCCGAAAAATTTGTCCTGGTACGTCGTTTGAACCAGGACCAACACCTATCTGGGATGGTCTCTCTGCCAATTGAGCTAACCAGGAAGCTAGCATTTGACAGCGCGAGGGTGTATTCATCGACAACTCGAAGCACATGGACACAAGTATTAGAAATGTATGTTGCATATGTTGCTCATTTCAACGTACATGTATGTAGCATTGCATACACAGCTGGTGGAGCTGCTAGATGTAATACATTTTGAAGTGACATGCACTGTGCACCGAAGCCAAATCACGTAGGGCATTGTCATGGCACACAGCCCCTCTTCCACTAAGAATAAAATAATAACGGTTAGACTGCTGACTCGTGAAATCACATTTTTTAACGAAGCTGCTTTATTAGAAGTGAACGCAGCTTGAGCCACAAAGCATGCGGTTTCTGCTTTTTCAGTATAAGAGTAGATATGTGAATGTGACATAAATAATAGAATAAATCAGGCAATTTTATCCTCAAGCCACTTCTTGAATTGAAAGAACTACAACTTGAAAACAAGGCTGTACTTCTGGGGGGGAGGGAAGACCTCTGGTGGGGGGGGAATCAACACCCCTGATTGCCGCCCCCTATGGTGCACCACTGACGTACGTGGCTTGGCGACAAGGACATTGGGGCATATAAGAGGGGGTTAGGTTGGCCTCTCGAGGGGGGAGTCACAACCTCTTAAACCGCCTCCCCCCCCCATCAGTGCGCCAATGCATACCTGTCACCATCATGTCTACAATATTTTCGTTGCCATAAGCGACTGCCTGTTCGCGTGGGCATCGATTTCTTTGTCCAACTTCCTTTAAATTGGCTGGTAACCGCTGGGTCATTACCGCTGTTGACGATCTCACGTGATACCCCAATAACATGGCCCTTCCAGTGGCTCACAGCACGTAATGTTGCGTCTTTTCTGCTCCAGAGACTTCCACTGCGTCATGGTCCCCCCCCCCCCCCCCCACCTCCGGTACTGCCTAGAAATCACTTTTGTCGTGAAGTCCTCGATGCAATTCTCAAACACTTCCATGCTGTTAACCAAAATGTTGCTGCTTACCAACGGCAGACGAATAGCTTCTCCGAATGGTTTAAAAATAAGCTCAGCGACAAGCATGCTCTCTATGTACGTCACCACTGAACACAAGGATTGGTAAGCTATTCTGCCTTTCAGCACGGGCACTTACAATACCGCCCCCAGAGAAATACTGTTTTTTTAACCTTTTTCTGATTGCACGTCGTGCAATCACCACACAAAATTGACGTGATCCTTCCATACAAGCCGGATCTATGTACTGCTGCCAGATTTGCTGAAAAGCGTTGTGAGCTTGCCAAGACCTTTACAACGCATGAACAAAAGCGGCGGAAGAGCATTAGTCCGGACACTACGCCATTTCCGCGCCGACTTTTTTGCCCTGAAGCGCTTGTATGACTCTCAGTCTTTGAAACTTCGTTTGAACTATCTTCGAAGTTACTGCCGAAATACGAAGGCCCCTACCACGTCATCGAACACACATCCCTGACTGGTCACCTGATGGTCCTACAAAACCATCTAAAAGCGTGCACCGTCGAGGGCGTGGCATTTTCAGTGTGGAGGAGCTCTTGGCTTGCCATCACCCATTCATGGTGACAAACTAATATGTTTCTGGGCGTCTCCCTTTTTCTACGCGGGGTTATTGTGGTAAAGCTTTAGAACTCTGTAACTGGTCGTCCCTTCCAGCGCTTTCTCTTGAGGCGTCATATTTGGCTTCTTCGTGAAAGAACGCCGCTCGTGCTGTGAGTACATACTCTTTCTTGTTTGCCGCCATTACGTATCGACGCCAAGTGCCGTCCAATAAGGCCCTTTACGTATTGTTCTAAACCTTTGTTGAAGGATTAGCATTATTGAGAGTGCCCTTTTTTGCCTCGCTTTCTGTTGCACGAAAGGATATCATAGCCTTGCAATGGTGTGAATACTTCGAGACATACTTCTAATAAATTAAACACATACCGAAAGGTAAAGCAGTTTCAGCGTGACCCTCGCCACTACAGTTAGAGATATAGGTTATCAAAAAGGACAACGTTAGGATTGCGTTATTTAATGGATGCCGTTTGATAGCAGTGATTTCTTCTGGAAACGTGTTGTTTTATTATGTGCGGATTTTTTTAGTGACCCCATTCAGTATCTTAATTTTGTTATCTGAAACGATAAAAAAAAATGAATAAGATCGAACCTGACGTCCTTCCAAACTTTTGTTTCTTTGTCAAAGCTATTGGCTCCCATATTTGCGCATAATAGCGGGTCAGCGCATGAGAAGCTTAAGACCAACATTTACTGACGAGAATGGGGAAGCCCTGATTGTGTGCCACAATATCTGCAGAATGGCCCACTACCCAGAACAGATTGCGCAAGCAGAATCACGGTCATCCCAAAGAAATGAGAGAGTCAAATTGTACGATCTCAACTGCCAGGGACACGTTGGAATTGTGGCTGGTCTACTGGACACGTTTCACAAGGCGTTTGCACCTAGCGAAGATGAAAACCAACAGTTCCTGGACATAGGATGTGGTACCGGACGACTTACAGCTGAGTAAGTGAATTGGCGCAAAACTATACACACTTGCGTAGTTATGACAAAAGAACGTACGAAAACGTTTTAAAAGTTATTTTTATATATATTCGATTTGAAAGACAGCACAAAATGAAGCCAAGAAATAATATTATCATCTGGCGCTGTACGTCGCAAAATCACGATGTGATTATGAAAGTGGAGGGCTGCGGAAGTTTTAACTGTCTGGCGTTATCACGAAGAATATGGGTCTGTACCATTTCACCTCAATCGAAATGCGGGCGGTTCGGCCAGGATCGAACACATGGCTTTCGAATCAGAAGCCGAGCATCTTAGCCACAGTTGCTGCGAGATGGACAAGCCAAGGAAGGTATACACACGTTAATGTGGTGTTTTATCTGAATTGTATAGATGGGAATAAAGTAAATTCGACAAAAATGCTACTTGCTGCAGGCAGGAGCTGAACCTACAACCATTAGGTAAGGTTGTGCCAAAGAATCGTGCCCTCAGATTTTCCTTACCTTATTCAATTTAGCAACGGTCTCGTTCCGGAAGACTTCGCGTGCATATAAATACCTGACAGGTAAACGAGGAAGCTGGTAAGAGCATCGGGTGCATAATACGAACATTGCGAATTCAGTTTCTGCCAGCTACAAGTTGAAATTTTGTCCATTTGACTTTTTTACACATCCATGTCATAATTACTACAATACTCTTCAAATAGTACTATTAGCGTTTTATCTACCTTTCTTTGCTTCATCATGTGCTTGTTAGCATAAAAACTGTGTCAAAGCAATATTCGAGCGCTCAGAATACCCTGTCGTTTTTGACTGCTAAAAAAGATTGTCGGTCAGCTCCATAAAAATATGTTGCTCCAAACATAACGTGGTGAGATTTTTGCTAGGGCAAGTTGAAAATTTCTCATTCCAGAATTTCCTCAATGTGGTTTTATGAAGCTAACAGCCGCAAGTAAACAGAAGAATTTTCAAAAATGCAACTTCAACCATATATGATCAAAGTTCAAGTGTACAGATTATAACAGCGATACTTTATCAGTATGTGTGATGTTGCACTGACAACCATCTACCGACAGGTAGCAAAAGGCGTAGAGCAGTAAACAACGTCGTCATATTCTATCTTCGTCATGCAAGTTCATAAGAAGCATTCCCCTCATAAAAGTGATGCCCTGGAAACGCTAAAACGTTGATATGTTCATTTCCTTTTTAAACGGAGTAGGACCAAGCCGAGAAGTCTCAAATAAAAAATTACATGCACGAGTTCGAAGAAGGCGTTATTGAAACGTGGTTACAAGTCACCGCGCACTTCATGTATTCCACAACGAAGAGTTTCGCGCCGCTTACACTCACTGTAATTCGAATTTTAGATTGGCTGAGGAACTAGGTGTGGTGTGGCTTTTGTCGTTTCCGTCGTTTCGAAAAAATAACTGGCTATCTCACTTCAAAATGTTCAACTGCGTGGGCTGTCATTTTAACGTCTTCTTATAATGACCTCGTGTATATGTAGAACACGAATATCATGAATGTGTGGAATAGAAACAAAAGTTCGGGGTACTTTGCTAAAAATTAAGAATGTCAATTTATGTGCAACATAAATAATGGTGAATCATGGTTTCTGAGTGCCGTAACGTGTAAGGCTGTTACAGTATACTGAACAAAAGAAACTCCGAAAACGCATGTCATAAGCTGGTAAAGATTGCAAGGCTCTGAGAGCGGTATTGAACTTTAGGCGCTGCTTCTGCAATGCACATAAAATGGAAGGAATGACGACTCCTTAATGTTGACTTTGTGACCAGGCTTCGTTTATTAATGTACCTATATTTCCCCACAAGGCTATTTGCATAGATGATGAAAGTGGTTAAAATATGAAGTATGGGAACAGAAAAATCAAATAGAAACAAAAACACACGTCGTGGTTCTCGATCACAATATCTCAAGTGGTGGGCAGCTTAGTAACTAGGAAAAGCGATAACATCGCTAGCCCAGAACAAAGTAGTGCACTTTAGTTCACCTTAGAAGAAAAATAATAGCCAAATGGTTACAAAGGTTGTCCTGGATGTCGACTGTCGATCCACGCCAGCAAATGTATTCACCCTAGTTTTCAAGTGAAATTTCTTGTGTCGACGACGGCCCATCTTTACACCTAAAATGAATTCACAATTTTCACTATATCACAGATACACCATTGAAATGTATATAAAGCTCACTAAAAATGTAGGTGTCGTCCTAATGCTTCAGTAAGCTATCTGGAAAGCACTCACACGTTCGCGTTCGCGTTCCCTGCAATACTCATTGGATTATTTGTGTTTCTTGTTGCCACCATAGCGTACCTCAAAGGCCACTGATAAAAAAAGGGTGTGTGGTTGATAGCCGCTTCGCCAGGTGCCGCAAAGATCCCAGCTAGTTACAATGCTCAATTAACTCTATCTATCAGTTTTCATTAACTGTCCTCATAGTGAACTGGCCCTTATTTTCGACAAGCCTTAAGTTGCTATACCGTATGCATCTGATATAACTCTTAAGTTGAACGGCAAGAATTGATTTTTTTTGTTTTGAGAAGAAATATTGATGAATATTCAGAAAACGACCTTATTGCAACAACGGAGATCCCAGAAAAAAAAAGAACGATAGAGAAGTTTATCAAAGCTCGCTCCACTAAAAAGTAATAGAATGAAAGTAGCACGAGTAAAGCAGGTGGTTTTGTTCATGCTCTAGTACCCGGTTCACAGAGACAGTGTCGTTAATTGTTCGTCGATCGCAGGTGCCTGCTCCCACGCTGCCCGCCATGCAGAAGGCTCGTGGCCGTTGACAAATCCTCTGCAATGCTGAAGTTTGCGGCCAAAAATTACCCACACCCGAAGATTGTATACCTCGCGCTCGACATTGTGCAAGACGTGGAGGAGTTTAAGCGCGAACAAGGACAGTTCCAGCGAGTTTACTCTTTCCTCACTTTACACTGGATGCTTGACCAGCGTCGGTGCTTGAGCAATATCGAGAGACTCATGGCTCCCGGAGGAGAGTGCTTCCTGTTGTTCAAGAGAAGTGTGCATTTCTTCGCCCTCTTTGAAGCGATGATCAGTTCGCAGCGATGGTCGAAATACAGCCAGGTAAGATTCTCGAAAACCTACCTATTACGGCGTGACGAGTCAACGTTCAGGTTTTTACTTCGTTGAAAACACCTGATGTGTAGGTGCTATGATCACATAATTTGACAATTTAATGCAAGCAGCCAAGCATGCAGAACACATAGGCTCGAAAATACAGCCACAGTAAACTATCCTAATTTTAAAAAAGTACAGTAACGTTACGTGATTAGCTTACTCAGAATGACGCTTCCGTTATATTGGTACGCGTGCCAGTTATGTTTAAAGAGAGTTTTATATCAGATTCATGCAAAGCTTTGAGTTTACGTTGCGCATGCTTGGTACGCCAACCTCATGCAAACGCTAACTTTACACCCGCAATAGCTGCCAGCTTTGCATGAGGTAGTTGAGCTTTGCATGAGGTAGCATGAGCTTTGCATGAGAGGTCCAATGCTCTTTTCTGCCATTTGAGCTTATTACTTGGCATGTTAGAATTTAGATACTATTCACTAAATGCTTGATTAGTGGGGTTTAACGTCCCAAAACCACCATATGATTATGAGAGACGCCGTAGTGGAGGGCTCCGGAAATTTCGACCACCTGGGGTTCTTTAACGTGCACCCAAATCTGAGCACACGGGCCTACAACATTTCCGCCTCCATCGGAAATGCAGCCGCCACAGCCGGGATTTGATCCCGCGACCTGCGGGTCAGCAGCCGAGTACCTTAGTCACTAGACCACCGTGGAGGGGCGTTGACTAAATGCTTGAAATCAATCAGAGGCGAATTGAGTGTTTTAAAGCGTTCAGTAATAATAGAGACCTTCTTTTTAGTACTTTGCGAAACTTTTTTCAAAACTCACAGAATCCCTTATGCATTAATCTAAAACGGCTAGAAGGTGTAAGTCATCTCCTTTTTTTCTTTGACTCGGTGAGTTATTCCTGCCCCACCAACCTCCGAAAACTTTCTGCACATTACATGGTTTTGTACTGCCTCCAGGACCTTCGAAGCTTTCTCCACCTGATTGTGCGACGTCATGTAATGACGTAGTCATCTGACGTCACGTGAGGTGAGGGCATAGTGACATGGGATGACTGCACGAATGTTGAATATGTGTGAAATCACAATGACGCCATATATTGAATTCATCGCACGATAATGGTTTTTACAGCGAAGCTGTATACCATTACCCTCAGTCGTTTCATCTCAGTTGAGCAGAAAAACGTGTGGGCCAAAAACAAAGTGCCATGCCCTTAAACCATCAACAGACGCGAGCGCTCACGTGCTTCTTTGCTGTAGCACATGCGTGTCGTGCTTGCGTTTTCACTTCGAATGTTGGGAAAGGTTAGTCAGAGAGGCAGCCAGAGGAGCCGACGAGGGCATTGGCTGTAGAACCATGCACAACCGCTCGCCACAACTAAATTTAGATCTATAAGGAGTTTAGGGGCCCTTTGAAAATCAAAGCCAAACTGCTTATCTTTCTTTGCCGTCAGACATGCAGCATGAAGCCGAAAGAGCTGACTATTCGTTTCAATGAAGAATGCCACATAACAAGCATGAAAACCGCATGCTCGATGACGCGTCACTCTGAAAAATGGCAACACTCTCCCACGCGTTCCCGATAAAGATAACGTTGCACATGTTCTGCTCTTCACTCGAGGGCTGCGAATGACATCAAATGTCCCTTCCTTTTTCCTTATTAAGTTTCCTGCTTTGATATATAAAAAGGAGACACATCTAGCCAGTTATTCAGTTTATTTCAAGGCAAATGTTCACAAATCAATCTTTTCCTTGTCTCGCGTTTTCCTTTATCTGGTTCTTGCCTTTATTGCGTTTAGTAAACGAAGAATGTCAGTAAACACGTATAAATCTTGTATACATCTTAATCCTCTTGCTATTTTCACACGGAGAGTGTGGCGAAACTTGAAAACATAAAATAAGAATAAGGTAGGATTGTTTGCCTTAGCGGGATATGGGTAGACCATGAACATGAAAGATACAAAAACAACTGTGTAATTACAGTGATAGTGAAACAAACAGAAAAATCCACGCATATCCACAAGTGAGTTATGACGACTGGGCGAACCTCTGGTTATTGTATCGATGAGTAACCGTGCGTTACCCGAGCGTTGGCCAATATATGTAAATTTAGTGACACAAAGTGTATCTAGAAATGCAAATTCAATTCGCCTTCCAGTCGTTTTTGCCAATTAAAGAAGTACCTAGAAAAATGGCTGAGGTGGAGGATATGCCTCGAAAGTGAACCCATTAACTCGCCATCCAACCAGTAGAAAGGTGGTGTTTTAATAGGGCAATTGTAAGGGCCATCTAGCGCTCGACGAGTGCCGTTGTGTTGCAAGTTTCCTTGACAAGCTTCACCATCTTAGCACATTCTACTTGAGATCAGCTCATAAATACTCTTCTCAATAGTTGACTTTCGGCGGGAACAGTGATCTCTTGCATTTTCATTATTATATGCCTACGTTGAAGTCTCCTTTAAAAGGTTTATTTTTTGCGCCTCATATCTGTCACGCCTATCGAGACACTCCGACACCGTGACGATAACAAAAAAAAAAAAAGAGGCTAGGTGCTATGAAGCCTCAACACTAAAGTTCGTCTAGGAGGAAATGGTAGTGGAACTAGCCAAGGTATGCAGCCGCGAGTACAGAATATTATCACAACCATTACTCAAAAGCAGTGGTTCTCGGCCGGTGATGTGTCAGGGAACCCTTGAGGACGTCGAAGTGATAGCGGAATCGGGAGAAGGGGGGGGGGGGGGGCAGGGGGTGTAGGGAAGGCCGGCTGCGAAACACGTCCGCTACCGTATTAAAAGTAAAAGGAAGACAGAACAGTTGGAGTAAATGCAGCAATATTGCGGCTGATTTGACAGGCTTAATTTTGAATGAGGTGTTAGGACAGAGGTGATCTTGTTGAAAATGTCCTTACAGTTCGTGGCGTTTGACCCGAAATTCGAAAAAGCGTCCAACTCACCTAGAAGATGTTTTTTAAGGAGGCAAAACACCTCGAATCTCGTCTTTTCGGCGTGTATGCCACCGTCATGGTACAGCATAAAAGCGTAATTAGCACCAACATTTCGTCAATTCCAGTACTAGCCCTTTGTCCCCACTATGCACATTTGAAAGTTAAAATTTCAAGATCACTGACAAAATTTAGCAAGACGGTCAAGTTTTTTTATCGAAAATTGAAATAAGTGTAAATTTAAAGGCTCGTTTTCTTTCTTAGACATAACAGTAATGAGAACAGACAATGATGACTGTGAAAATATAAGAAACTTTATGAGAAACAATTGTGATGTAAATGTGAAGAAAGTAAAGTGGACGAAAGGATATCTGGTCACAAGCAGAGACCAAGTTTTCGATCTTCCAATAACGTAACCGCTGTTCTACCACTCAGCTACCGTGGCAGTCATCTCCCGTTCTTTATATAGCGTATATATGGGCATTTAAACGTAGGAGCATCAGTCAGCGCCTCCTGTGGCCATTACAGTGAGTGTAGAGCGGAACACTTTTCTTACATAAAACCATAGCCACAAAGCTGTAATCCTTACGTGAAGTCATTTAATTGAAATACCGCTTCTTGAAACATATCTACAAAGTGATGGTGCTCTTCTCGCCACCGGTCCACTAAAAATGAAGAAAGCAACAGTTAGGCCAATAAAGAGCCTATGATGTTCGAGAAGCTGTAACACCCTTCCCTGTATGCGTAAGGAACTGAAACCGCGAATGTAGGGAAGAAGAAGCAGCGCAAGAACAAGGACAACGTTAGAGTAAGCTCTCCTTCAACGCAGTTTTCCGACGACAATAGTGCGGCTGAAACACTCACTTTGTGCTTTGCCCCTCCAGAGTTTTTTAAATTTTGCTAGTAGCTGTATTTATCAATACACGACTCCCTTCGCCAGTTATATACATAGTAACTAGCACGAGAATTCTCCCATGGGTGATAGTGTCGCAGAAGTCCTAAGATGGCGTCGAGAAACCCCTAGGCTCGGTGTAAACTTGTTTGAGAAATACTGCTTTAAGTAATAGTTAAACACAGGCTGACAGAAGCATGGACGGTGTTTTATACAGCTTCGCTGGACATTCTCGTTGGTAGGGTCGGATGGCGACCTTTTTTTTTTCATATAGGAACTACACAATATACAAAATATTAGTAAGGCTTTCGCTTTCATAATATTTAGTACTATATATACTTTCCATTGGTTAAGGCAAATACCGTGATTACCATCGAAAGAGCGGTTGTCACCGCATATGTCAAGGCAACTTAAGCTCACCTAACGAAAACGTGGCTGATCCTTCATTCTAAGAATTGTATAACACGAAAGTGAAACGTGTTTTCACAGAGTTAGTTCAGCGTTTATTGTGCGTTGTTTCGCCACAAGTTCAAAGGAACGACTGCTACTGCAAAAAACCACGAAGTCACGCGAACAACGACAACCAGGTTTAAACTTGCGCAGAGCACAAGCAGAAAGCACGCACGGAATGAGCGTACACAAGACGTGCGCAGAACAGCAACTGTCATAGCTCGACACTTAAAGCGCACTGTTCAAACATAAATACTCAGCGAATTTACAAGTATGCATAGGACAAGTGCGAGCAAATGACACAATTTTCACTTCGCACGTAATCAGCGTGCTCCTTTCGGAAACACGGCCGTGTCAGCGAGCAAGTGACCTTCGTGCTTTCCTAAATCACCAGTCTGATAAGTGCGAGTGAAGAACAAACAACGCTTCATGGAGGCGCCACTCATGAAACGCTAGAGGTGACGACTTTAAAAGTGTGCGTGCCATTTGATAAAGAAAAATTGGCAGACCCCACATATAGTGGGAATTGATGATATGCGAAGCACGAATGTGGAAGGTGTATATGTCATTTTAAAACGAGCAGAACGCTATGAGGTGGAGGTGAATGATGCCATACATGACTTCCATGTCGTGATTATCATGTTTGGATGTGCCTTTTACCTTGTGGAAGTGCTGACATTCTTTGTAAAGTTGTTTACGCCGCGCGGCATACGTGTTCCGCACAGAAACCGTATTTCGGGGGTGACAACCACCAGGCGATAGATGGCGTTGTGTTCGCGTTGAGTACCACTACCGTTGGTAGAGTAGTAGCGCCGGTGGTGACACCTGGCGGAAGGCAGGCCTTGGTGGCGGGCGAGAGTTGAGCGAGCCCCTTGTGATTCGCTCGCAGAATTTTAAGCTGGACGGTTGTGCCCTCGCGATCTCCGCCGTAAGCGTAGCTCTCGCCGACTGGTTCGCCCTCCGCGGTCTCCTGACGCCGTGCAGCTCGCGCATTGTGGCGCCCCGCCCTTGGACTGCTTCGACCGGATCCCCACTTTCCTATTTCCTTCTTTTTTTTCTCGCTTGGCTGTCTTCTTCTCCGTCTATTTTCATTCTATTCTTTTTATCCCTCCTTCCCCCCGCCCCTATAAGGCACTGCGCCGTGTCGCCTGAAGGCAGACAGAAATTAGGTGCCTTTTTCCTCTTCATTCTAACCACTACCACCACCACCACCCCTTGTGCACGTAGCGGCTGCCGCGAACGGTTGTCTCTCGCGGTGGGTCTGCCGTGAACGGCACCGCGGGCCACCTGCGGTAGGCCCACGTGCTGAGTGAAGCGTTGGCGACGCTGCCTTGGGTGTGTTACTGTGTTATGTTGTTTGTATGGTAGCGTGTTAATTGCAATCGATGTATCAATTTGGCGGGTGATATGGTCCTTCTAAAATTAGTTAAATAAATGTATGCTGTTTGGTATTGTACCGACCATGTCTACTGTGTCCGTTCACTTCAAGAGCGTGTAGGCGGTCGCTCACCACATCCAGACCCCACAACCTTTGTCATTCATTCACGTCACGTGATACCAAATTAAGTATATATGAAGCTAGCGAAATGATCGCGAGCGCGCTATGAGCGTGGTATGTTGCCATGTTCCTACATGACCTGCTTGTCATGATTATCATGTTTGCACCAGTCATAGATTTTGTCATACATTGGCGTCACATAACACCGAATTCGGTGTATGTGGAGCTAGCAAAACGGCCGCGAGCGCATCATGAAACGCCCAAAATACTCCAATGTAGCGTTGACGTGCGCCAACGCTGGGCACAGCTACGCTACGTTAGCAAAACGCGAGCACTCTATAGTCTGACGCCAGGCGCAACCAGCGTCCGTCGGCGCGGCCCGATGGCAACCTGTGCGAGATGCGACATGCTGCATTTCACGCCGATGCGTTATCCAGAAAATGCCGCGTCTTCCTCTTTTCATGACGGAGGAACGCCTGATGCGCTGAAACACGCATGCGTCAAAGCAACGCAGCGCGGCGCGCGCCTGCGATTATATGGCAGAACCGGCGCCTCGCGTCACAATGCCGGCGTGACTCGTCGACATGAACTCCAGTGAGCTCGCGCACCGCGCCACGTCGTAGTGTATTGGCTCCTTGGCTGTGGCTTGTAGTCATGTTCTCACATGACACACATCTCACGATTGTCCTGTTTGCACCAGTTACATGCCTTTGTCATCCATTGACGTCACGTAATACCAATTTTGGTATGTATGAGGCTAGCGAAACGGCCTCGAGCGCATCATGAGTGCGGCATGTATTCATGTTGTTACATAACACGCATGTCATGATTAACATGTTTGTATGTGTCATTTTCAATATGTGTCATTTATCAATGTCGTTCGCTCGTGTCACGTAATACCGAGTTTGGTACAGGTGAAGCTAGCGAAACGGCCGCGAGCACATCATGGGTGTAGCATGTAGTCACGTTGTTACATGACACTCATCTCATAATTATCATATTTGCAGCAGTATCATACCTTCCACATTCATTCACGTCCCGTAATACCAAATTTGATGTAAGTGAAGCTAGCGAAACGGCCGCCAGCGCATCATTAGCGTGGCATGTAGTCATGTTGTTACATGACACGCATATCATGATTTTCTTGTTACGTTCTGTCGCTTGTGCTCATCATACAACCATGTCATACCATACCAGTTTTGCAACTTGCCATGTGAACGAAACCAACGCAAGAGTTGCAGGACCATGAAATGTAAATCATGACACCTATGACATCCATGTAATGATTTTCTTGTTGTGGTTAGTTAAATATATTCTTCATACAGTCATGTTACATCATACCATGTTTGGTATCGATACCAATATCGAAACGTCCAGGAGAGCTAATAGTCGTAGGCGGCTAGATATATAGATAGATAGATAGATAGATAGATAGATAGATAGATAGATAGATAGATAGATAGATAGATAGAGATAGATAGATAGATAGATAGATAGATTCAAAGTCGCCGAAATTTGCTAAGAAATGCTTCGCATTTAAACACTATGGACCATCTGCCAGAAGAAAACACTGACGAGATACGAAGCAGCAGTGGTGCGCACAGCGTTGACCCGGTTAAAGCGGGTGTCGACGTGGGTGCTGGAAGAACGGGTAGAAGCGAAACTCGGTGTAGCGTTTACTCGAGTAAACGTTGGTTTGAAACGTAAAGACAAGGAAGGAGGGACACGTTGAAGAAGCTTGCACTCGGCTTCCTTGGCTCGCGTCTCGTCGGTGTTACCTGCGTGCCGTCTATATTCCCGAACGTGATCGCTAGCATCTCGTCGGTGTTGCTGGTCTTCCACTGTCTACGCTTGCGTTCGGCTTCGCTGGCTCGTGCCTTGTCGGTGTTGACGTAGTCATTCGCGTACGCAATCCTTCTCCAACCTTTTCAACGCTGGCGACAGTCGGGATAGGTACACGCACACTAGCGGGAAGCATTCTGCGATGGCGTGCCACCCGGCGGTGCGATCGTGCGGCAAGCAGCGGTGCGTTGTCCACATTGTCGGCGCCGCGAGATTCTCGAAACGCGCGCCGCTTGCGCACCCGCAGGCTCTCACCTTCTTCTCGCCAACAAATGGAGAGAGGTCGCACGGGTGAGACAGTGGTTACCTGAGGAGTGAGCTTGAGCGTTGCGAGCGGTGGAGGGGGTGAAACGAGGGAGAGCTTACATGCAGCGAGCGCATGGCAGGCGAGGAAGAAAGACGTCACCACGCACTGCTAGGAGGGCTTGAGCTACCTGGCACCGCTCCAACACCTGTCAGGGGAGTGCTGCAGACAAAGGGACAGCGTTGCACATGCTAGTCAAAGAGCTGCTTCGTATCTAAAAAACAGTGGCTAATATTTAATGCCACCTTTTTAAATGTGAATTCATTTCTTAGTCGGGCAATGTCCGGCGGCGTCCACGCGCCAGCAGCTGTTATCTCTTCGCTCTCATTGCCTCTCCTATACACTCCATGCGGGACCTATAGGGGGTGCCTTGAAAGGTGCACGCAGCGCCTCTGGTGGTCTGGCGGGCGTGCAATGTTGGGAGTCGGAGCAGACAGCAGCGCCTGACTGCTTTGATAGCTATGGTGTCACAAGCGCCCGTGGCCGGTGGGTTAGTGCATGCTTCGAGCAGAATTTAAAGATATCGCAGGGGGACAATCTTCCGCGATGTCAACATGAATAAATGGGAAAACCTTCACGAAAGCGGCCACGTTTTTTGCGTTAGTGAGCGCTTTGCTGCCCGTCGCCAGGACTGACGGCTAAACGTACGTGTCAGGTGTGCGTGATGCATGAAGCTTGCTGCATAACTATCGCGGCAAACTGTCATTCTTTCGAACTTGGATTATCACGGTGATTGCCCACTGCCCGCGTACTTGCAAAATGCTCAGAGCGTTTAGAAATATCGATGGGTCCACGGCCACTCGACGTGGAAACTGGCATGCTCGTTTGTTGCGGAGTCGTGCCATGGCTATTTTCAGCCAGCGAGTCTCGCGAAGTGCTTTGCTTGAAATTGTCGTGGCATCATCGTCGCTCATAACGATCATAGTCTATATCTCGCCGCTCGTGCAGCTCATGCTAAAAGCTTGAGGCACGGGCGAGAAAGAGAACGCGAGAAGATTTAGTCCAGAAAGTACGGCGCATGCCGTTCTATCTTTCGCTTCACCTCGGAAAGTGCTGACGACGAAGACACGGTCACTTCGGCCACCATCGCGTATCTGTCATTCACCATAACCACTTGCATTGTTTATGTTGATTCCCGAAACAAACACCGGCATGCACATCCATCGCTACAGCATTCGCAAAGCATAGTTTCTTACCCTGCATAGTTCTGCTAAACTCTACGCCCTGCATGATTTCTTCCTAACATGCAGATTGTTTAGCAGTTAAAGAAAAAAGGCTTTTGAATGAACGAAATCCGAAAAATGGGATTCAATTCATTATTTCCGGCGGTTATTTACTTTGGAGCTATATCACTTATTTTTAGACACAAGAGCGATTGGGATGCCATATTCGATTTGCTACGCGAGATAAAACAAATGAAATTTTAAGGTTATGTAAGTGAAACTTATTCTTCAATGACATTACGCTCTTTTTCGCGAAGTAAGGTAATTAGTTAATTAGGATCATTTATCGTTAATGATTTTGAAATTTATAAAGAAATCATTTATAAAACACGGCACCGCCCATTTCAGGGCCGATCCCCCATGGTGCCTTGCACCAGTTTAATAAGGACCAACCGACCAACGGACGTACTAGCTTGATCCTATCGAGTGCGCCTCTGCTAGGCCCATCAACTCAGGAACTTATGGACCCATCAACTCAGGAAAGCACTAATTGACCTCGCATTGCATTCTTTAAAACTACGAATGGTACGCGGCGAGGTAGTAATTATTAAGGTGTAAAAAACGTCCCATCAGCCTTGGTCTGAAATTAAATTTCTTGCATGCGTTTCTTTTCTCACCAGCTCTATGGCAGCAAGGACATCACGCAAGGTCATTGCACCTTCAGAGCGTGTCTCAGACCAATTCAAGCATGCATCGGCAGAATTCGAGACTGCAGAGAAAACGGGAACTAAACACTTCTAGGGGCGAAGTTCCTTAAGGCGTTTGTCATGCGTCTTTTGTATGTAGTAGCCACCTCTCCTTTTATTCCTTGCATTTTCCGCTGGATGGCGGTACTTGTATATGATTAATATATGATGAAAAGATGCAAGGTGGCGGTACTTATAGTGTTTACTAGATGGGCCGACGGACGCGGCCAGCGGAGGATTCTCGGTTTACCGGTGAAACCCTTCGAAGATTCGCTTCACTCATCATCATTCACTCCGTGGATATGCTGTGATTTTTTTTGCGTCCCACAGCCGTTATCCACTTATTTCGCTGCTCAATAAAGCAGGAACAAGTCGAAAAACTCTGAAACTTTGTTCTTGCGAACACAGCGCGTACCTGTTGGTACAATCGACTACGCAGCAGTTCATGATTCACATAAACTACGTGCTAGCGAATGCTGGGGGAGCGTTTCGTTCTGCTCGGGCTCTCAACGTTTGTTTTCTCCGACGGCGGCGCACCAGTCTCAGTGGGCCACAGCTGTGAGCGTGCACTTACCCTCACCCCTAGCAACCGAAGCAGGTGGTGCGGGCGTAGTAGCGGAGAGTGAGTGGAGAGGAGGAGTGCGCTCGGGTTTGTGAGAGCGCTCGCATCACGGGACCTCTTAAGCCCAAGGAGCTCGCCGGAGCTCTCTCGTGAGTGAAGAAATTGTAGGAGAGGGTAGATTGTGCTTCGCAGCTGGTTCTCTCTCCATTTGGTCTCTCTCCTCCCCACTTCCTCCTCTCCCGTCGGCTCGCTTGTCCGTATATACAGGGTGTCCCACGTAACTTTAGCCAGAGCTAAAAAATATGCCGGGACACGTAATTACGACGCGACCAAATGCATGTTACCGTTTCCTGGAGTTAGTCAGACTATTCTTTTGTGTTGTCAAATATTGTATAATGGGATTTGTTTAAATAACTGACTTTTCAATAAACGAATTGATTGATTGATTGATTTGTGGGGTTTAACGTCCCAAAACCACCATTTGATTATGAGAGACGCCGTAGTGGAGGGCTCCGGAAATTTTGACCACCTGGGGTTCTTTAACGTGCACCCAAATTTTTCAATAAACGAAGTAGATAAAAAATTTCAATGAGAAAGTTGCAGATGGGTTTGCAAAACGTTCGATAGAGAGTTTAGAACTTTATATCTGTTAGGTATTTGTGTTTTGCAGCTGATTACAAACACTTGCGAAATACAAAAAATTCACATGATGAATCCGCTCGCGCGTTAATGCGCACGACGATTTCAGTGCTTCCTAACGTTCCGCGTACGAACTACACGCTTGCCTCACAGTGGTTCCTCACAGCGACAAGCAGTCACAGCGGTTATCGTTTTTGTGGCCGATAGCAAAACGTGTTCATCGTAAAGCCACCACCATCGTAGCAGCCATGTTGAGATAGTACAATGGGACAAATTCTATGGTCGTTCTTCCGCGGAACATTAGGGAGCGCTAGAGTCATTTCTCGCACTGGCGCACGAGCGGATTTGTCACGTAGTATTTTTTTTTGCATTTCGCGGGCATTTGTAATTAGCAGAAAAACGCTAATACCTAACCGACATAATGTCTAAAACTGTCTAATCGGACGTTTTTCTAACCAATCTACAACTTTCTCAGTAAATGTTTTATCTATCTTCGTTTCTTCAACAGTTAGTTAATTAAACTTATCTAATTCAACAATATTTGAGGACACAAAAAAAGTCTAACTCTAGGCAACGGTGAGCAACATGCTTTTGGTCGCAGCGTAATTACGTGTTCCGGCATATATTTAAACTCTGGCTAAGGTTACGTGGGACACCCTTTATAAATGGAGTGAAGCGGGCGCCTCACTCTCAACCGTTCGATGGTTGATGAATGCGTAAATGAATGGTTACGGTACAAATCCTCGTCTCGTCATTAATTTATGTCAATAAAAATTCTACGCCATGTATTCTCGGTGGTAGAAATGCATTCGAATATCTACAGAATTCCCTTCGGGGATGCCGAGGCAATTTTTTTATCTGTCAGTATCTTTTTGCCGCTGGTTACCATTACTTGTGAGGCTTACTGATGAAAGCTTGTGATTACGCTGCAACAGAATGTCAAGAGTGAGAATCGCTATTTTAATGTTTTAAGTTATCCCATGCCCATCCGCAAAATACAGAGAAGAAACGAAAAAAAAAAACGATTGTGCACCAAAAATAATACACAATGACAGAAGTGCGATCATAAAATCTTGACTCCCTGCTATACTGCTGCAATTTTTGTCATTGCTTCCCACAGAGGTGCTTTTATTTAGTACTTCGCACCACCGAATCACGATGGTTGTAAGCTGTGTGCCTAAAGAATGCGGACGTCTTGAAGCCCATGAATAAAAAAATCACAGCATATCAACGGAGTGAACAATGATGAGAGGGGCGAAGCCCCCGCCTGCCCGTCTTCGCGTACGGACGGACGCACGACGCCCCGCAACGGCGGACAGAACGACAGACGGACAGAGGGAAGCATGGGCGGACAGAAGCATGAACGGAAAAACAGACGAACAGACGCACGGACGGACGAACGAAAGCACGGGGGGATGGATGGATGGGTGAACAGACGGACGGACGCTTCACTACACTCATAATCATTCACTTCGTGGATATGCTGTGTAAACCACTAACGCCATATATTTATATTGTTCCCAAGGACATATACACACAATGCTATCTATTGAGCAAGTCATAAACTAGAGAAGTGGGAAAAGATGCGTAAGCGCACCCTTCATGTTAAGAGCTGAAGAATTTTCGTACTTAATCAGCATTTTGATGATCTGATCTGACACGCGTGTTTTATAGCTACCTTTTGTGTGTTTCTTTTTCAATGTTTCACCTTCCAGGTCGTGTGACAGCAGTGACATATATATGTACCTAGCTTTCTTTCGAATAAATTTTATTGGCGAGTGGCAATTTCGTTGTGTACATTTATTTGTTCGTGCACTGTTATTCAGTTAAAAGATCGTACAATAGATAGAGGTGGCCACATACTACTAGTACTACGACTACGGAGGAGGTAACGACCCACGACTTAAGGAGCTTTGCCCTAAAAGTTGCCACCTGCATCTTGCTACGAGGGGAACTCGAGTAAAAGCGTTGCATGGGGGTGGGGTATATGGCGTGAATGTTGTGTAATAGGGCATGGTTTGGTAGTGGTTACTTCTTATTTGATCTGTATTATTCGTATTTATTGAGTGTAAGAGAAGCGTTGCCTTCAACATCAAGTGAAAGCCAAGTAAAGATGCCCTTGAGTGAATACCAAACACGTGATCCAGTGTTTTTATATACGGGGTGGCCAGTGAATGGTTGTGCAGCGCGAGCAGTCGTTTTTTAGATGCGGAGCATCTAATACTCGAGGCTTGTAGTGCGGCGCCGTCCGCAAGCTTCCTCCTCCTTCTTCCACCATCTGTGCATCCCTTCCTCCTCTACACACCGCGCGCGCTTCACTCCTCCACCATCTGTGCACCCTTCCTCCTCTACACACCGCGTGCGCTTCTCCTCTTCACGAACATTGGCTAGCTGTATAATGTAGCGCGCATGCGCCGTCACGCTTCGAGAACATCGGCAGCTGACGCGCGCGCATGCGCCGTCGCGCTTCGAGAACATCGGCAGCTGACGTGCGCGCATGCGCCGTTGCGCTTCTCCCCCTTCTCGAACATTCGACAGCTGACAGTGCATGCGCCGTCGCGCTGTATATATACTCAAGGTCGGCGCTCGCTCGCTCAGTTGCCGCTCGTCGGTTGGTTTGTACGGCGCGTCGACGTCCAAGGTCGCGGTGAAATGAATTCCAACGAATCCACAAACACAATGATCGACGTCCCTTCGACCAGCGCCGCCCTTTCGCATACGTGTGTACGTGTTCACTCATTTAACACCCCCTCCTACAACCACGTTAACCAATTCAGCCATCGACCCAAGTAAGTCGCAATTTAACACCCCATTTCACAACCACGTTAACCAATTTAGCCATCGACCCAAGTAAGTCGCACTTTAACACCCCGTTAACCAATTATATGCTCCGCATCCTCCTCAGTGTTCCCCCGAGGGAAGCTGCGGGCAATTTTTTTTTAGTAGCAGACGCTGCGTGAGTCTGCCTTGCGAAGCGAAAGAGGGGAAGTAGAGCGGCAGTTGCTGTGTCTTCCTGGACCGGCATGAGAGGCGAGCATGCGCAGTGAGGGCGTGGACGGTGCCGGCACCGACGCCGAAGCGCGACATCGTGCGACTAAAGAATGCCCCGCATTTAAAAGTGATCTTACTGCTCATACAATGAGTAGAAAACAGCATGTCTGGTTGCATGTGCAAAAGTGCCATCACAGCATCAACTACTCAAAATAGTAAAGGGAAGAGTGACAAGTGTAGTGCCCAGACATAAAGAGAGAGCGTGCCGAGAAAGAGGAACATACTGTTAGCACACGTGAGGCTTTAGAATCCCCGATCTACTTGATAATCTAGAAAGAAGTGTAGCTCTAATAGTTCAAGGCCTACATCATTACGTCGTGCACAATGGCAAGAACGTTCATAGAAAGGTCTTGCGCTATAACGGTATTCAAGTCTGCCGTTGAAATAAGCAATGCCCGTGAACACGTCTCTTGTACGTAACGTTTCATTGGAGTACATCGTGTGCCCCTTATTTTTCAAAAAAAGAATAAAAAATGTGAGCAGGTGACACTAAGGAAAGGGGCTGTTGCTGCTGCTGTAATTTTGTCGCAACGCGTGTAACGATGAATGTCTGTGTCGACATGAATAGCATTGCATCAATTTTGATGAAGTGACACTCCGTATTGGCGAACCAATCACTTCTCTGAGTGTGGCAACTATTATTGGTATGTAGTAGTATTATCGAGCAATCAGGAACGCACAAATTAACGTAGAGGCCCGGGTACTGCGCGATGTCAGTGCACGGCAAGTAATATCAGATAATCAAAATTGCTAGAGCCCTTCCTTATGGCAATCCACATAATCATATCGGTGTTTAAGGACATAAAACACATGGCTCAATGATTATTACATTAACAGAAAGGTGGAATTCTTAAATTTCTACTTGTGATACCCAGTGAACTATTTACTTACGCGGAGGAAACATGCGGCCACTGTGGAGGATGTTCAGCACAAACTGAGTGGTGGTGCTGCCTGAATCTCCAATGATTAGCTCTAGCATACATGCATACCCAGAAAAATGCATGGAAGAATGGCACCGAGGTAGGTCAGTTGTAAAGAACAACACTCGCAAGGAGGGTGCACATGGTTCCGTATCGCATTTGGTACCAACTAAATTTATAAGAATTTCAGACAAATGCTTTACAACTTCTTCATTTCAATGGACTGAAGTTATTTCGATTGCTCTTTCCTTGCCTCACTGTCAGTTCACTTCAATGAGACATTTAAAACACAGTATAGTGTAGCAAGTACTGCGGTCTGAATTTATTGATTCTTGTTATCTACTTATGAACAGGTCCTGGAAGACATGACACCAGCTACTGCGGCGCTGAATGACGTTGCATCTCTGAGAGAGTACGTAAGAAATCTTCTCGAGTCTACTCGTCTCACGACTTTATCATGCGAAGTTTTCGTTTCTCCGACGCCGCTGCGATGGACTCGGGAAATGTTGACGGGTAATAACTACTTTCCCGTTGAAAGCAAACATCCGTTACTGCGTACAGTACTACGGTAATCGCAACGTTTTTTTCATGCTGAGCTCAGCACGGGTCAAGCACGTGTACAAAACCCACATGCATTTGTTTTAAGGGGGTGGTAAAAGAAAGAAAAAATCACATGATCACCAGGCAGATTTGGAAGCCACACCTCTCTCGTAACCGTGGTACTGTTTTTCGTTGGATAGGGTCGATACAGGGGCAACAGGGCAATGGGGTCATTAAGCGTTGCAATGAATAATAACTTTGTTATATGAAGCACGCGCTGCGCAGTATGTTTTCTACAGGCCAATTTTCTGGTCAAAATCATTTTTACATTGAAGATAAATAATATTCTAACTAATGATACCTGTAATGCGGTTATTTCTGATAGAAAATATTGTTAAATTGCAACGCAGAGGGCACAGGAACTTGCTGACACTGCTGTCTTGCTACAAGAACAGCGGAAGCTGTTGGGAAGACGAGAACTAGTTGTCTCATTTTACCTCTTTGTGTTACTGCGCCAAGTGCCGCCAACATATGAGAGGGTAGTGACACAAAATTGTGGGACTGAGACAGCCCGCAGAATCGTTTCTCGTGAACATGCGTTTGTATTCTTCCAAATCTGAATAGCGTATACAACTTCGAACATAATTTAGACGATCTTTTTTATTTTTGATTCGCATTCTTAAGAGAGACCTCAGGATGACACCAAATCTCTCAGTGTCAACACGACGCTAGAGCTCAGAGATGCCCAGCTAAATCATCACGCCATGGTCGTCATTGCACCTTTGCCGCGCTTGCGCCAGTAGGTTACTCTTTTGTGATTGCTAGCGAGTCCGCGCCTGCTGCGAACGTGTCAAAAGAAAATCTATGCCACCACGTAACGATCTTCACGATGACGGCTAGGGCCTCGCGCTGCACACGGCCCGTGCGAAAGAACGTGAACAGGTAACGCATGTGGTGCGGAAGTGCGTCACCACTGTGGGCCGTTTCGCACGCTAGATAGCGTTAGTTGCACACCGTGGCTTCTTGTTTTAGGAGCATTACCGAACGAAAATTGAGACTTGGAGGTAATAACCACTTTAGATAATTGTCTGTTGGACGCTCCAGCAGACGGTGTGCCAAGCTCCGACTGGTAGGGCTCAGGCAGCAACATACATTAAAACACACACACACGTAGGTTTGTGCCAGTAAGTATTCAATGCAGTGAAGAGAATCAAATCACTTTTTTACTATTTATTGCATGGAGAACCATGCCACCTCGATCATTTAGTGTGCAGGTGTTGTAAGCGGGCAAGAAATTCACAGAAAAGTGTGTTTTGTACTTGAACACGACCTCATGAGCAAGGGCGAACAATGTTTGTCGTCACTTCTGCTATAGGGTGCAGTTATTTTTTTTAATGTCTCGTAGAAACGGGAAGAAATAAAAGTTGCATGTGTTTCAACAGAAGGCTTTATCCCAAACCAGAATGAGTAAGCATTAATAGAGTGTGCAGAATGAGTTTATGTACAGGAGATGCGCCCTTTCAGCCTTGGAGCTTGACTGTCGGTTTAGCGTCATGCGACAATGCGCATTTATATGCTTTCTATTTCGTTTTCTGCACGTTAAAGCGTTTGTATACTCTGTCACAGATGAAAGGTGAAATGAAGTAGTAGCTGAAAAAGTTCTTGAGCGTGATTGTTTGTAGGCAGGTTGCGCTCAAGAAACTTTTCCACAGCGTTTCACTACTGTAAAAAGTGGATCATTTGAACGTATACCTTGCTAACTCCACCCGATGTAATTTCATGCATAACAGTTATTCTCGACAAATCGTTGTGGATTGTAAATAACACTTGGTGCCATGTTAAACTTTGTGTGTGGATAAGGAGGACGAGCAGGACAGGTGCGTTACCTTGATTGATATGTGATGTTTGACGTACCAAAACCACCATATGATTATGAGAGACGCCGCATTGCAGGACTTTGGAAATTTCGACCACCTGGGGTTCTTTAACGTGCACCCGAATCTGAGCACACGGGGCTACGACATTTTCACCTCCATCGAAAATGCAGCCGCCACAGCGGGGATTCAATCCCGCGACCGGAGTGCGTTACTTCAGACAGGCTGGCAAATATTTTGATGCCAAAGCCTGCTGCACACCAAATAAAGTATTGGTATATTTATTGGTGGTCGTAAGCTGGCGCAGTGGGACAGACACGCATCAAATTGCCTTGAAGGGTTGGCCTACCTTTAACCAAGTAACGACGTGATGCGATTTTATAATCTCATGATGTCATATCCCGACGTCACAAATTTGAATATTTGTGACACCATGATGACATCATATGACCTCGTAATTGTCAACGTAGGTCGCGTTAGTTTTCGTGTCCCTTTTTCGCAATTCCTTTTTCCCCTGAGGTCCCCATACTCGATGCATGAGGCACTAACGGTACCATGCATCGAGCGTGGAGCTCAGACACCCTTCCCTACATTTTTCACTGTCCACTAGTTTTGTTAGTATAAAATTATTCCAAGATTTCCCTGGTTTTCGTACTACAAATACGAAAGCTGTTTTAAAAGAGAGAATACAGCATTTTGCCATGCAAGTGGCCTTTATAAATTCAAACTGTATTCTCTTCTTGCTTTTTTTGTCAGTATATATCCATCAAAAAAGCCTCATTTGTTTATTATTGCGTTTTTTTTCAGAATCACTTCTTTCATTCAATCCCATTTACCCGCTGCTAGACGAAAAAGAGAAGGAAGATCTCAAGAAGTTCATAAAAGATTTTGCCAAGGATTTTTCAGTCGACAATTTTAATCGAAACCCCATAAACCGCACATACCTTTTCATTCACGCTTGTAAGTTGGATGGCCGTGAAAGCTGCACAACAGGCATATTATAGTGCATTTTATAGTGCATAACACGTGGCATCGTCATGCAGCTGAGCGGAAGATAGCATTCCGTTGAATTGGCGCATTTAGTTGTACTGGCATGATACAATGACCTTCGGAGTGGTATGATGAGATTTTACAACGGTTATTCATCAAAGAATTTAACAGAAGAGGATAGAGCTAACACATTAACTCTCACAGTCACCCTGCAATTCAAACAAAGTACATGAAGCGAAGTCCACGTACTATATGAGAAAAAATGCTTATCACAAGTTCAGTATCGTAAATATATCTCGAAAATCGTTCAAACGATCACTTTCGCGAGTACCATTGCCTTTGTGCATTGAGTGCAGTCGATATGAGCTAATGAGCTTCGATATGGTGGTTATGCGGCTTTTCTGTACCACAGTTGGACTAGAAAGATGTGTAAGGAATGCCCACGCGTCTTCCCAGCCTGGCTAATTTAGCTGTAAATGCAAATAGGTCTTTGAAGCATCGCAGAAGCGGGACACACTGGTCAGGTGATATGCAGCGCTAATGTTGTGAGCTAATTTTGTGTCCTGTTAAAGCAGTCTTCTGAACAACTGAAGGATGGAGTTAGTCTTGAAATATTTCACGTCCCGAAAGTACACGTTCCGTAATATACAAGTTGCATCATTCTCAACTAGCAGAACATGACAATCAACCGTACGATAAACATCCTTTTCCAACATTTAATGTTCTTAAACGAAGGAGAACAAAGAAAACTTGATTACGATGCGCCATTTGTTAGTTGTATGAAAAATGTGTGGTATACGTAGACATGATGACCGAACGAAATGTGTGCGTTACAAACTTAAGGAAAAGCCTTTCATGTGCATGTGTGAAATTTCGGATGATACCCTGCTTGCAATGTTACACGTTTAAATCAAATAGTACTTATCTTACGTGCATCGTAACACAAACTGGCCACGATAAACATATTTCAATATATGATTCTCAAGATATATGTCAACACAGTGGCCTAGGTTGAGGTATGCAGCAAGTTTATCGGATATCGGACTTTTTGGACTATTGAGCTGACCAAGTGCATGAACTAAAACAAGCGAGTTTTTTTAATTAGGATGCAAAATGTGTTGCTCTGAAGCCATTGTCAATCAGAAAATAAGCGATGGATTAATAAATTGCTTCTGTTTATTTGCATTGCGTACACGAAATGAGCGGAGTAAGTTGTAGGAACCTGTGTTATGTTTGCATAGCGGCAATACAGAATGTATCTATTTGTACAGAATGCACGACATTACCACGTTTCATATTGAATGTTTGTATTGGGTTAGCAATAAAACTTGTGAATAAACTGCATTCTTATGACTGATCAAGTTTTCGCAGTGAAGCCTCATGAAGAAAAAATTGAAGTGAGGCTCATCCAAAATACGTCCTCACTTCTCAGAAATACGTTTGCGCCTGCTGACTCCTTTATTGCGTGAGGCTCATGACACACACACACACATGCACACACGCACGCACGCACGCACACACGCACGCACACACACACACACACACACACACACACACACACACACACACACACACACACACACACACACACACATACACACACACACACACACACACACACACACAGTGGGCGGCCGATTTGAATTATCAGGGGTATGCAAGCGCCTTGAATGCGTGCTTTTTAAACGAAGTATAAAGTAAAAGCTACCTGGTGCAGAAAGCACGATGCAGTGAATGAACTGTACACGCTTGTCGACTTACTATATATTGTTCGGGGGTGGCTGTACACAGCAGCAAAATATTTCACGAAACTGTTGCAAACGTGGGCGGCTATGCCACACCGCAATGAACAAACAGGCGTTGATCAGCTAAAGGCGCGTGCTTGTTCGAAGAACGCTTACTTAAAGGAGGGGTGGGGGAGAAGGAAAAAGAAAGATACGAGGCATGCACAGCGTTCGACGGCGCATCAGGAACTGGTGGCTTGCAGGTTGCTGCAGATACTTCATCTGGCAAATACGGAGGGCTGCTAGAAAAGGTCGACGTACAGGACAACACAACCGGCGTCCCCAAGAAATCATCACCGCGAAAAAAAGGTACTAAAAGAAGATGGTGGCGGGGATGCTCTTAAGGTTAAAGAGCAAATGAACACGCCACATATATTGTCACGTTTCTTAAGACAAACGTGGTTTAGTGGGTTCGTTGAGTCGACTAGTGAAGCAGCAGCTCAGATAGATCGTCTTTGTCTTCTTTCACTCCTGGATCTCACCCAAGCATATCATGTGGCAATAGTCCCGCCTTGGAAAGCATCGACTCGATTCTCGTAAAGAAAAAAAAAATGAAGGCATACACACGCAAATATACAGAACCAAAAGAGGGAGAATGCCAGTACTCGCAGCGCTAATGAGGAAATTTCGCCAATGCTTGCGCCAAGCGCAAAAAGAAAAGGCATAAAAACACGGGAGAACACGAACAGCAGCAGTAGCGCAATGTCACGGCATGTCGCAACACGGGAACCACAAGGGCTACTGTGTGAAGGAGGGCTTCAGCCTAACGACATGCACGGTTTCGGGCCGAAGCTGTCGACGAGAAGACGCTGCGCCGTCCGGAAATACCTCGTAGGTAAGATCTGTGACACGTCTAAGAATCTTGCACGGTCCAAAATAACGGCTTAGGAGTTTTTCGGATAAGCCTGGTCGCCGGACAGGGGTCCATACCCACACTCGGTCCCCAGGGTGGTAGGTGACGTTTCGATGGCGGAGGTTGTAACGTCGTGCGTCTTCATCTTGTTGGCGACTGGTGTTTATGCGAGCTAGCTGACGAGCTTCTTCGGCGTATTGAGTGTATTCCTCAGCGTCTGGAGCGATTTCATTGCTTTGGTCACACGGAAGCATAGCATCGAGCATGGTTCGCACATTGCGTCCGTAAACAAGTCCGAAAGGCGGAAATCGCGTTGTTTCTTGCGTTGCCGTATTGTACGCAAACGTGATGTATGGAAGAATCTCGTCCGAGGTTTTGTGTTGTACGTCAACGTACATTGACAGCATGTCCGCTATGGTCTTGTTAAGCCTCTCTGTCAGTCCATTCGATTGCGGGTGATAAGCCGTCGTTTTTCGATGACTTGTGCAGCTCAATTTAAAAATTTCCTCCAGCATTCGTGCTGTAAATGGCGTCCCTCTGTCTGTAATCACGCATGACGGGGCACCATGCCGTAGGACGATTTGGTGCATGAAGAACTGTGCGACTTCAGAGGATGTACCACGGGGTAACGCTTTTGTTTCAGCATAACGAGTAAGATAATCTGTCACAACTATAATCCATTTGTTCCTAGAGGATGACAAAGAGAAGGGTCCGAGAAGGTCCATTCCCACGAGGTCAAACGCTGTCCGTGGTGGCGCGATCGGCTGGAGCAGGCCCGCGGGTCTCACAGGCGGTGTCTTGCGACGCTGGCACTCACGGCAGCCTTTCACATATCGATGTACACTAGTTGATAGTCGCGGCCAGTAATACTGTTGGCGTATTCTGGCGAGAGTTCGCGAATAGCCCAAATGTCCTGATGCGGGCTCATCGTGGCACGCAAGGAGGATCTCATCACGTATGTCGGTAGGAACAACGAGTAAGAAGGCTTTGTCGCTACCACGGCCATTTTTCTTGTAAAGAATGCCTCTTCTTAGACAAAAAGAGGACAGTTCGCGAGCAACGAGTTGAGGGACCTGAGAGTTCCGGCCATCCAGAGAACCAATAGCTGGGCGTATTTCGTCGTATGCCTGCTGTTTTGACATAAATTCGAAATCGCTGACTGCGCCGAGAAAGGCATCTTCATCCTCGGAGCACCTGACAGTGTGCCCCACAGGTGCTCGAGAAAGCGCGTCGGCATCTTCGTGTTTGCGCCCTGGCCTGTACACAATCATAATATTGAACTCCTGCAAACGCAAACTCCACCGAGCGAGACGGCCGGATGGATCTCTGAGATTGGCCAGCCAGCAGAGGGAGTGGTGATCAGTCACCACTTTGAAGGGCCGACCGTAGAGATAAGGCCGAAATTTGGTCGTGGCCCACACGACTGCGAGGCATTCTTTTTCCGATGTAGAATAGTTGAGCTCGGCTCGAGAAAGAGTGCGACTGGCGTAAGCTATTACATGTTCAACTCCACCTTGTCATTGTACAAGGACAGCACCAAGTCCGACGTTGCTGGCATCTGTATGAATTTCGGTAGCAGCTTCCTCATCAAAATGGGCAAGAACAGGGGCTGTTTGCATTCTCTGCCGTAGCTCTGTGAACGCTGCATCTTGTTTTGCGCTCCAAGTAAAAGGCACGTCATCTCGGGTGAGTCGCGTAAGAGGTTCAGCTTTCTTTGAGAATTTGGCGATAAATCGGCGATAATACGCGCACAAGCCGAGGAAATGACGTACTGTTCTTTTATCTGATGGAACAGGGAAGGCGGCGACAGCAGCAGTTTTGTCTGGATCAGGTCGCACTCCATCCGCACTATTGACATGCACTAGAATTTCAGCTCTTCATAGCCGAAATGGTATTTTTAGGGTTTCAGCGTGAGTTTAGCTGTGCGAATGGCTTCCAGAACATTTTTCAGACGCTTCAGATGTTCTTCGAAGCTCTCGGAAAAGATGACCACATCATCGAGGTAGACAAGGCAGCTTGGCCACTTCAAGCCTGCGAGAACTGTGTCCATCATCCTCTGAAAAGTGGCTGGGGCAGAACAGAGGCCGAAGGGAGAGAGAGAGAAAAAGAGAGAGAGAAAACTTTATTGAAAAGTCAGTCAATTGTTCAGGCATGGCCCGTCGCCCCTAGCTGTCGGCCAGAATCCCTTGGGACGCGGCAGCAGCAAGGGCTTGACTGATGATGTCGCGCTGGACGTTGGAATCTGGGCTGCAGAGCAGGGCCTCCCAGGATTCTACAGTGCGAGAACCATCATTTTGACTTCGATATGTCCTCACCATGTGGACCAAATTCGCTACCTCATCACAAAATTTACACTGGGACTGGAAAACTGCGGGGTGCCACTTGCTGTAAAGTGCGGGGTTTGGAAAAACCCTGGTCTGTAACTTTCGCCACAAAACCTCGTTTTTATTACTTAGTGAGTTGTCCGCTTTCGGGTATACTTGCCGATTCAGCCTGTAGTGTGCGACAATTTCATGGTATGTGCGCATATACTCACTTATTTGTTCGGTAACTTGGGAGGTTTCAGGAGTCGACCGGTAGGTGAGAACACGGGCGTCCGAATGAGCCTCCTCGTTCCCTTTAAGTACTAGGTGAGCTGGAGCCCAGACAAGCAGAACCTGCTCTTTGGGTACTCCTACCATGTTTAATATACGGATGGCAGTCTCCGTCACCCTTCCCGTATAATAATTTCTCACAGCGTTTTTGGAGTCACTGATGACCACCCTGACCCCCTTTTGGCTGATGGCTAAAGCTATGGCCACTTCCTCGGCCTCTACAGTCTCGACACCAAGGACTGTGCAGCATGCAATCAGGCCACCATCTTCCCTGACCGCCACTGCCGTGTGTGTCACTTTGCTTTCATATTCCGCAGCGTCTGTATACGCGACGTCCTGTCGACCTGTGTACCTGGATTGTAATGCCTCAGCCCTGGCTTTACGCCTGCCTTCGTGAAAGGTAGGGTTCATATTTCTTGGTAGCGGAGGTATCTTTATCCTGTCCCTGATCTGTATCGGTATGTCTTTTGAACGCGCTTGCTCACGCTCACGCGTGGGCTCATAGCCCAATCTCTTTAATATTGCTCTCCCCGTTTTAGATCCGAGTAGTCTTTGATGTTGTGCAGTCACAGTAGCCTCAATTCGCTCATTGAGTGTGCTAGATACCCCCAAATTTATAAGTCTGTCAGTTGACGTGTTTGGGGCAAGTCTGAGCGCGACGTTCACACTTTTCCTAATAATGGTGTCGAGTCTGCCCCACTCCGCTTGGTTTAATTTTAGATAAGGTGCCACGTACACTATCCTACTTATTATGGAGATCTGCACTAATCTAAAAAGATTCACCTCCTTCATCCCAGCATGCCTGTTTGCTATTCGTCTGATGAGACGACAAGTCTGATTAGAACTGGCTTCCAACCTTGCAAGAGTTTCAGAATTCTTACGGTTCGCCTGAATCCTTAGTCCAAGGACACGGATACTGTCGACCGAGGGAATCTCTGCGCCGTTAACATACAAGTGGATGTCCACTTCAGGCCTGTTGTGGAGCCGCGGTTTTCCGGCGGGCAAGAGGAAGAGTGCTTCCGACTTTTCGGCCGGGAATTTAAGTCCTTTGAGCTCCAGGTACTCAACGATTTTTTCAATGGCGATTTTAGAGAGCCTTCAATTTGGCCGTCACTGACCTTGTTCATCCATAATGGTATGTCATCCGCGTAAATGGTGTGATTTAAATTCTCAATATCCTTTAACTGTTCAGGCAATTTCAACATCACAATGTTGAAAAGGGTGGGTGATAACACCGAGCCTTGAGGTGTCCCCCTGTTGCCTAATTTAATGTCCTCGATAGATTCTTCCCCGATTTTTAAATTGGCTGTCCTGTTCGAAAGGAAGTCCTTGACGTAGTCATAAACTCGGTTTCCGACGTTCAGGGAGCTCAGATTCTCCAAGATCGATACGTGCCTCACGTTGCCATATGCTTCTGCCACATCTAACCCCACGATAACTTTTGTGTCTCGCGTTGACTTGTCTATAATTTGGTCCTTGAGCTGTAGCATCCCGTCGCACGCTGATAGTCGGGGTCGAAAACCGATCATGGTGTCCGGATACATACCATTGTCTTCCATGTACCTATTGAGCCGCGTCTGAACGACATGCTCCATGAACTTACCTACGCAAGACGTTAACAATATCAGCCTAAGATTCTCGAAACGGAGTTTTTTACTCGGTTTAAGAATAGAAATTACATTTGCGCGTTTCCACTCCTGCGGTATCGTCCCTTTTCGCCAACACTCCTGCATGTACGTTGATAGGTTAGCGATGGACCTATCGTCTAAACTACGGAGTATTTTGTTGGTCACTCTGTCCGGCCCTGCCGCTGATTAATCCTTAGCCGATTAATCTCCGCTCGCACCTCAGCCAGGGAGATAGGGGCGTCTAAGGCTGCGTTTTCCTGTCCTCCGTAATCTGGGAGAGGTTCGGATCCGCCGGGATTAATGTATCGGCTCCGAACTTCTTCTAAGAGTTTCTTCCTAGTGCCTTCAAATTGGTGCGCCATCCGTTCCAATTGCTGTTTAGACGCTGTATTCGTGCTCTCTGGATCTAAAAGGTGACGAAGAAGTTGCCACGTCCCGGACGTACTTATATTTCTATTCATCTCCTGACAGACGTTTCCCCACCTTTGCTTCGTGAGCGTGATGGCGTGCTCTTCAATTTACCTGTTTAAAGCCGCTATTTGTTTCCTGATACTCCGATCCCATCTCCTCTGTTGGAGTTGGTTTTCCAAAGCTTTCTTTTTCTTCCAAGGATTTACTAATCTTGTGTCTACCACTTCATTGTTCTCCTCGGTTTCCACCACTTCAGTGGCTTCCTTAACAGTACGTAAAACCCCATCGCACCCCTCGGCAATGTCAGAAATGGGAGTCGGGTCGCCCCTGAGGTCCCTGAAAGAGTCCCAATTTACGGCCTCTACCCTTCGTTTCCGAGGTGTTGCCGGGCCTCCCTATACCAGTATTTCTATGATCATGTGATCACTGCCTAGGTCCTCGTTTGTGTTGCACCACGTGGCACTAGTGCCGCTCCCCGTCAGAGTAAGGACGGGTGTAGTGTCAACCGCGACACTATTTTCCTTCCTCGTTGGCTGCAACGGGTCGGTTATTAGATCCAGATTATGAGTTTGCATGTCATCCCACAGTTTCCTGCCCTTAATTGAAGCATGCTTATATCCCCATGCCGTGTGGTGAGCGTTAAAGTCACCGACGATCAGCAATGGGTTGTTCCTACTCTTACGTCGCGTAGAAGCGAAGAGATCCCCAAAGTCGCATCGCCTTTGTCTGGGAGAGCTGTATATATTCAATACGAACAAGCTAGCGTTTTTCTTTTTGGGGGGGATTAGTTCTATGAGAACATGATTGATGTGTGCATTACCAATGTCATGCTGCACCGCCGTAACGTTTCGCCTGACCAGGGTGGTCACCTGCGTACTCGTGCCTTCACTTACATAGGATTTATAACCCGGCAATGTAGCATTTCTCCCACATTCCTGTAAAGCTATAACATCCGGTCAATCCCCTTTCCTCAGGAATTCCAGGCAGAACCGCACGCTTGCGCGTGAAGCCTCTGCAGTTCCATTGCCAAACGGTGTTTTTTCTGAATATGTGAGCTATGATTGCCACTAAGGTGATTCATCGGCCTGCCTAATACTTCTTGGGCGAGCTGTTCATACGCCCGGTCCCTCTTCGCGAATTCTGTTTTAAGTTCCTCGGTAAGTTTACGATCCCGCTAATGCAACTGCTGTATCAGATTTTGAAACATCTCGAAAATTCGTTTCTCGAAGGCCTTACGACATTCACCGTCCTGGGTAGATTTGGCTTCAATGTTTGCCTCCAGTTGCGCTATTTTCATGTCTATCACTGTCTCTACGTTCTCATCTATTACGGGCTTTTCCGCTTCTTTTGCCCTCTTTTTCGCTGGAGGCGGAGTAGTGCTCTGATCCTCCGGCCTTTCTATATTTTGATTCTGTGGCATTCGTGGTAGGGAAACCGGTGTTGTGTTAGACGACCTAATAGCTATTTGAAGCTCCTCTATTTGCCGACTCATCATTGCTAGCTGCTCTTTAAGCATGTGATTCTCTTCCTTAATGGTTAAAATTTCTTCATCGCGTTTATCCTGGGAGGCTCTATCTCCCCAACCCACCTTGCGGTTCAGCGACGTGGGTCTCTCACTGTTGAGGACAGCACTGCCGGAAGTCCCCTCGTTTAATGGAGCAGTCATTGGTGGCAGCTCTACTTCTTGTTTTTTCGGTAGTCTTGGGAAGGAACCTGGTCTTCCTCTTGACCATCTCCGATGCTTCGACCGGCTCCTGGACCGTTCTTTGATCTCTTCCATTCGGCACGTTTGTGGATCGGCGTCTTTCGCCTTCCGCCCTTCTCCTTCCATTCACCGCCAGGCCTCCCGCGGTCTCTTATTTATTGTGTAGCGAGAGAGGAAGACGGGACGGCTGCCAACGTAGTCGTGTCGTTCTCTCGCCACTTTATTTCACGCCTCAAACGGAGCCGCGGTGACTGTCCACGTCCGACACACCAAGTGCGCTAGCTTGTTTTAATCCTCGCGCAGCTCAAGCTAGCATCAGCTGCGCGAGAGGCGCGGCGTGGTGATGGAGAAATGATGATGGTGATGATGGCACTACAATTGTATAAGGGGTCCTGAAAGCTTCCTTGCATTTCCGATCTGCTGTCAGATGACCTTTGCCACACAGCTTACACTTGGGCTAACTCGCATGGTCCTCGGGTGGAGCTGTCATTTCGCATCCCCGGCAGCGAACGCGGTCGCTGATACACACGTCCGATCTGTGTCCTTGCTGGCCACATCGGTAGCACACCTCGTATCGTTTATTATAAAGCACGCACTTCAGCGGTACGCCGTAACAGTACATCCACCTGGGCACTGTCTCATTTTTGAAGATGATGGCCGCTGAACTTGAGTTCCCCAGCTTCCTAACACCAAGTATTGGCGGGTTCCTTGAGTTGCCGAAAGCCTCTGTCAGTTACTCTACTGACAATCTCGGGTCGATGCCGCGCACCACACCCCGCCCCCTCTCTTCGTGCGGCGCGAGGTACGCCGTGACGTCGTATTTCTTGCCTTCAATCTTGATAGACTTAATCCTGGTCACCTTCCAGACAGTGTCTATGCCAGGAGAGCTGAAAATCAGGGTGCCTTGCTTGTCGTTAACAATGAGCACTTCCTTTTCTTGTCCCTTAATCCACGGAATTTGCGCTGCCATGCGCACCGCCTCACTGAGCCTGGTGTTCGGAACTTTTGTGAGCGCCAGACTGCACTTCGGACGAATGATTATCTTGTAGTCGTTCGCTGGCAACCGCGGTAGGTACGACGCAATCAAGCGCTCCGCGATCTTGTGCCCCAGCTTTTTGTATGCTGCGTTCGCAGCCGCCGTCTTCTTCCTGTCTTCGCCGTGCTCGGCTCCACTTTCTACCCGGGCGTTGCCATCTTGGCGTCCCTGTTTGTCACCTCTAGCGGAGTCACGCAGCTCTTTAACAAGTTTTCCAACTTTCGTGATCCAGTCAGCGGTTCCTAATTCTGTCGTGTGGCCGAAATTTGGTCGTCAGCCACACGGCTGCGAGGCACTCTTTTTCTGATGCAGAATAGCTTGTCTAGGCTCGAGAAAGAGTACGACTGGCGTAAGCTATTACAATCTCAACGCCGCCGTGTCGTTGTACAACGACAGCGCCAAGTCCGACGTTCCTGGCATCTGTATGAATTTCTGTAGCAGCGTCCTCATCGAAATGGGCAAGAACAGGAGCTGTTTGCATTCTCTGTCGTAGCTCTGTGAACGATGTATCTTGTTCTGCGCTCCGTGTAAAAGGCACGTCATCTCGGGTGAGTCGCGTAAGAAGTTCAGCTATCTTCGAGAAGTTGGCGATAAATCGGCGATAATAAGCGCACAAGCCGAGGAAACGGCGTACTGCTTTTTTATCTGATTAAACAGGGAAGGTGGCGACGTCAACAGTTTTGTCTGGATCAGGTCGCACTCCAACCACACTAGTGACATGTCCCAAAAATTTCAGCTCTTCATAGCCGAAATGGCATTTTGGGGGCTTCAGCGTGAGTTCAGCTGTGCGAATGGCTTCCATAACCTTTCTCAAACGCTTCAAATTTTCTTCGAAGCTCTCAGAAAGGATGACCACATCATCGAGGTAGACAAGGCAGCTTTGCCACTTCAAGCCAGCGATAACAGTGTCCATATTATCCTCTGAAAAGTGGATGGAGCAGAACAGAGGTCGAAGGGAAGAACTCGGAATTTGTAAAGTCCGTCTGGAGTCACATGCGCGGTTTTTTCTCAGTGTCGTTCATCCACTTCAATTTGACAATAGCCACTCTTTAGATCGATGGGCGAAAAAAACTTCGCGCGTCGTAATCTGTCGAGAGAGTCGTCGACCCGTGGAAGCGGGTAAATGTCTTTTTTCGTGACGCTATTAAGCTTCCTGTAGTCAAAACAAAATCGTAGCGTTCCGTATTTTTTCTTCACTAGAACGACTGGCGAGAACCATGGGCTGCTGGATGGTTGAATAATCCCGTCATCGAGCATATCTTTTGCTTGTGTCTGAATAGCCGCACGTTCTTTGAAAGAAACACGATAAGGCTGCTGCAGATTGGGGCGGACGTCATCGTCGGTAATAATTCGATGCTTGGCCAGGTGTGTTTGACGGACTTTGGAAGAAGAGGCGAAGCAATACCGAAACTCCCTTAAAGGGTCATGAAGTGAAGCCTATCTCTTGTCTGACAGCATCGAATTACTGTCGACGGGGTCTAGAAATTCATCATCCTCATGCGTTTCCTCGGACGCTAAGGACTCCGTGACGTCGGTAACAGGGTCTCCATAGGCTACCGTGGTTCCGCGGAAAAGATGCCGGTGCTCGTAGTTGAAGTTCGTAACTAGTATTTGCGACTGTCCGTTACAGACACGCACAACACTTCGGGCGGCACATGCACCTTGGAGTAGCAGAAGTGATAGGTTGCTTTCAGCCACCACGTCACCGTCCCGGAGGTCTTCACAAGTGACTTCGATGGGAACAGTCGCTCGAGGCGGCAGCGTCACACTGTAGTCAGCAACACGCAGCGCTGGTCTACGGCAGTTATCAGCGTCTCGATCTGTTGCGCCTTGAGTCGAGAAGGTCAAGATGCGCTCACGAAGATTTATGATGGCACCGTATTCCCGAAGGAAGTTCATGCCGATAATAAGCTGACGTGAACAGTCGCGTAGAACGAAGCAGCTGAGCACAAACGTTGACGCACGAATTTTCACTCTTGCCGTAAAGCGACCCAGCGGTGTTACAACGCTCCAGCAGTTCGAATTCGCGTTCCATTCCACGGCGTAATCACTTTCTTGAGATCTTTTGCTAGCCTCCCGCTGATAATCATATAGTCTGCACCAGTGTATATCAATGCATTGACCTGAAAACCAACAATCAGCACAGGTATCTCAAGTGAGATGCGGTCACTGGGTTCAGATGTGGATTTCGGCGTTTTTTGGGTACTGCGATTATTCTCTGATGAAATGTCTTCCGTGTTGCGTGCAAACGTCGATGGCAGGTCTTCCGCACTTTGAGTCCCAGCGACCTTGCCCCCGAAGGCCACTGCCTTCAGTTTTCCCGACGAGGGCTCGGAGAGCGTTCCCACGCCGTTACCTCGAAACGTGACCCAGTGGCTGCGGGTCTGCTCGGAGATGGTGACCGCGATTGCCGTCGTGTAAAGGGTGCATGCTGTTGCGCGAGATACTCTTCGATATCCCTCGGCCTTTGACTAATTTGGGGACGAAGTGAATTGACGGAGAATCCACGCAGGCCAAGTTGACGGTATGGGCATTCGCGGTAAATGTGACCAGCCTCACCGCAATGATAGCAGAGGGGTCGTCTGTCCGGCGTACGCCAGAGATCAGACTTGCGCGTCGGTGCACGGCGACCATCGATGTCCAAACCAGCGTACGCTGACTGAATCGCGACTGACGGCATCATTGTCTGGATCGGTACGTATGGCATTGTCTGAATCGGAACGTGCGGCACTGTCTGGATCAGGACGTGCAGCACTGTCGGGGTCGGGACTCCTTGACCAGAAAGAGGCGTGGGAGATCGCAAGGCTTCCGCGTACGTACGACGGCGACTGTCAGTAGACACAGGAGCCGTTTCCGGATCAACCAATATCGGCAAAAAACGATGGGCGTGCAACACCTGCTGGACCTCGTCACGGATGACACTGTTGATAGAACCAACATCGATTCGCCTTGTCCAGTACATTTTTTCCATTTCTTCCCGGAGGACAGATTGGATGATCTCGCGAATCCATTCGGGACTCTTGCTTCCAGGGGTGGCAAAAATTTCGGGAGTTGAGGCGGCATTCACTTGACGGTCAAACAGGACAGACCGCTGGTGCAGTACCTGCTGCATCGTTGCCGCTTCAGTAAGGAACTCAGCAACACTCTTGGGGGGACTACGCACCAAACCAGCAAAAAGTTGTTCCTTCACACCACGCATGAGGCGGCGCAACTTCTTTTCTTCTGCCATAGCAGGATCCGCTCGCTTGAAAAGCCGTGTCATGTCCTCGACGTACATCGAGATGGTCTCGTTTGGCATCTGGATGCGTGATTGTAGTGCACGCTCCGCCCATTCGCGGTGGTCGGGGCTCCTGTAGGTCTCCAGAAGGCGACGCTAGAACTCGCGCCAAGATGTCAGAACATCATCCCTGTTCAAAAACCACGTTTTGGCAGCGTCCTTTAGGCAAGTGTATACGTTCTGGAGCTTTGCGGCATCATCCCAGTAATTTATCGCTGCGACACGTTCAAACTCACTTAGCCAGTCGTCAACATCTTCATGCTGCTATCCGTGAAAGGGGCTAGGCATAAGTGGATTCTGGACGGTGCAGTAGATCGGCGTGGAAGGTGTCGGATCTTGCACGGGATCTTGTGTCGAAGTCATAGTCGCTGCGTCAGTGGTTGGTGTCTCAGGTGGTAGGCCTCGTAGGCGGCGGCTTACTCTGTGAACAGGAGTGTCCACGGGTGCAGGGCTTGTGTTCCGGCTGCTGGGTGGGGTCTTGGGCATCGGGTTGATCGTGAGACGTTGTACCCAGCAACTCCACCAGCCTTGTCACGTTTCTTAAAACAAACTTGGTTTAATGGGTTCGTTGAGTCGAGTAGCCAAGCAACAGCTCAGATACATCGTCTTTGTCTTCTTTCACTCCTGGATCTCACCCAAGCATATCATGTGGCAATATACAATGCAAATGAGAAACCCGCAAGGTGGTGGAAAAGTTACGAACGAGAAAGAAGACAGCCACCAGCTTGTAGCACGAAGCCACGAGGGAATTTATGCGCATTTCTCAAAAAGAAAAGCCTCTTAGTGACCGAAAAATTTGTCCTGATTGTTCGAACCTGGGACCGACGCTTGTCCGGGGTGGTTGCTCTGCAAATCGAGCTTACCAGGAAGCTAGTAAATCAGAGTGCGAGGGCGAACTCATCGACAACTTGAACCACGTGGACACAGGTAATGCAAATCAGTTCTGCGGAAACACGCAGTGTGACGGAAAGATTATGAAAGGAAAAGAAGACAACGATAGATGAACGCTAGTTTCGTAATAATGCATTATTGCTTTTCCGGTCTTTTCAATATGAACAGACATTGTTTTGGCGCAGCCTGCAATCAAAGTCACCATGTGGGGGACGTTATTCTTCAAGGAGACCTCCACAGAGAAGATCATCGTTTCGGGGTACCAAGTTTAAAAAATTGGGGCACCGTTAGGAGGTAAAGATGATAGTGATATCTGTTCCTGTAGCACGTACTTCAAACACATAGTGTATGAATTTTTTTCGAACTTGATATGCACCCGCTACGTGGCCTTGAGGGTGGAGCAGCTTGTGTGCTTTTTTGTAGTAAGTGAGTGGTTTTAAGCTATGAAGTTATGATAACTCCGCTTTCTAACGCCCGATAGCAATACACGCTTGACCCATGCACTATTACGGCTGTATTTCATGTTGTTTTGTGAAGCATGTACATAGGACGCATCTGTATGTAAAGAATGAAAGTTTGCAATGCATTCGCAAGCAGAGCAAGTTATTGTCCTTGTATTGACTAGCAAATGCACCGTTGTGTCGTAAAACACCCGCTTACCACGCAAAGGACCCGGTTTTGATAGACACTGAGACCCAGATTTTTATTATTTGTTTTTTTTTCAAACTTTCTCGATTTTGCAGTCACACAATGACGGTCAGTTTTTCGGTCATGCAAAGATGGCCGAGTTTTCGCTCGGCCATCTGTGCATGACCGAAAAACTGAGATGATGATTTTTCGCTCACAACTAACTGTGCCAACGTGGACACCAACAACCGAATTTCGGCGAAATGGGCTCCTTATTAATATCGCGTTAAATTGAAGCAGTGATAGATCTACCTCGTGAGCTCCCCTAAGAAGAACTCATGAACCTGGTCGTGAAAAAGGTAACCACAGACACTACTTAACCACTACGAAAAGCTTTTTATTGAAATTGCTCTAGTTTACCTAACATTCCCGTGAAAATAGGAAATAAACATATAAAGGCTCAAATAAAATGTGGTGCTTTTGTGTTTATAATAAATGTCAAACATGTGAAGGCGAATTGCTCGCACAGTGAGGTAACCTTATGGGTACAGTCTTGATCGGAAAGTAACATTGCATAATGAGTGCGCCTTGGTAAGCCTGATGTTCCAGGGTCAGAAAATGGACAGTAAATCGTCTGTGATAGGAATTAATCTGATGAAAGATGTTAACGCGTGTCGTGTGAGATGTGAGAAAGCCCATATAGCAGGCTGAGTGGCACAGAGAGAACATTTTCCCGAAAAAGACGATCGGCTGGGTTATGAGGCCAGGGAGAAGATGACTATAGGCTGACACGCAGTTAACGAGGTGGTGTTCGAGTCAGGGGAAAGAGGAGGAAGGTGGTCCAGCAGCATTACGTTGGGGGTTGTCCCGACTACCTAGGTGAGGTCAAGGGTCGGAGTGATCTGCTTCGCCCGGCCACAAGCCTCGAGGCCGAGTCCATGGAGCCCGCGGAAGGCTGCCGCAGCCACTAATAGCACTATCGGACTTTGGCCCGAGTGTTTGGCTGGGGACTCTGGTCTGCGTCCGAGCAGAAGATGCGTGACTTCAGTTACCCGGTCTTGAGCGTCGCCCTGCACTTCGCCGAATTCCTGCGACGACAGCATCCCTTTGCATAAATCTGTTCTTCATAGACGTTTCTCGAATTAATAATGGTAGTCACTGGTGGGAAAGTTTCGATCATGCTGGGACTGAACTTGTTTATGTGTCTACCACATGCTTTAAAATGTCTTGTTACCATTCGTGCATATTGTATGCCTTATGTTCATGTGTTGTTCAATAAAAAGAAGAGGAAAATAAATAACGACCTCGCTGCAGCATAGGCTGATAACCAGTGATAGGATTGATAAGAATTCTGTCACAGGGTATCAGCGCATACTGGGACACTGCATCAGCAACAACAGTGGCGGCGGAAATGGCCGCCAAAGCCGCTCCCGATCGAAGCCATGATCCAATGGCGGCAAAGCTGGAGGTAACCACCGCGTGGTTGCCTCCAAACCGGTCCAGGACCGCCTTGGTGTCCTGGGCTGGTTGAACACCTGGGACTGGCTCACGCTGCCGGGCCAGTTCGAGCTTCAGGGCTGGTTCGAAGCCCCGGAACGAGTCAACCGAGCACCGAGGAATCGCCAAAAAAAGGTGGGCTGAATCAACAGGTCTCCCATCGCGCGAACCAGTGAAACCGAAACCCCACCCCTCAACCCCTCCTAACCTCTTAAAGCGAATACGCAAAGGGACACTAACGAAGTGACAGAGCTTAAGAAAAGCATTCAGTGCCAAAATGTTCAGATCAAGAAGCAGAACGCCCAAATACGACCACTGATGAGCAAGACGTAAATGCTAGTGAGTAATGACAGCTCGGCCAATACAAAACCCCAAAGTAATACCACGGCAGAAAACAACGCCGGAGGTTTGAGCAAGGTGCCATGGAGGGACGCCCCCCCCCCAAACCCCGCCTAGGGTGGACGACAGGAGAGGCTGGGGCTTCGCAACGGGCATCGAATAACCAAGAGGCGATGTAAGCTGATGAGAGCCGAGTGACCGCTGAGACCACGACTGCGGCAACGACACAGATCCCGCGAGAAGGAGAGCTGACGACCATTTGGGCTGCAATCACCCAAATTGACGTAAGGCTAGGCAGTATGGGTGCCCGACTCGAAGTTGTTCAATATAGCAAGCTGCCCGACTCAACCCCGGTGAAGCGCGACCGCCTAGCGACAAAAGTAGCCTCATCGTCGGTGCGGAACCGCTTCACGTGCCTGAAAAAGAAAAAGGAGCGGGTGGAAAGAATCAATGACGTGATCGCGAAAAAGCGCGGTCGACTCGAGATGTCCGGAAAGGATGATGCAGAAGCTGAGTAAGAAGCATAAGAAGACCGGGGGAGGGCAACACCGTTTTTTACCAATGAAACTGCCGCGGCATTCGCAATAAGGAAGCGGAGCTACTGTTGCACATTGATGGGAAAGAAAACCAGCCCAATATAATTGTTATACAAGAAACGAATGGTAAACCAAGGCTCCCGAGTACGTCTCGTACCCCACAGAGAATAGAACGGCGGTGCTCGTACGGAGCAACGTTGTGGCTTCTCAGCACGTCACGGCGCACGGTGGGTGCGGGCACACGCTAGTCGAAATTCATGTAAGAGAAATCGGCAGCTCGGGCAACCTATTCGTAATGAGTGTGTACTGCCGGCCGTCACAACGTCAGTACGAATGTGACCAAATCGTGAGACAGTCGAAGGGGTTGGCGGGAGCTAGGCCACTCCTGATCCTCAGTGACTATAACACATCTCACACAACGTGGGGATACACGTTACAGTCTAGGAGGGGCAAAACGTTGGCCAAAGTGTTGTAGGATCATGAGATGGCCCTCCGGAACGAGCCGGACGTAACCACCGGAAGAGGCAAAAGTGCAGCGAGGGACACTACGCCAGACCTGACGTGGTTGTCGGGCACTCTAGACCTCACCTGGACAAAGAAAGATGTGGACTTGGGGTCTGACCACAGCCTGACTGGCATTATGATCAGAGGCTTCCGATACCCGGCTGTACTGGGGAAGGCACGTGTCACGGATTGCGGCTCGATGAGGAAGTTTACCCAAGAACAAGAAGAGGCGTCCGAAGAAGAATCGAAACTGTCTGAAAGAAAACAGACCTACACTGAGTGGGTGAGGGACGAGAAGAAGGCCCTAGAAAAATTCACCCAAGAAATCGCAACGACGTCGCAGACACCGTACGTGCATGCTAGACTAACCAACATGTAGGTGGCCCGGCACTCGTGAACGCGGTGGTGGAAGTGTCAAAAACACAACAGAAAACTGGCAAAGTGCATAGCAGTCTTGAAAACAAACGAATGGCCGAGCACGCGGCCAAGCTCTACCGGGAAAATGGGTGGACGACCTGCGATGGCCTGCAGCGAAAGCTTTCGGCGCGGAAGACATGGTGCCTATGGCGGCATCTGATCGACCCGCTGAGTAGCAAAACTGCGACCAATCGCAACCTTGCCAAAGTATTGAACATGTAGAAGGGAGACGGCCGCAGGCTCTTGGAAGATCTGAAGGCGAAGTACCTAAAGACACAGAAGGGCCAGGAGCCAGTGTGGGAGAGGCACTAGAGACCCGATAACGAAAAGCTCGATTGGCCGTTAACCATGAAGGAAATGTGGACAGCAATAGACAAAAGGAACAAGAGAAGCGCACCTGGTAGGGGCGCCATAACTTACAAACTGCTAGGTAACATTAGCGATGCAGTTGCCCGCGGCCTCCTAGAGCACATCAACGAAGCCCGGGAGAGCTCGGGTTGCCGAAGAAATGGAAGAAAGCCGAGGTTCGCTTTATTTCGAAACCCGGCAAGGCCCTCACGGTAAACATCATGCGGCCCATCTCCCTCACGTACTGTATTGGAAAGGTGATAGAGCGCATGGTCTTTCGCCGGCTGCAGAAGCACCTTGAAGAAAAGGATCAGAATCTGGAGACGATGTACGGCTCAGGCATTATCTCAGCACCCAAGACGTGATGATCCAACTCCACGAGCTGGTCGTCAAGCAAGCAATGAAGCACGCACCACGTGGGATACTCGTCCTCGACCTGAAAGTAGCCTTTGACAACGTGTCGCACGCGACCGTGTTGCAAAATTTGAACAAAACCAGGTGTGGCAGCAAGACATTCGGCTACGTAAGCGACTTTCTGTCAAACCGATCGGTAACCATCAGAATGGGGGAGGAGAAATCGGACCCTGTCGAGCTCGGCGATTGGGGCACCCCTCAGCGATCAATACTGTCGCCCCTGGTCTGCAATCTGGCTCCCCTGCCCCTACCCGGTCTGCTCAAGCAAATCCAAGGTGTGGACCCTGCGTTCTACGCCGATGACATCACGTTGTGGACGGCCCGCGCCGGATCCGATGCGTCGGTGGAGGAAGCCTTGCAGCGGGTGGCGAAGACCGTGCCCTAGTATGTCAAGTCGTGTGGACTGAGCTGCGCTCCCCAAAAATCGGAGCTGCTCATGATCCAACCAGGAAAACCCATGAAAGAGCCGCTGCCTAACATGACTATCACCATCGACGGAACGGCCGTCAAACCAACACAGCAAATTATGATTCTCGGTCTACTGCTTCATAGCGATGGGAAGGCACAAGCCATCGTCACGAAGATAAAGACTACAACCAAACAGATTCTTGGAATGATTCAAAGGGTATCTAACAGAAACCGAGGCCTGAGAGAGGACGATGTTGTGCGCTTGGTACGTGCATCCGTCGTGTCGTGGGTTATATACTGCGCCCCGTATCTCCAGCTGACGAAGGCGAATAGGGACACCCTCAACACGATGTTTCGCAAGGCAGCGAAGCAAGCACTGGGCGTGCTGATATACTCGTTCACGCTAAGTTTGCTGGACATGGGCACCCACAGCACAGTGGAGGAACTTATCGAAGCCCACCGATCTAATCAGAGAATCCGGCTCAGACACATAGAGCGCGGAGTATGCAAGACAGTATGGCAGATCGAGCCAGTGCCCATCAAGGCGGCCCTCCTGGAGGACTGGAAGACACCAATTCAAACGAAACCCCTTCCCCGGAAATTGACGCTGGGCAAGGATGACGAGAGGTGCACCGCATGGGCCAAAGCCATGGCCCGGAAGCTGGAAGAGAACCCCAGGGTCACGTACGCGGATGCCTCACTCCGAAAACACAGGGACCGTGCTGGGGTTGTGGTTACGTCCATTGACTGGCTAATCGTCAGCGCGTCCGTGAGAACAAAAGACCCTGCAATTGCCGAGAAAGTGACCACGGACCTCGCACCCATACAGCCGAGTGTGGGCAGGGTGGTCACCGACTCAAAGACAGCCTATGGAAGCTTCCTCAGGGGGGTAATCTCATCCACGGCACGAGCCATTCTATCCAAGTGCAAGCCTCCAATAAGAGCCGCAGAGATTATGTGGGTCTCAGCTCACTTGCAGGTAGCAGGAAACACGATTACCGGCTATCATGCCCGAGAAATGTCTATCCGGGCTGAGCATGAGCGAAAAGAGCTACGACACCCGGTTACCAGCTTTCGGGACATTACCCAGATGTACCGAGAGCGATGGTGCAGAGTACTAGAACTGCACCCCGACCTGACCAGGAAACAACAGACGATATTGCGTCAAGCGGAGGCGGGATTGCTTGCGCATTCCGTACTGCTGAACCGCATGTACCCTGCGGAACACGACATGCTCAGTCCTCTTTGTAAAATAGAAAATGGCACCCTGTCGCACATCTTGGCAGAGTGAACAGAACATAAGAATCCCCCACCGTCCCTAGCCCCCGACACTATGAATCCATGACCACTTGAGCGATTGGAGACCTCGTTATCAAGCCCCACCCTACCAACTAAGCGTGCACTGACGGACAGGGTCCAGAAGCTGCTGGATACATACGGGTCGCACAACTAGGGAACCGCCTCGGCTGGTGCCTGCGTGCACTACCAACAATGTCGGGCCCAATAAATGTTGATTCATCATTGCTGCGGTCAAAACGTTTATGTGAGAAAACGCCACTCTTCCGTACATCCAAGCAGAAGTAGTTATTCGGACTCTATTCAAAAGCAGGGGAGTGGCTGTGTGGTAGAACACCTACTTGCCACCCAAACGACACGGGTTTCATACCCCCTTAGACAAAGAACTGTTTGTTATTTATTTTATTTGTATATTTTTATTTTTTGGTACAGCAAAAATGATTTTCGCTCCGAAAACATGACAAAGACGCCGAAAATTTTGGGGAACGACCTCTTTTGCGTTGTCGCGTTGATATATATCAATGACCTCCCTAATAACCACCTTCCTGTGTGAGACTTTTATACCGCTCTATGTTCGGGCCCCTATGACCATCACGTTGTACAAAACAACCTTCATTATACTTTTATTGGTATAAAAATTGGTTAAGGACCCTGAATTCATTTAAAAGCAAGGTGACCTCTTTTATTCAAAAACACCTAGTTTATAACTTATTCTGCCCCGACGAACAAGTACTCGGAAATTCATCCCACGTCAAACCTTTTGTGGAACCTTCACGTCACAAACATATGTCCTAACGCTTCATATCTATAGTGTTTCTCACACTTAACCTAGCCGCAACTGCGCAGCGACGAATACAGAAGGGCAGAGGGCATGAAATGACAAGCGGGCAGATTGGAAGAAAGACGAGGATGGCTGTCATGTAGCATCCATATACGACCGAAGACACACTGCTTTCGTAAACTTTTATGAAAGTAACTGGGGCACTTGCATTCATATTTGTAGCGCAAAACAGAAAAGAACAGAGACACACAGAAGTAACACATAAACAGGACGAGCGCTATACATCAACTATTGATGTCTAGTGCTCGTCCCGTTGATGTGTTACTCCTGTGTGTCTCCGATTCTTTTCGTTTTGCGCTACAATTATGAATGATAGTGTACGAAACCAACTAGCCCGCATTGCCATCCGAACTGGGCTACTTAATTAAAACCTTGCGAAATTCTCCCTCCGGCATCCGCAAGCTAGCTTTTTAGAGGTTTCTTCGCCAGCAGCTTGAATACGGCTATAGAATATGGTCACCCTATCAATACAACTTAATCAGTTCATTAAGATCAGTGAGAAACAGGGCCGCTAGATTTACTTTTCTAAACTATACTGACAAATTCAGCATCTCACAAACAAAACTTCATATTTCACTTAAACCACTCAATTCTCGTCAGACTTTTGTGCCGACATCGTTCCTTTATAATACGTAAAATTCTTTTTTTCTTTGGCTTCAAGTTCCACCTTGCACATCTCGCAGATTACACAATCACCCCAGTTTCACTCGCAAGTACGGAAGCACTCACGCATTCAATTCGTCAGCGCTTCCTCATGCTATTCGATTGTGGAATGCACTTTCAGATTGCATTGTGTCCGAAAAAATTTCTCATAGATTTCGACGCATCATTTTTCATTACTCTGCATAAACTCGTCAAAATGTACTTTGTTCCCCCTTTTCTTTCGTTATGTATGTTTTTTATCAGATCTTCTTTATGAGTTCATATTTTGCAATTATGACACAAGTAAGGTTTAAAGTAAGGGAATATCTTCCTCATTAGACCAACACTTTCATAACGACAATGAAGCTTTATAATTTCTCCTGTAGACGGTGAACTCTCCTGCATGTTAGTCATTCCGAACATGACTTACTATGACAGGGCCTTGAAAATTTGCGGGAAGCCTTGAGATAATGGTTGATAGACATATCAAACTTTTTCTTCCCGTGGACGTTATTCCCTTGTAACGTTTCAAGGGGTATGTGGAAATACGCCGTCAGTCTTCTGTGATTATTTTTGCGTTTTTCTTGAGTCATTTTTATGCAGTGCCCCATGGTATGGGAAAAATACATGTATCAATCTTGATTTGAATCTGCAAAAATATCCAAGAGCCCACGCAATACGCCAAGTGACAAAACCAAGTATAGCACACTTCTGCAAATGACGTTCTAAACGTGGCATAAGGATCTGTTTACAACGTACGTGATGTCAGCACGATTGAGCTTTTCTTATTTTTAGGCCTGATTGATGACGCAGAAGCATTAAAATAGCGCACACACAACCACCGAACAATACGGAATTGTTCCTTGAAGCTTCCCGAAGAGGTTAATTTTTTTTTTGAAATCAGAAATGATCGTACTTTACCAACGTGTGCATTCAGAGATCTAGGCAATTACATCTGAACAAGGTAGAACATACCCATGTGAACTCAGTTAGCCTGCACAGAAAGGGCACTATAAAAATATTAGTAGCTCAATACGTTCCCGTTGGTCTTGTACCATGAAAAAAAAAAGATGCGTATCATGAAAAAAATTAGCCAGTTCTACGCAGTAGAAACCACCAGACAGTCAAGTTGTCACCCTTTCTCGTTGACTGCGTATTACTTGCATTCTCATTTCGAGAGTCTTTATTATCAATTATATTCGTCACGTGATTTCCTATCTGAAGCTACTGTACCTTTGCTACGCGATGCGAGTTGAACCTTCTGAAGGGCATGGTTGTAGAGGGTGAAAAATCCCCGTAACTCCACAAGTTCTTGACTCACTCAAAAACAAAAAACCAGCTGCGGCCATTCATTTGTGATGCACTTAACTCTAATATTAAGGTGCATCGTTTGATTACTTAGAAAAACGGTGCTACACTGCTTTAACAATGCAAATGTGTCATACACTTTGCAGTGCACATCAGAATGAGTTTGATGAAAGTAGCGTCTCCGTTATTCTAACCGAAATATCATCTAGAGGCTTTACTTCAGCCGCAGTAGCTACTTTCATGTATCAATATATTGTCCGCGGTGCGATGCATAAAAAAAAGGGTGCTGATTTTAGTGCGGCAGCCATTTGGGCTAGTTTGTACTGCCTCATTTTGAATGCAAAAGGTGGGGCGCCTTACAGAACAAGGTCTAGAGAAAAAAAAAAACGACGACTCACAGTGGTCTTCAGTCGCCGTTGTCTTATTTACTGCTGATGACGTCACACCTGGAAAGACCGGTAGTTCTCTTTTTTTTACATTCGGCTGACAAACTTATTTTAGAAAATGGTGTTTTACTCGGACCTCTTGTTATTCAGCATGACTTGCCATATTTTTAGTTGCAGCTTCACTATCGCCATTTAAACAGAGTTGCAAGTTTTGTTAGTCAGAAATATTTTGACAGTGCTCACACTTGCTTTGAGGAAACGAAAATGTGGCGCAATATTTAACTGTATCAATACAGGTGTTCTGTTATTTTAAACTCATCGATGTCTCATCCAAAAATTTGTCATTCTGTTGATAGTGGCTGCAAAGTGACAATGGTTATTCTGGTCAGATGGAGCTATTTCTTCACTTATTGTACATCCCGTCAGTTGGGGCCAATTTTGTATATACCCTGTCCCGGTACATCATTGTTACGTTATCAGAAGATACGTCAGTAGGGCACGAAATCATTTCGTTCGATTGTGGTCCCACCACACTTTTGACGGGAACCTCTTGCAATAATATGTCTGCCTAATGTACTAATTGGGTAATACTGCGTGTTAATGTATTACTGAAAACAGAACAGTAGCTCAAACTTTTTAAATGTGGCCATAATTTCAATTGCGGAGTAAGAAAGGAACATGATGGTAAATGAAAATAGGTGGGGCTAACGCAAAATCATTTTCAAGTTTCGGCTTCGATAAAGCAAGAAGCAAATACGTTTAGTAAATTTTTGTTCTAGTGCTACGGTTTGTGTAATAATTATACATAAGTTTCACAAAAGAGACGTTCTTCTTGTCGAAGTATTGATTTATTAGACGGTTTCAAAGCGGATAGTATAGCGATAACTATAGCGTTGGTTTTGGAGAGCTCAGCATCGGAGTAGATTTTTAAGTGGTAATGTAATCCACCGTGGTATAAAGTTATATAAAATGTTATGCTTCTGAGCTTTAGGCTGTGGGATCGTTTGCCGAAATACGCTGGTCGATTTTTTGTTGGAGGCGAAATGCAGGAACAGCCGTGTACTTATATGTAGGTGTACGAGAGAAAAAGCTCCGGGTGTTCGCAATTAACTCGTAGTTACTCATTAATCTGTGCCTCATATTCTTAATGCAGTTTGGTAGCGTAACAATACCTTGACTCAAATTCCTGTCTTAGAAGCTCTGTAAAAAATAAACTAATTAAAGTGAGACGTTAGACAAGTGTGATCGCAAAACTCAGTCAATGTGTTTTAATGGCTGTAGGGAAAAGGAAATTTCTGAGGGCTAGAGTAGTCGACTCAAGAATGACGAGCATTGCAACAAATGCAACTACAAGGCATCATTGACGTCGTCTTTCATCTTAGCTGTGTAACATCACTGCTCCATCTTGACGCTTCAATGTCCAAACTGCATTAGGGAAAGAACACGTACGGATGGAGCCATCATAGAGAAAGCTGCCCGAGCCGGCAGAGATCCGCAGGTTGGAAGAGTACAGGGGTATAAAACGGCAAATTATCAGCCGTACTAACTGTTCGCATAATGTTTTAGACATCACTGAAGTTCGCAAATTATGTATTGAACCACGCAGTTAGGTAGCAGCAATTGCATGATAAACAATGTGAGTGTGTTCCGGGCATGCAACAAGTCGGATTTGTTAAGGAAAATATGCACAGACGCCTTGGTCAGTCGAGAATCCCGACACTTGAAGAAAACTAAGAAAACTCTGTAGTGGTGGCGAGGGCTTCGATGACGCGAAGAAGCAGGCCAGAAGTGCGCTTATCAAAGACGATAGTCCTTCTTGGGGACCTTCGACGCCAAAATTTTGCTCTGTCTTTCTGTCTGTTTGTACATTTGTCTGTTTGTCCGCGCTAGCGATACTCCCAACGGCACCAAACGATACCTAAAACGGCCAACCCCATTCACACTGCCCACCAATATTGCTAAAGTTTCAGCGTTCATAGTTGAGCGATTGTCAAATAAATATCAATTGCTACGCATATTTGAGGCACCTTAACAGTACGTCGATATGTTGTATGAGTACCTTCGTACTAAACAAGGCACACAAAAATAATTCTTAGGACCGTAGTGTTTATCACGCTGCGCTTACAGTGCAACGCGATGCCCAAAAAAGCAAGTGTTTTCAACGCTTTGCTAAGACGACATAGTGGTGGCAGCTGCCCTCGCTTTGCGTTCTACACCTTATCGCTTCCGAGACCGGCTTGCATCTTTGTTCGTGGGCGCGCACGCATTCCTTCGTTTTCGAAGATAGCTGCCAGAAGGCACTCGTGTCTAACGTGACTCGATGCGCTCGTTCGCCTTCGCTGCACAGATCGAGGCTCTTTAAAGCAGCGCTTTTAGATCAGTTGACCGATTTTCTCATGCAGAACATCAAATAAACGTTTTGTTTACTCTCTCCACATGCAAGAATATCATCTTTCGATGATATTTGCAGTGAAACGTGCAGATACGGGGCCAATTTTTCTTACGTGCCATGTCATCCTTTTTGAAGTATTTCGGTACTTGACGGGAACGGAGAACTGACAAAGGTACATTATCTGTTGCTTTGAGTACATCTCAACGGTTTTTTTTTAAAATATAACATTGGAACTAAACGGTGATTCGTCGCTCGAGCCACATGACATTCAAAACAGAAAGTGATGCTTTTGCATCGACCAACAGCGTGAGAAGAATGCTCACAACGACGACGCCACCGGCGAGCTCAAAGCGCGTGCATCGGTTGTCAGTGCGAAAGAAGTATTGATAAAACATTCTCGGCAGACAAAGGAATTGGCTCTTCGGTAAAAACTTTATGTACTCAGTTTGATGAATGGCGGGCTGATGCGTGATGTACCACCTTTTTTTAATTGCGTGGCATGTGACAAGTATTATCAGCCAGCGCAAATTAGACGCTATATATGGAGCGAGTGTTGTACAGCAAGAAGCAGCGGAGCACTGAGCGCTAGATATCGTCATTGAAATTTCTGTTTTAACACTCAGTTGAGCATGCTAGAAGGATGAGAGAACCGCCTATCAAACCCTTTCTAAAGTTGGCGAGGAAGATATATAACACGCGATGGAACGGGGTGGTAAGCAATCACCTTTGCGCATGGACACGATGTACTGTAGTCGTATTGAAAACGAGTAATCACCAGGAGACTTGTCACATTCTTCTGCTGATCTAGTATGCACTCTTGTGTCTTCGTGCATATCGCGCTTGTTTCATCCCGAAAATTTACGAACATACCCGATTTGCAGTTATCCAGGAATTCAGTTCGCGTTCATGTTTGTGTAACCAGATGTCCGCAGGGCTCACAATGTACACAAGGTATGACGGTGGTATTTTTACCTGGCAATTCCATTCCCTAAAAAGTGTAAATGCAGTACGCCATGTCAGCGCTTGCGTCGCGTGTACTTCGCCATCCCGTTTATTTGTACGTTGCAGCCTTTCATGGACGATATACCATATAGTCCACCAAGCCATACACGTGAAAATTCCACGTCAGTTTCTGATGTTGCACTAAGATAGGATGGCCTCGCCTGACACCGCAGATGCTGGGAATGGTGAAGGCCTCGGGCTGATTGTTCAAACTCCCGTTCCTTGTAACGTCTCAAGCATTTGAGAAAGTTCAAAGGCCAAAATCCAGGTGTGACCATGACTTGCAGCAACATTCATCAAAAGCAAGAACGCTTCGTTTAGCTTTATTTTCTGAGTGTAGCCAATGTTTGCCAAGCCCGACTTTTGTACTGCAACACATTATATCCACCGCACAGTCCTAAACTAACCTACCTATTTATTTTGAATAATCACGCAAACAAAGCAAAACAAGATGACCTTCGAGGTAAATAAACCAACTGCCGAAGCATGATTTTGTATAGGCTACTAAACTATTTCCGCTATCAATCAAATGATAGTGAAATGCAACCACATGATGTAGCCTCCATTGATTATGAGGAGGAAGTTGATCGAATTGGCATATCAGCAGTCATGCAGCCAATGCGGAATTGGGGCATTTACGAAGTCTACGTAAACCCACTAGAAGAAATCTACAGTGGATCCACAGCCATCGAAGTCTGCGGTAAAGGAAGCGGCACGACTCCAATAAAGAAGGGTGTGAGGCACAAAGACGCAATCTTTTTGATGCTATTCACCTCGGGTTTACAGGAGATATAACAGGCCCTAGATTGGGATGAGTAAGGAATAAAAGCTCATGAAGAGTATCTGAGTAACCTGCGCTTAATTTACTACATTACATTGACGAGTAAGTCCGGGATTGAATAACAGCTCATGATTACATAACTGGACAGTGAATGCAGCAGAGTATATATGTGAAACTTATACATATAATTAAAGTTGTGTTAGGCAGTTTCGGCAGAGAACAACACTTTGCGATAAGTGGCGGGACACTGATTGATTGATTTGTGGGGTTTAACGTCCCAAAACGACCATATGATTATGAGAGACGCCGTAGTGGAGGGCTCCGGAAATTTCGACAACCTGGGGTTCTTTAACGTGCACCCAAATCTGAGCACACGGGCCTACAACATTTCCGCCTCCATCGGAAATGCAGCCGCCGCAGCCGGGATTTGAAGCCGCGACCTGCGGGTCAGCAGCCGAGTACCTTAGCCACTAGACCACCGTGGCGGGGCAAGTGGCGGGACACTGGACTTTGACTAGGCATATGCCGACCTAGGACATGTAGTAACCGCCTCACCAAACCATGTGAGTGAAATAATGACACAAAAACGACGAAACAGCCCCTTTGGCAGGCAAATAAAATCATTATGACAGTATACCACGGTATCTAACTCGGCAGGTGTACAACAGTTGCGTCTTACTAGTATTAACCTGAGGAGCGTAAGCCTGCAGTCTTCAAAAGGGTGTTCAACTTAAACTGAGGACGAAGCATTCAGGCATGGTAAGGAAAATGGTAGGTATAACCTTAAGAGACAGAAAAAGAGCACAGAACAAATGAAGGTTAACAATATCATCGCTGCATTCAAGAAGACTGAATGGACATGGGCCGGGTACGTAATACATAGTCAGGATAACTTCTGGTCATTAAGGGTAACTGAGTGAATTTTCAGAGAAGGCATGCAGGAGAAGGCGACGCATCCGAATGTCACACTCGTTGCGCTGCATCGTTCGTCAACGTGTACTTGGCCCTTCAGAGAGTAGTCTTTGGTGCGCGTACGCGCGCATTCATCTCGGGACGGGGGCAATTTGTCCTTTTCTTTCAACGGAAACGTTTAGTTTAAGTTACAGAGTGCATGAATGTCACTTCCGTCACTATATCTGTATGCAAATTGTTGTAGTGATGTGTGTACGTTTTTTTCTCGCACATTTACTGTTCAACTGGCGTATGTTTATATATGTATGTGTACTTAATTTTCCACAAAAAACCGAGTGGTGAGTTGACTCCCGTTTGTCCTGTTTTCTTTTATTAGGTCCACGTTTACTGTGTGCGCGCTGAATTGTCACCAAAATGCGTTCTAGATCTTGTTGAGTCTTGTATCTAGGAGTATATACTATGCACACCTTCTCGGAACACGTAGAATGTTCGAAAAAAAAAAAAGGTGGCCACCAGTGACCATGAATATTTTTCCCCTTAAACGCAGGTTTATACGATGCAGAAAGAACGCCCCCCTCAAGCCATCGACAGCTTCTCTTGGATTACCACGAGGGTATTGATTGGTAACGGCATAGGACTTCTGTTATGTGCATGACGCAACATCCGTTGCTTCGTCTAAGCGCTTTAGAGACGTTCTAAGACATTTGCACGACTTACAGAAGTAGAAGAATAGTTGTTTGAGTTGTAAATATTATTGTGTTTCTTATCATTCGTACGTCACATCGATATAAGATTCGAGAACATGTTGATCACCAACAGAGAGAGCCCTAGCTGTATTGAACGTATGCATGACCCAAATGAAACCAAAGAAACCACGACACATAATGTAGTATACGAATCCTAAAGCAAAACTAGACGAAATTTATTGGAACGTGCGAATAAAGCAGGCTTAATTTTTAGTCACTTGATGCTGCAAGTTTATAGTGTCCCAGCTATTTATTCATTTATTTACATTCATCTATCAATTATTCGTACCTAATTGTCTTCGCCATGACAATGAGCATAAAAAATATATAAAAAAGAAGAATCCTGAGAAAGGAGAGCCACAGAGAAGACATATGCATCAGCGTGATCAAATCACACTTTCAGTCAACATAAATGAACAGTTTGGACAAGTATTTGCGCTGCGAAGAACGTTTTTCTGTGAAGCATCCTATGAACTATTGGTCCTAGGGAAGTAATACTAATCATTGGGTGCACGTAAAGAGTCGATGGTATTATGATACTTCACTGGAATTTTCTAAAGAGAAAATACAACTTTATATCGCGATTGATTGCTTTGGAGTCAATTGTTGTATAGTTTGAATACACATTTGTGTATTACTTTACTCCTAGATTTTCTCACCTCGACTCAAAGGATTCAAGATTAGAATAACTTAAAAAAACGAAAACGGGCATGTGAGGCAGTGTTGCTGGTTTCCGTAATATACTCTTTCGGTTCGCGTAAGCGTCAACGTTTAACCTAACGCACGTTTAACAGGTGTTGCGTGTTAAAAACAGTTGTGGATAAATAGGTCGTCAGAATTCATTAATTGAAAATTAACATGAGTGTTTGGAGGGCTCAGTTGAACAGATATCCGTGTTTTAAGGCCGTTTACACTCCAACCTGTTATACGTGTAACGACGGCCTTTGGCGCTCCGCGCGGGTGTGTTAAACGTTTGCGATTAGGACGAATGGTTCTGGTAAACCCACGCACGGAAAACCAACTGTGCAGTTTATTGTGTAATCAACGTGACCAATTGTGATATGGCCGGGATATCGGATGCAACCAGTATAACCAGCGACTCACCCTACCGCAGGTCACATTACCGGCGATGGACGCTTGTGTTTGCCGCTTTTGTGCGTTTTAACGCTTCTTCAGCTACTGGACACAAATTCGCCCAACATAGAATTGAATCCTTACCAGCAGCTATTTCGTCTTTTCACCGTCACAACCACGTGAATCAATTCGGCAGATATCGCGTAGTTTGGGAATGTTGTCATGTTATGCGAAGCATGCGAAGGGAGGGTTACTGTGTTGTAATTTTATTGAACGAAACGTTATGAAATGACACTAAATATATGTACACTTTTGTACGCATAGACATGTTATACATTCGCATGCTTACTGTTGCGTAACGATGCCAACAGCAAGATGGGCATTAGCAATACCAGGAGCGGTAAGCTGAGTCGCTTGTGCCAGTAAGGATGGTGGCCTTGAACACTGCTAGATAAATGAGCTTCAGTGGGTGGCCCTTCTGTACAATTGTCGCTAACCTGATGTGAGGGAGAGAGAAATAAATAAAAGGAAGAGAAAGGGAAGTTAATTTACAAAAACTGGTTTGCTACCCTGTACAGGCGTGGAGAAAAGGGTTGGAAAGAGAATAGACATAGAGAGATATAACAAAAAGTAGAAAGAATTCACATGCGCACAAACTCAGGGAGTTCCGATCACAGTCGTTTGGACAGGCCGGTTTAACGCTAGAAGCGCAGGAGTGCCTTCACAGCCTTCTTCTGCGACATAAAGTCCTGTCGGTAGCAGAGGATTCTTTCTTCCGAACGAGTCGGGTTGTCCAGTTCATCTAGAGCTTTGCAGAGTGACTGTCTCTGCGAGCAGTATTGTGGGCATTCACACAGAATGTGCCAAGCTGTTTCTTCACTGCCGCAATAGTCACATGCAGCAGTGTCAGCCATTCTTATGCGGAAAGCGTACGCATTGGTAAATGCGACGCCCAACGATAATCTGCACAGCATAGTAGCGTCTTGTCGGCGTAATTCCGAAAGAATTCGAAGACTGAGAGTTGGGCCTAAGGTACATAATCGTGCATGAATGTAATATGACTCGTTCAATTGTGATGTGGTGCGCTTGCGAGCAAGCGCACCACATCGTCAGGTCTGGAGAGCGGAATTAATATTTGATCCCTTTCAGTATGGGCAGAACGGGCAGCTCGATTGGCCCGTTCATTGCCAATTATTCCACAATGACTTCAAAGACAATGAAAGACTATTTTTTTCCTTTCTCAATGAATTGGTGAGTCTTTTATGCAATCTTCAATACCAGCTGTTCGTACAGGCCGTGGCGTAAAGGTGATAGAAGGGATTGCAGTGCCGCCTATGAGTCATTGAAAATTGTTTATTTTGTGTCTGCTGATCGCTGATGAATTGCAGTGCGGCACGAATAGCTGTTAGCTCTGCTCCTGTTGATGTCGTAAGGTGGGAGGTCTTGAATTTCCTTGTCCTGTTTTTTATTGGTAAAACAATGATGCCGTTGAACTCTTCTGTAAAACAGAGTCTTCGGTGTATACGTGTATACAGCCTTGATACTTCTCGTATAACAAGAGCCGAGCAAGCTGCTCAAGAGCAGGAGATGACATATCTGATTTTTGCTGGATGGCAGGTATAGTTAGCCTGATGTTAGCCTGATTCGGGCACCAAATAAGAGTCGAAGGTCTGGTGGCGGGTGTGAAGCATGTTGGCAAAGAATCGCGATATGTGGTGACCGTTTGGAAAAATGACGAACGTGGTCTGCCTGCTGGTAAAGAGGTTAGGTGGTGGCAGGCTGTCCGAGAAATATGCCTTGTATGTGTCCTCTGTGCCTGAACGTCAATATGTACTGTGATGAGGTTGTCACCGGCGATTGCTATAGTAGCCATTGTCGACGCACTACGAAGCAAACCGAGGCAAATCCGGAGTGCCTGGGACTGAACACTCTGTAACGTACGTAGCCTTGTTTTGCTTGCATTGGTCATTGCCGGTAAGCTGTACCGCAGGAAACCGAAAAAAGCACCCTGTACAGCTGTAGCATTGCACTGGGAGACATTCCCCAAGTCCTCCCTGCAAATAACTTGAGTATATTACAAATGTCTATTACCCATTTTTTTCATGTACGAAACGTGATCGAAACGTGACGCCCAAAAACTTGTGAGATTGACCGTATGGTACAGTTTGACCGTTGATGCTAATGGTGTACTTTTTCATATGCTTTCGTGTAAAAGCTACGAGGGTGCATTTCTCAGAAAAACTTTCCAAGCCTCGATTTCGGAGGTAACGTAATGTTTCAGTGGCAACTTTTTGAATTCGCCCTGGCAACTGCAGGCATGTTACAGCCGGTGCCCAAACGCAGATATAATCTGCGTACATTGATAGCCTAACTGCGCTTGGCAGATGCTCAGTGAGAGCAATTAGCGTAAGATTGAACAACACAGGGCTGAGTGCGCCAGCCTGGGAGACGCCATGGTGGCTGAAATGTGGAGAGCTTTTCCCGTGTTCAGTGACAAATAGCTACGTATCTAGTGATACATCCGACCACTTACTCCTACATCTTCGAGAGCGGTGAGAACAGCTTCATGCGTAACGTTGTCATACGCCGCTTTGACGTCTAGGAACAAAGATCCGCAGAGTCACTTACGGCCTTTCTCGTGTCGGACGTAAGTGACAAGGTCGACAACGTTGTCAATCGATGATCGTCCACGCCGAAATCCTGCCATGGCATCTGCGTATATGTTGTTGCACTCCAAGTACCACTCCAGGCGTCCCAAGATCATCCTCTCCATAACTTCACCTACACAACTGGCCAAAGCGATCGGGCGACGAGATTAGAGCTCCAACGGTGACTTGCCTGGCTTCAGAAGTGGAACTAGGCGGTTTGTCTTCCAGCTTGTCGGGAGCGCTCCATCTTGCCAGGATTTGTTGTACAACTCCAGAAGCAGAATTCTCGCTCGTTCACCCTGATGACACAGGACCCCATAAGAAATATATCGGGCCCTGTTGCCGACGTGCGTTCACACAAAGCTAGTACTGCTCTGAGTTCAACGATGGGAAAAGGCATATCCATGCGAGAATTCAGTGTTTGTGCACAATTTGTCGAGGGCAATAGGCTATGGGGCACTGCGAGTGGCCCAGATACTCGGGCACAGAAGCCTTCTGCCACGTCAATGCCACGTCTCTGTTCAGAAAGTGCGAAAGATTTGAGGGGGTTTTGTGACTACAGAGTGGGTTTTGTGCGAAGACCTCGTACCGTCTTCCACAATTGTGATAAATGTTTTTGTAGGTCAGGCGACTCACAAAAAACAGTCCAATGTTGTGACTCGAGTTTATTTATCAGGCGCTGCATCTTCTTTTGTATACGTCGAGCGATTCGTAAGTCTTCCATTGCCTTTGTGTGTTGGTATCTTCGTTCAGCACACCGTCGTGAGAGAATGGTCATAGGAGTAGGCATGTGCTACTTATAAGATTGCATAGCCAGCAGTGCGACCGCACTAGTTGGTTCACGAATATTACGTTCTACTTCAAAAGCAGTTCTGAGAACTGGCGTGACCCTGAGGTAGAATACATCGTTGCCACGCGAAATTATGGGGTTCGAGTACGGCTAGGACAATCACATTAAATGCGAAGCATTGCTTAGCAAACGTCGGCAACTTTGAGCGTATCTATCCATCTATCTAGCCACTTACGTTTGGGTGCTCTCGTGGTCACACACTTCCCTTGGCGTGAACCAAATTCAGCATGGGAGGGTAAGATGGTTTCACGACTATGACGCGCTGGTCAAGACATGAATAATGTCACAATCTTGTCGCATACGTCGTCAAACACTTCCCGTCAGACAGTGGGACATACTCACTGGCGGGTATGTGCCGCTAGTAAGCGGGTATGTGCCACAGGTGATTGACACTTAGTATCTACCCAGGAACGACGAGAACACAGATGGGCAATTTTAACACGTGACCGTTAAGCAATACCCAACATTGGTAGCGTCGACCCAACGAAAGCATAGAATAAATTTCAGTGTTAAGAAAAAGCTGACATAGGTATCGTTGGCCACCAGACGGATGAGCATAATGAATTTCAGTGTCCCAGCAGAAATCTAACCCAAGCATTCTGCGTGGCAGTGAAGCATTCTACCACAAAGCTACGCCAGGTCTCGGAACTACTTTTAAAAAAGACGCTTACCTTCGTGAAACTTCAATAGTAGTTGCAGTGCTGCCTATCCAATTTTATAAACATTACATATGTACTCCTTTCATACAGCCGTCACGTCAGGTTAACGTCAATAACGGGGAGGTGCCATGTGCTGAAATTGATTCAGGTAGCAGTTTAAGGGCCACCATCTTCGCGAGCATGAGCACTTCATGTAAGCTTCTGGTGTTGCTAAAAACATTTCCAGCTTACATCGTTGTGCAAGTGGAAAACTGCTTATATAAACATCTGCACCTCTTCAACATATGTCTTTGCGTGCAACATTTGTACATACATTTAACGTCATTATTTCCCCACGTGTCACACAATAAGAAAATACTACACGGTCACCTTCCCTCTACGTGCTTCGCATAAAGTTGATTCCCAGGTACGTGCGATGTGCCGAATTTTTTTATTTCTATGCATTAGATGGGTTAACGCTGCCGATTCTAGCGTTTAGATGCAAAGCTCCTTAGGGCTGACTTAGCTGCTGTCCATCCCGCCCCACAAAACCAAAACTAAACATTCGCACAACAATAGCAACAAAAAAAAAACGGAAACGTGTGTAAACAACCGACTTTGTGTGTAATGACCTATACAACCACACAATACATGATCACTTGCACCATCTGTCTGTTCGTCCGCTAATCCACCCATCAATCTGTCCATCCGCCCATCTGTCCATCCAACCATCTGTCCATCCGCCCATCTGTGCATTCCTTCGTGCATTCATCTGTGCACACGTCCACCTGTCCGCCCGTACGTGCACCCATACGTTATTTATACTAGTCAGCGACTCAACATACTTATAATGAACCTTAGGACCTGTACCTTCGTGCACTCGTCATCATTCACGTCGTGCAAGTGCGCTGATTTTTTTAACGCCCACAAATAAATGTACCCATGTCTGTTCGTGCCGTTCCTTGGTTTATATACACTATCGGACACCTTCAGTGCATTGCGCTTACTACAGTTAATCTGACATGATGGCTGTATCGTAGGAGTTCATACGTGATGTATATAAAATTAAATAGCTATGACTGCATTTGCAAGGGACGCTTCAGAAACATTGTGGTCTACTTGAAAATAAGTTGCGAGACCTAAACCCAGCATGGCTCTGTGGTTGAATACTTGGTTGCCACGCAGAATGCTGGTGCTTGTTTCCTGCTGGGACCCTAACATTGTTTCTATACGTTCGTCGGGTCATCGTAGCCGATGTCAGCTTTTTCTTAACCCCTAAGCATTAAAATTACCCATATGTGTTCTCGGCGTTGGTGGGTAGATATGAAAAGTCAGTAATCTGTGGCACATACCCACGGCATATGTAAACTCGTACCGTAAATTCCGTAGAAACCCATGAATCCAGTAGCCGGCGGCTCGTTGTCACCGTCTCCATTTACGTGAGAAGGGTTAAATTAAGAGAGAACACAAATAAAAGATAAAATATGACGTCACAATCAGAAGCGGTAGCGACGTCGTGCAGTTGCCCGACATGGTGCAAAATGGAAAGTTTTCTTATTAGCTTACCTGTTAGGTGCTGTTTCTTATTCTCGATTTTATTACACTTCGCGTCTCACTAAATGCACATGGAAGAAACAAAAAAAAAATCAAAGCATATCCATGGAATGAATGATGATGTGTGGGGCGAAGCGTCCATCAATTCATCCGTGCTTCTGTCCGTGCGTTCATCCGTCGATACGTGCGCCCGTTGGTGCGTCCGTCCATCCATGCGTCAGTCCATCCGTACGTGCGCCCGTTCATGCGTGCATCCATGAGTCCTTCCATGTGCCTGTCTGTCTGTCCGTTTGCTTGTATGTCTGTCCATCCGTGTGTCCATCCGTACATATGGTGAACACTTCAAATATAGCCATCTTGCTCCTTTTTATCATGTATTCATCGTATAAAAGTACCGCCATTCAGCAGACAATCCAAGGACTAAACGAGAGTATGTACCACAGTTTTGCTGCCAGTGCTTTGTAAACACCGAGAGCGTGATAATGACACCGTGCTATGTTTTTCATAACATGTGGACATGTAAATATGGGCCCGAGGGTGGGTATTTGCCACTGGTATGCGGGCGGCTAGCTACTGCTACTACAACTACATACCTCGGTGGGTGAACAGACCCATTCCTTAAGGAGCTTCGCCCCCAAAAACACAAAGATTCAAGAAGGAAAGTAGTTTATTAGCCAAATGACGTACTTACAAAACGCACAAAAAACTTCACCGAGGCAATTGTAATACAACTGTTCATGAGCACAATAGCTTATTAGCTCGTAATCTCACGTTGCCCAATCACCGAAATATACTGCAACGAGACAATAGCTTTGATAATATAACTTTGGCAGTAGTAGAGCCCATCGTCGCGTTGCTTAGCGAGTCGCATTCACCGTCACCAAAGGCGAGGGCACGCCGACCGCGCGCCAACGAAAGCAGTTGATAGTCACATGGCCGGCTACATACACATTGTGCAAGATAGTTCAGTTCTGAAATTTCACGCCTGTAAACAGCACATAAAAATACGTAAACTACCGAAGGTACGCAAGGAACCACCACCGCTAAGTGAGTGACGCCTCGTTGACCTGGTAATGTGCCGAACAAAAAAACACGCCGAACTAAACACAAGCTCTGATAGCAGATTGCCTGGATACGCCCCTCTCCTCATATAATGCACTCGACGTAAAAAATTAATGCAATCAATCATTTCGCGAGGTGTGAGACACACCACAAAGTTTATAGTTAACTTTGACATATATACAATGACAACTATTTGAAGAAAAAAATACATTTAATTTTTTTTAGTTTTGGTTGTTTGTCCCCTCTTCTCCTAGTTGTGCTTCTAGCGTGGGCGGGCGTTGTTGCCGGTGGCAAAAGTTTTCTGACTTTTTTCGTTCCAAGTTTCGCGACCTATATAACTTGACCATGACATACCAACCCGCGGGTATGGGTCACTATTTGGCTTAAAACGTTTGACGACGGATGAGACGAACTTGTGAGATTAGAGAGTAATAGCCGAGCGGTTCAGCGGGCCAGTGGGCCCAGCGATCGAGTGGAGACAAAAACTGCGCTTGCGCAGCACGTTGGAGGAGCCAGCAATTTTACGGAGTGAGCCGCTCGCCTACTCGTGTAGCATAGCCTCAGCGGAGCGTGCGCAGTGGTTTTACGTGGGAACGTTCTTTAGAAAAAGTCTCTGCTCGATTGAACGTCAATATGTACTGTGATGAGGTTGTCACCGGCGATTGCTATAGTAGTCATTGTCGACGCACTACGAAGCAAACCGAGGCAAATCCGGAGTGCCTGGGACTGAACACTCTGTAACGTACGTAGCCTTGTTTTGCTTGCATTGGTCATTGCCGGTAAGCTGTACCGCAGGAAACCGAAAAAAGCACCCTGTACAGCTGTAGCATTGCACTGGGAGACATTCCCCAAGTCCTCCCTGCAAATAACTTGAGTATATTACAAATGTCTATTAACCATTTTTTTTTCATGTACGAAACGTGATCGCTCCAGATAGATTTCTGTCAATTATGACGCCCAAAAACTTGTGAGATTGACCGTATGGTACAGTTTGACCGTTGATGCTAATGGTGTACTTTTTCATATGCTTTCGTGTAAAAGCTACGAGGGTGCATTTCTCAGAAAAACTTTCCAAGCCTCGATTTCGGAGGTAACGTAATGTTTCAGTGGCAGCTTTTTGAATTCGCCCTGGCAACTGCAGGCATGTTACAGCCGGTGCCCAAACGCAGATATAATCTGCGTACATTGATAGCCTAACTGCGCTTGGCAGATGCCCAAACGCAGATATAATCTGCGTACATTGATAGCCTAACTGCGCTTGGCAGATGCTCAGTGAGAGCAATTAGCGTAAGATTGAACAGCACAGGGCTGAGTACGCCAGCCTGGGAGACGCCATGGTGGCTGAAATGTGGAGAGCTTTTCCCGTGTTCAGTGACAAATAGCTACGTATCTAGTGATACATCCGACCACCTACTCCTACATCTTCGAGAGCGGCGAGAACAGCTTCATGCGTAACGTTGTCATACGCCGCTTTGACGTCTAGGAACAAAGATCCGCAGAGTCACTTACGGCCTTTCTCGTGTCGGACGTAAGTGACAAGGTCGACAACGTTGTCAATCGATGATCGTCCACGCCGAAATCCTGCCATGGCATCTGCGTATATGTTGTTGCACTCCAAGTACCACTCCAGGCGTCCCAAGATCATCCTCTCCATAACTTCACCTACACAACTGGGCAATGCGATCGGGCGACGAGATTAGAGCTCCAACGGTGACTTGCCTGGCTTCAGAAGTGGAACTAGGCGGTTTGTCTTCCAGCTTGTCGGGAGCGCTCCATCTTGCCAGGATTTGTTGTACAACTCCAGAAGCAGAATTCTCGCTCGTTCACCCTGATGACACAGGACCCCATAAGAAATATATCGGGCCCTGGTGCCGACGTGCGTTCACACAAAGCTAGTACTGCTCTGAGTTCAACGATGGGAAAAGGCATATCCATGCGGGAATTCAGTGTTTGTGCACAATTTGTCGAGGGCAATAGGCTATGGGGCACTGCGAGTGGCCCAGATACTCGGGCACAGAAGCCTTCTGCCACGTCAATGCCACGTCTCTGTTCAGAAAGTGCGAAAGATTTGAGTGGATTTTGTGACTACTGAGTGGGTTTTGTGCGAAGACCTCGTACCGTCTTCCACAATTGTGATAAATGTTTTTGTAGGTCAGGCGACTCACAAAAAACAGCCCAATGTTGTGACTCGAGTTTATTTATCAGGCGCTGCATCTTCTTTTGTATACGTCGAGCGATTCGTAAGTCTTCCATTGTTTTTGTGCGTTGGTATCTTCGTTCAGCACACCGTCGTGAGAGAATGGTCATAGGAGTAGGCATGTGCTACTTATAAGATTGCATAGCCAGCAGTGCAACCGCACTAGTTGGTTCACGAATATTACGGTCTACTTCAAAAGCAGTTCTGAGACCTGGCGTGACCCTGAGGTAGAATACATCGTTGCCACGCGAAATTATGGGGTTCGAGTACGGCTAGAACAATCACATTAAATGCGAAGCATTGCTTAGCAAACGTCGGGAACTTTGAGCGTATCTATCCATCTATCTAGCCACTTACGTTTGGGTGCTCTCGTGGTCACACACTTCCCTTGGCGTGAACCAAATTCAGCATGGGAGGGTAAGATGGTTTCACGACTATGACGCGCTGGTCAAGACATGAATAATGTCACAATCTTGTCGCATACGTCGTCAAACACTTCCCGTCAGACAGTGGGACATACTCACTGGCGGGTATGTGCCGCTAGTAAGCGGGTATGTGCCACAGGTGATTGACACTTAGTATCTACCCAGGAATGACGAGAACACAGATGGGCAATTTTAACACGTGACCGTTAAGCAATACCCAACATTGGTAGCGTCGACCCAACGAAAGCATAGAATAAATTTCAGTGTTAAGAAAAAGCTGACATAGGTATCGTTGGCCACCAGACGGATGAGCATAATGAATTTCAGTGTCCCAGCAGAAATCTAACCCAAGCATTCTGTGTGGCAGTCAAGCATTCTACAACAAAGCTACGCCAGGTCTCGGAACTACTTTTAAAAAAGACGCTTACCTTCGTGAAACTTCAATAGTAGTTGCAGTGCTGCCTATCCAATTTTATAAACATTACATATGTACTCCTTTCATACAGCCGTCACGTCAGGTTAACGTCAATAACGGGGAGGTGCCATGTGCTGAAATTGGTTTAGGTAGCAGTTTGAAGGGCCACCATCTTCGCGAGCATGAGCACTTCATGTAAGCTTCTGGTGTTGCTAAAAACATTTCCAGCTTACATCGTTGTGCAAGTGGAAAACTGCGTATATAAACATCTGCAACTCTTCAACATATGTCTTTGCGTGCAACATTTGTACATACATTTAACGTCATTATTTCCCCACGTGTCACACAATAAGAAAATACTACACGGTCACCTTCCCTCCACGTGCCGCCCCGCCGCGGTGGTCTAGTGGCTAAGGTACTCGGCTGCTGACCCGCAGGGCGCGGGTTCGAATCCCGGCTGCGGCGGCTGCATTTCCGATGGAGGCGGAAGTGTTGTAGGCCCGTGTGCTCAGATTTGGGTGCACGTTAAAGAACCCCAGGTGGTCTAAATTTCCGGAGCCCTCCACTACGGCGTCTCTCATAATCATATAGTGGTTTTGGGACGTTAAACCCCACATATCAATCAAATCAATCCCTCCACGTGCTTCGCATAAAGTTGATTCCCAGGTACGTGCGATGTGCCGAATTTTTTTATTTCTATGCATTAGATGGGTTAACACTGCCGATTCTAGCGTTTAGGTGCAAAGCTCCTTAGGGCTGACTTTGCTGCTGTCCATCCCGCCCCACAAAACCAAAACTAAACATTCGCACAACAATAGCAACAAAAAAAAAACGGAAACGTGTGTAAACAACCGACTTTGTGTGTAATGACCTATACAACCACACAATACATGATCACTTGCACCATCTGTCTGTTCGTCCGCTAATCCATCCATCAATCTGTCCATCCGCCCATCTGTCCATCCAACCATCTGTCCATCCGTCCATCTGTGCATTCCTTCGTGCATGCATCTGTGCACACGTCCACCTGTCCGCCCGTACGTGCACCCATCCGTTATTTATACTAGTCAGCGACTTAACATACTTATAATGAACCTTAGGACCTGTACCTTCGTGCACTCGTCATCATTCACGTCGTGGAAGTGCGCTGATTTTTTTAACGCCCACAAATAAATTTACCCATGTCTGTTCGTGCCGTTCCTTGATTTATATACACTATCGGACACCTTCAGTGCATTGCGCTTACTACAGTTAATCTGACATGATGGCTGTATCGTAGGAGTTCATACGTGATGTTTATAAAATTAAATAGCTATGACTGCATTTGCAAGGGACGCTTCAGAAACATTGTGGTCTACTTGAAAATAAGTTGCGAGACCTACACCCAGCATGGCTCTGTGGTTGAATACTTGGTTGCCACGCAGAATGCTGGTGCTTGTTTCCTGCTGGGACCCTAACATTGTTTCTATACGTTCGTCGGGTCATCGTAGCCGATGTCAGCTTTTTCTTAACCCCTAAGCATTAAAATTACCCATATGCGTTCTCGGCGTTGGTGGGTAGATATGAAAAGTCAGTAATCTGTGTCACATACCCACGGCATATGTAAACTCGTACCGTAAATTCCGTAGAAACCCATGAATCCAGTAGCCGGCGGCTCGTTGCCACCGTCTCCATTTACGTGAGAAGGGTTAAATTAAGAGAGAACACAAATAAAAGATAAAATATGACGTCGCAATCAGAAGCGGTAGCGACGTCGTGCAGTTGCCCGACATGGCGCAAAATGGAAAGTTTTCTTATTAGCTTACCTGTTAGGTGCTGTTTCTTATTCTCGATTTTATTACACTTCGCGTCTCACTAAATGCACATGGAAGAAACAAAAAAAAATCAAAGCATATCCATGGAATGAATGATGACGTGTGGGGCGAAGCGTCCATCAATTCATCCGTGCTTCTGTCCGTGCGTTCATCCGTCGATACGTGCGCCCGTTGGTGCGTCCGTCCATCCATGCGTCAGTCCATCCGTACGTGCGCCCGTTCATGCGTGCATCCATGAGTCCTTCCATGTGCCTGTCTGTCTGTCCGTTTGCTTGTATGTCTGTCCATCCGTGTGTCCATCCGTCCATATGGTGAACACTTCAAATATAGCCATCTTGCTCCTTTTTATCATGTATTCATCGTATAAAAGTACCGCCATTCAGCAGACAATCCAAGGACTAAACGAGAGTATGTACCACAGTTTTGCTGCCAGTGCTTTGTTAACACCGAGAGCGTGATAATGACACCGTGCTATGTTTTTCATAACATGTGGAGTTGTAAATATGGGCCCGAGGGTGGGTATTTGCCACTGGTATGCGGGCGGCTAGCTACTGCTACTACAACTACATACATCGGTGGGTGAACAGACCCATTCCTTAAGGAGCTTCGCCCCCAAAAACACAAAGATTGAAGAAGGAAAGTAGTTTATTAGCCAAATGACGTACTTACAAAACGCACAAAAAACTTCACCGAGGCAATTGTAATACAACTGTTCATGAGCACAATAGCTTATATAGCTCGTAATCTCACGTTGCCCAATCACCGAAATATACTGAAACGAGACAATAGCTTTGATAATATAACTTTGGCAGTAGTAGAGTACATCGTCGCGTTGCTTAGCGAGTCGCATTCACCGTCACCAAAGGCGAGGGCACGCCGACCGTGCGCCAAGGAAAGCAGTTGGTAGTCACATGGCCGGCTACATACACATTCTGTAAGATAGTTCAGTTCTGATATGTCACGCCTGTAAGCAGCACATAAAAGTACGTAAACTACCGAAGGTACGCACGGAACCACTACCGCTAAGTGAGTGACGCCTCGTTGACCTGGTAATGCGCCGAACAAAAGAACACGCAGAACTAAACAAAAGCTCTGGTAGCAGGTTGCCTGGATACGCCCCTCTCCTCATATAATGCACTCGACGTAAAAAATAATGCAATCAACCATTTCGCGAGGTGTGAGATACACCACGAAGTTTATAGTTAACTTTGACATATATACAATGACAACTATTTGAAGAAAAAAATACATTGAATTTTTTTTTTAGTTTTGGTTGTTTGTCCCCTCTTCTCCTAGTTGTGCTTCTAGCGTGGGCGGGCGTTGTTGCCGGTGGCAAAAGTTTTCTGACTTTTTTCGTTCCAAGTTTCGCGACCTATATAACTTGACCATGACATACCAACCCGCAGGTATGGGTCACTATTTGGCTTAAAACGTTTGACAACGGATGAGACGAACTTGTGAGATTAGAGAGTAATAGCCGAGCGGTTCAGCGGGCCAGTGGGCCCAGCGATCGAGTGGAGACAAAAACTGCGCTTGCGCAGCACGTTGGAGGAGCCAGCAATTTTATGGAGCGAGCTGCTCGTCTACTCGTGTAGCATAGCCTCAGCGGAGCGTGCGCAGTGGTTTTACGTGGGAACGTTCTTTAGGAAAAGTCTCTGCTCGATTGACTGCAGGTTCAACCTTGTTAAACAGATGTAAAGTAGCCGCTTGGGCTAGTTGGAACACACTCATCACGTTCAGCGTATGCCACAATCAGCGGTTGTGTTGTGCACTATCTTCTGATTTAGTGCATTTTAGGTGGCACATACCCGCCCATGGGTATGTGCCCCCGTCTGGCAGGACGTGTTTGACGACGTACGTGATAGGATTGTGACATTATTGAGATCTTGAGCAGCGCATCATCTTCGTCAAACCATCCTGCCCTTCCATAATAATTTTGGTTCACTCCAAGTTAAGGGGGTGATCACGAGAGCACCCACACGTAAGCGGCTAGATAGATAAATAGATATGCTCAAAGTCGCCGAAGTTTGCTAAGAAATGCTTCGCATTAAAAAAAATTGCACGTGAGAAAAGTCACATTTTGAATGAATGGAGCCCACGACTACGGAGAGGAAAGTAGACGCAGTTTTTTTTGCGTGCACCCCCTCGATTGCTGATTCACAGCTTTGCCTATTGCACGCGCATGTGCCGCTAAGTTTTCTAGCCTCCTTTATTTATTCATTGAGCGCATTTGCAGTTGTTAATAGGCATTTGTTGTTTCTTGCTTGTTTCTCCACTTCGTGTTCGCTCGATTGATTGAGTGATATGTGGGGCTTAACGTCCCAAAACCACCATATGATCATGAGAGACGCCGTAATGGAGGGCTCCGGAAATTTCAACCACTTGGTGTTCTTTAACGTGCACCCAAGTCTGAGCACACAGGTCTACAACATTTCCGCCTCCATCGGAAATGGATCCGCCGCAGCCGGGATGCAATCCTGCGACGAGCGGGTCAGCAGCCGAGTACCTTAGCCACTAGGCCACCACGGTGGGGCTTCGTGTTTGCTCGCTCAATCTGTAAGAATGAACACTTAACTACTATAACAGCTCTCTGTTACTCCAAACAACGTAGCTGATCTTAACGTGGCGCTGAGTCAAAAACATTGGGTACTCCTAATGTAACGTAAGGTGTCTCGCAAAAAGTTTACAACTTCGAAAGTAGTGAACATGCTTTTAAAGGGAGGGTCTATTCAAGCATCAACTAATTTCCACTATGCCATGTTGAACCTGACCATCCCCGAGCGGGTCTTGCCAGGTGACGTTCAGTTGACTCGCGTTTATTGTGGACCTAATAAATTTGTTTCACTCGCTTAATAGAGCGTCACGCTTCCAGAACTTTGTAGTGAGACAATATTAAAAATATTCTCAACGTGTAGGAATAAGGCATCTGCTCTCTGTCGTGTGTGGTTGTTCGTGCATGTTCAATGCCTATACTGAGCATTTTTTACCAATAAATTCTCATACAAAATCGAGCAACCACCTAACAAAACTTTGTCCTTGACGACTCATATTTGCTTGATTATCTGTGGCTAGGTTGCCCTTCAAATAAATTTAATTTGTGGAACAAATCACGCGGAATATGTGGTTCACGGTGTATGGCGCCCCACCTTTGCATTGAAATTGGCTGTCTCGAAAGCGAATTCTGCGGCACTTGTAGTGTTTCTTGTTTGTGCATGCGGACTGAAGAAAAGGACGAAAAGAAAGTGACACAAGGGCCAAAAAGAAAGAAAGGGCCAAGCGCTGTTCGGCTTCCGAAACCTTCTTGGAAGTGGGACCTTTTTTTTCTATTCTAGTGCTGTTTTTACAGTTGATCGCACTGAGAGAATGCACTGAAGCGAGGGCTAAGATAGCCTAATGTAATAACAGAATTTCTCATCTCAACCCTCATCGTTGCAAAACAGTGTCATAAACAGGTGGAATAAGATATAGATGTAAACACACTCGTATTCCTAAAGGGCACATGCTGTCAGCAGTGGTTAAATAAGTTCACCATTCCAGGTTGTAAATATATTGTGGCAAGAAACTTTTACTAAATACCAACAATGTCCATCGTTAAATAAGTACTCATGCATGTACACACAGCTATATTTAAGGAAACTATTATCAAGTATATTTTTCTTTTTTAACTAAACAACTTTTTTCTCGAACCATGCTTTGTTGCAGAATACGTGACTCTCTCTCCCCTTAACTCTTTCTATTTACTTTGTCAGCTCCAAAACGAAGAAGTAAATAATGTAATGTCTGTGCAGTTAGCGCTTACTTGATTCGATCCTTGCCATTCGCAAAATAATGTTCTTAAATGTAATGTATTTATTTCATTCCAGCTCTGCTAATGTCCACCGCCATCACCATGCATGGTAATTTTTGTTTTTCTACCTTTCGCACACTGTATAAGAAACAAATATCTTTCTTTATAAGCAGCATTTAGGCGCAACACCACGAAACTGCACTGAAGACCTCAAGTTGACTGGCGTGTGCTGCTTAAGTTTTTCCACGAGGACATTAATTTCATCCCAACCGTGGTGGTTTTCAGTTGTCTGCAATAACACACGCAAGTTGACACTGCTTCTGATATGACAACCTCAATGAAATGTTGAAGTATTGAGGAACTACTGAACGCAAGTAAAAAAAAAGATGCCGCAAATTTCACAGAATAATTTGGAGATAGCTTATCCTGCACATTAAAAACTAGGAGTGTTTTAGGAGTGCACATGTCAGATGGCGAGAGTTTTCACTGTATTTCTTTTCAGTTGGCTGGTTTAGAGATAAATAAAGATTGCATACTATCACATTGCACGTAAAATTTGCTGTAGTGACTTTTCAAAACCGAATAAAATCCCGGCTTCGCGCCTTGGCTAGTGTCGACAAATTATGGTTCTTTCGCAGACAGCTTTTCGCGTTGCTTCAAGTTCTGGGATGAGCCATACGTCAAGCATACGACCCCGGTGTAGGTAACCTTGGAGCGTCGAAGGCACGTGTGGATTAAACCGTTAAAATTCGCTTTTCCAAACTGCGCTATAGGATGGGGGATATGGACAACTATGTTAGTAGTTGTGTGTGTTTCGAGGAGAGCCCAGCGGACAGCGAGGCACATCAGTCACAAGCGAACCTTTTGAACTGTGTGGACGTTTTGTTTTCTTTGGTGTCGGTAGATAGGTTTCCTTATTTTAACTGGCTGCTTTTTTGCTTTTGAGTATTTACTACTAGAACAATAAGGTTAGGGACACTACAGTTTCCTTTGCAGCATACGCCCTAAAATCATACTTCGTGAACGCGCCACATGCGCGGACTTCTTTTTTCTTGTTTATTTCCGACAAGGCGGATAGCGACGAGAAGCGCACCACGTCATCATCATCATCACCACCACCACCACCACCACCATCATCATCATCATCATCATCATCATCATCATCATCATCATCATCATCATCATCATCATCATCATCATCACCACTTTGATTGCGCCCACTGCAGGGAAAAGGCCTTTCCCATGATCCGTCAATCAACCCGGTCTTGTGCTTTCTGCTGCCACGTTATACCTGCGAATTTTTTAATCAAATCGGCCAACCCAACTTTCTGCCCCCCCCCCCCCCTCGTGCATTTGCCTTCTCTGGAAATCCTGTCAGCTCCCCTAACGACCAGTGGTTATCCTGCCTACGCGCCACGTGCCCGGCCCATGTCTATTTTTTTTCCTTCATTTCAACTATGATATCCTTGACCTCGGTTCGTTCCCCGATCCACTCGGCTCTCTTCTTGTCTTTTAAGGTTACACACATCATTTTCGTTTCCATCGCTGGCTACGTCGTCCTCAATTTAAGCTGAAGCTTTTTTTTCAGCCTCCATGTTTATGCTCCGTAGGTAAGTTCCGGCAAGATGCAGTTGTTATATACCTTCCTCTTAAGGGATTGTGGCAATCTAACAGATATGAATAGAGAGTGCTTGCCGAATGTGCTCCACCAAATTCTTATTCTTCTAGGTATTTCAATCTCGTGGTTCGGCTCCGCGGTTAGTACCTGTCTTAAGTAGACATATTCCTCTACAAGTTCCAGCACATCTCTATCTATCGCAAAGCACTGTTTCCTGGCGAGACTGTTGCACAATACTTTAGGTTTGTGCATACTAATTTTCAGACCTACGCTTCTGCTTTCCGTGTTCAGTTTCGTCCTTTGACTTACTCGTCAATGCAATGTTGTCAGTGAATCGCAGGTTACTCAGATACTCTCCATTAACTCTTATCTCTAACTGCTCCCAATATAGGGCCCTGAAAACCTTCTGTAAACACGAGGTGAACAGCATTGGAGAGATCGAGTCTCCCTGCCTTAGACTCTTCTTTTTTCGAATTCTGTCAGTTTCATTATGGAAGGCTATGGTGGCTGTGGATCCACTGCAGATTTCTTTGAGTGTGTTTACGTAGGATTCGTCGCTGCCCTAATTACGCAGTGGCTGCATCACGGCTGATGTCTCGATTGAGTCAAACACCTTCACACAATCTATGAAAGCTATGTATAGGGTTTGGTTGCATTCCGCGCGTATCTCTATCACTCGATTGATTGCATGAATATTAGTACTCCTTTCGATGACGCCAACGACTTCATAAGAGACGTCGTTCTCCGCTATGATGCCCGACCTGTTATCACAGATTATGTTACAGCCTACACGGCGCAGTCGCTCCGTGATATCTTGCAGCTAAGTGGTACACCACACACCGAACTGCTACAGCGTACCACCCGCAGAACATTGAGTTAAACGAGGGCCTCAGTGGAACAATTGCCAATATGCTTTCGATGTATGTAGTCTTGGACCAGAAGCATTTGGACGAAGTTCTACCATACGTAAGATTTTACTACAACACGGATCTCTAGAAAACCACCGTATTTGCATCTGCTATTGTCTCGTTTATGGCCACAATGTCACTATGATGCTTGACGTAATGCTCCGGCCGACTCCGTCTGCCATCACCTCTCAGGAAACAAAAGTCTTCGTTAAGCGTAACGAACGCATTTTGTATCGTCATGACCAAGATTCTCGCCATCACAGAGCGGGGGCGCAAAACACGGGTGATCTGGTCTGTTTTTCGACGGCAATACGATGACGAAGCCGCTCAGAAATATTGTTGCGCGGGTATTTGGGATTCTGCCGCGTTCCGCATCACATTGGCAAAGTCATCTACGAAGTTGCGCCAACGGAAACATCACGCGGCTCTCGTCTACCACATTCATCCGATGTGGTTCATGTTGCCAGGATGAAACCGCTCCGACTGCAACCTACAACGTTTGGGGTGGCGCACCTGCAGTCGAGCCCATAGTGTCTCTTTTTGTCGTTTCCCTTTACTATTCAAGTCGTCGCAAACTTTCTTGGCTCAGCTTGAATTTTTGTAATGCCACGCGCTTGTGGCAATACAGGTTGAGAAGGAAGAAACAGGCGGTTGCTGTGGCTGAAAGTAAACAGCCATTCCTTGCGTCTCGAGCCCTGTGTCGTTTCTTCACGCGACAATATCAAGTAGACTGTACGAAATCCTGCATGGTCATTTAGTTTATTGAACTCTAATGTCGCCCCGATTCAATTATCTGTTTGTTTTGTAAATAGTTTGTAGCGAACGGACGGTAAGCTGATCGGTCTGATAATTATTGGAGTTAGCATCTCAAAACCACCTTATGCTTATGAGAGACGCCGTAGTGGAGAGCTTAGGAAATTTCGACCACCTGGGGTTCTTTAACGAGCACCTAAATCTGAACACACGGGCCTCAAGCAATGTCGCCTCCATCGAAAATGCAGCCGCCACGGCCAGGATTCAATTCCGTGACCTGCGGGTCAGCAGCTTAGTGCCGTAGCCACATCATGGCGGGTTAAGCTGACCGGCCAGTAATTTTTTCGAAGTTCTTGAAGTGTCTTTCTTTTGAATTAAGATGATGTTGGCGTTCTTCCAAGACTCTGGTACCCTTCCCGTGAACAGACACTTTGTATGTAAAACAGCCAACTTTTCTGACAGAATTTTTTCGCCCCATTTCAGCAGGACCATTGTTACCTTATCTTCACCAGCAGCTTTGCCTCTTTGCATTTCTTTTAGGGCTTTCATTAATTCTTTTTTCGTTAATGATATATTGTCAAATTTTTGTAGGCTATCAATGCTTCTTGCGATATAGGCTATCAATAGGCTATAAATGATTCTTACTTCATCCTGGTTGTTTGGTTGTTTCGGCTTCTGTATAGCTCCCTGCAGGACAGCTCCACCACCACGACTGTCCTAGATATATTGCTTGTGACATTGTCTTCTTTGTCCCTAGATGCACGCATCTGATTTTTGCCTGATGACAAGTTTGTCTTCTTAGCTTTTAGGCTTTTGTCGCTTTTTACAGCCTGCTCGATTCTTTCTATGTTCTACCTTCTGATGTAGGCTACGTTACACCTATTGATTAACTTCGAAAAGTCGACTAGCTCTACTGTAGGTTGCATTTGAGGCTTTCATGCCTTGTGGTCTCAAGGAGATTTTGCGTCTCCTGGATTATTTTGCCGGTGTCCTATTTAGTGACTGTGCTTCCGATTTCCATAGCACCCTCTTCGACAATGCTATTAAGATTAACGTTCATTGCATCAACGCTAACGTCGGTTGCCTCGTTTAGAGCTGCGAATCTATTCTGAAGCGAAACTCTGAATTCCTGTATATTTCCTCTCACCGCCAGTTTATTATTTGACTTCTTGCGTATCAGTAGTTGTCTTTGCTGTTTTAAATCCAGGTGTATACGAGCTCTCGCCATTCTATTGTCTCTGCATCGGGTCTTGCCAACAACTTCTACATCCTGTACAGTGTGCCTGGGTGTGCACATAAAATGGGGTATATTTATTATTTTAGTTTCGATGGACAAAAATTTTATATTTCATTTTATTTCGCCATGATGACTGCGCGACGTCCTCTTGTGGCTGGCCCGTTTTCTGTAAAGGTATTGGAGATTCGTAAATTGTTACGTTCAGCGAACTCTACTAACAACTCCCGTGTGACATTTCTATAGAGCTGCTGCCATACTCCCCCAGTGCATGGTCTCCGGCCTGTTTCTTGCCTACGTTGGCATTAAAGTAACCCATAAGTATAGCACGTACACTGTGTCCTTACTTTGGTAATTCCTGATTTGACGCCTTCATAGAAGCGTTCAACAAAATGATGATTAGGACTCAATGTAGGCGCGTAGGCCTGTACGACCCTCATCTTGTACCGTTTGTTAAACCTAATTACCATATTTGCGATCCTCCGACTGATGCTAGAGTAATACTTTGTTTTTCCTGCGTTGTTCCTGTGCATCAGAAACCCCACACCTAGTTATTTCAACTAATACACGTTAGTTTAAGGCGTTTCTGTTCTTCAGCACTGTAGACCACTCAGGTGTCGTCCTAACTCGGCTGAGCCCTATTGCATCCCATTTATTATTATCGAATTCCTCAAATAGCACAGCTAGACAATAGCCTTACAATATACTGCTCTAGCGTTAAACATAGCCGAGTTCAAATTCGTATGGCAGCTTGTCCATACCTAGCGATTCTTAGCACGCTCCGCTGCATTGCAGGTATGACCGCCGCCTTTGATAGTTGCTTCGCAGACGCTGGAGACGGATGGTCGACACTTAATATGTGCGTTATTGTGAGAGGCAGTGGCCAAGTACTGAACTAGGCTGGCCAATACTGCTTTTGTGAGGAAGTGCATTGTAGGCAGGTGGTCGCCAGTGAGGCCGCACCCCAGACCTTTTTTACAGCGAAAACTGTTATGAGATAAGAACACGGATCGCGCGCGGCGCCGTAGTTGTCCGCCGTCGCCGGTGATCGTGTCTGTAACTAGCATCGGACGAAGAAAAAACTTAGTCAATAAAAACCCCGATGACATAATGGGATAGATACCCGGGCTCCCTGCGTGCCAGCGCAGCATTCTACCACGGAGCCATGCCAGTGCTTGGAACTCGTTTCCAAACTGGCCTTAGGCAGGTTTGCTGTATGGAAAGAAATCGCGTTAATATGAGCAATAAAAAGTTTTAGATCATCACAGGAACAGCCAAGCATCAGAAAATGAGAATTGCACAACGAATGCGTCGTCTACTGCTCTGACACATTAGAAAAGCTGTTCTTGATCACCTACTAACTGTGGCTCATAGACGTTTCAGGTTTAATTATTCATCTTCGTCAGCCACTGCATCGAAAATTGCGCAAAATTCCTAATAAGTGTGTAGCGCACACCACGCTTCTCCAAAAAATGATGAAGGATAGTTTAGTGGATGCTGGCCTACTACACAAAAGTTACGATTATTTATGGCGTATTGTGGGTACCTAGCAGTGTGCTTGTAGCAGTTACCGAAAAAGAGTTTAGAAAAGGCTCTGAGAGGCCGCTCTTCTATCATTCGCTGTGAAAGCGCTGCGCGTTCCATGCAGGCCTGGTTTTTTTTCTTTTCCGACGTGTTGTTGGCATGAACACCAAACACTTGTCTTTCATTTTCCCTGTTTCTCATGCGATAACCATGAGAGCTGCTCGACTGAGAAACTTCCCGACGGTTTTAGACAGCAAGCCCAACAGGTCCAAGTCTAAAGGACGAGAGCGGCGGCTCAGACTTGTGCTGTCCCCGACGGAGAGCATCAATGATCAGGGACCACCTACACGGCCCCAGAATCTCCCGATTTCAAGTGAACTTTCCTTTTGTTTTCACCTCCGACTGCGCAATGGGGAACATGAGGTTTTACAGGGACAGTGCCTAAATTGCAGCATTTCTTATTCTAGTTTCCTCCCAGTTACATCCGGCGTCCTCCAAAGATCTGTACTCACACCCCTCTTTCCACATTCATATCTTCCAGTATCCATTTATTTGCCGCATACTGTGTCATCTATCACAGAGCATCGCACTAAAAATTCTGACCAAACAGTACTGAATTCCAGCTGGACCTTAATCGTCTACAACAGTAGTGCAATCTTTGGTGAATTAAGGTTATTCCCAACACACGCAAACTTATTTTATTTCAACGCCAGCGAAACCCTTTATCATTCTCATACCGATATAATTTCACTGTTAAACAATTTTCACCATATAAATACCTAGGCGGCACCTTATCATTTAAACTTTCCTGGAACATGTATATAAACAAGATATTAGATCATCCGCGAACATATCCTTCGGTTTTCTAAAGCGTCATTTACTTCATGTACCACTAAACATAAAAGTTCTCGCGCACTAATTTCTCACTAGAATAGGCAACAACCATCTAGAGCCCACACCTGGTATACATAATAAACGATCTTGAATCTGTACAAAATCGTGCCACTATGTTTATTCATTACTTATATTGATACGACATAAATATATTACCTTAAAACGTGAAATTGATCTTGTCATTCTTCCTGTACCTCATCGCATCACCTGTCTTTGTTTACTTCCCAAATCTTATCACAGTTTCCTAACTCAAGCACCTCACATCATTCGATTGATGGGCGAATCACTTCGCGTCGCCCATCTTTACTCAGTCACAAGCACGTACTCGCACAACTACTTTGCAGCCTTTTTTTTTTTTTTTTGGCGCCGCAGTGGAATGGAACGGCCTCCCGCATTACTATGCAGCCATCACGTGTTCGTCTACTTTGAGCGCTACATAAATGCATACGCTTCGCCATGAAGATCACTCTTTCTAACCCACATTTATCAATCCATCCTTTATGTATTAATTCCTAACCTCGGTCTTCAAGGTACCAAAGTGAAAAAGTGAAATGAAGCGAAATAGCAAGACCACTCAAACCCAAACACGTGTGTGATTTATCCTTGTGGGATAATATAAAACTGACACATTTTCATTCTCATATTTGTAGAACTATGCAACAAAGTAAATTATAATCCCCAATTCACAGTGTTTCCGTGCTTAAAACTCTCGAAGCATTTTTAGTTACGCGAGGATCTGCTAGCTTTTCAATGGATTTGGCAGTTTAACGACCGGCGCTAAACAGCGATCATGCCGGGTTTGAATTGTATGTCCAGATAAACTTTTCTTCTCAAAAGCACGTTTTTCTCAGCAGTCGCCATCACTTTAATCAGTCGGTTTGCACAAAACTAGTCCATGACAGTTTTTCTCTCCCATGAAGTGTACACCTCCTCTCATTTTTACAAAAATCTGACTCGACATGCTATTCTCGTACTGAGCTTTTGTGAAAATATATAGATAAGTTCTATTTGAAGGAGCTCTTGCTGTAACTTTTTTGTTTTTTGCTTATTTTACAGCAGGTGCCCACGAAACATGCGAAATCTTCAATAAGAATGCGAAATTGAGGCTGAGTGATCATCGTTTCAATATATCTGTGGGGTCCTCTCCAGCCGAACGCTGGTATACTTTTAACTTGACAAATGGAACATTGCATACTGTCAACGCGGAAGCGAAGCACGCAAGTTGTGTTGGGGGTGGAAAAAAGTACTACATTTCAGTTGTGGGCTGGTACGCCAACTACACAGGAACAGTTACTAATATGTCAGGATGGTTCGACCACTTTAACGTCACTGTTACTCTGGATCAGTATACCTCTCCACCAAATCCCGCAGAGATCACCGTATCTTTAAGAGATGAGGGAAGTCTCCCTGGTAAGTGTCATTGAATTTTTTATACCTAATAACGGCGTATTTACGCCACAACGCAATAATGAAGCATTTTACGGAGTGTTATTGCGAGCAATGCGCGAATAACAATAGTTAATGCTTAAGTGTCTTTGAAATTTATAGGAAATGATGACAAATCTCTAGTACCTTTGGTACTGTGATTGTGAATTTTTTAAATTAAAATGACGGGTTGAGAATGATTTTAGAGCATTGTTATGTGTTAAGTGACGTGATGAGATTGCGAAAAAAAAAAACAAGCCAGGCCTGCGCAGAACGCACGGCACTGTTGCAGCGAAAGCTAGACGAGCGTCCTTTCACAACCTTTTCTAAACACTCCTTGGGTAACTGGTACAATATCTCTGCTGCGCCATAAATATTCACAATTTTTTACAGTAAGCCAGAATTCACTATACATGGTATCCTTCATCATTCTTTAGAGAAGCGTGGTATCTGCTACACACATGTTACGAGTTTTGTGCAATAAGTTTATGCAGTGGCTGACGACGATAAAGAATTATGTCTGAAGTGGGTATGCGCCACAGTTAATAGGTGATCGAAAGGAAATTTTCTAATGAGTTGGAGCATTCGAAGACCCACTCTTTACGCAATTCACACTCTATGACGCCTGGCTGTTCTTTTGAAGTTCTAAAATGGTTTAGTACTCCTATTACGTGATTTATTTCCCGACATCAAGCCCGCCTAAAGCCAGTTCAGAGTCACGTTCAAAGCACTGGCCCAGCTGAGCGGTAGAATGCTGGGCTCACATACCGCAGACTCGGTTTTTCATACCATTGTGTCAGTAGTGTTTTATTGCGATAGCAATTGTATGGACACTCTTGGCTAGATTTTGCCGCCGCAGTAAGCGTTGAAGTTGACATTGGTGTCACCGTCACTCACCATATATGTATACGTATTTTTCAATTAAGAATAAATGATCAAACTTAGGTTGGCTAGAAATTGCTCTCGATTGCTGCCAAGTATATATATATATATATATATATATATATATATATATATATATATATATATATATATATATATATATATATATATATTGTGGGCATTTGTAACTTACATCGTCCTCATCCCTGCATAATCACAATCACCATCATCTGCTTGTCCCTTTGCCCTCATTGCCACTCTGGGTCATCATCATCGTCATCGTCTGTGTGCTGGCTCTGCCCGTTCGTTTTGCGAGGTCTTTCCTCAATTAAACGCTGTCGCAGCCAAGACTACGAAGACTTCATACGTGGTGGAGGTGGATTTTCGGTCCTCTGACCTCCCGCAGCCCGCTATACCCCCTGGAGCTTCGTTCAGGCCGCCGCTTGCGCCCACAATCAGGCAGCATGTCCCAGACCGAGCCTGCCGGCACTGATGTCATCAACCCCGCACCGCCGCAAGCTGCCCCTCCTACTTACATACACGGACATCAGCGGGAACCCCCGCTCTTCGCTGGTCTTCGGGGAGAAGACGTAGAAGACTGGCTTGATGACTACGACCGCGTAAGTGCCGCTAATAGGTGGGACGAGGCCGCCAAACTGCGTTACGTGCCTTTTTATCTGGTCGGAGTCGCGAAGACATGGTATTTTAACCACGTCGTTGACTTACCCGACTGGGCTACCTTCCAGCAGCAGCTGCGGCACGTCTTTGGGACACCAGACATTCGATCCGCCGTCGCGAAGAGGACACTCGATACTCGCCGACAACATCCCGGTGAATCGTATACTTCATACATCGAGGATGTCCTCGCACTCTGCCGGCGTGTCAATAAATTCATGCCGGAATCGGACAAAGTGCGCCATATATTGAAAGGCATTGGGCCTGTTGCCTTTAATGCCCTCGCTGTGCAAAACCCAGCTACCATCGCTGATGTCGTGGCGACATGCCAGCGCCTTGATGCGCTGGACTCCGTCCGCCTTCAACCAGACATCGGCGACCACCACTCCACATCAGATGGCAATCTGCGTGACCTCATCCGGGACATTATACGCGAAGAATTGCGGTCCATGGGCTTCACACCTCCTACACCACGACCTACACAGCCTTCGGGAATGCCCTTACGTGACATCATCAGGGAGGAACTTACATCCCTGACTGGCTCTGCGCCCGTACAGCCATCTGCTTCTCAACCTGTATCCACGTACCCCCAAGTTGCTGCCGTGCCTCCCAGCGACGCCCACGCGACATTGCTGCGTCCATCCTACGCGTCAGTTGCTGCCGCTCCCCCGGTGAACTACTATTCCGTACCCCCTGACCCTCCGGCCCACCTGACCGCGCTATCATCTACAGGTGCCCCGAATGCCTTCTATTCCCCACCGTCGCGCTCGTCTCGCCCTGTCTGCTACTACTATGGCTATCGCGGCCACATATTTCGTTTCTGCCGAAAGCGCCAGCAAGATGAGCGTCGGAACGACGTGCGTGAACGGGATTTGTACGCCGGGGCGTCTTATCAAGGTCGGCGTTATTCGTCTCCCCCGCACCGTTCTCCATCTCCTCCTGCATCGACTGCACCACGAAACAGCCGAAACACGAGACGCCGCTCGCCTTCGCCTTTCCGCCGTTCCACTTCTCCACTTCGGCCCGCCTCATTCACCTCTGAAATTCATTCGGAAAACTAAGTGATGCAGTTTGTGGAGGAAAAACTGCATTCGGAGTTAGAACTGAAATTCCTCCATCGGGCCCGTGTAACATGGTTTCTGTGGAAGTGGAAGGAGTGCGAGTCGATGCTTTGGTGGACACAGGTGCGACATTGTCTGTCATACGTGCTGATTTGTGTGAACATTTAAGGAAAGTAATGACGCCTTACGATGGCCCCACATTAGTTGCTGCCCAGGGGAACGTCATTCGCCCTTCCGCGTTTTGTACTGTGCGTGTTTTCATCGACGGCATCCGCCATCATGTCCAGTTTGCTGTCCTGTCCCGCTGCTCTCGCCAACTAATTTTAGGGTGGGATTTTCTATCATCTGCTTCCGCGGCGATTTGTTGTGGACAACGCGTCGTTCACCTCGCTGACACCGACTACATGCTTGACGACGATAATCAGAAGCCACTTCGTCTGGTCGCTGCGAAAGACATCGAACTCCCGCCACTACAACAGCAAATTGTCAGCATTACGTCCAACGACATCTATCACGGGGATGTATTGGTCTCACCGTCACCACTTTGCGTTCCCAAAGGTATAGTTCTTCCGTCCGGTGTCGTTCGTTTTTGCAATGGCTCGGCACTTGTCACCGCTGTCAACTCTACACCGGAGAAGATCTTACTGCCACAGGGCACTACTGTGGCCCGTGTTGCTGACTTCGAGCCTGTACTCGTCACGCCACTTCAGGCCATCGCATTCAAAGAACATTGCCTCGGTGAGCATGTTTCTTCCTCCGCCTTTACCACCACTATCAGCAGCGAATTGACATATTCACAGAGGCAGCAGCTGCTCGCATTGTTACAGAAACATGCAAATTCTTTCGATATTTGCTCGTCTAAGCTGGGCCGCACTAATACTACAGCACATCGAATTCAAACTGTTGGGACATCTATTGTACACCGCCGACCCTACCGCGTGTCTCTAACTGAAAGAAAAATTATAGAAGAAAACGTTGCGGACATGCTTAAATGGGAAGTCATCCGTCCTTCATCTAGCCCTTGGTCGTCTCCTATAGTATTGGTCCGCAAAAAGGATGGCTCTGTGCGTTTTTGCGTGGACTACCGGGCGCTCAATAAGATCACACGCAAGGACGTGTACCCTATGCCACGCATTGACGACGCCCTTGATTCCCTACAAGGCGCGGAATTATTTTCAAGCATCGACTTGCGTTCTGGGTACTGGCAGATCCCCATGCATGAAGACGACAAGGAGAAAACGGCATTCGCAACCCCCGACGGGCTATATGAATTCAACGTGATGCCTTTCGGGCTCTGCAACGCACCCGCGACTTTTGAGCGCATGATAGATACCGTGCTGCGCGGCCTGAAATGGAAAAGTTGCCTTTGCTACCTGGACGACATTATTATCTTTTCGTCAACGTTTTCTGAGCACCTAGAACGATTGGATCAAGTTTTGACGTGCCTTGCCGGCGCCGGGCTTCAAATAAACACGAAGAAATGCTCTTTCGCTAGCAAATCTATCAAGGTCTTAGGACACGTCGTTAGCAAAGATGGCATCCGGCCCGACCCTGACAAGATTTCTGCAGTCCTTCACTTTCCGCGCCCCGAAAAACCAAAGGAGCTTCGCAGTTTTCTTGGCCTCGCCTCCTATTTTCGCCGGTTTATCCAGAACTTCGCTTCTATTGCTGCTCCATTACACCAACTACTTGCTTCCAACGTCCCCTTTCTGTGGTCTCAAGAATGTCAAACAGCATTCGACCTGTTGAAGCGGGCACTCACGTCTGAACCTCTGCTCTGCCACTTTGACGAAGCCGCACCAACTATCCTCCATACCGACGCTAGCGGCCTTGGTATAGGAGCCGTTCTTCTACAACGCGACAAGTCTTCCTTAGAGAAAGTTGTTGCATATGCCAGTCGCGTACTCACCGCTGCTGAAAAGAACTACACTATAACTGAGCAAGAGTGTTTGGCTGTGGTTTGGTCGGTCCAGAAGTTCCGTCCCTATTTCCACGGCCGTCACTTCACAATTGTTACGGACCACCATGCCTTATGCTGGCTTTCTACACTGAAGAACTTGTCCGGACGCTTGGGTCGGTGGATACTACGCTTGCAGGAGTACGACTTTGACATAACTTACAAGTCAGGCAGAAAACATCAAGACGCCGATGCTTTATCTCGTTGCCCGCTTCCAACTACCCATATGAGCGTTGGTGACAACTCAACCGCCACATCTACCAAAGTTCATACGCTAGCATCAATAAGGCAACCCTTTTCGGATGACGAGCCAACATTTATCTCCCGCCAGCAGTCCGATTCATACTGCAGACGCATCATGGACCACCTTTCGGGAGTTTCTCATCCACCAAACGCGCGACTTCGTCGTCAAATCCTGCACTTTAAGCTGGAAAATGGGGTTCTCTACCGCCACGTCTACCACCCTGACGGTCAGCGCTGGGTTCCTGTACTGCCACGCTCTCTTCGACTTCAGGTGCTCGAAGCCTTCCACGACGACTTGACTGCTGGTCATCTTGGTTTTAAAAAAAACTCTTGACCGCATTCGATGTCGTTATTACTGGCCTGGCCTTTCTTCTAGTGTAGCTCGGTACGTCGGTTCCTGCTACCCATGCCAGCGTCGTAAACTCCCCACGTCGGCACCTGCTGGACCTCTACAGCCACTTCCGTGCCCTTCAATGCCGTTCGAGGTTGTAGGTGTTGACCTTTACGGGCCTCTCCCTGTGACATCTGCTGGCAAACGATGGATAGTGACTGCCGTGGACCACCTGACACGCTACGCTGAGACTTCCTCTGTTATTACAGGCTCAGCTGTGGAAGTTGCAGACTTTATTCTTCACGCAATAATACTGCGTCATGGGGCTCCTCGTGTACTGCTTAGCGACCGCGGCAAAGTGTTCCTGTCACAAGTTGTAAATGAAGTACTGCGCGCTTCTGGAACTGCTCACAAGACAGCTTCAAGCTACCACCCTCAGACAAATGGTCTCACAGAAAGATTTCACCGAACCCTTGCAGACATGATAGCCGTTTACGTCCAACCCGACCACAAAAATTGGGATACTCTTTTACCATTCCTGACATTCGCTTACAACACTGCCGTTCAGTGAACAACTTGCTACTCACCGTTTTACCTCGTGTACGGACGCACCCCGACTACCTTTCTCGACGTCTCCTTCTTTAGCAGCCATGGCAATTCATGTCAGTCTTCTAGCGAAGAATACATTTCCCGCCTGGCCCAGTCTCGCCATCAGGCTCGCATCAATACTGAAGCGAGACAGCACGAGCGGAAGATCATCTATGACGAATCCCACCGCGTTGTGTCTTTCCAACCTCGTGACGAGGTGCTGCTTTTGACACCTATTCGCACTCCTGGTCTCTGTGACAAATTCCAACCACGCTTCATTGGGCCATACATTGTTTTAGAACAGACTTCGCCGGTTAATTATCGTGTGACACCACTCGTCGCCCCAACAGACCGCCGCTACCGCAGCACGGAGATTGTCCACGTTTGTCGCATGAAACCTTTCACGCGACGTTCCCCGTCACTTTGACTTACGGCGGCCAGGATGTCCGCTTCCAAGTGGGGGGAATTAGTGTGGGCATTTGTAACTTACATCGTCCTCATCCCTGCATAATCACAATCACCATCATCCGCTTGTCCCTTTGCCCTCATTGCCACTCTGGGTCATCATCATCGTCATCGTCTGTGTGCTGGCTCTGCCCGTTCGTTTTGCGAGGTCTTTTCTCAATTAAACGCTGTCGCAGCCAAGACTACGAAGACTTCATAATATATATATATATATATATATGAAAGCGCAATAAAAAAGAAAGGAAGAAAGAAGACTCCGGCACGTTTTGTCGCAGCCAAGACTACGAAGACTTCATAATATATATATATATATATATGAAAGCGCAATAAAAAAGAAAGGAAGAAAGAAGACTCCGGCACGTGGCATCAAACTTGGGTCCTCTCAATCATGAGTGCGAGGCGTTAACCACTGAGCCACCGAGGAGCACGTCCATCACCCTTCAAACGGCAAGCTATTTATAACAACCACTTACCGCTGCTCATGGGCATTTAGGAGGGAACTATCGTGTTTTCGGCATTGCCAGCAAGATGACGCAATGAGCGCGCGTTGCCACATCACGCAGCGGCGCACGCTCAGACCTTCCACGCGTACTTGGGCCCACTTAGTGGAGGACAGCGACGCTCCCTCACGCGCTCTTATCTCGCGGTGGCAGGGAGGGGAGGACCATGCGTCTTGGCTGGCCTCGGGCGTTACCTGCAACAATTCTGTTATAGTTACTGGATGCACAAGGGTGACAGGTATCATTGCAGCTTCCGTTTGCGAAAAGCGCGCGCTTTTCAGACACAGCGAAGTAACAGCGAGATGCTTATGCGCGTGCATCTGTACCTGTGAGTACGTTTCGTGCATTATTTGTGCGTGAGAAACACGGGTACTTACCGATATGCTCTCCATTCTGCGCGTGACCTTCGAATTTGTTGCTATCGCGTTCATTGCTTCGCCTTTGCGGCAAAGTTGAAACTTTTTTCTATTATTTGAAGCTTTATACCAACCAGTAGAAGGCGCACTTCACGCGCGATTCAATATGTCAGGACGACACCTAAATTCTGGAGGCACTGGCGCACTAGTGTGTCCGCCAGCAACCTCCCAGCGAAATTGTGGTCCACGGACTGCTTCGTGTGCCGCGAGGTGGTGGCGTTATGCGACGTTTTAGGTGTTTTAAGCTGTAAGCTTTTTTTCTTTAAATTCAGCTTCTGAAGTGGCTGGTTGCGCTTAGGCCGCGTGTTTCTATCACAGCTCCACCTCTTATGAATAGCTTGTCGACTTCTTCACTGCTGTAGTACAACCTAATGTGATATTTAGGGTTTCTATCTGCTTTTACGATACCTTCCTGCCCAGCGAAGAAGTCAGGTTTTTTGGGCAGCCTTCAGAAATGGCCCTGAGGCAAATATGTAGCGGTAAATTTACCTCAAAGAGGACGTAGTGCGCGAATTACGACAGTTACGCAGTACTTTCGGATATATCTGCGTTGTTTTGTAAATAAGTTGTTCAATTATCACGGATATGATTCCAGCGCACTAAAGTTCTCCAAGTCTGCAAGGAAGGCTACGCTCACCGTCCCTGTCTTGTTGTGTTGTTGTAGCGAGTGCTTCGTTCTGTCTTTGCTACAACTGAAATCATACATTGTGGTTATAAGAGGGAAAAAAAGAGGAGAAAAGTGAGCCCCGTAACGGTCTGCATGAGCGTGCGACACCTCAACAGTAGCTCACAAGGAATGGGGGTGAGGATATATATATATATATATATATATATATATATATATATATATATATATATATATATATATATATATATATATATATATATATATATATATATATATATATATATATATATATATATATATATATATATATATATATATATATAGAGAGAGAGAGAGAGAGAGAGAGAGAGAGAGAGAGAGAGAGATGCGCTAGGACAGCAAGCGACGACATATGAGAGATAGGAGAGATAGGAAAGGTGGAAACACGGTCCCAGGAGGTGGCGTAGGACCAACCCAGTCGGCCAGAGCTGCGCTGTCGTCGGAGATCGCGAGGGCACAACCGGTCCGCACGGAATCCAGCGAGCTAGTCACAACTGAAACCATCACAAAAGTTTGTTACCAGGCACTAGCTTTCAACGACGCTGCTGATGTAGGCACGCCTTTTTCAGTGCTCCCATAGTGAAGCGGGTGATAGGACTCCAAGTCCAGTAACCCCTTTCATGGTGTAGCAGGTGGTGAGACTGGCATTAGAGAAAACGTCCATATAGTTTAGGAGATAAGGATAATATTTTACTCCACGGGGCTATACATAATTAGCAATATTTGTTACTAGGATCGCTGCATATTCTCATATTTATAGTTGCCACCTTTTAGGGGGAATCTGAAAAAAAAAACATGACAATTTTTGGTGACTTTTCGCACTGCGAAAAGTCACCAAAAATGACCTCTTGAGACTGCGAGAGGGGCCAGTGCCAAAGAGGAAACGCCGCTCCTTCGGTCCGTCACAATAGATTTTTGTGAAACAAAAAGATTTTATTTTCTTTTTCAATGGTGATCACCCTGATATTTTGCTGAATATCATTTTTGTGGCAGCAGCACACACTCTCCTAATAACTACGTGTCTATGAAGACAGATGTTTGAAAGAGTACAAATAGAGTGACTGCAGAAACTCTGCAAATGAGTAGTAACAGTTTCTCTGCATATTCTACATACTGTGTGTGTGTGCGTGCGTGTGTGTGTAAATAAATAAAGAATGAATACAATTGAAGTTATTTATTTCGTCTGTTCATTAGTTCATCAACTTTGCTTTTATAGATCGACCACACGTTCGGTAGCGCACAGTCTTTGACTTTCTCGTGGAGGAAATGGCCCACAGAGAAATGCCCAAACGCACTTCACGCGTAATAGATTATGAACTTGTTTGCAGCGCAACACCAAAAACACAGGACAGGAAATGAGCAAAAGATAAAGAAAAGACAGCGCTGACTCCCATTTATCTTTTGCTCCGTCCCTATCCAGTGTTTCTGGTGCTGCGCTGTAAACAAGTTCATGATGAATCCCAACGAACTGGCCCAACTTACCGTCTTACCATAATAGATTACGTAAACCAGCGCCTTTTTTGAAGCAAAAGGCAGAATAATGCTGGGCCTCAAAGCCACCACTTTTCTAATAACGATCAAGTGTGAGGCCCACAGGACGGCTCTATGCTCTCCCATAGTAGAGTACCTAATACTCTAAGTACATTCTTCGCCAGCAACCTAACCAATGGGCCATCTTTTGCGACTCCAGGTCAGCCTTACAGTCACTACGGTTTGTTATGCAGCACGGGCTACATGAACAATCTGTATATCAGATAAGGCACGACTAAAACGAAGCGCTCGCGGAAGGTCACGATATTGTATTTCAGTGGTTGCCGAGTCATTGCGGAATCGTCGGCAATGACTGCGCGGATGAAGCTGCTCGATCGGCTCATGACCAAGACCAGCGGACGCCCATACCATTCTTGAGAACGGACGCTGCAAGGCTACTACAATCACTTGCTCACCGTATATCTCTCCTACAATGGAATACGCAGGGTTTTTCCAACACACACCTGTATTCGATCGACCCAAACTTGCAACTTCGTTTGCCATCCGGGTTCCCACGATGCGCTGAAACTGTACTGTGTCGCATGAGGTTGGGCGTGGCATTCACGAATTCGTACTCTCGTATCCTTGGAATGGCGAGCACTTCGGCATGCAACATCTGCGCCTGCGAGGAAACGGTTGAGCACATTCTATGTCATTGCCCAGCATACCAGACCGAACGACGTATTATGGAAGCCAAGCTCTGTCAGCTGGATTCACGGCCGCTTACAGAAGAGAAGATCCTGGGACCTTGGCCGACGGCTTCCCATACGCGCAAAGCCACGAAAGCCCTCTTTTACTTTTTAAGGACCACCAAACTTCACGACCGCTTGTGAAAGAACTGTACGAGGCCGTGCTGTGTAGTCTCGAGCTGACTATGCTTCTCTTTCTTACTCCTCTTCTTTTCTGTCTCTTTCCGTTCTATTATTCCCCTTTTCCCTCACCCCAAGTGTAGGGTAGCCAACCGAGCCAAGCTTGATTAACCTCCCTGCCTTTCCTCTCTCTCTCTCTCTCTCTCTCTCAATATATATATATATATATATATATATATATATATATATATATATATATATATATATATATATATATATATATATATATATCTAAGTCGTTACCCGCGTTTTATAAACACAGTACTCTAAATCGTTAAACACTTTTTCTAAACACACAAAATCACCGTGAATGCTTCTTCTTTTAACGGGAGAGAGAGAAAGAGAGGCTAATTAAAAAGAAAAATAGTGAAAAAAACGCTACTTTCTGCTTCGCGTAGAGGGGGCTCAGCTTAGCACCATTAGGGATGGAGGGAATGGGATGTAAATATGATAGGAAAAAAGAGGGAGAGAAGGAAAAAATGGGCATATCCCACGTACAGTTGGAATCGATGATATGGCAAGCACGAGTGAGGAAGGTTGATATGTCACTTTAAAATCATCACAACGTTACGAGGTGGAGGCAAATTATGCCGTACACGACTTCCGTGTCATGGTTATAATGTTGAGATGTGTCGTTTAGCTCCGTCATCTATTCACGTCACGTGATGACAAATTTAGTATATGTGAAGCTAGCGAAATGACCACGAGAACACCATGAACGTGGTAGGTTGTGATGTTCTTGCATGACACGCGTGCCATGATTACCATGTCACGTAACACCAAATTTGGTATATGTGGAGCTACCGAAACGGCCGCGAGTGCATCATGAAGGGCCCAATATACTCCAATGTGACGTTGATGCGCGCGCAGGCTGGGCACAGCGATGCTATACCTTAAAAAAAACGCGAGAACTCTATAAGGGCCAAACCTCATAAGCGTGAAAATGCACGCGACAGCGACGAGCGATGCGACGTAGATCATCTTCGCACGATCAGTCGCTAGCGCAGGCAAACCTCATTCACGCGACGGCTTCGGCGAGCGAATTCCACTGTTGCTGGCATGAGGCCGTCTACTCGCACCAAGAAAACCGCGTAGTGAGCGGTATGTAATTTAAAAATAAGATATATTGTCGTGCAATGGAACGAAAAGTGTTTATGAATGCCTTGCAGCACTTTTTTATATGCACATGCGTAAACATTGCGTTATTTCTTGTTGCGCATACGTGACTCGGGCAAGGTCACGTGCACTTATGTAGTCCTTGTCTTTTCCGGTTTTTCGCTATTGGCTGCTTGAGCCCAGCACTTCCGGGCGATGAGCGACGGTTTCCAAATCTGGAGAACCGAGCGATCGCGCGAAAACGAGCACGCGACACATCGCGCGAACGCTCTGCTTTGTCGCTGTCGCGGGCATCTTCGCGCTTATGAGGTTTGCTCTTAATCTCACGCCAGGCGCGACCAGCGCGACCAGCGTCCATCGGCGCGGTTCGATGGCAACCAGCGCGAAATGCGACATGCTGCGTTTCGCGCCTATGCATTACCTAGACAACATTGCGTCTTCCTCTTTTCGTGACGGAGGGGCGCCGGACGCACTGGAACGTGCATGCGTCAAAGCAACGCAGCGCGGCGCGCGCCGGCGAGTATATGGCAGGACCGGCGCCTGGCATGGCAACGCCGACGTGGCACAACGAAATGAACGCCGGTGAGCACGCACACCCTGTCACATCAACATGTATTCGCACCTTGACTGTGGCATGTAGTCATGTTGTGACATGACACGTATCTCATGTTTATCACGTTTGCACCAGTCAGGTACCTTCGTCATCTATTGGCGTCGCGTAATACCAAATTTCGCATATGTGAAGCTAGCCAAACGGCGGCGAGCGCATCATCAGTGTGGCACGTAGTCATGTTGTTACATGACACGCATGCGTGATTATCATGTTCAGATGTGTCATTGACCTGTGTGGTCCATTCGCGTCACGTAATACCGAATTCGGTACACGTGAAGCTAGCCAAACGACCGCGAGCGCATGGTGAGCGTAGCATGTAATCATTTGGTTACATGACACGCATCTCATGTTTATCATGTTTGCACCAGTCTCATACCTTCGTCATCCATTACCGTCCCGCAATACCAAATTTGCTATAAGTGAAGCTAGCGTAATGGCCACAAGAGCATCATGAGCGTGGCATGTAGTCATGTTGTTACATGACACGCATGTGATAACTTTCATGTTAGGTTCTGTCGCTTGGGTTCACCACGCAATCGTGTCATACCATACTACCAGTTTTGCAACATGCCATGTGAACGAGACCACCGCAAGAGCAGCAAGCCCATGAAATATAAATCATGACATTTATGACATACATATAATGATTTTCATGTTATTATTAGTCAAATATGCTCTTCATAGTCATGCTATGCCATAACAAGTTTGGTATCGATACCAATATCCAAACGGCCAGGAGAGCTAAAGGTCGTAGGCGACTAGATAGATAGATAGATAGATAGATAGATAGATAGATAGATAGATAGATAGATAGATAGATAGATAGATAGATAGATAGATAGATAGATAGATAGATAGATAGATAGATAGATAGATAGATAGATAGATAGATAGATAGATAGATAGATAGATAGATAGATAGATAGATAGATAGATAGATACGCTCAAAGTCACCGAAGTTCGCTAAGGAATGCTTCGCATTTAAAAATCAAAGACATGGTCAGAGAGCGTCTTGTCAGTACAGTCAGTAGAACGAAGGCGGCGAGGTCCGCCCACGCAGAGAATTCGTGGAAGGCTCCGGGAAGGCTTCCATCTCAGAGCGCGCGGGAAAGAAAAGGATGTCTTCCACCGATGTCGCAGGTACACCGAGCAGACGATAGCGGCTCACCAGTACACATCGCTCTGTGGCCAGGTCAGGGCAGGAGCATTTCGTCATTGCCGCATTTTCGGCAACCTGGCGATGGCGAGCGACCCGCGGAATACATGCGTGCTGCCGGCCAGGCGCTGCGGAGACGGTGGTGGCAATGAGTTCACAACTAGAGGGGCTTTATTCACTGCCTCCCGTACGCGCCCTCGCTCGGGCAAAACGAGTGACGTCACGGTGACAGTGAGCAGGCCACGGTGGAGCAGACCTAAAATATTGCATTGGCTCAGAAGCCAGGTTGCGAACATTCAATGGCGTCGCTGACGGTGCTCCCTATGGCACGCGTGCTTGGGTGTGCCGTATATAATGGCGTAACTGACGGAGCAGGCAGTGGAGGCTTTAGCGTTCCTCGGCCGAATGATTTTTCATCTCGCCTAGACATAGAGAGAGAGAGAAAGAACGAAATTAGAGAAAGGCAGGGAGGTCAACAGGAAATGGCGGTCCCCGGTTTGCTGTCTTGTCCTAAAGAAAAGGAGAAGGAAGATGACAGTGACATCAGCAATTATAATTCCGGAATTACACAAAGAATATGCATGTCGGTTGGGCCATCTCTCCTCTTCAACAACGTCGGAGCTTGTAGTGATTTTGCTAGCCATAATCTTTAATTAACTGTCAACGACACCAAGAAAATTGGTGGTAATTTGACTCTCTGGTGGCACTCACATGAGTGGAAAATGCCACTTCAAGACACATTGATGTGCTTATAATATACGCTATACTAAAAGAGCTTTCAGAAGCTGCGAAGTTGAATCATCGAGTGGCATTTCAGTGGGTTCCCAGCAACTGCGGGATCAAGGGAAATGAAACGGCAGATGAGTTGGCGAAAACCGCTCATCATTCTACGCAAATGTGCCTCATTCTTGTATATCATTTTAATGTAAATGGTATTTTAAGAACAACAAAACGTGAATTATGCTTCTCTGTCTGGTTCACAGAAAAAACAAAGGAATCGATCCTATGTGATGTTGATCCTAGCCTTGAATGCCAATTCGACCGTGATCTCACAAGGTGTATTGACACACTCACACATCACTTAAGACTCGGAACTGTTTACATAAACTACTTCGTACTTCGTATTCAGCGTGCAACATCGTCAGCATGTTCATGCGGCCATGACGGCAAGGATATCTATCATCTCTTGCTCGATGGTCCGAAACACGACACACACCCTAGGCGACTCGAACAGTAACTCCATACGTTAGATTCCGAACGACGATTTACGTTGGATAAAATACTAGGCCCATGGCCATCTAAAACAAATGGCAAAGCAATGACGGTGCTGCAACGCTTCTTTGAAGAAACGAAGATTTGTGACCACTACTGAGCGGACTATAGTAAATGTGAGCGTGGCGACTACGTGTTTGTTCTGCCCATAGGAGAACATTTGCTCTCACCTATGTAGGATTACATGTATGTATATAGGCTATTTTATTTTTTATGTTTTATTTGTAACAATCGAGTGGAAAGGGTAGCTGTCTCTAAGAAACAGAGACGAATACTACTTGTTTTATTTTCTATTTCAATAAAAAAAACAAAAAAAAATTGCCCGCAGCTTCCCTCGGGGGAACACTGAGGAGGATGCGGACCATATAATTGGTTAACGGGGTGTTAAAGTGCGACTTACTTGGGTCGATGGCTAAATTGGTTAACGTGGTTGTGAAATGGGGTGTTAAATTGCGACTTACTTGGGTCGATGGCTAAATTGGTGAACGTGGTTGTAGGAGGGGGTGTTAAATGAGTGAACACGTACACACGTATGCGAAAGGGCGGCGCTGGTCGAAGGGACGTCGATCATTGTGTTTGTGGATTCGTTGGAATTCATTTCACCGCGACCTTGGACGTCGACGCGCCGTACAAACCAACCGACGAGCGGCAACTGAGCGAGCGAGCGCCGACCTTGAGTATATATACAGCACGACGGCGCATGCACTGTCAGCTGTTGAATGTTCTCGAAGCGCGACGCCACATGCGCGTCCACTGGAGAATCAGGAGAATTAAAGATGTCGAACGCGGTGTGTAGAGGAGGAAGGGTGCACAGATGGTGGAGGAGTGAAGCGCGCGCGGTGTGTAGAGGAGGAAGGGATGCACAGATGGTGGAAGAGTGGGCGACGGCGCGACGGCGCATGCGCGCGCGTCAGCTGTCGAATGTTCGAGAAGCGGTGCGGACGGCGCACTACAAGGCGCGAGTATAAGATGCTCCGCATCTAAAAAAGCGAAGAGCAAAGTAGACGCACGAAAGCGTATGTAAGTTTCTTGCTTAGGAAACCTTGGATTTGGTGTTCAAAAGAACAACACGACACCAACCTAACCTAACTGAATTCGTGCTCCGGTAAGAAAGATGCCGAACCAACTAGCCCAACAGCTTACCATATTCGCCCCGAGAACAGGCTACAGGGAGCAGCACCGTCACCGTGCTAGTGCGGATAAGCAGCCGGCAGCGCGCATGCCAATGCACACAACGGTGCGTTTTCTGAGCGCTGTGAGCCAACTGTCGGCGAATAAAATGCGTTGACTGCTGTCCGGTCGTAATGAATATGCCGCTCATTGCCTAACTGATGTACGAAGCTCACCGAACGTTACTTTTACTTGTGAGAGAAACGCAGTCTGCCATTAAAACGGATGTTCACGCTTGGCGACTGTCTGCGCTTTCGCACTGCAGTGTGTAACGTTTCTTGTATTTTAAAGACGATAGTCTTTCTTGGGGACTTTTGACGTAAAACATTTTGGTTCGTCTGTCTGTCTGTACATTTGTCTGTTCACTCTTAACGGCATCGAGTACTTGAAACGGCCGACCCCATCCGCAACCCTTCTTGGTGGCTGCTCACAGTTCTTGTTCATGTGAAAGTGATTCCAGCCTTGATGCGAACTGAACTGATAAAAGCTTTTCCCCGATCTCGTTTTTTCCTCTCACCACAAGAAGAAAATATTAACCCCCCCCCCAAAAAAAAATGTTTGCACGCAAACTACTGGCTTCCTGATTCTACCACTTAATAAAACGTGAGAACTCACCTGTAGACGGCGCGAAAACCCTCATTCCAGCCCGCTTTTGCAGCAAGTGTGCTGCAACAGCTTCATAAACTTATTATACTCGGAAAGAACCTCCTGTGGCAATGAAGGGAAGGCTACGGAACCAAATCGGGCGTGTGCCACCGTTAATGAATATAATCCTACAAATGCGTCTATTTTCCGCGAGAAAAAGATGAAAAATGACTGTACTTTACTTTATTCGGGAGGCTGTTTATAAGGAGACGTTGCACAAACCAAGGAGATATTATTATTTGTTTTGCTTCGTGAATGTCATTTTGCGTTTTTGCACTTTTGAAAACGTCACGCATTTTAGGTTCATCCAACAGTCCAAATGGCGTCTTCGTCTTCGAAATGCCGTTTTCGATGGAGGGCTCACCACCCTCCATCTATTCCGGCGGCTCGCCGAAGGAGCTCGCGTCGAATTTCACTTACAAATAGCTGTGTAAGCAGACGTAGCAAATTTGTGCACTGATAATATTCGAACACGGCCGGCATTCAAAAAGTGAGTCAAGCTGGACATCTTCGCACAGGACAACATGTGCTGTAGCTCCGCCCTGGTAACTTCCCCTTCATTGCCATAGAAAGTTATCCCCGATTAGAGAGCTGTAACTTGCCTTGAATGCTTTAATCTTCCCTCACATTATTCAATACTATACGACAAAGCGTATCACGTTCATGATTAATTTTGGTGCATGTGGCCACAAAGTCAGTAATTTGTTTCCCCTATTTCAGGTGCAAATGTCACCCACGTAACAGACTTTACATTGAGCGTGAGTGTAAAACCACCATTCACCGAGCTAAAAGCGTTTCCAAATAATTCAGACGCAAAGGATGTTCAAGAGAAGTTTGAAAGCAATTTGTGGGACCAAACAAAGCCAGACATTACAATAGTACTGAAGGAAAACTACACTGCATCTGTCATGAGAACATAAAACTAATTTATTGTCAACGTTGCTTCGATGCCTCTTTGCAAAACTGAGTATGGCGTTCAGGTTTGTGTGCCACTCCTAATGAAAGAGGAAGCACTACTTCAACAAGAAACTTGGAAATGGCTATGTGACCCACATGGCCTTCGACGTGGCTCTACTGCATACCACGGTTGCGCAAGGATAAGTTGCACAATATTTTCAGAAACATTGAAAAAAGCATTGAAGAAGGCTCTTATACAGTTTTTTTTTGCGTGCTATGGTACTGCCGACGTGTGAGGAATAATTATATCACCTTGACGTTTGAAACGGCTACTTGTATTCCGTAATGTTGCAGTAAAGTTTCACGAATTTGGTTGTGCTTTTATACCCCAGGGAAGAGTATTCGAGAATGAATTGCTACAGATGTGGAAATTGTTCACTCGAAATCACAAGCTTCGAGTTTTTTTTCAACCATTTGTTCATGTGGCCGTCATACTTAGTACAATAAAACTGGGTGAGAACTTCCAATAAATAAAGGCATTCTTTAAGCCTATTAACAATAAGCTGTACAATTATGTGAATTGCATAACAATTTAATTAATATTACTATGATTTAGTGCTGCAGCCACACAGTCTGTTATGTCGAACATTACCTGCTTGAAAGTAAAACCAAAAAAGCAAAATGTCTTCATAAATGAAAGTACAGTGAATAAATACTACTTGTTGCCTCATAGTTATTTACCATACAGACTACTCCCGCCTATAAGCAGGACTGTCTGCGCAACGCAAATCTAGACTTGACGGGTACCAATTGAAAAGGCGACTTATTTTTTCACAGTGATTCAATTTATAGTGACCATGAACAAGTAAGTTGTACCTGCTTCCAAGAAATACCATGGCAGTTTTTTATATAGCACGCACTGCTTAATGGCAATTAATACAGATAGTCGCAATAACCATAGGCAGCACCGTAAACAGAGAGGGAAGAGAGGTAGAGAGGGAAGACTCAGTGTACTATGAAATAATGCATCGTCAAATGTGAAAGGATTAAAAACAAAATTGCTTTCCACGTCTATTCGCTGACGTCCAGGCAGACACTCGTGGTCACGTCCGTTGGAGGATGATAACGACGACATCGTATCGCGGTCGGTCGTCACAGCTGCGTCTGACTGAAAAGCTGTTGAAACAAAGTTGAGGCGCACATTGAAATATAACGTACGGCACGTTGTTCTGCTAATTTATTTTCTTTGGTATTACATGTAATCTTGCCGTCACGTGATAGGTTTTTATGTCACTTTTTCGAGGTTTCCGCCCAGATGTGGGTAATTTTAAAAGTCGCGAAATGTGCTATGTTAGCCGCGAAATATTTACCTATCGGACATGCTTTCATATACCTGCCATTCAATAACACGGTATGCTATACTAAGAGCCATCCAAATAAGTACAATAAAATAATAGCATAGTTTTGTAACCAGACTCATTGAACGAACACAACAATAAGCATGGCTCTCTAACTCTACATTGGTGCCAAAATTACCTAAGGTCTAAGCTAGAAATAAATGAATAGTTCAGTTCATTTAAATGCACAGAAAGGAGAGAAGCTTGCTTTAAGCGCTCTCGTATTATTGCACTGAAAAAAGGTAGAGGTGCGATGCCAATATTTTAAGGCAGTTACGAGAGCAGACGTACTCCTGACTTGCCATATTCTTAGCATTGTGGAAGCGACTCTGACAGTATTCTTTTCCGAAATGTTTGATATGCGAAAAATTATTACTGGCATGCTAACGTTTTACAGAGATATTCAGAAGAAATGTTACCCATGGGAGTTCGTTATCTGAAAAGATTTGATTAAATATGGCCTCATCACATATGGTGCTCATTTTAACAGTCAAATAAATGTGTGAGTCCTCTTGTTAGCAAGTGCAATTACCTTTCTAACTCACACCCGTACAAGAGACATTACAAGTATTGAATTGGCGGTTGAAGGTAACCTTCGATTTCGGCAAGTAATATGTCAAGGGCGCTGGTAAATGATCCCTGTCCAAGGTAGGTGTAATGTACGAGAGTTTTACCAGACGTAAAGTTCCGATACTTTTTTTTACAAATAGAAAACTTTGTTTATTGTTAATTTTATATAAATGATTCGAAATATTACACTTCTGTCGACTTTTCAACATAGTTTCCTTGTTTGAACCCACATTTAAGGACGGTGCTCCAGATTTTGCATTCCCAAGTAGAAGTCTCCCGCTAACCAATTGAGGAAGTGTGTTTGCTCTGGTCGGACTTCATCGTCACTCTTGAGGCCGGTGGCGGTGAATTAGAGCCACTGGAAAGATAGTTGCTTTGTTTCGGGGGTGTAGTGAAATCCCCACGTTTCAGCGTTGTTATGATCGCAATTAAGTTGCGTAGTATGTTACGTATGCAGTACGCAAACTGTATAAACAGTTGAGCACTTGTTTTATTTCAAGATTCAAGCTGCATATGCTGTTCTCAAGGGTGCCCAATAGTTTAGAGCGCTCACGGTGAATGGCGAATGACGTTTTATTCCCCCCGGTGACAGATAAAGCTGTTGCAGTTCGAAGAGGGGAGAAACCTTAAAAAGACCAAGTGAGAGGAACCATTGAGCAAATAAACTTTCTGTCTTGTCAAAAGTATAGAAAAAACAATCAAACAAACAACAATAGTGTGGCTCTATTCTTTTCTCTGTGCCACTTCAACGATCAACTGGAAAGGTGTCAATGGTAACTAAACTAAAACTCAGCCCGAACATAAGTATCTTCAATAAGGCCTACATAGTCTCTACTTACCATAGTTCGACTCTCGAGTTAATTTCCCTCTTCACGGAGACCGTAAAAATGCGATTTTCTTCACTCCTCTGTCTGCGCACGGGACAGCTTTATGCTCTCCCATAATGGAGTAGCTAGTACTCAAAATCGTTAACCACTTTTTCTAAACGCAATCTTTGCCAAATTAGCTTTGGTTAATAAAAATTTCCAAACATAACCAGACGAAAAAAGCCCTATACCATCAAAGTATCACAGACGCAGCTGTGCCATGTTGCTTTGTGTGGCGTGAAGCCTGAAGCGTACCTTTATTCACCATCCGACAAGCTGGTTGAAGCGCACGACAACAGAGAGTACACGACAACACTAACACACTGCGTGGAGCAGCTAGAGTAGTGCCGGCAATAAACTAACATGGCAGCATAGGTTCACGGTGGTTCCTCGCGCGTTAAAAGTGGAAGATTTCGTCGTGAGCTGTGTGGTTCCTAATTAATAAACCGACCCTTGTGTTTGCGCAGCTGTTTTCTTGAAGTTCTCAGATACATGGCTTAGCATGTGTGGCTGGACAAACAGATGATATCAATAATAAAGACAAAATGTAGTCGATGTATTCTTCTCAGCTTAGGATGAGGGAAAGTGATAGCTGATTTCACCATTTATTTACGGAGGTCAGGAACAGTGGTCAAGCATCAAGCACGAGTTGTCATGAAAACGTGCAATCACGTTTTCATGTTGGTTAAGCATCAGAATTATCGGTAGTTACCCATAAAAAAGGTAAATACGTCATCCAGGAGACGCGTGACTATCATATATAGTAACACCATGTTAGTTGCACGGGCCAAAGATACGGAGTTCACGTTCTCCAGTCATAATGCACGTATAAACATAACTTGCGCACCTTTAGCTTCTATCCTAATGCAACCAGCATATGACATCGAGTACAGTTTGTGTCGATACACAAGACGTCGCAGCGGAGAAGATAGTGATTTGTGCACCACGATCTTAGTATTACAAAAAATTGCTTGAATGCGTGAGACATTTAAGGATATAGCGAATGGGCGGTGTTCTGTTCCTGCTTCATGTATATACACGCACCATGACCTTCTGAGACACGAAAAGATCAGGGTAAATTGATTTTGGCTGTCATACCAGCTGTCACCTTGATTACAGCTTCATATTTTTTATGTATAAACTTAGTATCAAGAATTGCTTTTTTCGTTTGTATGTGGCAACGATGCTAACCAGAGGAGGCGGGTCAGTTAGTACGTACGACCTTGAGTCCAGAAGACAGCAGTTATACCATGATTTTTATAAGTGTTCATTGACAATGACTTACGATATAAACAAGCAGGCTCCGCCAACACGTCATAACCAGCAACAACGCTCTACGTGCTTACTCGAAGCACGGGCAAAAAAAGGAAAAGAATCTGCCGCACAGGCACGGTGTCCTTCGATTTCTTGCTGTAGTTTACGCGAGCTGAATGACAAGCTCGCCCTTGTAATTATGAACAGATTTTCACTCCATAATAACGAACATTAGCTGTCAAAGCCCTGGTCGATAAGCATCCTAAAGAGGCCTGAAAAAACTTGTTGACTTCTACTTGATTGGTATTCCATCACTTTCATAGTAGTACACTTAACAGCAGGCAACGCCATGCGAATGATGGTCTCGGTTCACATCACATTGATGCAAGCTGCAAACAAAAATTGTGAGTCGCCCATGCATTCAGCAAGGTGAACAGCATAGCACTGACGCGACGAGGGCATGCACACCGCCCCAGACCTGAAAACAACGTGGTGAATACGCTCGACAGGGTGCTGTCCTTATGAAGAGATGAAAGCTAATGTTACCAATAGTGAACAGCAGTGTGCAAAAACACACGAAAGACGAACGATCACGAGGGGACATAGGGCTACGCCACATTTTTATCAGTTTTATTCCGTGTGCTCATTTGCAACAGTGTTCTGAATTATTGACTATCAACAGGCACATTTGACATTCATTGACTACCCACAGGTTTGCCATTTTGAACTAATGTCAGGTCGGCGCTAATGAAAATAGTACAAGGTGGCATGTTAAACGCAGTGATAAGGTAACCAACACTACAACTGTAGTCCTTGCTACTATTTATTGTTTGTGGAAATAACAATAATCTGAAGAGTACGTGAAGCACATGTGAATCTTATTACACTGTATACACTGAGCACTAATCCTCACGCAGTCAGTAATTCCAAGGCACATAAGCCCGCTAGAAATTTTCATTGGAAATCTTGTTACTGTCACACCTGACGTGGTAGTGAGACCCAAACTTATTACAGCGGTTCTTTCGAACTTTGAAGACTAGTTATAAACCTTACTTTTTGTTATAAAGCAGACACTAGCAATAACTCCAGTAACACATTAAGTAGATGCTAGCTACTGTTTCGGAATGCGACTTCTTACTTGAACATTTTCTGTTTTCGGTAAGGTAGTCCTGTTGCTCGACGGACGATTTTAATCTGAACAGATTTCACTGAAGGTTGGTAACGATACCGGGTAGGTACGGTGTGACTATAGCATCTGTCCGGTTTCAGGTCTACGCGTCGACGTAGGCGGGGAGTTATGTTCGTAAGCCTTTTCTGCCGTGAGTAGCGCCCCGCCAGAGTTCTCTCGAGGACGCAAACTGCGGATGCCACCATTAATCCAAGAAACCACATCCAGAACAAAGCCTTGCAGTTGCCCAGTGTCAGTACTTGCGAGGGGTCCGGGGGCAGCACTGGGTCAGCGTGAAAGTATTTCTTCCTAAGGTGCTCGATCAAACCGTGAGACCACAGCTGAAGGATCCTGCGATAGATGCCATGGTAAAAAATTGTGAGAGATTTTTTCCAATAAAGAATTTAACCATCGCCGACATTAATTGTCCACCTAATGTGTCACTGGCATAGAGAGACCCATTCAAAAAGCCCCTCACCAGGCCACATAGGGAATTTTAGTTATGCACAAATGCTTGTTACGTTACCCGTACAGAGAGAACTTCACCGTATAAAATTTTCAAAATCATTTGTAACAAGCGCATACATAAAATGATCCAGAGGCGGTGAGCAATGATGAAGTGAGGCGGTGAGATCGATGCATTTTAATGTATGCGAAACGCTAGAAGTCCGTGTCCTGTGTGACGTCAGTGCACGTTAGAGAACAACAGATCGTCGAAATTCTTACATTTGTCCGCTGCGACATGGCTCATAGTCATTTAGTAGTTTTGACACGTAAGAAGCTCTTATAATATTATCTGTCATGTCAAAGTGAAATGTACGTGATGTACGTGTCTCAACTCGTTACGCAAAATAAAGATAAGAAAAATGAATAAGGCGTCACAGAAGAAAAACACGTCATGACATGTGCGAGACACGCCTTATTATTCCTCTGGCGTTTATTTTGCGCAGCGCGGCACCGACACTCAACATTGTTACGATTTTAGTTTTGCAGCTATCGCTGATCCTTATTAAGCAATATTTACGAAAAAATAACCAATGTAGCAACCGACCGTCAAGCAGCGTGGTATATGCGTTACAAGCGGCCACTACCTGTTTCCCGGCTCGTGGCGACAGGTGTTGGTGTCAGCAAGTGTGGACCTGTAAAACTTGATTCACAGGTGTCAATATCTACGCAGAACGACATAGTGTTATAGGTCACCCCTGCATCTCAGAGCGTGGTGCACACGGGAAAGTAAACGAACTCATTTATAAGTTTGAATGATTTTGGAGGGAAGTTGCGCAGTATATATCTGCAGACACGAACATGAGTCTGCAAAGTAGGCATTGCGCATGTCAGCCGAAGATGTCGGGAACTTCTGAGGGGCCCGTTAGGGTAATTCAGACCTGAGTATCAAGAATGTGTATTACAACGCATGACATATTACCAACCACTATTTAAGCTGAAGAATTTTATGAACTTTAACCTAAATGATTTACTTCTGTGCTTTAGAAATGTATTTATGGGAGGCGCTTTGTAGGATGAGTAAAAATAAAACTCTGCACATAAAATATTTGCACAACATACAGTATTAGTGCGTTTCGCTAGCCTTGGCAAGCAAATGAGATGAAAAAAAAAACTACTCCAAATGGTATAAACTTAATGGCTTTTCTACCAGATATTCAGCAAGTTGGTCCCATATGTGAAGACTACCGGCTAGATTTTAGGCAAATGCCTATTTTGTTCATTGCGTTCCTATTATGCCATTTTGATAAACTAGCAAGAATTAAAGAGTAAGAAGGCCTGTTATAGTGTTTATATGGTGCTTATAAATGCCTATTTTTCAATTTTGTACCTAAACGCCCATAAAGACCTATAAATGCCTACTTCAATAATTGGTGCATAAATGAAGAATACTTCACCCATAATTTTGTTTTCGAGTACTTTTGTAGACCGTTATATATATGTTACCGGGCAAAACTGGCTTTTTCTAACTGTAAGGGGAGCAGCCAAGTTCTTTAGTTCAACGGGCTTCCAAAAAGCAACCGCTAACAGCATTCAAATGGTACACGCCAGCCCCCCCCTCCCCCTCCACCTCCACCGTATTGACAAGGCGCGAGCGGTGAGAAGAAGCGGGGGAATAGAGGAAAAAGTGCTATTTTTGGCACCCCTAAATGGGAGTGCGTTCAAGCGTATACAGTGGAAAGGCGAGAGGAAATTAAAGGTGGGAAGTTAATGCGAGGCTAAATAACCCCCCTGCCCGTTCAGCAGACACGCTATTTTCTCCTGTGCTAACCTTTGACTACCTGCCGAAAAGAAGACAAACTCAGGAGCGTGTTCACTCGACGGTGGACACTTGATTAACTCACCACGCTGAGCAATTAGAGCAGAGATCGCATCTTGCAAACTGTGGGGGAGTGAGGATGATTGCATGGCTATGCTGAACCATTGGCATCATTGTGCCATCAAAAACTAAAACAATTCTGTTTCCTTTCCTGTCGTAAGTACACCACGCAATTTTTCTTCGAAAATTTAACTTATCAAAAAAAAACCTGTTGTGCCTATATTTCGAACTTTCGGGTCCCAAAACTGTGTTTCGCTCGCTATTATTCACATTTAAAACGCAATTTTCAGTGCCTATGAATGCGGCATCTAGTAATGACCATCGCAGCACTCGCACATTGCTGCATCAATGCTCGTTTATGAATTGTTTTTAGGGGCGACGCTCCTCATGGCGTGGCTTGTGTGACCCATTGTCGTATGTAACCACCGGTGGCACATGCCCGAGAGAGCGGTCCTTAGATGTCCGCTGGATGGTGGTACTTGCACATGGTGAAAAGATGTGAGATAGCGGTACTTGGAGTGTTCACTAGATAGACGGACGGACGGATGAACGGACGGACGGACGGATGTATGGATGGATGGATGTATGGATGGATGGATGGATGTATGGATGGATGGATGGATGGGTGGTTGAATGGATGCATGGATGGATGGACTTACAGATGTACGGACGGAATGACAGAAGCATGGCCGCCTGAACAGATGCACGGACGGACGGACAGACAGACGAATGAATGGACGGACGCACTGACGGTCACACGGATGGACGGACGCACAGACAGACGCGCGGACGGATGTATGGACGGACGCAAGCAAAAACGGATGCACGGACGGAAGCACGGACGAACTGACGAACGCTTGCCCCCCAATCATCATTCACTTCGTGAATATGCTGTGATTTTCCTTCTTGGTTTTAGCTTTGACGCACCGTTTGGTGGGCAAATTAGCAACAACAGTTCTATAAGCATCAGAGCCAACAAATGGCGCACATGACACAAGTTTTACGGAACGGAGGAAACATAAATTCTAGCTTTTTATAAGCAACTATAGCAATAAAGACACACCAATAATGCTCGACAAGAATCCTATATTTTTATGCCTTAGTTTTCTGAAAATGCTCTTTATATACGAATATGCATAAATGTTGTTTTTCCGAAATATTATGCCCGTGTGCCCGGATGACGTCACACGGAATATGCATTTGAATTGTGGCATAAAACATGTTGTTTTTGAACAAAGAAACAATAAAAAGTAGTAATACAGGTTCAATAACCACTTAAACAAACCCGTAATTAGCAGTCAAAATAGCTCTTGCGCCCTGCAGGTAAATCTCATATCATGCTCGTTCACACGCCTGATGTGAAGACAAGGCTCTTCTCACTCAATGTGGCACCAATATCTCAAAGTGGCACCAATATCTAAGACAGGTAGAGTCCGGGGCGAAAATAGACGTAGCTGCGAGGGCCGAGCCAATTATTGATTGGTTGATATGTAGGGTTTAACGTCCTGAAACCACCATATGATTATGAGAGACGCCGTAGTGGAGGGCTCCGAAAATTTCGACCACTTGGGGTTTTTTAACGTGCACTCAAATCTGAGCACACGGGCCTACAGCATTTCCGCCCCCATCGGATATGCAGCCGCCACAGCCGGGATTTGATCCCGCGACCTGCGGGTCAGTAGCCGAGTACCTTAGCTACTAGACCACCGCGGCGGGGCAGTTGTTAATTCATGGCCGTCTAGTTTATACCTATGCTTGCTTTTCGACAGTCCTCTGTGTTTCATCTGCGTGGTGCAAGTGTCCGGCTGGCTGTAGTTCGTATGACATTTAAATTTATTTTACCTCAGTCACTTCTCCGCCATTGCAATGAAACCATGCCTTTTACTTGTCATGTCTATCTATTGTACCTCTAATGCCGATGACAACGGCAACGACCACGACGCTCAACGCAGGAGCGGGTACCTAAGAACTGTGCTCTAAATGATACGTTTTAGATCGTCAATAGACTAGCCACCAAATGGTACGGTGACAAGTTTTTGGTACTGTATTCCCTTTGGTTGGAAAGCTGGAGAATGTGGTACTCCAGAAAGCTACTCAGCCATGGCATGTCTCCACTGTTTTTGAAACAGTACCAAAGTGCACTGGTTTAAGGAGAGAGTTTAACAGGTACTGACAGCAAGAAAGGCTATTGCATGGTAGAAGGGGAACGGAGTATGTGCGAGAAAAACGTTCAAGAGCTAAAGGTTGAATCACCAAAATGTTATACAGACTTGATATTTCAGTTGACAAAGTTACCTAGCCTGCGGTTGGCCGCAGGTTAAGTAAACTGGAGCCTGAACGGTCATGTTCCAGAGCACGTGAACAATATTTGACAGTAAGAAATACTTGGCAGCAATATGCCTCACTTCTACAGATAGGCGATCGCAGGTGAAACCTTGTTCTGAACGTTATTCTCGAAACACAAACGAAGTATGCGAAGGCGGGATATTTAAGGTCACAGATACCGCGTTCCTGAAGGCTAGGCGCACATTGCTTTACCCTCTCTTAGCTGCTGAGTCATCATTCGAGGACACAGAGAACGCAGTACTTCATCGCAGAGGTCTTCGATGAGCTGTCAAGACCACGACATCACTAGTTTTCTGATTTTGAAAGTTGTCGCAGATTTCTGCACACCAGAGAATCTATCTGCGACGTATATATATCTGTGTTTGCACCAAGCTGGTGGCATATAAAAATAACAAATAATTAGGAAGGAATAAGTCTCCAATATTATCTCATTTGAAAGGCACCAGGAAACATGCGTGTTTGCTTTAAACTGGTCTCATTCGGTGCGCCACGTTTATTAACGGCACAAGCATCGAGATTAGTTTCAGATTGTTTTTCCTAATTGGCTTTTCGCTAGCCTCTTTTGTGAACATGCACCCTTCATTGTTGATTTACATTTTTGTTTTACTTATACCCGTTATACCTTCGCGTGGTACTGTTTATTTCCGTGCCATTTTTCTTTCCTGTTTTCTTTTTTGCTCTACGGGTGAGCATAGCACATGCTTAGTTCCCACGATATATACCGCAACGCAATTCTTACCGGCTGCGTGCGTGTTTTTTTTTTTCTGGCGGCACTTTTATGGCTTACATTCTTCAACACACAGTTATAGATGTGCAAGTCGACAGTTTATGATTTCATCGTTCAAGTATATTGCTTTTACGAACAGCAATAATTTTAGTACGTGTGTACTGGTGTTGTAATTAACTTTCTTTTCATAATTACGAAGCCTCACTAACATCATTTCTCCTGTTTGTACAGTTAGCTCCTAAAAACTCTAGCGAACAGAGCGATTCTTCTTGCTAAGCAGCAAGCGGTGTTTCTTAGACTAACTGGGGCAACATATACGTTACCAACAATCTATCTAAATACTGAACAAATACATTCAAGCAAAACTGCGATTCAGCCTAGTTGGAACATACCTATCTTGAAATGTTTGCGCAGGCAAACGGGGAAACAGAAGAGACAAACCAACAGGCGCACGTTTGTTTGTCTCTTATGTGTCCCCGTTTGTCTCCGCAAATATTTCAAGATGGACAAGTACAGTGCTTTTTCTTTGATGATCTTGAATGTGTAAAAACTACGAGCCGTGCATCTGGCAGTAAAAAAATGCCTATTTATACGAAAGCTTTTTAAGCTACATTATGTGAAACATTCTTTATGCGAAGGCATCAAACAGAATTATCAGCGAGAAATATGTCATATGTAACACCTTAACGCCTACTAAACTTGCATGTGCTGCTCTGCCACATCGCGTGCAGTCTAGATGGTATTTAAGAACGTTTTGCTGGGCGAGCTGGTGCATGTATATGGTATGTATCGTTGCGCATGCAATCGGAAAACACAGTAGGGAAATAAGCATAAACAGAAAGAGCACAAACTATCAGCTGGTTTTATTCCTTTGGTCGATGCCCGGCTGCAGCGGCTGCTTTTCCGTGGAGACGGAATTGCTGTAGGCCCGTGTGCTCAGATTTGGGTGCACGTTATATAACCCCAGGTGGTCAAAATTTCCGGAGCCCACCACTGCGACGTCTCCCATAATCATATGGTGGTTTTGGGACGTTAAACCCCCATATCAATCAGTCAATCCTTTGGTCGCTGTAAATAAATGCACATTTAGCACACATTCCAAAAAATTTGAAAGAATGTTGGAAGAAAGGAGGAGAAAACACACGGCAAGAATACCTCACATGAATGAAAAAAGCTGCGCAGAAAACTGCCTTCTGCGCTATACAGAGCAAACGACGTGTCACTTACACATTTGTCTCCTAATTCCATGATATACAAAACTTCTAAAAGCTCACGCCTTACTCTCTCCTTACTCCTGCCTAAAATTTATACATTTTTGAAATTTGGCTCACAACCTATACTTGTGCTGCAATGCGCGGGCAAGTTCGCCCCTTTTTTTTTTCCTCACTGAAACATCACGCTCCCCTGGGCGATCATTTATACAGCGCCCTGTGTGGCCCACGTACGAACATCCACTTGGCCGTGCGTTATGGACAGCATTGTCGTAGGTGCGTTGCTTATAAATGTGTCAAGCTTGTGATCAGCGAAGCCTTTTTAAATAACTGCGTTATTGTAAATTTTGAGGGTGCGACTTGCTCAAGTTTGAAGTTTGAAAAACAGGACCTTAACGAAAATGTACGGCGCTTTCAGAAAAAGACGTATTTCCAATCCAATTGCATTTCATGGAAAGTGCGTTTACTTTCATTCGCACTCTGTACCTCGGAGCTTTGTCACCATTTCATTCCCATTCTGTTCCGAGGTCGCGAAAATGGTAATTTATTCCGGATTCATTCCAATTCTACACTGGCAACTCCGCAACACTGATGCAGCGTTGGAACCACAGGCTACCATACATTTTATAGAGCTCGATGGGGTGTTGATTGAATGCCATCCGTAGTTGATTACAAAAGTTCTTGGATCGGATTTTGGAGAAACCAGCCGACGCCAAGTGATGCTTCTTCCACCCCCTTTAGTTAAACGAATTTTTTCCTGCACCACTGCGTCGCAACCAATCTTTTCGTGGCCTTATCCTCACAGTGACGTACAGCAGTAGTCACGCGTGTTTGGCTGCATCTTGGTTTAGAGTGTTAATCAAAATTCGTGCAACTATATTTGTACAAGAATTTACCTCATAGCACTTGCACAGGTAAGCGATTTATAGCGTGTACTTTCCCTCACTTCTTGTTGAAGAGTGGTACCAGAGGGCTCCCCTGGCGGAGCCCGATGCACCAACGTGAGACCGCCATAGAGGTGCTTGCCACAGAGAGGCCGTTCATTCGCGCCTCCCGAATGCGTGCTCCACCAAACGCTGCCTCGGCCATCCAACCAGCGGCGTGGTGCTGTGCCACCATGCGCAGCAGATCGTCGACGGGCGTGCGGGCGCTGACCACGCGCACGACGCGCTGCCGCCACAGGGACTCGTAAGTTTTCTGTCTCTGCGCATACATTATGGTAAAAATATTTTTGTCTGACAACAGCTGAACTTTTAATGAGTAGCAACGAGCTAAAAACTGAGAGGACATCTGACTTTCGCATTAAAGAATAGGAAGTTCTCGAATAGGAGCCCCTAAAATTTGGGCCCCAAAAGAAGTGGCGTCAAGGTCACTGCATGCGCAAAACCTAAACCGCGTTTGCATTTCGGGTTGGGGGTGCTATTTCTCGAATTTAGCGGGAGCCCCAAAGCGTGCCACAGAAGTTTTGGGTCAGACAAACGTAACAGCTTCCACTGAAGAGCCCTGGGCTAAGACTAGAGTGACACAGAATAGGGGGAGTGTCCAAAGTGTGGCAGACCCTATGCGAAAAGTCATCGCTCCTTCTTGACCCAAAGTTTCCGTACGCAAACCGCTTGGGGCCCCTGATCGAAAACTCCCTAACCGCACGAAACAGCGTAACTGACACGTGCGTATCGCCTTCTGAATTGCTTGCACTGCTTCCGTTCTCGGTGTATGCTTCAACCATGAAGTAAACGCAAGACTGTACGTAAAATTTGGCGTCAAGATATTCAAGACTTACTATATTCAAGATGGCCTGGTCTTGGCAAGGACCGGTTACAGCAAGCATGCAGTTTTTGTGCTCACCTCGTTGCCACACTCGCACCTGCACACCCCTCTTCTACAAGCTTATTGTCACGCGCCCAGAGGCGTAAAGACAAGACAGGAACAGCGGAGCAGAAAGACAGAGCATGTATCTTCAAACGAAGCGCTAAAACACACACTTCTTCGTTCTCTTTGCCTTTTGCGGCTGGCTAGGGCTTGCCGGCTCACAACTCTCGGTGGCATTATTCCCCTTCCCATTAGAGCATCGACTCGGCGCTCATATACAAGAGGACAGCAGGGCCCATAAGGAAAAAAAAGGGAGAAACGATACTAATAGTGCACAGGGCATATGCAGGTGCAAAAAAATGTTGTATGGGGTTGGTCATAAGAAAAAAAAAACATTAACACAGTTCACAGTTCGTTGCAGGCCCAACGGGCAACATAAAAAAAAAGGAAATGTTTACTGCCCGGGCACAATAAGGCGAGTATCACAGCGTAAAATAAGGTTTTAGGCGGACGAATTGCACAATCTCTGTTCATGGTGAGTAACGCTGGGTCGTTGCCAAGCCTCCGTCTGGAATAACTTCATAGTTGACCTCGTTCAGCCGCCGTAATAATTTGTAGTGTCCGAAGTACTTGCTCAGGAGTTTCTCGCTGAGACCTCGCCGTCTAACGAAAGTCCAAACCCACACTTGGTCGCCAGGCTGATAGGTGACTTGTAGATGGTGGATATTGTACCTGCGGGCGTCTTTACATTGCTGCGATCTTATGTGCACGCGAGCTAGTTGACGTGCTTCCTCTGCACACCGAGTGTAATCCTCGACATCAGGAGTTAGCAGCTCGTGCTGGTCGATGTCACAAGGAATCATGGCGTCTAGCATGGTTTGCAGGTCTCGACCGTAAATGAGGCGAAAGGGTGTGAACCTTGACGTTTTCTGGGTTGAAGTGTTGTACGCAAACGTTACGTACGGCAGGATCTCGTCTTGCGTTTTATGCTGCACATCCACCTACATAGAAATCATGTCCGCCAGCGTTTTGTTTAGGCTTTCTGTCATGCCGTTACTGTGGGGTGGTAAGTGGTTGTCTTACGGTAGTTCGTGTAACAGAGCTTGAAGATATCGCCCAACAGTTTTGCCGTAAACGCTGTCCTTCGGTCAGTAATGATGAATTACGGGCCACCGTGACGAAGCACAATATGGTGCACAAAAAAATGGGTGACTACAGATGCTGTACCGCGTGGCAGTGGCTTCGTCTCAGCGTAACGCGTCAAGTAATCGACTGCGACGATGATCCACTTGTTTCCGGAGTGAGCAAAGGAAACGGTTCAAGGAGGTCCATCCCAACCTGGTCAAACGGCGTACGCGGTGGGTCGATGGGTTGTAGGAGGCCCGCAGCCTTTACAGGTGGTCACTTGCGACGCTGACATTCGCGGCATCCTTTCACGTGGCGTCTGACACAAGCTGCGAGTTTTGACCAGAATTATAGCTGTCGTACCCGGTCGAGTGTCCGTGAGTATCCCAGACGACCGGATGTCGGCTCATTGTTGCAGGCTAATAGGATGTCATCACGAAGGTCTTGAGGGACGACTAGAAGATAAGATGTGCTGCCGACACCGGTGTTTTCGTGTATATTATGCCATGTCGTAAGCAAAATGACTGCAACGTACTGGAAAGTGGACGAGAAACAGACGAGGTACTGCCTTCTAAATGATCGATGATGGGTCTTAACTCGGGGTCCACTCGTTGCTTACTGAGGAGGTCCGCCCCACTGGGAGTCCTCAGGAAGGCACTGTCGTCTTCTACAGCTGTGTGGTCGAATTCTAGAGGTGCTCGTGATAGGGTGTCAGCTTCTTCATGCTTTCTACCCGACTTGTATACGATGGTGACATCGAACTCCTGAAGTCGCAGACTCCATCGTGCTAATCGCCCAGAGAGCTCTCGGAGGTTACCCAACCAACATAAAGCGCGGTGATCGGTCACAACTTTAAATGTGCTCCCATAGAGATAAGGCCTAAATATTGTAATCGCTCATATTACCACGAGACATTCCTTCTCTGACGTTGAATAGTTGGTATCGGCACGTGATAGAGTGCGGCTCACGTAGGCAATCACACGTTCGGTCCCATATTGTGTTTGCGCCAAGATAGCTCCGAGACCAATGTTGCTTGCGTCAGTGCGCACCTCTGTGTTAGCGTCCTCATCGAAATGACCAAGTACAGGAGGGGAAGACAATCGATGTTGCAGTTCTGCAAAGGCAGTCGCTTGTTCGTCAGTCAACAGAAATAGGGTGTCGTCACGCGTAAGTCTGATGAGAGGCTCCGCAATCTTGGAAAAGTTTTCAATAAAGCAGCGATAATATGCGCAGAGTCCCAGAAATGGTCGGAGACTTTTCTTGTCTGTCGGGGCTGGAAAAGCGGCCACAGTGGCAGTCTTCTTGGGATAGGACCGAACGCCTGCGGCACTCCCAACGTGACCCAGGAACTTCAGTTCTTTGTAGCCGAAATGGCACTTCTCAGGTCCAAGGGTAAGATCAGTGGATTGTATAGCTTCAAGAACACTCCGAAGGCGACGAAGGTTTTCGTGAAACGTTTTTGAAAAGACAACGACTTCATCTAGAGAGACGAGGAAACTTTTCTACTTAAGGTCAGCGAGAACGGTATCCATCATTCGTTGGAATGTGGCCGGAGCGGAACAGAGGCCGAGAGGAAGCACTCGGAATTCGTACAGACCGTCAGGAGTTACAAAAGCCGTTTTTTCGCGGTCACGTTCATCGACTTCAATATGCCGATAACCACTTTTGAGGTCGATTGAGGAAAAGTACTTTGCTCGCCTCAGCCTGTACACGTCTTTCTTTGTGACGTAATTCAGCGTCCTATAATTGACACAAAAGCGAAGTGGACCATCCTTCTTCTTTACAAGGACCACTGGCGATGACCATGGGCTGCTTGATGGCTGTATTACACTGCCTTGAAGCATTTCCTTCCCTTGCCTTTCAATCGCATGTCGTTCGGTTGGTAAAATGCGGTATAAGGCTGTTGTCGTATGGGGTGCGCGTCGCCGTAGGCGATAGTACGGTGTTTGGTAATCGATGTCTGACGAATTTTTGATTAACGTGTGAAAGAGGCGTGGAATTCTATCAACAGGTCTTAAGCCTTCGTTTGTTTTCGTCAGAAAGCGTTGGATTTATGTCGACGCCCAGGAAAGCTGCTTCGGAAATATCACTTGCCTCGGAAGCAAAACACTGTGCCACATTGGTTACTGGGTGGGCATAGGCGATGACAGTACCAGGGAAAAGCTGTCGGCGCTCGTAGCTGAACTTTATAACAAGAACCTCGCAGTGGTCAGCCTGGAGGTCTACTAGGCTTCATGCTACTCAGACACCTTGGGAAAAGAGTAAGGATCGATTGCTCTCCGCCGCCATTTAACCGTGCGCTGATTTGTTACGTGCCACTTGAGCCATAACACTTGAGTGCGGTGGTATTGTCACAGCATCGTTACTTACACGGAAATATACTCAATTGTGGCTGTTAATATGCTCTGGTGTGGCGCTTTTTGTTGAGAACGTGACGAGGCGTTGTCGAATGTCGATAATAGCACCGTGCTCCCTAAATAAGTTCATGCCAATGATCAGGTCTCGAGAACACTGACGGTGAACGCTGAAGCTGACAACAAAGGTATAACGACGAATCTACATTCGTGCTGTGCAAACGGCGAGTGGCGTGACGATGTGTCCGCCAGCCGTACGAATTGGCATGAGGTTGCAAGGCATCGCCACTTTTTTTCAGGAGAGCAGCCTGTTTTTCACTTATTGTAGAAAAATCCGCACTCGTGTCAACTAAAGCAATGACTTCGTGACCGTCGAGCAGCACTGGAATGTCTAATGAAATCTTTGCAGAACCAGCTGATGTCGTCGTCGTAGGGGAGTCATCAGTTTGCGGAAGCGTTGGTAAAAGGCCTTGAGCTTGTCCAGTATGAGCGGCCTCGCCCCTGAAGGTCGCTGTGGTTAATTTTCCCGACGTGGACTGGGTGACCGATCCTGCGCCACGCTCGAATAGAGACGGCGATTCGGAGAAAATCGCCGCGGTGACGGGGAACGTGACTGGTGCAAGGATGACGAAGTTCCGCACTGCTGAGCGACGTACTCTTCAATTTCAGGGGGCCGCTGACCGAACCTGGGTGGCGGTGAGTTCGTCGAAAATCCGCGTAGTCCAAGTTGTCGGTAAGAACAATGTCGGTACAGATGCCCAGCTTCGCCACAGTGGAAGCAGAGAGGACGACGATCTGGCGCACGCCAGACGTCTGATTTCCGCGAGATCAGGCGAGGTGCACTGTATTATGGCGCCGCTTGGACGGTCTGCAGCATGGCTGGGGCCACGGTGGGATGCGGGATTGCAGGTGTAATAGGTTGCCAGAAATCTTGGGCATAGGACATACGGAGGAAGTCACTGGGTGGTTTATAATCCCGCATGAAAGGCGATTCTCTTAAGGCACGCTGCACTTCATCTCGGACAACGCTGGAAAACGAGGAGGTAGTGGGCTGCGAGAACTCTGACAGCTTCTGGAGTTCTTCGCGGATGACTGAACGTATGAGCTTTCGGAAGAAAACCATTTGGCCACCGAAAGCTCCCAAGTAGTCCGTAGTTGAAGCGTTCAGGTGCTGTTCGTATGACGGTGCCCGGTGCCTAAGAGTGCATTCGATGGTGACGGCTTCTGTGAGAAATTCTGACACAGTCTTGGGTGGACTGTGCACAAGCCCGCCGAAAAGCTGCTTTTTCACCCCGTGCTAGAGGTACCGTACCTTGTTTTTTTCTGGCATGCCGGGGTCATCTCGGTGGAAAAGGCGCGTCATGTCCTCGACATACATCGCAGCCCCTTCGCTCGGCATTTGTATGCGGGACTGCAGATCACAGCTCTCTCCCGACGGTAAGGGCTGGCATATGTCCCAAGAAGTCGGCGTTTGAAGTCTTCACATGATGTAAGAATACCTGCCTGGTTCTCATACTATACACGTGCGCCGTCCAAAAGACTGAAATAGATGTGTCGCAGTTTGTCTGCGTCGTCCCACTAGTTGTGCACGGCAAAAAACTCCTAATGAACAAGCCAATCTTCGACATTCTCAAGTGCAGTCCCATGAAAGGGATTTGGCGTTCGCGGTGTGAGTAAGGTGCAATGAAGCGGCGTTGTGCCGTTCGTACTGATTGGGTTGGTGACGGTAGGGCTGGTCGGGGCTGCCATGTTGTTTGCGAGCAGTCCAAACTCATGGGACTGCTCTCGGACTTTTTTGCTGGCGCGGTGCACAGGATTGACCACCGGTACGACGCTTGAGTTCTTAATATGTGGAGGGGTACGGTGCATAGATTACCCAGCACCTCCACCAGTGTGTGACGCACCAAGAGCCGTAGAGACAATACAGGAACAGCGGGGCAGAAAAACACGAGCGTGTATCTTCAAATGAAGCGCTTACACACATACTTATTCTTCGTTCCCTTTGCCCTTTTCGGCTGGCTAGAGCTTGCCGGCTCACAACACTAGGTGGCATTATGCAGCTTCGTGAAACACCAGTGCTGAAGTGGCTGCCTTGCCCTTCTTGACCAGCTAGGCGTTAGATGTCCCGTGGCTGTGTGACAATGATAAGAGTGCGTGATGGCTAGCGGCTGCCTACTTTAAAACCACATAGTGACCAGGTATGTGTGTGTGCTTGCAGCAAAGGTTTATCTTCAGAATCTCATAACATCTCGGGAACCCGAATGTGCATCACGTGACCTGCGAGAACTCAGTTGCCCGCCAGTGAATGCCATGCCTTAAGGACGGTGAGTTGATGCCATTACCACGCAACGGCAAGACCTGTGTGAGAGATGCTGCTGGTTCTACATTCTTGTAATGTCGATTATGGTGAGTTGTAACAGACGTGAAGTGTGTGTGTGCACGGTGGCGTATGCCAGTGCAGTGTTGTGTCGTCTCGTGTTCAGTGCACGTTTCTATACATATTATGCATGGGATGCAGAATAAACGTTCAGTTTTATTGCCAGAGCGAATGCCAGGCCTTCATTGGAAATAAGGGTGGCAGATTATCGTGCCATTCTGCTTGCAGTGTGGTGCGAGATTTGCTGCTATTTCTACATTCTTGTCATATTGAGCATGGTCAATGGCAGCAGGTGTGAACAAATAAGTGTCGTGCGTGCCAGGGTGTCGTGTCATGTTTCCGTGTGCATTTATGCCTATTCTGTTTGGTGTGTGCCAAGGTGTCAGACATGTGTCCCTGACGGTGTGCATTGTTCATGATTATACACTGTTTGCTTGACTCTACATTCTCGACACATTGAGCATAACCAGTCATGAGCAATTAGTGTAGGCCAGGGTGTCGTCTCGTCTGACAGTGCCCATCGTTTATGCTTATTCTACGCATGCAGAATAGATATTGGTCAGTACCACACATCAACTAACCCCGGTATAAGTCAGTTTTGTCTTACAGAAGGTAAACTTTAGTATCTTCAAATGGACAGAATAAAACCATGACTATATCTGATGTGGTAATGGTATATAATTAGGCCATATTATGGGGTTTCTGCACGACCACAAATCCGCATGACCAGCTGAATGATATGGCACACGTAATACAATATTTCTGTTCAAAAGAATGCCATATATATGGAGCTTTTGGTGCGACATGCCCTATATATGAATCGTGCGGATGCCGCATTCTGAGGATTCATATCATGCGGATCCGTAATAAGTTAATCGCGTATGTACGGATCCATATCTTCTGTACATAGGAATGTTTAGGGGTGAAGCTCCTTAAGGCGTGGGTCTGTCCAACCTCGGCGTATGTATGTAGCCACCTCTAGTTTGTAATAGAATCCGCTCGCTGTTGGCGCGCGCTCGGAGTTGCCCGGTGGATAAGGCCGCAGAGCGGCGAGCGCCCAAGGCGGCGGCAGCGCGTGCTCGCAGACAGAATCCCGATGTGCGAGCCCGCGAGGCAGAAGCGCTCCGTGAAGCTGTGCGATGCCGCCGCCAAGATCCTGCCGTACGAGAGCGGGAGGCCGAAGCGTGTCGTCTGGCTGCGCGACGCCGCCGCTAAAATCCCAGCGTTCGAGAACGACAGGACCAAGCGTCACGGCAACGGCGCGAGGACCCTGCCGTACGCGAAGCACCACGGCTGCGGCGCGAAGAGGATCTCCAAAACGTCAGAGAACGGGAGGCGGCGAGAAAGCGCGCGTATCGGCAGGCAGACCCCGATGCAGTGAGAGCTCGTGAGGCGTCTGCAAAACGCACCAGACGAGCTCAGCCCCAAGGTGCCGACGCGCGGTTCAAGCGAGACTTTTTAGACGTTACGTTCGGACACAGTTGCAGTTTGTGCGACAGATTGTGGTTTTAAAACAGTCTAGTCACAATATCTTCCATCAAGCACGACCAGGCTTGCGCCAATGCCATCGCCATGCTGAAGCGCGAGTATATATACACACACAGTGTTTTTCACGTCTTTCTCGGTGATGTAGTGGGCGAACTTTCACTGAAAAGTCACGGTTTGACCGACGATTTCCCCTCAGGAGCTTTGCCCACTCATCATCATTCACCCCGGGGATATGCTGTGATTTTTTTCACTGGGGTACTGCAAGTATAATTGTTAAATGCACACTACGTCATAATTTTTTTTGCAAATTAGAGAAGGGCCCACTATGTCCATAATGCAACACGCAAAGCTACGCGGTTGCTCTCTTTGTTGTTGCTTTTGCAGCTGATGATAATGAATTATGTCTGAGAGCTTTCTTTATTAGTGGGTTTTTGAAAGACCAGCCCGCTGTAATCCACATGTTTTGACGGCTGGCATGATTCAACCCTGCCAAACAATCTTTATTGCTTAAAGGAGATTCTTTCCACTACATGACAGTTAGGTCACCAACTCTTAACGAAAGCAGTCTGGACCGCAGGGGTAGAGAGAGAGGGCATCTTCTACTATCATAGTGAGGTAGCAAACTCTGTTCATTATTGCCATATATTCTAGAAGAATCTGTTGTTCTTTACAGTTGTTCTTTTCATACAACGCGCTATATCCGCTTCAAGTGTACCACTTCGTCCTGCGCTGGTATCATCAATGTTATGTGCACACAAGTTTAAATTTCAACCATGTGTGAAACTCATATTTTTAGATTTCTCCGCATATTTAAGCAACTTCAGAAGTACAAAACTATCTTTCAGCAAGTAAAAATTTCTTTGTACACAGAAAAACCCTTCTAACCTCATCTCGTCGGAAAACCTCTGAATTTGAAAGTTTGATGACAAGCCTTCTTACCTTTCCTCCGGGTCACTCTGAACTACTTAGCATGTATTTCGCTATAACGAAAGGAAAGTTTTTGCTCCACGAGCTACACATCCCTAGACAGAAGCCGTTACTGCATGAAGGTCATGAAATAAGTCTGTATCAACAGCTATCCCGTCCCCCTCGAAGTTTTTTGTTTGTTGTTTATGAAGAAAACGAAAGAAAGTGACGTGGTCGCGTTTACACTCCTGAATTTACAAGGGCTGTTTGGACTAAACTAAATGTTCAAACAGAGCCCATAAATATGCCTCAGGTGTTTATAGAAAAGCTATTTGATATCGCTACAATATCGCCGCTGCGTTCGCGTTGCATGAACACGAGCATTCCTGACGACCAGACGCACTAACTTTTATTCTGGTTGGGATGCATTAAAACTGATTTCGTCCTATGTGATTCGTGTTGGAACTATGACATAAAGTATCTTCACAGACTCAACTGCAGAGTCTGAATAAGACACCATACAATCGGCAGCTTACCAGTACTTCGTAAGGCAATGATCCGTTCTTGACAAGAATGACCGCGTGCGGCCTCCGAGCCACCAGCTGTGCGAGTGAAGTTACAGGTTCCTCCAAGGTGGCCACGTAGAAGGCTGTCAGACGACCACAGTACACAGTGGTGAGCACGAGGAGCACCACGTACCAACATGCCAGAAGTGGCCTGGGTCCCTCCTCGATGATTTTGCCTGCCGGACAGTTTGTAAAACTAATGCCCGTCATGGCCATACGCCTTTCCGAACCAATCACATTGTTCAAAATGTGTCCCTTGCACAACTACGCGTATTACCTGGCATTGTAGATTAAGTAAACGAAACGCCAAATATCCTTTGCACTTAGAGAAGCAAAAGTGCGGTTGTGCAGTGAAAATAAAGCCACTTACGTACACTTTTTTGAAGCCCACTTCTCATTCATCACCACCATATTTATTGTGACGCATACGTTCATTATAAGACTGCCTAGAAAGTTCTACTTCAATAGCGAGTGAATCAACTCCTACAAAAACTGTAAGTTGTCGTTCCATGCGAATAAATCCAAATGAATCACCTTGTGTGATATACGAGCGCAGGACACATTTGGCCACGGCAAACGCTCTCCGGCTGCAAGTGGATGTGCCGTCCAATGTCTTGAGAGCTCCACGGGCAACGTTGCAAGTGAAAAGGAGCACGATCATCAGCACAATGGCGCTTAAGGTAAGGGCCCACACCTGCAACAGGGGTACAAATTTTGCGATGTGGAGTGCGTTTCTCCTACAACCGAATCGGATGGAGGGCATTAAGGCGAGAACAACAGATCGCTGTTTTCATGCTTTGTGAAACGACAGAACCGGTCAAAAAAGTGACAATAGTAAAACCGAAAGGCGGGATAGTTGCAACTTATTCATCGTTTGGTAGCGCACAAGTTGAAAACATGAGAGAAGAGAACAGGGCAAGCACTGGTGTCCCGTTACAGCGTTTGTCCTGTTCACTTCTCTTGTGTTTTCAAACTGTGCGCTACCCAACAATGAAAGTGACAAAGATGTAGTTTTCTTGCGTGATATACTATACCCTCACATGAGCAGCTGTAGAACTTGTGGTTACACAAGCAGCAGTTTCATGTGACACAAATGGAAGTGTTCATATGAAATGATATTGCCAGAACTACAATGAACGGGAAGAGTTCCACCTGCCCTGCCATGGTGGTCTAGTGGCTAAGGTACTTGGCTACTGACCCGCAGGTCGCGTGATCAAATCCAGGCTGCGGCAGCTGCATTTTCGATGGAGACTGAAATGCTACTGGCCCGTGTGCTCTTATTTGGATGCACGTTAAAGAACCCCAGGTGGTCAAAATTTCCGGAGCCCTTCACTACGGCGTCGCTCGTAATTATAGGTTGGTTTTGGGACATTAAACCCCACATATCAATCATACCAAACAGTGTTCCACTTGGCGTTGCATTAGTACACCTATTTTACTCCTACCTGCGACTGGCTTGTGTAACTGAGAGGTCAGTAAAGCACGCGGTGAAAGAAGTGGGTACAGTAGCGGGTCAACTGATCAAAGAATAACTTCATTTGTTCAATATGTTCCACCTTGATGTCATTCACTCATTAGAAAATAGTCTTATTCTTCAAAGGATTCCTAATTTAGCTTTTCTTAATTTTTGAGCCGCGTAATTGGTTGTTATTTTTACTAAACATCAGCTGTTGTACTTTATATGTTTCATGTATCTCTGAGCTTTAACCGTTAATTCCTTTTATTGATGTTTCAGAACATTAATATTTATTTTGGCATCCGATAAAATTTGAGGCAACGCTCACGTTTCGGTTGTCTCGGGGTGAATTGCAGTGCCTTTTCGTGAAACGAAATCTCTAGGGGCTACCACCTAGGGGTCTTATGTTACAAATGTTAGACTGAATTTGCAAATGCTGTCATGCTTTCGTGGTATTGAAAATTGGGGAAACAACCTACACGAATTCTTGAAATGTAAAACAAAAAGACAGCTCGGAAAAAAGTATGCATGGCCGTAGAAACAATTACACTCAAGACAGTGAGCAATACAGATGCTATCCCTAATTAATGATGTGAAGAGCGCATGAACAATAGGTGTATTGTTTAAGGTTGCAGCCGTTGCTTGGAACTCCAGACATGTTCCTTACATGAAGTTATCACATATAGAATGAAATCAATGTAACAATGAGCTATCAGACGCCGTCCAGCAACTGTGTTCACATCGAAAAAAAAACATTGGAAACTGAACTTTTACCATAAAGTGCGCATTACATGAAATCAGAGGCTTCAGAGTCAAGGCAACTATTGAAAGGACAGCTTTTGGGATTCGTTCCTGCCTAGAGCGGGAGCGTGCATCTTATTTTCTTTCGATATAACTAACTGAATGAGTTGATGGAAGTACTGATGTGAAAACGGAGAGCCGGGAGCGTGTCGATGGGGTGACAAAAAAAAGCAGAAGGCTGCATGGGACTACCAAGTGGCAACCTAGTACTTAAAAGCTAAAATCTGACTGCGAGAAACGCAAATTGTGCTGCATACCTTCTGGAAGCGACAAAATTATAGTGGCACTATGAAATCATTTTATACAAGACTTCAAAAAGTCGTGTATACAAGGCGACGGGCTTTACCCGAAGGCAACCGTGTCGGAGTAGCTTCGAACAGTCACTGCACACGGAGCACTCTGGTTTAGCCCCAACTGGGACGGCAGACTCCTATACCACGAGCTGAGCTCTTTGCTGCATGTATTTCAAGATTCAAATGAGTGACCATCATGAAGTTACTTACGTACACCTCTTTTTCCTGGTCAAATAGCCTTTTTTCATGACTATAAGGGGGTCGGAGAGGGGTGTTGAACAAATTTAACTTGTTTTTTACAAGAGTTGTCTGCAACTGTGCGAAGAGAGGTGGCCCTTTCAGATATTTTGCTTCAACAAACTGCAAAGTGAAAGCGCGCATTGATGAGCAATTAAATTTCAAATTAGGGAGTATTGATTTACAAAGTATTATTTGCGCTCACACGATAGCAAACATTTATAGGCATTCGATTTTTAAGTTGAGACTCTTTTGGCGGTCACCATGAACATGCTTATGTGAGAACACATGTTATTACATGTTCACCTGGGGTAGAAGACAGCATGTGGGCTTAGTTAGTGCTAAATTACATCGTTCTTAAGGACAAGACAGAAGGTTAAATGTAGATGGAGGTCTCAAAAAAGAGAGCGACAAGTTTTTTTAAGAGTAAAAGGGTAAGAGAGATATTGGACCTTCCACGGTTGGGACCCTAGGTTCAGGGCTGCGCTGGCCTGGCTGCCCGTCGAACTTGATGAAGGAGCGCGAACGCCGCTCTCAGGTCCAAGCTGGCGAGTTGTCGTAATAGAGAGCATGTTGCTAGAGACAGTTTTTTAGACAAGTCTACTCGCTGAACCTTCGGCTCTAATAAGTAACACTCCGGAGAAACAGGAGCACCAACTATATCAAGGCAAATGAATAGAGTAACACAACAAAACTTCAAATTACAATGTCAATAAAGTGCGACATTATATACTGGTGTAAAAGTTCCAGTGCCCAAATGAAGGCAAATCAAGAGGTGCCCCTTATTTGTAAATTAAATGTGCTTCTGTGAATACATGCCAACGTTTCAGTATGTCAGGTACACAGCAACCACTAACACGACATGATGAAATATATTCTCTATATAAGGTGCACAGCTACTGTCAGCAACACTTGACAATTTTCTGCGAGGTTCTTTTCAGAGTTCTTTAGACTAAAATGTAATTTCAATTTACTGGCCAGGTACCATTCTTCTAAACCTAGCTCAGTGCCTTGCTCCCCCCTCCCCTCCCTTTCTCTGGAAGCCAGGCCAGAACACCTTATGTAGCTCCCACCATTGTTCTTGCTTTTCTCTATTTTTTATTCTTTTCGGTTTGTTCCTGCTTTATTACAGGCCTGCGTAATTACAGGCCTGTGCATAATATGAACGCCCATTTTACGCACCAACCTCTCTGTTTTAGAGACCCTTCTCCTTTTTCGATTCTCCTGTGTGGGCGTACATGCCTTCTGTTCTGCGCTGCTCAGGAGCTCACTTACTTTTCAAAATTCTGTCCGATAAATTGGATACCCTGTGTGTGTATTAGCCATGTACTTATTCATTCGAATAATAATAATAATTGTTTGAGCTTAACGTCCCACAATATGATTATGAGTGAGGCTGTAGTGGAGGGCTCCGGGAATTATGAACACGTGGGGTTCTTTAACGTGCAACAAAATCTAAGCACATGAGCCTCAAGCATTTTTGCCTTCATCGAAAATGCGGCGGCCACGGTCCGGTTATGATCCCGCTACCTGCGGGTTCTTGCGACTGAGGGTATTTGTTGGGATCCAGAGCCATCGAAGGGTCAGGTTGAAAACAAACCATCTAGCTGGGGCTAAAAACTGGAACTTCTATTTACAGTATTTACATGATTAGTTAGCGTGGTACTACATGTCGAAAAGGAAAAAAAAACACTCGCGCCCGCGTTTTATATACTCCATCTTGTCAAGATTCCCTGCAAAGGAAAACAATTGTGTCCAGCACCCTCCAGTAGGATCGCCGTCTTCCACTACGGTCACGAAGACGCAATGTCACAAACCCTTCCCCCCTCTCCAGAGCCCGAACTCTGGAGAGGAGGAAAGACATGCACAGTTTGTCGCACAGGGAGGAGGCAGTACACACAATGCACTAGGTGACAACACAGCACCACTGGCACGGTGCGATGACCTGAACCTCCGCGCACAGAGTCGACCCATCCGGTTTGGCCAGGTTCAAGGTTGACTCATCAAGGAGACATTGCTGCTGGACAGTCTGTGGTGAGCAGGAAATGAAGACTCGAAAGGCCCTTGGAATGCGAGAAACGTGACCGAAGATGGTTCTTCGGTACTCGGCTGATTGTCAGGGGCACCCTGACGACTCCAGCAACACAGAAAGTACCAATCTATGTAGGCAGCCTAGCCCCGCCGTGGTGTTCTAGTGGTTAAAGTACTGGGCTGCTGACCCGCAGGGTTGTGGGATCGAATCCTGGCTGTGGCGGCTGCATTTCCGGTGAAGGCGAAAATGTTGTAGGCCCGAGTGCTCAGATTTGAGTGCACGTTCAAGAACCCCAGGTGGTCAAAATTTTCAGAGCCCTCCACTACGGTGTCTCTCATAATCATATGGTAGTTTTGGAACGTTAAACCTCACATATCAATCAACCAATCTAGGCAGCCCAGACAGCAAAACAGCCCTTTCCAGGCAATCTGTCAGACGTGTGGACGCAAAGGCGTTGAGGCAAGCCGACAGACCTAAAGATTTATTATGCTGTCGCTTTCTGGACCCTCAAGAAGCGCGGCCAAGTTGAAATCCTTCCAAGCGTCCAAGCGGTGTGAAGACACGGGGGCCGATAACAACAGTGTCAGCAGCCGAGTGACTTAGCCAAAATAGACCACCATATCATAACGCACAACTTGTTGCATAGATAGGCCACCCGAATGTGAGCTATTCTTTGAAAAGGAAACTAAACTGTATGCGTTGCAAAGTACGCCTACTTCAACATATTTCAGTTGTATTGCGGTGGAGTATGGCACACAAATCTGTGGGGAAAATGAGGCACACAACGAAAAAATACGAACATGTAGAGCGAGATGACCACCCCATGAAATGAGCAAGACACTTACCGATGCAGGGAAAGGCTTGAGTACAGTCCATAGTCCAGGTTCAGTTCTTCCACGATAATATACGAAAGTGACAGTGTCGTCCAAAATGAAAGACGTAAAGTCTACGAGGGCATCTCGGGCCATGGTTCGTGACAAATCACCCAATGCAACGTCCGCCACCTACGATAAACACAGATTAATTCAATGTCGCTGAAGGCAGATGATGATGGTGACCCCGGAAAACATTTTTAATGACTAAGAGGCTTCTGGACAAGTGGTTGGGTTTCTCAGCCCAGGGCTCCACCAGCCTCTGCTGAAAGTAGATTCATCACATTAATTGGTGCCTAAAACACTACAGGACGAGCATGTTCGAAGTGGATTTGTTATTTTGATTTGTGCTGAGTGCGAACGGGCGTAATTTTAATTCGATAACACAAGAAATCGATTCACACAGGTGTGGCACAGGTGTGGCACATATAATCACGTTATATGGATGAATGCCATATAACGTGATTGTGAAGTTTATGAATTAACGAGCACGTTATGACAGTGAAATGGGTGTCGAAGTAACAAGCTAAATGTAGTGTTTGTCCGGGCTTCCACGCTCCCAAAAGTTCCTGCTACGTATGCTCCAATATTTCCATGCGCATAATAAATTATTAGGTCAGCTTGAGTGACTGTAAATTGTTAAAGTGCAGTAGATTTCCATCGGTAGTCTTATAGAAAAAACATGAGTAACATGCGAAGAATTGGGTCCGCAACAAAGCGAGGTGCGGAAATAAATAAATTGACTAGCAGACTTTTCACGCGAAGAGAAAAATGAGAAACGCAGTAAGGTTCAGGCATGTTAACGAATATAGAAAGAACTAACGTCACTACAATTGTCATGAAAAGTGGCGGGAGCCTCCAGGTCTACAAGTTGCGCTCATCGGTGCTTTGTTTGGGATTTCGTGATTCGATTAGATCGAATTTCAGTATTCTGTTCTAATTACTAGAAGCCGCGTTTCCCAAATCTTCAAGAGAATCGGTATCTATGGAAGCAGGACTTTATTCGGCCAAGTGTACAGCTTTGAAGAAGTTAAATATTTCTATTTGTTTAGTTAAAGCTATTGTAGGGAACTATGCGAACGACGAAGAAGCAGCATGAAACGGCAAGCCACAGCGTTAGCGTTGGTGCACGCGCGACCCGAGCTTGCGTTTGTTTTGTATTTTCGGCTTGTTGGCGTTCCTCGCTCTTCTGGCGTTCCTCGGCCTTCCAGTAGGTCTGTACGTGAATAAACTGCGTGACATCTGGTGGAGGTGTGTGGACTCCCGTACAAACCTGGAACTTCGCTCCCGTAAGCTTCCCCCTCTACGTGACACGAACATGGCCACCGAGACGCCTCTCCAGGTGGGACCTTCGACCGTCCATGTCACTTGCGGTGCCGTGTATCCTCAACGAGACCCTCCTATCTTCACGGGCTCCACTGAGTCGGACGTCGAAGATTGGTTGGCCAGGTACGACAAAGTCGGCGCAAGTAACAAATGGGACGACCCAAGTAAGCTTGGCTACGTCACATTCTACCTTGCGGACACCGCGCAGCTGTGGTTTAATAACCACGCAGCTGACATTACTACGTGGTCTGCATTCAAGGCGGCTATTACGGACGTCTTTGGACGACCTGCGGCACGCAAGCTTCAAGCCGAGCACCGTTTACGTCACCGTGCACAGCAACCAGGCGAGACCTACACGGGCTACATTGAAGATGTGTTGCATCTATGCAACCGCATCAACTCTACCATGCCTGAGGAAGAAAAAATCAGGCACATATTGAAAGGCATTGACGACGGCGCCTTTCAGATGTTGCTCGCGAGAAATCCCCCCACCATTGCTGTCCTCGTTTCCCTCTGTCAAAGCTTCGATGAATTGCGTAGGCAGCGCGCAATTGCTCGTCAAGCCATCACGACGCCAGACACGCTCGCAAGCTTGCACCTAGCTGCCCATCCTACCGACCAGCAGCCGCTGCTGTCGACAATCAAGGACTTCGTCCGCGAAGAGGTAGCGCGCCAGCTGTCACTGCTGCCACTTACACATGAGCCCACGCAAGCTTTGGCACCGGACCTCCAACACGTCATTCGGACCCAAGTCGCTGAAGCCCTTCCGCCGGTGCATCAGCAACCAACAGTCACAACGCCTCTCACGTACGCCGCCGTCGCTGCTCGGCCTACGCAACAGCGTATGCCGTATGCTCAACCTGCCACGCCACCCTATGTCGTGCCTACAACCCCAATTGCGGCGCCGTATCCCTACGCGAGATCTTCAGCTCCATTTTACCGTCGCTCAGACGCTTGGAGGACGCCGGATAATAGGCCCATCTGTTTCGCCTGTGGTATCGCTGGACACGTCGCCCGCCACTGTCGCCGAGATCCCCCTCCAGTCGACGCCGTGGGCCGGCCAATGGCGTCGTCGTCTAGGACGCCATCAAGGTACACCACTGACGGTCCTCGACCCTACGCAAACCAACGGTCACCATCGCCACGACGACGCTCCCTGTCACCTATGCGTCGCCGACCTGCTACGGAAGAGGGAAACTGATCGCTGCAGCTCCGGAGGCAACAGCTGCATACAATTCGAACTGCTTAAGGCCTCCATCTTTCTCGCCGCAAAACGTTATTGACGTCAATGTTGAGGGGACCGCCGCACAAGCGCTTATCGACACAGGGGCCGCCGTTTCCATAATCTGTGAGCCCTTATGCCGCAAGTTGAAAAAGGTGACGACGCCTCTTTCGGGCCTGATGCTCCACACGGCCAACTCGCAGTGCATAGAACCTACAGCTGTGTGCACTGCACGTGTCATTATCCAAGGTGAACTTTATGCCATTGAATTTTTTGTGCTGGCATCCTGCCCCCACGAAGTCATTCTTGGATGGGACTTTCTTTCGCGTCATCGGGCCATCATAGATTGCTCACGTGCAGAAGTTGCCCTTACACCGCTGCCAACCTCTTGTTTTGTGGATTATCTTCCTGAACCTTACAAACTTGTCGTTGTTGCAGACACGGAAATAGCACCGAGAACATCCGCCCTTGTAGCCCTGACCTGTACGGCCGCTCCAGCCGGAACTGTTTTGTTCACTCCATCTGACGTATTTACCCGCCGCCGTAGCCTACACCTGCCCTTTGCCGTACTCACCGTGGAATCCGGTGCTACCGCCATGCTCGTCGCGAACTCGCTATCGTCGCCAGTTACCTTACTTCGCGGAGAATGTTTGGGTAACATACAAGACGTTGACCTCTTGCGCCCTCTAGAGTTCGCCGAACACGCACCTCACCTCCAGCTCAATGCTATGACGCCACCTGTGGCCACACTGCCCTCGCCAGACTCATTCCAGCCCTCTGTTGCCGCTGAACTATCACCGACACAAAGAAGGGAACTCTTGTCCCTTCTTCGAGAGTTCCGTTCTGCCTTCGATTGCGCTCAACCATCTTTGGGTCGCACAGCGAACATCACGCACCACATTGACACCGGTACTCATGCTCCCTTACGCCAACGACCATATCGAGTTTCAGCGGAAGAGCGCCGTATTATCAACGAACAAGTCGACGATATGCTCAAGCGTGGTGTCATCCAGCCATCGCAGAGCCCTTGGTCGTCCCCTGTTGTACTTGTGCGCAAAAAGGATGGGTCTATCCGATTCTGTGTCGACTACCGCCGGCTCAATAAGATAACTCGGAAGGATGTGTACCCGTTGCCACGCATCGACGACGCTCTCGATTGCTTGCAAGGGGCAGAATATTTCTCCTCCTTAGATTTACGCTCAGGATATTGGCAAGTTCCAATGGCTGATCCTGACCGATCGAAGACTGCATTTGTAACACCTGATGGGCTGTATGAGTTTAACGTCATGCCGTTTGGACTCTGCAACGCCCCAGCTACCTTCGAACGGATGATGGACACCATCCTTCGCGGCTACAAGTGGAAAACGTGCCTTTGCTACCTAGACGATATCGTCGTTTTTTCTCGCGACTTTTCCACTCACCTTGTTCGTCTTCGTGCTATTCTCACGTGTCTCACCTCTGCTGGCCTTCAACTTAACATCAAGAAGTGCCATTTTGCCGCACGTCAGCTCACCATACTGGGTCACGTCGTCTGCAAAGAGGGTGTTCTCCCGGATCCGGCGAAACTCCGCGCCGTGGCCGACTATCCGAAGCCCAATTCCATCAAGACGCTCCGAAGTTTTATCGGCCTGTGCTCATACTTTCGTCGATTTGTGCGCAACTTCTCTTCCATCATCGCGCCTCTTACCAACCTGTTGACAACTTCCAAAGGCATTTCTGCTTGGTCAAAAGAGTGCGACGAATCCTTCACCGCGCTTCGGCGGTTATTATTATCACCTCCAATTCTACGACATTTTGACCCTGATGCGCCTACGGAGGTCCACACCGACGCCAGTGGTGTCGGTCTCGGTGCTGTATTGGCTCAACGAAAACCAGGGCACCAAGAATACGTGGTCGCTTACGCGAGTCGAACCCTCAAGAAAGCCGAGTGTAATTATTCCGTCACGGAGAAAGAGTGCCTCGCAATTGTCTGGGCTTTGACGAAGTTCCGCCCATACCTTTATGGCCGCCCTTTCGAAGTCGTTACGGACCACCACGCTCTATGCTGGCTATCATCGCTCAAAGACCCGTCGGGGCGCCTTGGTCGTTGGGCGCTTCGCCTACAGGAATACGACATTCGTGTTGTATACCGATCCGGCCGCAAGCACTCCGACGCTGATGCGCTATCCCGCTCGCCACTACCGGCTGACCCAGCCTCCTCGTCACCTTCTTCAGCTGTCATAACACCAATCGACTTCACAGACATGGCATCGGAACAACGCAAAGATGTGTGGATTTCCCAACTCCTCGCCTTTTAGACTGATCCGTTAGCTAATTTAGTGTCAAGAACTATCCGCCGTCAAGCCACACATTTCGCTATTCGAGACGACCTACTCTATCGGCGGAATTACACGTCTGAAGGTAGGAAGTGGCTGTTAGTGATACCCAACCACATGCGCTCGGAAATCTGTACTGCTTTCCACAACGACCCGCAAAGCGCTCACGCTGGCGCTCTCAAAACGTACAACCGTCTACGTCAGCGGTACTACTGGCGCGGCATGTACACATTTGTCCGCAAGTACGTACGTGCTTGTACTGCATGCCAGCGACGTAAAGTCCCACCTCAACGCCCTGCCGGTACACTTCAGCCTCTGCCTTGTCCAGCGCGTCCGTTTGACCGCGTTGGTATCGACTTATACGGACCACTTCCCACGTCGTCTTCTGGAAATAGGTGGATAATTGTCGGCGTGGACCACCTCACGCGTTACGCGGAGACAGCAGCACTACCCGCAGCAACCGCGAGGGAAGTTGCGTTTTTCATCTTGCGCAACTTTGTTCTTCGCCATGGTGCTCCCCGCGAACTTTTGAGCGACCGGGGGCGTGTTTTCTTGTCTGACGCCATTCAAGCGTTGCTCGCTCAGTGCAACATGGTTCATCGCCTGACGACAGCATATCACCCGCAGACGAATGGCCTCACAGAACAATTTAATCGCACTCTCGGTGATATGTTGACGATGTACACAGCTTCAGACCAGACTAATTGGGACACTGTCCTTCCATTCGTCACGTATGCGTATAACACCGCTACGCACGCGACAACAGGATTCTCCCCTTTCTTTCTGTTGTACGGACGCGAACCATCGTGCACGCTAGACACTATCCTCCCATACACGCCCGACTCCTCTGAGTACACTGCAATTTCTTATGTTGCCAGGTACGCAGAAGATTGCAGACGATTGGCCCGTTCTCTGACAACCGAGGACCAAGGCCACCAGAAGCTACGGCTTGACACCGGCCGACATCTCTCTACTTTCACGACTGGTGCTCTCGTTTGGCTCTGGGTTCCACCGAGCACTCCTGGCCTTTCGTCGAAATTACTGGCACGATACCACGGGCCTTACCGCATTCTCGCCCGTACGTCACCCGTCAATTATGAGATTGAGCCATTGACACAGTCTCATGACTTACGCCGTCGTGGCCGAGAAATTGTGCATGTGAGTCGCCTGAAGCCGTATTACGACCCCGCTATAGTGACTACGCCTTAAGTCGCCAGGTTGGCTACGCTATTCACCGGGGGCCAATGTAGGGAACTATGCGAACGACGAAGAAGCAGCATGAAACGGCAAGCCACAGCGTTAGCGTTGGTGCACGCGCGACCCGAGCTTGCGTTTGTTTTGTATTTTCGGCTTGTTGGCGTTCCTCGCTCTTCTGGCGTTCCTCGGCCTTCCAGTAGGTCTGTACGTGAATAAACTGCGTGACACTATAAACAAAGTCTTCAATCATCTCACGATACCGCCGCTACGCATATAACTGTAAAGCACATATGAAAGCCGTCTATCAGGTCCTTCATTGTCTTTATTTCTAAGTATCTGCGAGAATATTTCTGAAAGCACTCGGTATCGCTCCAAAGATGAGATTTTTCTGCCTTGCACCAAGACAGCCCTACATAGATATACGGTTCTACAAGAAACAAATAAAGAGAGTACGCTTACACAGAAAATGCGAAATATAACTTGCGCAACGACTGAAGACCTAGAGGACATTGAAGCTTTTCTTTAGCGAACTCTAAAATGTTCTATGAGTTCACAGTTATTATTCTTACTGCCCAAAGGTCGTTACAATTCATACATCATACTGCAAACCACATATAACTTCATACAACTACTTTGAAGGTGCTATACGAGTTCGGTGCTAAAAATAATGTCTGTGAATGTATTGTGATGCGACAACACCTCACAGCACAACATAGAGGCGATTGAAGGTGGCGGAGGGGTAATCAGCCTTTTTTATTGATATGATATATGAGAAGATGGCGCACAAATATGGTGCCGGCTACTCCTTCGCCCTTGAGTGAAACTTGAACTCGTATCTTAAAGTAAAACATACAAAGCAGTGCATGAAAAATAGAACACTTGGGCACAGATATGCAAAGATACACTTATACGCACATATCAAAACAAATAAGTAAGGAAATGTTCGAAAGTCAAAGAAATAAGTCTCTGATAATGTCCCTCATTATATTTGCTCCAACCAGCACAAAATATTCGGTCCAACCAGCACAAAACAGCACAGCCCATTCCTGGTCTTTATGAAGATGTATTCGCTCGTGTGTACATAATAGTCGACACGTCATTCACTTTAGTGCACACATATGACGGGTGTCACGTGATACTGCACATAATAGGTACATGTATTATACAAATGAAAGACCGTTATTTCTTAGTACTTGTCAGCAATTCTGCTGTCTTGTAAGAAACGTGTTAATGCTTTTAAAGCGTTCGGCTCTAAAACTCCAGTTGGCCACGGGCCCAGAAATTTTTTCATGCTAAATGGTCTGCGATCTAATGCCAACAGTTCCGATTTAAGACTGCATCTCGGCGTGTCATGATGTGAACAGTCTATGAGAAGGTGACATACGTCTTCATCTATAAATCGCCGTACACGTTCGGGAGTTTGAGCTCTGGCAATACTGTGCAAAAAATGTTTTTGGTATGCGGTGCCTAGCCTCAATCGCTGGATTAGTTTCCATACTTCTATCTAAAGCCAGCGTAGTTTTGAATTCAATAAATGGATTGATGTGATATAAATCACAGCTCTTCGTACTTTGGTGAAACGAAGCAGTTTTGTTCATTCTGAAAGTTGTAGTCTTTATGATACTACGCAATTCATTATTCGAAATCGGTAAAGAAACAGTAACGTCTTTACGATGTGCTTGTCGTGTTACTTCATCGGCAGCTGTGTTTCCAGGAATGTTGCAATGGCCAGGTATCCACTGGAATTTGATCTCATGTTGCGCTTTGTTTGCTTTGGTGAGTTCTTTCAGCGTCTCGTATGTCATACTATCCCTAATTACTGTCGTGTTTGTACTGGAGAGTGATCTTAATGTGGCCTGTGAGTCACTGAAAATTACCCATTTTCTCGCGTCTGCTGCCAAGTTTATAAACTTTATAGCATGCTGAATAGCGAAAAGCTCAGCTGTAGTAGATGACGTCATACGACATAATTTAAATGATTCCTGAATATTGAGCTGTGGTATAATAAATGTCGATGTTGAATACCTTGTAATGCTTGAGCCATCTGTGTAAACGTGTATGTACCCTGTATAGCACATGTGTATCTAATGAAGCGCTCGTTGTTGAGCACCTTGGATGAACATGTCTCTCTTTCTGATAATGCCATCGACCGAAAATTCAGCGCTTGGTATTGCAAGCAGCCATGGATAGTCTTTCAGAGCTCAAAATTCATTTTTGGATAATAAATGTACATTACTCTGTATTTTTTATGAGCATTGCTTTTATCCCATCGTAAAATATCCAGTGTCGATGGGTGGTCCTTGTGTTGCGTCTGTAAGCGGAAAAAATGGCGGTATGTTTCATTTGTTCTCATGACTGGGAAGGGTGGTTGTCGAGTCTCTGCTATGACAAGGCTGCTGGAAGTCGCTCGTGGAACGCCTATGCAGACGCGCAGGCCCCTAGCTAATAGTCTTTGAAGTCGCTCCTCTGAAGTACGGGAAAGGCCGCGTAAGACTGTTGCAGAATATACAACTTTTTTTCGTATTAAAGCATTGTGAACAGCGAGCATGGATGATACAGATCCGCCCTATGATGTCCCAGCAATTCTGCGGAGTATATTCAGAAGCATATTCACCTCATTTTCGAGTTTCTTCATGTGAGGTGCCCATGATATCTGCCTATCAAATATTACTCCGAGAAATCAATGCTGTGTCACAATCATTAGTGGTTCTCCTTCTAAATTGATATTGAAGTTTTTAACTTCTCACGGGTGAAGGGCAATACATCTGTCTTTGCGTGCGACAGAACCATTCCTGTTTCTTTCAAAAAGTTGGTAATAATATTTATGCCGTCTTGCAATGCAATCTGAATCAACCGTACGTCCGTGCCAGATGCCCGAATGCACACAACATCTGCATATAAAGAGTATTTCAACCTAGAGTGCAGTCTTTTCGCTAAATTAGCCATAACACAGTGGAAAAGAAAAGGGCTGAGTACGCTTCCTTGTGGCCCTCCCTGTCTGACGTCGTGTTCGCACTCTTTCCTACGCTCATCTGAATTAATATTTTGCGACCTGATAACAATTTAGATATCCACTGCAAAGACCTGCCGGACAGTCCAAGTTCCAACATACTCAGCAGGACATGAGTGTGACTGACTGTGTTAAATGCCTTTTGAATGTCTAAGAACACTACGACCGTCAAACTACCACAGGCGCACTCATGCTCCACATACGTTACTATGTCCAGTATTGCATCCATTGTGCATCTCTGTTTGCTAAAACCTGTTAAGTAGTTGGAGAATACACCGGTTCTGTTACACCACCACTGAAGTCGCGCATAAATAATTTTTTTCATTACCTTGCACAGACAGCTTGTCAAAGTGGATGGAAGGATTCAAGGGTCAAGGGCGTCTTAGCCGGTTTTAAGATTAGAATGATGCGATCAAACTTCGAAGACTCGGGTGCAATTTTTGGCATCCATAGATTATTGTAAATATCTAAGAGAAAAGTTGTGCGTGTTGCCCAAGGTTATTTAGCATATTGTACGTAATACCGTCCGGTCCAGAGACCGATTTTTGACGACATGATGCTATAGCACATTGCAGCTCACTTAACGTAAATACAGGGTCTAGTTGCGGATGCTGGGTCCAAAAAAAACATTAATTTTCTGGCTGGCTAACGTAACAGAATTATCATATAAGGCACATTGTGATGCGGTGGGCCTACTGATAAGTTGACAAAATTCATGTGCTACCACAACTTCCCATTTGTCCAAGGCAGCAGCAAGAGCACGAAACAAAAAGCTCTGTGATACAGGGCCACTAAATGCTCGAATTACAAGCCAAATCATGGGAACAGGTGTGTGGGGAGAGAGCGTGCCACAAAAATCACGCCAGCGTCGTTTACCTAACTTTTCTAGTCATCTGTGCATTACAATGCACATTATCTGTGCATTTTTGTGTGCTTCTAAACTTCAGCTATGTCGATATGCCCTTTCTGAACGTCGTCTGATTGCTCCTAAATGTTCATACTCTCCGTCGACTGCAGCATAGTCTTTTGGAATTGGAACTTTTTTTGCACATTTATTCGCATTATCTTGCAGAAATTCAGTAAAGCTTTCAACTGCCTTAAGTTCACTATTTTGGTTTGTTAGGTGGTACCGAAAAGCTTTCGAGTTCGTCTGTTTGCTGTAGCGCCGGATTTCATCATTTTGTAAGTAGTGGTGATTTATAAGAATGGGAAAATGGTCACTCCCAAGTGTTATACATTTGTTGTCCATCCCACACCATTCAGTAGATCCTGACAACACATGGTGACATCGGTGCAACTCGAGTAATTATGCCCTCTGAAAAAAGTTGGAGAGCCGTCATTTAGAATTGTCAAATTGCATTTGTCTGCGACACACTCAAAAACGTTCCCACGTGCATCACATCGATCACTACTCCAGATTATGTTGTGCGCATTAAAGTCTCTACCTATAAATGCATATGAATTAGAAATATTAAAGATATTTGTTAGCTCTTCCACTGAAACGTGGCTTGAAGGTTGTAGGTAAAAATTGATCACTGTTATGCACTGCTCACCAAAGGTTACTTTGCAAGCGAAGAATTCCGGGAAGTCCGAATCACTTGAGCGAACTTGGTGAAAAGGTAGGTCTTTTGTGACAAAAAGAGACGCACTCTGCTAGGACCACGTCGATGAGATGACTTATATATCACGTTGTTAGGGAGGCGGAAATAGCATTCATTCCTGCCTCTTGAATGCAAAGTATTGGAAAGTTATATTGCAAAATGAGTTTACAGAAGTCAACACACTTACTACGAAGACTGTTGGCGTTCCACTGGTATATGGAGACATTTTAATAGCGCTTATTCATATGTTACTTGTCGCAGGTTTGACCCGCATTGTTGACACAATAGTGCTTCCAGAGGCAGCAGGGCTTTTACTTCTGGCACGTTGTTTGCTTCCGGTAGAGCAGACAGGATTGCCTGAAGTGATGCGAAAAGCACTAGTAAAATCAATTCCGTGACTGATGCAGAGGCCCGGTCCCAATTGAATGGTCCAGTTTCTAAGGCCTGTTGAGAACGATATGACGTTTCGATGTTGTAGCTGGGGCGAACACTAGCACTGTCGGTTCTGCTACTTTCCTGCTGAGGTCGCGTGGGCGATCGCAGCTTTGACGCATAGGTTAGGGTACTTGAATGCACTTCTCATGAGTGATTTATCGGGTGTGCTCTTGGTGGTTCTCTTGGCGGGTTTGTCAACTGTTGTTACTGCGGTGTGCGCTGAGGTAGATCACGTACAGGATGAACAATTTCAAGGTTTGGAGAGGGTTTATTGGGGCGCGGTTTTCTTCCATAGATAAGCTCATGCTGACGCATAGTTGCAGCAGCTTTACTTTGCGGGCAGCCTCAATATAAGGCAGCGTGATTACCTCCTTAGCTTGCAATTTTAGGCTGAAGAACTGACTTGCACTACTTATGGTGGTGTTCTGAGCAGATCTTACACCAGCGTGTGGCACGGCAGCTTTTCGCCATGTGTCCGAATCGCTGGCAGTTATAGCACCGAAGTGCTGGACCAAGACATTCTTCCTCTGGGTGACTGGTAAATCCCGAATAGATTCTTTCTGGAATCGGGCGGTCATCTCGAAAAGTCAGAATCACTGAGTAAAGTGGACGCCACGTTACTGCTCCATTTCCTGGCGGTAATATTTCATTTGCCGCCGCACCGATGTAACCCCTGCATTTCTCAAGTATTGTAGGAGTTGTTCGTTTGAATACTGCCGAGGCACATGCTTTAATTTCCCAACGTTAAGAGTGTATGACTCTGGGATGGATGGCTTAACTTCCAGGCCACCTACATTCGAAAGCATCAGAAGACGCTTGGCTGAAGCTAAGGAAGCAACGCTGACACTGAAGCTTTCATCTCTGGTCGTTCTGCATGACTGCACTTTTTCTTCAGCAGTGGAAACTACTCCGGCTGACACTCGATTGGAGTTCACTTTTCAGAAACTTGCACCTTCAGCTGTTGGACGAAAGACGACTGGGATGCCCTCCGCTTGTTTCTTCTTATACGCAACCAACGTAAATGGTTCATCTTCGGCCATGTTTTATTCATCACTTAGGTAGTAAGTTGACGTTTTATCGTCGAAAAGATTCTCTACTAAGTGAAGCTTCTTGCTCTAGGCTTTATCGTCTTCCATTGCTGTTGGACTTGCTGGAGCCGATTCGCGGTTGTGAATGAACAAACGTGCTGGCTCTATGATTTTTGTGCGTGCTTGTAAGCCCCCAGGCTTTTCATTGTGTCCTGAAGTATCACTCATGTGGTTTAACGCACTTGGACGAGCATAAGGCTCGTGGCGATGGCTACCAACCACCGTAGTGGTCGCGTACTAGCCAAGCCTTTGATAAGGGAACCTCGTACCTGTAAGGCACCGAGCCCTCGAAGCCTTCACCCGAGGTCTTGTTGGCACACCGAGGAGAAATGGCTATCAGAGTAATTGTCCAAGAAAAGAGCGAATATCGAACACTGCACAAAAACAGCGACTGAACAAAGCCACTTCTTCTTTCTGCCAGGGTAATCAGCACATGAAATCAAAAGAATAGACATGGGAAGGCCTGTATTCACGCTGCAGATTATCTCGGATGATTGAAATAAAGTAAGTGCATAGGGTAATCATTCTATGCGCTAACTTTATTTCAATCATCCGAGATAATCTGCAGCGTGAATACAGGCTTTACCGTGTCTATTCTTTTGATTTCATGTGCACACCTGCATGCTGTTCTCGTGTGAACACACCAAAAATGATCGACACCATGTTTTGTGTGCGACTTGCAAGACCCAAGGTTAGTTCTTTTGTGATTGATTGATTGATTGATTGATTGATATGTGGGGTTTAACGTCCCAAAACCACCATATGATTATGAGAGACGCCGTAGTGGAGGGCTCCGGAAAGTTTGACCACCTGAGGTTCTTTAACGTGCGCCCAAATCTGAGCACACGGGCCTACAACGTTTCCGCCTCCATCGGAAACGCAGCCGCAGCAGCCGGGATTTGATCCCGCGACATGCGGGTCAGCAGCCGAGTACCTTAGCCACCAGACCACCGCGGCGGGGCAGTTAGTTCTTTTGTGCGAAATACAGAATTTTGTGAGGACTCTTAAGCATAGTTTCGAGTAGCCGATCAGATAACGTCATTTTGGGGTCAGTTAGAAATACAGATCAACTTGCACTGTGGATGTAAAGGACCTTCCACAAGAGGCCTGTCATATAGGCCATCGATAGGCCTTCAAATCTTCGTGTAAGGGATGTATAGATAGAGGAAGAGCTTATATTAAAACCGTTGATTGTTTTGAATTGGTTTATGCTGATTCAATCAATATTTTTGACAACAGACCAATTCACAATTCAGTTCACGTATCCGAGTACGAGAGTTGCGGCAACAACGAAAACATACCTAAAGCCTTTCAACAATGCTTAGATTGCCAAGCATCACGTCAGTATATAGGGCATTTACCAGCCACGTTACTCTTTTCCACCACGCTGGTAAGGATGATGATGATGTGTGGCGCTTTATGGCGCAAGGGCCAATTGATGGCCAAAGAGCGCCATTTCAATGAGTATAGAGATGTGGACAATGATATGTTGCGTGGCTGTAAAGGGGCCTTAAAATTCCTCGCGATAATGCGGGTAAAAACATAAGTATTAAAATCATGACAGTGACAGGATATGCACAGTAAAAAGGGTGACAAAGGCTTTGATAATAGAAACGTGTAAAAGTATTTGGCACTAGCACAAGTGCCTCATCAGCGCCCTTGTGTCCAAGGGCTGCGAGGCAAGTGTTTTCTTGTGTAGCCACCGCAGCAAAAACCTCTCTGCAGAGGTCATGCTACGGAATGCCCGAGTATATGATATGAAAACTATGAATTTCCTTTCAAAACGCTAGCAATGATTTCTGACTAAAAAGCGGTTCCCTACCGACGAACATTGCAGGGTGTGAAGGTATATGTTGTCGGTAGGGTAATGGAAAATGTTGTTTTCTTAGAGTTTCCAACTCTTTGCACTGGATTAACATGTGTAGGACCGTTAATGCTTCACCACATCTGTCACACAATGGTGGATCACCACCGGACAAAAGATATGTGTGTGTCGTGTGTCCTATCCTGAGCCTCGTTAGTATTACCTCTGCATGACGCGATTTTGATACTGGCAACCACTGACCAAGGTGTGGCTTAATAATGTGTAGTTTGTTTTGTGTGTGTTTATCCCACTTGCTCTGCCAGTAGTCCCTGAGGTTTCGTTTGAGAGACGGCTTAAGATCAAGGACCGCGATTGATATGGGTGTAGGGGCAGTGCTTTTGTGGATGGATGCAGCGAGCTGATCCGCCCTCACGTGGCCTTGGATCTCACGGTGCCCTGGCACCCAACACACTACAACATGTTGTTTGAGTGTGTAGAGAGTGTATAAAATGGAGTAAAGTGAGACAAGGACTGTTTTTTTTTTGTTTTTTAAGCGTGTGCAAAGCCGTTACCACACTCAGGGAGTCCGCATAAATTACTGCTTTTTGTATTTGTAATTGCTTGATGTGTTTAGCCGCCACAAGTATCGCATAAGCTTCCGCTGGGAAGATACTTGTGCCTGGGTGTAGAGGACCAGCATCCGAAAAGGATGGGCCGACAGCAGCGTAGGACACAGAGAAGTGAGACTTGGAGGCATCTGTAAAGAACTCAGGACGTGTGTATTTGTGTTGAAGTTCCAGGAAGCATGTTCCGATATGGGCAATAGGCGCATGTTTTGTAACTTCTAGAAAAGACACATCGCAGTCTATAGTCTGTCACTGCCACGGTGGCGGATATGCTACAGGAGCCATTAAACTGTGTTCAAGTGACACTCTAGTTTCCTCAGCAAGACCCTTCAGGCGAACTGAGAAGGGCTGCCTCATCGAAGACCTGTTTTGGAACAGAATGGAGCTCGACAAATCATTAATAGTAGAGTATGAGGGGTGCTTCTTCTCTGCTTTCACCTTAAGGAAATAAACAAAGGACATGTAAGTTCCCTGCAGATGAAGCGACCACTCATTTAACTCAACGTAAAGGCTTTCTACGGGGCTGGTGCGAAAAGCACCCGTAGAAAGGCGGATGCCCAAATGGTGCACGGGGTCCAGCTTCTTCAAAGCACTTTGAGTCGCAGACTGATAGACAACGGCCCCATAATCTAAGCGGGTGCGAATGAGGCTTCTATACAAATTCATGAGGCATTGCCTGTCCCTACACCACGTAGTACGTGACAGCACTTTTAAAACATTCATGGCTTTTAAACATTTTGTTTTTAAATACTTGATGTGCGGTACGAAGGTCAACTTGTTGTCCATGATTAGGCCTAAGAATTTATGCTCCGCATTTACAGACAGACGTTGACCGTTCAGTTCAATGTCGGGTTCTGAGTGCATGCCTCTCTTTCGGGAGAACAAGACACGCGTGTTTTTTGTGGGTTCAGTCGGAATCCGTTTTCCTCTGCCCATTTGGAGACCTTGTTTAAACCTAACTGAACCTGCCGCTCACACATTGCCAAGTTGCATGACTTGAAGTCAAGCTGAACGTCGTCGACATATGTACAATAGAACATATTGCGGGGGATGTACAGGTGCAAGGAATTCATTTTGATAATAAAAAGTGTACAACTAAGTAAACCACCTTGCGTCACGCCTGTTTCCTGGACAAATGTTTGAGAGAGAACACTGCCCACACGGACACGGAATGTCCAATTGGACAAGTAACTCTCGATTATGGAAAACATTCTACCGCGTACGCCAAGGTGGGACAGGTCTCTTAGAATTCCAAAGCGCCATGGTGTATCATAAGCCTTTTCGACATCGAGAAACACAGACAGAAAATATTGTTTATGGACGAAAGCGTCTCTGGTCTGTGCCTTGATACGAACAAGGTGGTCTGTGGTGGATCTACTCTCTCGAAACCCGTACTAAAATGGGTCTAGCAAATTGTTTGTTTCAAGGAAATGTACAAGTCGGCAGTTTATCATTTTTTCGAAGACTTTGCAGAAGCAGCTTGTAAGTGCAATAGGCCTATAACCCGAAGCTAAGGAAGGGTCCTTGCCCTCTTTCAAAATGGGAATAATGATAGCCTCTTTCAAGGAGGTAGGGTTAGTGCCAGAAAACCAAATAGCATTGTACAAACAAAGTAAGGTTTTTCGCGTTTCGATTGGTAGGTTTTTTAACATTTCATGCATCACAAGGTGAGAACCTGGGGCAGAAGTGCTGCAGGAGTTTAGAGCTCAACTAGACTGAAAGCTTGGTTATATGCCTCGTTTCTAGTGCAGTTGTGTTCGAGTTTCTGCTTTTCTATTCTTGTTCTGTATTTTTGGAAAGTGTCAGTATAGTGGGACGGGCTGGACACCCGTTCGAAGTGTGCACCGAGGAAGTTTGCCTGATCTTCCAAGGTATCACCCTGAGTGTTTACGAGTGGAAGTGTGTCTACTTGTTTTCCTGCTATCCTACCAACCATGTTCCAGACTCTAGCCTCCTGTGTGTATGAATTGATCTCTGACAAAAACTTCTGCCAGCTTTCTCTTCTGGCCTGCCAACGCGTTCTCCTGCCTTGAGACTTTATTTTCTTGAAGGTGTCAAGATTTTCGGCTGTCGGTGAGTTCTGAAGCAAGTTCCATGCTTTATTGTGCTCCTTTCGCGCATTACGACAATCAGTGTTCCACCATGGGACGTGTCGCTTGCCGGGCAGTCCAGATGTTTGTGGGATGCACTTGGCTGCTGCGTTAATAAAGACAGCTGTGAAGTACTGCACAGCTTCATCTATGCTTAGCCCACATATGTCAGTCCAAAATAACTGAGCATTGTTATGAAACTGATCCCAGTCGGCTTTGTGTATAAGCCATCTGGGAACTCGTAAAGGACATTCGTATAATGTTTGTGTACTCAAAACGACAGAAAAATGGTCACTTCCGTAGGGATTATTTAGAACTTTCCATTCGAGTAATGGTACAAGTGAAGGAGACGCGATGCTGAGGTCTATGGAAGAGTAGGTTTTGTTGGCAAGGTTATAGTATGTTGCCTTTTTCCTATTTAACAGACAGGCACCGGAGGAAAAAAGGAACTGTTCAATGAGACGACCTCATGCGTCGCAGCGAGAATCACCCCATAGACTACTATGAGCATTCAGGTCACCATGGACCAGATAAGGTTCGGGTAGTTGATCTATTAAAGACTCGAATTCTCGTTTTTCAAGACGGTGGTGTGGGTGTATGTACAGAGAGCAGATGGTGACGAGCTTGTTGAAAAGAACCGCTCGAACAGCCACTGCCTCTAGAGTTGTTTGTAGTGGTAAATGTGTGCATGCTACTTTTTGATTAACAATAATGGCTACACCGCCGGATGACGCCGCAGCATCATCTCTCTCCTTTCAGAAGAGAACATACCGACACAAAAAATTCGTGTTTTTGGATTTTAAATGAGTTTCCTGTACACACAGCACTTTCGGCGAATGTTTGCAAAAGAGCTCTTGAACATCATCGAGGTTTCTAAGCAGTCCTCTGACGTTCCACTGTATTATTTGTGTTGCCATATTGGAGGTAACGTAGTGCTGTGTGTAAGAAAAAATGGGTGTGTCTGCTTCTTAAGCTAAACGTTAAGACTCAAAGAACAGGGCCGTCGCCGGGCCCCGTTATTGCTTTTTATTTCTTCTGGCGCGCTCCAGGAAGCTACGCCGATCTTTCGGCACCAGGGGTACCGTGGTGTCCATTGCTTCCTCAGAGGCACTGCGTGCCCGCATTTGCGAGCTGATATTTCGGGCTTGTGGCCTCGCCTGGTGAGACGAGGCCTTCATATCGGCCGACCCTGGGGTCTCCTTCACCTCGGTGGGCGAAACCTTTGGTCCTCTCAGGCTAGAGGTCGAGGGGACCTCCTTTGCTGCTGGGATACCCTGGCTGCTGCAAGAGCTTGCAGCGGCCGTGGGTGTGGCCGTGGGGACGAGTGGCAGGGCAGCCTTGGCTGTTCCCACCGTGGGTGGGGGCATTGGCAACCACCTGGGCACACTGTGCCTGGCATGGGCAGTTGCCGCAGGCCGTTGTAGTGCTGCCCCCTGTTGCACTACATCAGCGAACGATGGTTTGTTTGTGAAAAGACCAGACACTTGTTGACGGGCTTCTCGGAAAGTAATGTTTTGTGTGATTTTGATTGTAACAATCTCTTTTTCCTTTTTTCATGTTGGACAGGTTCGGGAGTATGCGGGATGGGCACCATCGCAGTTTGCGCAGTGGGCCCCATTCTCCACCTTACACTCGTCTGTGGCGTGTCCTGTGGTGGCACACTTTCCGCAGGTGAGTTGGCCACGGCAACTCTGAGAGCCGTGACCAAAATGCTGGCATTTGAAGCAACGTCTTGGGTTGGGAATGTAGCGTCGCACATTCAACTTCAAGTATCCTGTTTCGAGATGTTCAGGCAGGGCACTGGTGCAAAACGTCACGATTATGTGTTTTGTTGGGACTTCCTTCTTATCGCGCCTAATTTTGATTCTTTGTACTTGTGTCACCTGCTGGTCCTTCAAGCCCTCGAGGAGCTCACCTTCAGTCAGGCCAAGCAAGTCTTGATCAGATACAACGCCTCGGGAAGTGTGGAGTGAGCAGTGTGGTGTAATTGAGATATGAATGTTTCCAAACGATTCTAGTTTCGAGAGGTTTTCATACTGGCTCTGACTTTTTACCTTGAGAAGGAGATCCCCACTGGCCATTCTTGTAGCCTGGTAACCTGGGCCAAGTGTAGTGGTGAGGCATTTGGAAACAACAAAACGCGAAATTGTTCTGGCGTTCTTTTCAGCAGTTTCACAGTGGATTGCATGGTAGCGGGGAAAGGTTTCTTTCGGTTTTCTGAAATAGTTGCAAATGTCTTCGGTGCGCCCTCTCTTCGAAAGAGGACGATCGTGCAATGAAGGGAGAGAAGAAAAAGCCATAAACTAAATATGAGTTTGGCAGCCATGCCAGCCGCCCACCATGGAGCCCAACACGGGGACGTGACAAGTCCTAAATTTATATGAGGCATGTCAACGTCAGCTGTACACAGCCGCTATAACCAAATATATTGTGCCCAAGACAGAGCACATACACAAGGTTAACCCTTGTCGCCAGGAAAAATCGGAAGTAAATGGAAGAGAGAAGAACACAGGATAGATTTAAAGACGAGAAAAGACTAAGATGTAGAGAGAGAGAGAGAAACAGGAAAAGGCGACTACCGATTTCCCCTGGGTGGGTCCGCCCAGGGGTGCCGTCTACGTGAAGCCGGGGCCAAAGGGGTGTGTTGCCGCCACTGGGGGGCCTTAAAGGTCCAATCACCCAGCATTGGCTCAACCCCCAGGATTCCCTTTTCCCCGGACACGGCAAAGCCACGCACGGCTAGGCGTGGGAGGGAGTCGAAACCCCCCGTTAGCTCGGGTCCGTGCCCAGGCAGCACAGAAGGTTGGCCCAATATTGGGGATAGATCGGCATTGCCTGGCCCATGAACGGCCCAGTTTTCACAACGTACCGCCAAGATTGGCTATGCCAGCCAAATAGACCGGCGACGTTGGACCAGCGTTGACAACGTACCCCCAATATTGGTTCTGCCAGCCGAATAGAACGGCTATGTTGGACCAGCATTAACAACATTCCGCCAATGATGGCTGTGCCAGTCTATTAGATTGGTTATATTGGGCCAGCTTTCAGAACTTTCCGCCCATATAGGCTGTGCCGGCCTACTAGAACGGACACATCGGGCCAGGTTGTACAAGTAGCAGCCAATATGGGCGGAGCCATCCAATAAGACCGGCATTATTGGCCCGCCGTTTGAACGTTATTGCCGGCGTCAGCTGAAAAGTCAACATCACGATGTCATAATATTAGAATATGAGCCAATTTCTGCGTGTGCTGCTTTTTGGCGCTGTTCTGGCCACAATTCACGCGCCGATTTTTCAAGTGAGAGAGAGAGTAATATATGTGCCGGGCACAATATTAGAACTATCTTTTCGTCATTAAACCATGCCCCGCCGCGGCGGTCTAGTGGCTAAGGTACTCGGCTGCTGACCCGCAGGTCGCGGGTTCGAATCGCGGCTGCGGCGGCTGCATTTCCGATGGAGGCGGAAATGTTGTAGGCCCGTGTGCTCAGATTTGGGTGCACGTTAAAGAACCCCAGGTGGTCGAAATTTCCGGAGCCCTCCACTACGGCGTCTCTCATAATCATATGGTGGTTTTGGGACGTTAAACCCCACATATCAATCAATCAATCATTAAACCATGCACAGCTCGTTGAAATGCATAATCATTGGTTGAAGTTGTGCAAGGTAGACTTTTTAAGTGAGAAAAAATTACCGATCAAGTTTCTCTGTCAGACGTGACGTCCGATGCGGTGCTATCCGTACGTATGACGAAGCTGCTGCGGATACCGCTGTCTTACGCGTGCATGTAGACGTCGAATATCTGACGCAAATCTTATCGTATCATGTGTCGGGCTAGCTATCTACGCGACCTATTCGAATCTGTTTTGCGTTCACAGCACAGTACGGTTAACGGCACTTGCTGCTGCTTGACGTGTGGGAAGAGCGGGGGTCGTCAGTTGCGTTATGGTGACTGAATCATACAACATATGCAGTTGCCGTGATCTAACACACAGACGCGCGTGCGCACGCACGCACGCGCTATATTCATGCAACGACCACACGAATTCCCAACAACATCGCAGCGAACGGTTGGTAAGGTGCTGCGGAGTGTGTGGGCGTCGTAAGGCACCCTCTCGGTGCCCAGCTCGTTGCGAACGTGAATTTCGGCGTGGAACGCATCTTTTTTATGTACTTTTTTTACGTGTGCCCAAAACGGTAGGCTGCGCGATACGAGAAGTACGACACACAAAAAAAGAAGAAACGTGAATGCATGGGGCAAATCGTTAATAACAAAAAAAAAAACACGCACGCTCACGCCACTGCAGTGGCGTGAGCGTGCGTGTTTTTTTGTTATTAACGAAGCACATGTGCTTCCATAAAACATGACAGCCAAGGATGATGAAGTATTCATTTACATACAAATTACTATGAGTTGCTGAAACTCACGCAAAAGAACATAATTTTCTTCCTTGGATATTGATCGAGTGCCTTGGAATTATGCTATGTGAATTTGACACATCAACAGTGCATTATGATTCCCACCATAAGGGGCCACAATCTTGGCAAGTAATAAAAGTACTCTTCCCACCTGATGTGCACCTAACGTAAAGAGCCCTTGTTTCTCAAGTTAGCAATATATATATATATATATATATATATATATATATATATATATATATATATATATATATATATATATATATATATATATATATAACCACTGGAAAAATATACCAGGTGTAACCAGAAAAAGGTGCACCTGCAGTTTTAAAGTTTAAAAGAAGCAATGACATGCCAACCATCCAAAATAGAACGCCCGAGAAAGGAGCATCAATTAGTATTACAGCAGCTAAAAGCCTGCTAACAGCTGAAGGTAGTCATGCTGCTCTTCCATTCAAGTATAGTGTACACTGAGAAAAGATACTGAAGATACACCATCAGCAAATGACAAAAGCAATACAGACAGAGCTTTCTCTTATAATACAAAAAGTCTTTAGCTGAGGAGGCAAATAAGTCATTGGCACACAATAAGTGCACAAAAAAAAAAGCTGTCGCACGAGGCTGTCAGCGCTTAGACAACACAGGCAAAAATACAGTAGACTGAAGAAGGGAAAACCCATAGCAAAAGTTACCATACTCCTGAGTTCTTGCTTTGCGTGCAAATGAAGCTAGCGTGAAGTTGAACACTAGATTAAAGCACCACAATCAAAATCTGGAAGTCAATGCTTTAGGAATAATACAAAGTACTGAAGAAAGCATGCAAAGAGCATTCCTGTGAAGGCAAATATAAAAAAATACTGAAAGCTCTGTGGCCCTGAACAAGACAACACCACAACCAATCGAAGAGCCGTTCGGACACACCAGCAGTTCTGGCCAACACTAAAAAGTCACAAAAACATACCTTTAATGCCTTTTTTACAAGAGAACTTCAAAAGAAATGTGCGTACACCAATGCCAGAAGTATCGACACTGACAAAAGATACTTGTACCTGGATGCTTAATTACTTTGGTACAACTCAAGAGCGTCGACACCAAGCGGCAAAAAAATTATGATGGAAGACTACAATGTGATCAAATGCACACGTCAACCACCAACCAAGGTCCTATGCTAGAGTGAATATCGCAAAAAGTCTTGAACGCCTAATGTCACTGGCTCATACTCAGCGTTATCAATCAAAATCTTGACCTCCCACACAGCATATTATTTCAACAACCTGCCACCTCTCACCATGTCATGAAACAAGCTCGAGTATACACAAACCCTCCTCACCGTTAGGTAGTTAGATAGCTCCACTAGTGCTTCACTCTCGGAACACATAGACCAGGGCCGTAACTAGACGGGTAGTGAGGAGGTTCTGAGCCCCTGAAGTATTTTCATGCTCTGACTTTTCGTCAACAATAGCTTAATCTGGGCAAGTTGGTTCATCGTGGTTGTGTTCTAGTAACAGTGAGAGAAGTTCAGGAAGAGACAAAAAGAACAGGAAAGAGCGCTGACTGCCAACTAAATTTTATTGAAGGTACTACGCCCATTTTTTTACAGAGTACAAGAACAGTGCTCATGCACAACGACACATGTGAGACCATGATAATATAATCTTAACTGAGAAAAGAATACTCTCTCTCCGAATGGATGAGTGAAGGTATACTGATGCACAGATCCATGGCCTTCCTGACAAGAAAATGCTTTCACAGTCTCTCTTTCATTTCTTGTTCTTGCTTTCTTCAAAAACAGTGTTTTATGAAACATAGAACTGCACTTACATTCTTTACAGTGTATGGCCATGCGACTACCATAGCCATTCTTAACATTTTAAGCATGCTGTCTTGCTCAAACATTGGGGCATTGCCCAGTTTGTCTTATGTTTACGTTTTCACGTGTCAATAGTATCTCATACACAACATTATATTGGCATTCAGTATACCTATTCTCGTGACGAATGGTGAAATAATGGCTATTCATGTTGCTTTTTAGTACACACACTTTTGAAAACTTGCAAGGGATGGCAAATAACAAGATAAAATTATATCGGCTCGCTATTTTCTTTATATTGTGAAACACCTTATGTACGTACGGTATAGCATGCAAAAATCTTTGGTCATTCTGTTTTTATTTTGGTCCTGTTTTGTTTAACTTGACTTTCTGCAGGAGGGTTTAGCACACGGGTGTGATGGTGCTGTTTGGATATCCAGCATCCTTTAGTCTTTTAATCTGGTTTTTAAGGCTTACCTCATCCTTGTGCTCACATGACTTCTGAAGGGTGGCCTCAATGCACGTGGTGGCAATTCCTCTGTGTAAATTGTGTAAATGTGTAATTATGTGTTATGATGTGCTAAAAAAGATGTCCCAAGAATCAGAATAAGTGACAGTAGTCAAAGTTTTTGTCACTGCCTTTATACAAATACCAGTTTATTTGTTGCCTCCTGCAGTATTTTAGGGCCTCTTATATAGATAGGATGTTTTCTCACTTTTATTACATTTTTGTATTGATGATGCCATATGCTCAGGAGGTAGAATGTCGTTATGTTCTTTCTGATAACTTCTAGCTTCTGAGCAAAGATAATGTTTCAGAAAAATGAAAAAAGGCTAGCATAATATTAAGACATGGGAAGAAAGCAGAGTTTATCAAAAATGAATGCATTAGTTGGGAATGAGGAAAAAAGATGGATGACAGGTCAGTAATGTCAATTAATTTATATTAGGACACATGAAATGTAGCAGAGGGTGGCAGGTGATTAGTTCCAATGAGATCGAGAAATTATCAGCCATAATATGAAATTGGCTCATACAGGACAGGGAACATTGATTGGGCTTCCACCCTACAGTGGACATAATATAGGCTTAACGCTAACAATGAGCAAAGCCTGTGAAATTAATGCTCCATGAAATGAGCAGTACTGCACAAATTGCTGCGCTAGACTTCCCATTTTGCATGTTTTTACCAGCTCATCCTGCTCGCTGTTCAGACACAAAGCTTCACCAGAAAAACAATGTTATACTTGGTGAGGATAATGCCAGTGAATCCACTGTTTTATCTACACCTTTCCTTGCTTAAGTCTTCCTCCAAACTATACGATTTTTCTTGGAAATGTTCTGCTTACAGCACACCAACCGATCAAGTGAAACAACTTTATTGGGGTCCTGCAGGACGCGCCCTAGTATGCAATCACCATTTCACTTCACGTTACAACATACTGGTGGTAAAAATATTCTCTGGCAGGGTACAGAAGTGCATGCACTGAGCTAGCTTGTGCAGCGCGGTCTATTCCAGAAAGCTGAACCTATGTTTGGTACAGAATTTTGTAACCACACGATGCTTGCACAGATTAAATGTGGCCACACATAGCAACTTCTGAGCTTTTTTATGAAATGATCTCACAGTATCTGAAAACATTTGTTTTTTTGTTTACTTCATAGTTCCCAGTGAAACATTTCTCTTGTTCCTCTCATTGAATAATGGCATTTGGTGTGACTAAGGTGTTCCTAATGCCTCACTATGAGATCAGAAAAACGATTCTCCTTGAAATTGCTTCACAAGCATTTCCTAAGATATTGAATGACACTGCTTGCACATGTACAAACATTTGCTAGTTTTATTGAGGGTTGATGATAAAGGGAATCAGTTGGTGCATCCAAGCCGGACAGAGATTGACTGGCCCTGAAAAGGGCCGTTTAGTTATATATCTTGCAGCTTGTTCCAGGTAGACAGGGCTTCATTCTCTAGAAATGGTAACTCATCACACTGGTTCCCCAGCATGAAGAACATAACTTGATGCTAACACTGGCTCAGATGTTCTGAAATGTCATAGAGGGTACATGAAGGCTGGGTACATGAAGGTTGCAGTTATACTAACTGTACAGTCAGCATGCTTGTGTGATATGTGCATAGCTGCATCAAAGCTACGTGTGAGAATTGCGTGAACAGCTGAAAATCTCAATGGCAGCATAGCTTAAGAAGTCTGTCATCCCTTTTTTGCCAGTTTCCAATATCATCCTTCCCTTTTCATGCATCTTCTTTCAATATATCTGGGGTTTTAATTCCCAAAACCACGATATATTAATGAGAAGCAAATTTTGAACATCTGGTGTTCTTTAACATTTTCACTTGTTTGCAGCGCAACACCAGAAACAAAGGACAGGGAAGGAGCAAAAGAGAAAGAAAAGACGGCGCCGACTCTGAAAAAGACGGCACTGACATCATGACACGCACATGTCGTGATGTAAGCTGCCCAAAGAGTGGCCTCCCGTGAGAATAGTGAAGAATTGGGAATGGGATCTACCAGTAAGGGCTTTGTGTGCAATTCACAAACAGTGAAAAAGATCCACCAGGGGTGAACCACAGGTACATGGTGCACTCTGGTTGAGAGAGAGCATAGTAAAACAGATGTGCCAGACAGGAGATTATAAATGGTTTTGTCTGGAGCTGGTGCCAGACCGAGCTCTGATTAAGCGTAAGGGAGTATTGAGCGCCAGGCCAATCTGATCCCATTCCTGTGATGGGGTGCAATGTGATGACAGGTGCGAATTCCATTTTCATTTTTTTCCATGGGTTTTGGGAAATAATTTTTTAGGGATCAGATGAAAATACCTCCGACATACATAATAACATGCTCATTCTTGGGCGTAGTCATGCCAAGCCACCAGATTGGGAGAAAAAGGAATGTTTCCCGAAATGTGCGATAAAGTGTTTGGTGCTACGCCTTGACGGAAGTATTGATAGGTGCTTTGGAAATCGGTACGCCATTTCTGTAATCGTTAAATATGCAACTGCATGTGCCACTGCTAGGGATAGCGTGACACTCCCAGCCATTTCGGGGTAAGCCGTTTTAATCTACATGAAGATGTTAATGAGCCCGTTCTCCATCACAGCAGTAGCTGTGGCCATTCCTTCAACTAGGCCTACTGCAGCGCCAACTAAACGTCTGCATGAATTTAGCGCTAGTACCGTACATAATAATCAGCACGTGCCTTGGGTTCACTTCAATGGTGTTGTGAATTCATCTTGCGTGACAATGGTTTAAGTTGCATGCGTGCCTTAATCATTATTGCAATAGGAGACCATGATTTATCGTCACGCATGGTGTTGCTTAGCTCGGTCCTCAGTGTTCAAAGCAGGTTCCGCCTTGTGAGTGCATGAGAGAGGCACAAGAGTTGGTTTCTGCTCTGTGTTTCTATAATTCCCTAGCCTGTATTATACAGGAAGCGGATAGTGCTGGTGTGCGTCAGCTGCCTCGGTGCGCTCTCAACCGCCTGCCTGGTAAGACTGATAGCTCATTCTATCAGCGCCTTGTCGTACTCCCTTCTCACACTGCGACATGTCCTCCACTTGGAGGACATGATGACGGAACAAGATGATACGAAGCCCAAAACCGCAATGTTTGCAAGCCACAACCCGAGCAAACAATTCAACGGTGAGGCCAGAAAATCTACCTGACTAGGCCTGGAGCAACAAGCCAGAGAGCATATTCTTGGCTGGATAGATGAATGGATGTGGCCGTACTCTTTAAATCGGGTGGCGGCTAACGTCAGCTAGCCGTAATGCTTAGTGAACTAACCACTAGATTTTTTTTTCCCCTTTAAATAGTAAAGTTGGACGGGTACTTTGAAGTGAAGGGTTTAATTTTCAATCGTGCCTCGACTTTAGCCACCAATCAGATAACCTCCTTCTAGTTAAGTCTACCCGCTTAAAGTCTATTTTGCCCTCCCTGTCCCTAAACACCAGTGCTTTGAAAAACTCTGCGCCATCATCTTGAACTATAAGGTGGAGCCCTTTACAGAGCATTGTCAAGTGTTCGGCAGTTTTTTCTTTCTCTACGCACGCACTGCATATTGTGTCTACCTCTTCATATTTGGCCCGATATGTCTTGGTTCGCAATACTCCCGTCCTGGCCTCAAACAGTAGAGAACTACCCTGAGTATTATCATAGATTCTTTCTTTGGCAATTTCCTGCTTAAAAGTTCGATAGATCTCTAGTGCGGACTTCTTAATCATGCCAATTCTCCACATGTCAGTCTCCGTTTCCTGCAGTTCCTTTTTAACAGATAGTTCTTTCTGGTTTGGCCCCCTGCTGTTATCTAAGTATTTACCAGTCAATTTCCTGGTTCGCTTCCTCCATTTTGTATTGACATTCTTCATGTAAAGTAGCTGAAAACCTTCATAGCCCAACGCTCCTCCGCCATTTCTCTCAATCGCTTCTCAAATTTTATCTTGCTGCTAGCTTCCCTGCCATCAAATGATGTCCATCCCATATCACCTTGTACTCCCTGGTTTGGTGTATTCCCGTGAGCTCCTAAAGCAAGCCTACATATTTCACGTTGCCTAATTTCTAATCTTGCTTGAACTTCTGACCTCATGCACAAGACCGCGTTGCCGAACGTCAGCCCAGGAACCATGACCCCTTTCCATATTCCTCTCACAACATTATAGCTATTGTAATTCCACAGTGCCCTATTTTTCATCACTGCTGCATTCCTGTTATCTTTAGTCGTCACGCATATTTCGTGTTCCCTCAGGTACTCGGTCCCATTGCTTATCCATACGCCCAGTTATTTGTATTTATCTGTTGTCTCTAGCGTGACTTCCTGTATTCTAAGCTCACTACCTTTGTTATCATTAAAAATCATGACTACTGATTTTTCCTAACTGAATCTAAAATCTAACCTATCTCCCTCATTACCGCAGATGTCCATCAACCTCTGCAAATCTTCCTTGTTGTCGGCCATTAGCACTATATCATCTGCATAGATTAATGCTGGTAGTGCCTGATCAATGAGTTTTCCTTGTTTGACTAAAGAGAGGTTGAAGCCAAGTCCCCTTGCCTCTAATTTGGCCTCTAATCCTTGTAGGTACATCATGAATAAGAAGGGTGACAGTGGGCACGCCTGCCTAAGTCCACGTTTCACCACTGTGGGCTTGGATACCTGTTTTTCCCACTTTTTAACTACCTTGTTAGTTTTATAGATTTCCTTTAAACGATTAGTGACTCCATCTTTTACACCCAGTGTGTCTAGTATTCCCCACAAGTCCTCTTGAACCACGCTATTGTACGCTCCCTTGAATTTCTGCAGGCCGGTAGGAAGCTTCACAGCGCAGCGCCTGATCTTGTGAAACGGCGCAGCCATGCAGGCAGGGCATTGAATTCCCTCCCTATTTTTTGTATACTACTGTCCTTGTGTACATCGTAGAACACTTACCAGTAATGATAGCAAACAGATCATTGATTCGGGTAGGCTTGGTGTTTTTATTTAAAATGGAACAACGAGGAAGCTGCTGAAGCTCGTGCCTGTATACAGCTGCTTTATATGGAGATGAAACTTTAACGAAAAAAAAAAATGTAATGATAAACAGTAGGCTCATAACAAACAACATTTCTCTGAGGGTGCATGGAATATATGTCCCATGCAAGGCTATGCATTGCAGTCCTTACTGCATTAATTATGTACACGTACTGCAGGGCATGCAAGTGTATGCAGACACACGCTGACGAAATGACATTTTTTGCTACATACAAACGTGCACCGCACCAAATGAGACGCACGTGTTTGTATAGTCAGGGAACACTCTTGAATATTGATGAAATCACACAGCTCGCTTACAGTATAAAACAAACACAATTGCGAACAATAAAATGCGACGCTGTTTAAAGAGGCGGACCCAGGTTACGAGGAGAATTATCAGTATGGCATACACACCACGTGTCAAGCTTTTGCAACATCTAAAGAGACTAAATATGGAAAGTTGCCTTTGTAAGTTAACATGACAGTACCAAATGGAGAAGCCACACGAGAGAACAATTCATCGTGGGCTAAAGAATGTGTTTTAAATATTAGACACAGCTTTGCAAGATAATATCGACGAGTTTTACTCGTCTAGGTGTGGGAGGTGGTGGCCTGATAAAATGCGATGTTGCTTCAGAGCCTTTCTTTCGTAATATTGCAATTTTATTCAACTCTTTCAAACGCGGCACCGTAAATTTCTACTGGGTGCTCGAACACAGCAAGCAGGTCGCGGGGCAAAATCTTTGTAACATTTTATTACCGAAACAGCGATACTAGCAATGCTTGAGCTGCACTTGCTGTTTTCTAAATTGTAACCTCCTCAATCTCATCACTGTGATCAGGAAACAGAGAGGAAAAGTACAGCAGTAGTGCGTAGAGAAATATTCAATTTCAAGCCCTTTAGCAATATCATCTAAACAAATTGCCAGTTCACTGTTGAATTCTCGATGGAAACAAACAGCTGATCAGGGACGCAAGCTTGGCTTGGCACTGGCTTGGCTGTTCATACAGAGCCAAAAGCCGCTGCAGGAAACTGGATTGCGGATCGTATTGAGACAAAATATTTTATACATTTTTGTTTTCTTTGTTTCATTTCTCTAATTGCTCTTGTGATGGCGTGGACCGCGCTTCGTGATCTCATGTACCGGCGCACTGTTTTTAAGTTTAGTATGGCGCACGATAATACATGATTGCGTGCTTTAATTTAAAAAGGTTCGCGAGTATGGCAGCAACACTGCAATGTCGGGAAGAGGCACGGGGAAGAGGATAGTAGTAGAACCAGTAGCAGCTGCATGCCCGGGTGGACTCGGTGGAGCGACTGATGCCCAGATGGAGGAATGTCAACCCGATGCCTTTTGTGTTGGCCGTTCTGGCAGTTCCGCCGACTTTATAGAAAGAGACGACCCCGTCGCTTGTCCTCTTCTCTTTTCCTTCGGGCATCAGCGACAACATTGACGGACGACGTGTTCGACTTCACCGTGCACGTGAGTATAGGTTGGTTTTTCATTCGAGTGAATTCTTGTTCAGATTTGCAACTTGTCGACTTCATCCTGATCACCTGTCACCGGCAATAAGTCACATACGTGTGATATTTAGGTGAAATAAATGATAATGCACATTTTCTGCTCCATTTGCGTGACTTAGCTACACCAGGACATGAGGTAAAACCTTTGTCGCCTAGCCACTAGCAGGCAAGATCGATCACTCGCATCCTTCAGTTCACGAATCAACGCGCCTGCCTTAAAATTAGTAAGCTGCTCGCAAAGAAATCTTACCGAGGCAATTTTGTTTTCTGTGAACAATGCACCGTAGATTTGTCTTGAATAACAAAAAAAAAAAACTTGAAAAATAAATGTCGCGACCTTTTAGAAAACGCCGTGTCTAATAGCTAGACGCGGCATTTTGTAAAAGGCTCATTAAATTCAGTATGTTTTCGTAGTCTCTGCTTGAAATTATTATTGTCTATGAATTTCACGGCCCAATCTTTTGCTTTGGCTGAAAATCTCGGCGGCAAAAACTTTGTTCAGTGTCCCTTTAAGGGCAGGTGTAGATGCCATCATTTCAGTCGCAAATCTTTTTGCTAGTCGGTCGGCTGGTTAACAATAAGGGTACTAACTAGAGTTCCAGATTTCATCAGCAACACATCGTCATGGCTTCATCAGATGCTGCATTATATACATTCTATCCTCGTTTTTAAATAGGTGTACCGTATGGTCCACTGTTACAGGAAACAAGCAAGCTCATGGACAGTGAGCCATGTGGTGCTAACTGGCAGCGAGGCTTGTGAATGGGACGCATGCGCATAGAATCGGGGTGCGCCCAGTTTTGTCTGCCATTTCTCCACCTGTACGCATGACAGCATTGGAAAGCGCATCCGTATTTTAGCTGCGCAATTTATCTAGCCCAGTGCCTCCTGCTTCAGGGATTTCCTGTGAGCACAAAAAATGCATGATTTTAATCGTTGCTGCAGTGTTTTGCAAGTTGTCACCGTAAAGCACATCATATTTTTCGCATAATGCTCGCTGCAACTAGCAAGTTTCGATGACTCAAAATGCTGTTCAGGTCTGATGTAGCAAACATTTTAAGCTCGTCCTCGTGACCATGAAATATTGGTTTATTAAATAATGGAAGGCAGAGTTGGCATCAGTTGATTTACAGTGTGAAAATGAAAAGTGCGAAGGACCGTGCCTCGCAAGTAAGCCCCGAGAGCATGAGCAGAAAAGTAGCAGATGAGGATGCTCATGCGCTGCATTTCCAAATCTCACCAGCACTAATGCTTGACGGACTGTTGGCCACGCACTAGCGTGTTCTTTCTTAAACAGGACTTTGGCCCTGTAAGCAAGTTCTTGAAGGGCATAAGTAAAACGTAGAATGGGCCCCCTAAATGCACCCATCCTTGAACCATTGGGCTTATGAATTAGTTCCCTTTTCAAAATACTACTATTCTGAGCTATAAATTGTGACAGAACAGTGCACGAAGTTTAAAAATGGGAAAAAAGTCTTTAAATGTCCCCTTTATACATAGTGTTCTTGTGATGTCACTTCTGCCGTTGTCGCCCTCTCCCGCCATGCCCGGGTAACTCCCTGGGTACCTACGGCAGTTCACGTGCTGCAGTGCGGTTTGTTGGGGGCTCGTCATCTGTTGCTGTGAACGATGTGGAAGCATTGTGGTTTTTTGTTGTCTTACTTTAACGAGCTCATTGGATTAGGAAGGCCTCGCTCGTTCACTCGATACAAGACCAGATAATCAAAATGTGCGACACATATACCAGCCACGGCGTACACCGACTGCCCGCCACAACCTATGAGGGCCTATTGTATTGCTTTCACTACAAATTGCCTGGCCCAAAAACAAGTGAAAGCTCAAAATCTCTCGAGCCGCAATTTTAAGAGTGGATGTGCGAAGCGCAGCTGCTCCCATCGAAAATTAGTCGTGCAGAGCTAGGCAAGTTTACAAGAGATATAATATTATGAGTATATTGTCACGGCCTACGCCACCAAAGTAGCAATGCCCCCCCCCCCCCCCCCCCCCCAAGTGTTTTAAACAGTGCTGATGTTGAGCTTGAGACTCTTTGATTGCAATTTGTGGAAATAGTCGAGGAAAATATTATACAAGGCAGATAGCGACTTTGCGTGGTGTGTGCCGCGGTAATGCCAGTCATCACTTTATTTTTCGCGTATGCTTTAGCACACTTTTCACTTTGTATTTTGCTTTTGTTGTACGCTAATGTACAGTGGAGTCACTGAACATGATAGAGACCGTGTATAGAATTAATTGACTGATTAAAAAAAATCCTGACGCCCAACTTGAGCCGATCGGCTATACTTCAAAGTGAACTAATATTGTTTCCCATTCTTTATAGTTTGTTTCAATGCAATACCAAATCTCCGCGATCGCCATCACGATTTTAACCGCCTTCCTCGCCATCATGATTTTAACTGCCGACAAGTTTGTATGTACAGTATCTTGGTAAGCTATATCTGTTTGCAGGTAAATACTTGGCTATGGCACTTACCCGTAATGAAGTTGCACCTGAAGATGCAAATATTGCAAAGTTTCTTCAAGTAGCTTTTGTTAATCTGCACCAGCCAAATACGCTGGTACTTTTAGGAAAATCGGAATGTGCGTTCTCAATTTCAGGTTATAACTTTCAGCGAAGAAACACCCTAAGCTCTGCTCCCTCTGCGTGGACTACTAAATCAACTTGCCTCACTAGCAGCTCATAATTTCTCAAACTTGCATCGTGAGGCAAAACTAAATGGGTGCAAGCACGAGGAGACAACATGGCAGTTGTAGGCGATAGATTCGGTTGGTGCCCGGGCATGTTGGTGGCGCATTTCGGAAGTGACGAAAAAGCGCTGCGAGATGCACGTGCACACTTTGTATAGTTGCTGTATTGGACAGCAAACTTTTTTTTTATCTGAGCAGTTTTACCAAAGGAAGCTTCATCATATGGCGTGATAAATGAAGCGAATCCACAGGTTGAACCACATCATAGCCTCGCTGTGCTTTTGTACTTTTTTTAGCTCGCAAAATTTATTTGTACATATAAGTGACAACTTGCCAGTAATAAGGCAGCACTTGTTTCTTTACCATATGATCATCTCCGGTGTGCTGCTGCCTCAATATTTCAAATTCTAAGCATTTACACCATTGTATGCTAACTTTTCCTTCAAAGTGAGACAAGCCACATGTGTATCGTAGATCAAGAAGCATGCCAGTTTTACGTACTTGCAAGGTAAACATCAGAAATGCACAGTTGATCAAAAATACTAGTTTAATGGTGCATCTACATAGCAGAGCACCTGTGGCACCTCGGGAACAAGATAATGCCACATATGTTACAAGAGATAATTAAAAAAGACAGGGGAAGTTCCGTGAACAAATAGAAACAAAAATAAAATGGCACGTGGCAGCGAGCGAAGGCGGCAAGGGGGGGGGGGGGGGAGCCCGTGGGACTTCAGCGGATGAACGTAAGGTGTGTGTTTAATATGTGGAAGAAAAAAAAAATTCAAAATTTTGGCGACTGAAATGAGGGTGACTTAGTGAGTGCGCTCATGACGAGAGTAAACACGGTTATTATTTTTTTATTTTCATATCTCTTTTGAAAGCCACAAAAAATCTGTATGTGATGCAGCCTAACAGAAGTTCCGTGAAAGCAAATTATGAATTCGTCGTTGTACAAAGGCCCTTTTTTTTTTTTTTTTTTTTCATGCGCACCATCCCCGCCGCGGTGGTCTAGTGGCTAACGTACTCGGCTGCTGAGCCGCAGGGCGCGGGTCCGAATCCCGGCTGCGGCGGCTGCATTTCCGATGGAGGCGGGAATGTTGTAGGCCCGTGTGCTCAGATTTAGGTGCACGTTAAAGAACCCCAGGTGGTCTAAATTTACGGAGCCCTCCACTACGGCGTCTATCATAATCATATAATGGTTTTGGGACGTTAAACCCCACATATCAACAATCAATCAATCATGCACACCATAAATAGTGCTCAAAATTTAATTGCATATGTTGTTTTCATCCTCGCTGTATTCCGTGCTGTTTATGATGTAAAAAAAAAAGTAGCACGCTGAAGTGGTGCTGCTTTTGGGCAACAGTTGAAAATGGCGGGGTGCATGAATGCGGAATACTGCCGCTTACACTCAAATCACTCTTGTGGTCACCTCCCACTGTTTGCAGCATGTGTTGTGTATACACAGCTGCATATTTCCTAGCTAGAAAAATTTGATTTTAGGTGTTTCACGCCATTTTCCATGTAACTATTCCACAATTGCACACACTGATCAGCAGGCTTTCAATTGCACTGAAGGACACAGGTGCCATAAAATTCATAGTCGATTCTTTCAAGAAACCGTATGTAAAGGCTGAAGCTTCATGCGTACATACACACACACATACCATATTGTTTTTTGTACTTTATGAAAGCTGCGAAGGTCTCATGTGCCTCCAAGCGTAACCTGTCTTATTTATTCTCCATCACCGCAAAAGTTTTGTGAGTTTCAAATAAAAGTACTTTGCGCATGGCCACTTTTGGGTAATTTTTTTGTGTAGGTGTTATTTGAGCAGCCTACAGTGTTTACTTTATAAGCCTGTATGTATATGTTGCATTATAAGGATGCAGAATGTGTGTAGCTGTACAATATAGATGAACTGTAAAAATTAAGTGTGTCTATTGTAGTGTTCTTGCAACCAATCTTACCCCCGTATTCTAGAACGTCCCTCCACTCAACGCTTCACCTTCACTTGAGATGGCTGATGGAAGCGCCGTCTCTAAGCAGAGAAAATTGCTGCATGTCAGCAATAATCTGCTGTGATTCTCGAGTAGCGCAGCGTCGCTTTCAAACGAGCAGCGGCACAGTGCTCAACTCTGTCAAGTGAAGGGTGAAAGTCGAGTCGGGGAGCGTTTATGAATATGGGGGTTAGTTTTGTTGTCTTGTTAACCTGCCATTAACACTGGATTGATGCTACTTTGCTCTAGCTGTACAGTGCTTTCCAAGGCTCAAGGAGGCACCGCACGAGGAAGGCTCGGAGCAAACCATGCGTGAGTTTTCTTTCATTGTTATACTATGCACGTATGAAGTGATAGACTTTAATGTATGCTATTTGTATTGTGCAAGTTTTTGGGGACATACAACTTCCAACACTTATATGTTCTGACGAAAATCACACAAGAATGAGCGAAGCTTGTGCAAAAATTATGCAAGAGTGTAAGAAGCTTTTGCAGAAGTCTGTGAAATGAAGTTTTGAAATTTTGTGGCAATGTGTCATTGTACAATGGTCAACAGTCTTGCTCAGCATGCTTGACTGCAGGGCTCCCGGCTGCACAGGCGCATCTACGGAGTGCCTGATGCATGATGGGCCAAATGTCAGCCTGCACACTGGTGCCTCTTATCCCCGTTTGTCTGTTACATCAGTGTCTCTTGTAAAGGGGATCAACTGTGCTACCTTTTTTTTTTTCGAATGTAATGAGTTCTTTTTCCAGATTATTGTTGTTTTAAGGTAGAGCCTCACATTTCTATCAAATACTGAAGATTCTATTTTTCCTTCTAGATGCTATGAAGTCACTCCTTGTGTTACGATAGAGTGAACACTGTTATGAGAAAAGCTACTTTATGGAGTTAACTCACTCCATATTGACTTAACACACAGAATTGGTGAAAACTACACTCCATTCCAGCTGCATTAGGAATAATATTCATTTGCATACTTCTGTTTCTTTTGTTTATTTGTTGGCTGGAGGTTTGGAGTATAGGGTGGCCAGAGGGCACTGTGTAGTCTTTCTTCATCTTCCCAATTTTGTGAACATCAATTGATAGCCGTATGGGAAGCAGCCAGCATGCTGAAACAGCGATGCAAGCATGCAAGATGTTCACCATTGCATGCAGTCAGTTTCTGTGAGCAACCTACTGCATACAATTAACTGCGAGTGGTGAACTAACGCTGCACTATGTGTGCCTCCTGGAAAGCTGCAATGGTAAAGTGCCACAATCGTATAGTAACATGGATAACATCGCAGTTTGTTTGTTGAATAATTTTGCAACAGAATCAATGGGGTTTTGGATAAATTTGTGTATCTGCCTGGTTCATCAAAGCTACAGAGTCAAATGCGGTATATACTCGCATATTATGTGTACTTTTTTTGTCAATCCGGTCATGTGCGAAGCTAGTAGGAATCGCTGGCCTAAAAGCTCAACTGGGAATATATGTTGCAGGCGCTGTCACAGCTGTCTCAAAGCGGATTGTCATTTGTTTGCTAAGCCTGTTCAAATGCCCCCATTTTCTTGAAGTTCTTCCGAACAGTGCTCACAAAAACCAGTTCCCACGACAGGGTTATACCAGAGAACATAAGTACTCTCCAATAATTGTCGGGAATCCAACGTAAAGTAAGATGCAGACAAGGAAGCGCAATGCCAACACAGTGCTGTGTGTATCGCCCTTCATGTGTGTGTGTGTCCATTCCTTGTCCCAGTCTTCTATTGCGTTGTGTTCCCTCCGATATCTAACCAACACACCCAAGCTTCTATGCTAAGTCTTATTCAACGCACTCTTTTGCTGGCTCCTATACTGAATATTGCATGTCGAAGAACTCCACGCTGATGTGCTTAGCGGTAGCACGGTTTCAGTATTCTTCGGTAAGCTTTATAACAGCAGTCTGCCTCGTATATAATTATTGTAGCCTATCACAAGGAACGGTAAAAACGCAATGGCCAGATGGCAAAACCAAAAAAAAAAAAAAAATGAGTGCGAAAACCTGCCTCATCTAGTTGATGTGACAGGTCCTTGCACGCGTTCATCTGTGCTGTGTCTCAGGAATACATTCTTGCCGTGGAAGAGGTGGGAAGATAGGAAGCAAACCTTTAAGCATTTCGGACTACACATAAACAGGTTTCAGTTTTCAAGTTCGATATTCTAGGGAAAGCATAAAAAGTTCATGGAAGAAGGGACCTTGCACTCAGTCCATTTTGTGTAAGACTGCACTCGCCTGCTCGACAAGAGATGTGCCTGACCAGAGCATCATGAAGTCAAATGTGTCTGTGTGTGTGCTGGCAAGGTGGCTCGGGCTGGTTGGGGAGGGCAAAGTATGCGAGCAAAAAGTTTCTTGTAGTAAAGCAGGCTGGCTAATTATACTGGTGAGCAAATTATGTGAGGATGCAAATTGTGCGAGTAAATATGGTATGTACTCTTGTATGTTTCAGCTCTATTGCTACGGATCCTGCGGATCCAACTTGGCATCCGGCAGCAACAAAGAGAGGTTCTGCAGGAGGTGCGACAGCTGAAGCACAAGGTACGGCTCTTGTCCGTGCCTCAGCACGCCCAGCCAGCACAGCGCCCCTCTGACCTTCCCCGGCTGCCTGCTGGTACAATTGGAGAAGTGGAGGCAGCAGAGGCAGCTGTGCAGAGTAAAGCTGTGGCTGCGGCTTTGGTGTATATTTCTTGATTTTTAATATGCCTATGTAACATGCAGAAATTTAGTACTGCTTTAAGATACTGTGTTTCGGGAAACAAACTAGTCAGGTTATCTCATGAGCCACTGTACTACAGTCGAATATGAATAATTCATACTCAAAGAGGCCAGAAAATTTGTTCAAATTAAAAGAAGTTCAAAATAATGAAAGTTACCGTAATTACTTGAATCTAACACGCACCTTTTTTCCTGTCAAGAGAGTTCATAAATCGCATGTGCGTTAGAATCGAGTACGAAAAAAAAATGAATATGGTCATTCTATTGCCATCGCCACTTACAAAATGGCCACCCCCTACGTGCGTCGGCATGGCGCGTCGGTCATTTCTGCCTATGTGTTTCCCATGCGCGGCACTTCATACGTGTGCTGAGGAGTTCGTCATCTTGTAGTACATTAGCATCGATGGCATGGTAGGGCCGACTCCAAAAACTTGACGAGTGCATCACAATGCTGCTTCTAAAAGAAAAGTCGTCGCGTGTGCCGGAACGGACAGAAATCGGGCCGCATCGCGGTCATTCGGAGTTCCCGAAACGTGCGTGCGGGACTGGCGGAAACAAAAGCAGAATATTGTCGACAGCAAAGATTCACGCAAAGGCTTCAGTGGACCACAGCAGGGTCGGTTTCCACAAATTGAAGAGCTGCTCGGCGAGTATGTGATTAAGCAGTGAGCGGCACAGCGGCCCGTGACGACAGAACTGCTCCAAGTGCAGGCTATGCAGTTAGCCTTAGAAAAAGGGCTAATGCAGAGCCATTTTAAAGCGAGCAGGTGCTGGCTAACGAACTTTATGAAGAGAAAAGGCTTTTCCCTCCGAAGGCGAACGGGCATATGCCGGAAGTTGCCGGAGGAGTACGAAGAAAAGCTTTAGAGTCTTCAGAGGTTCCTCCTAAACTTGCGGCACAACAACGGCTACCTGCTTGGGCAAATCGGGAATGCCGATCACACGCCTCTTTACTTCGACATGCCTGGCACCACAACCGTCTAGGAGAAGGGGGCGAAGCAAGTTTGTGTACTGACATTGGGCCACGGTAAAACTAGAGTGACAGCAATGCTCTGTTGCACGTCAGATAGGCATAAGCTTCCCCCGTACTTCATATTTAAACGGAAGACGCTCTCAAAAAGAGTCGTTTTCGCGAGTGGTGTGATCAAGCGGGCCAACGAGAAAAAAGGGTGCGCGTTGCAACCGATGTCTTAGTTTTTTTTTTTTTTTTTTTTTTTTTGTCGTGGAAATCGGGCGCGCGTTACAATCGAGAGCGCGGTAGAATAGAGTAAATACGGTAAACGAGCGGAGGGCTCACCATGCAGTGATGCATGTGCATGGAGAAGTTTTATTCACAAATTACAGGACATCCGTCATTAATTAAAGTAGTCAATACATGTCTATACACGTTGGCCTTGCAACGAGTCAACAAGTTTTGCGTGCAGTTTGCAAAGCATTTGTACTTCGGCTTCAGTATTCTCCTGGCAAAAGAAGTTGCGCGCGGCAATGTCCAGTGCTGACACTCTTCGAAGACAACTGTGTTTCCACTGTTACCATCTGCGCTGCAGCCGGAGCGTGGCCAGCACATGATGAGAATGGAGGAGCGTCTCCACCTGGAGAAAAGCAGATCGGCATTCGAGAGAGAAGCACTCCGCGGCAGCTTTTTTTTTTCTCTCTCTTCATGCGCGGTGTTGAAACGAGAAGAGTCTCTACATAGCAGGAACGAAAAACAGGGAAGCGTGACACTGGCGCGTTGCAGATCGGCATAAGAGAGCCAACTCTTTGCGACAGCTTTTTTTCCCCTCTTTCGCTTCATGCGCAGTGTTAAGAAGAGAAGGGTCTCTACATGGCAGGGACGGAAAAAGCTGAAGCGGGGCACAGGAATGTCGCAGATTGGCATTTGGCAAACATTCCACCGCAGTCTTTTCTTTCCTTTTCTTCATTTTCTTCTTCAAGCACAGCGATGAGGTGTCTGAAGTGCCACCGCAGGATTGGGCGGGGTGCTGAGAGCATTTTCGGAGCGCGGTATAGCTTTGATAGGACCACAGCGTCAGTTCGAATTAAGTGTGTTGGAATTAATGAGATTCGACTGTATTTACTATAGTCTGTGAAATCCGAGTGAACTGTCCTAAGCTAGCAGACGATGTAGGCGGCATCGTGTGTTTGATGGGCAGTGACTAGCAATAGCCTGCTTAAAACAGACATTCAGTAATTTTGTTCATTTATCACCCTATTTCGTGTCCGCTGCGGCTCTCTCTACTTTGAGCTACAGTTCACCCTGCCTTGTGTTAGCCGATTTCTTACTTTTTTAAAAATCTAACATGCACCCAATTTCGCAGTGTGAAGAAAAATGCACCTTTGTTTATTGTGATGAGATTTCTATAGCGACATGCCTCTTTGTTGGCTATCACAGAAAAATATAAACAGCAAATGGTGCGACCATCTAGTGCGACCTTTATTTTTCTATCAGTTTCATCTATGACCAAGATTTGGTCGCTCTAAGGTTGCCTCTTAGTACGCCTTGATCATGTTCATTTATCTTGTTGTGCTCTGCTTACAATGCATTGATTAAAAACATGTCCTAGCTTCTTTTTGAATTCCACATATTTTATCGTTTTTCACCTGTAGAAGCTACTCCTGGTCAACATTCAGGCAAAGACATTGTAACCTCGAAGAAACGTGTATTGGAATTTGAGCACTGTACAAAGTAATTATACTATTTCATAGCTAGAATCAATATTTATTAAGGGTTATAACAGTGTTGTATTTGATTTCATAACAGCGAAACTGCATTCAGAGAAGGACTCTGAAATGTTCTCACACTGAGTGTGAGAGGGCTGATGTGGAAACCATTTTAGGTCAAGTGAGTTGAAGTTAGCGTAAAAAAACAATGAAATGTGGTGATGCCCAAAAATTCAAGTTGTTGTTTTCAGTGTCCTCTTCTTGCAGATTTTTATCATGAAAACATTTCGATGTGCTGTTGCGTTTACCCCATCTATGCTTCTTGCATTTTTTTACAGCGCAAGCACCTCCTGCAGATTGGGGGACGTGGCCTCCGAGAAATTGGTGTGAATGCCATGAAGGCTGTATTGGCACGTGACGTGCAAGTGCTGTACAGCCTTCATGGCAGAAAAGGGAAAAGGGCCTTTGTGAACCTGAGGCTCTGTAGATTAGTGACAGGTTAGACTTGTTCATTGTTTTATGTGTGTGTACCCTTGTGTATTCTCTGTACTGCAGTGCTTCATGTGTACTATGGTATTTCTGTTCTTGTATGCAGATGTCATCTGCCAAAAAGCAGGGTGCGACCAGGCGGAGGCCCTCAACTTTATTAAGAGGTGGCTGCCAGGGTCTGGTGATCGCTGTGGGGGCAGGAAGCGGCGCTTCAGAGAAGCATTTGTTGTGGAGCAGCCCGATGATCCCCACTCTCAGAGTGCAGATTATCGGCTGCTCGCGGCAGCTGGCTTCCTGCCCAGCCACAGCAGCCAGGGCCTTGACAGCACCACTGTCACTGTGCCCCCAACGCAACCTGACCTGCAGTAGAGCGGGCCTTTTTTAGTTGTGTATATATATTTTTGAATGTATACATTTTTTGTTGTACCAAATAAATAAAAAACAAAGAATAAATAGTCTGCAGACTGTCGGTGGTGCACTGTTCGGCTAGCTTATGCTGATTCGGAAGCACCATCACCATGTTTTAGTTACAAAAAAATGCTCTAAACTATGAATATTCTCGATTACCATGTGGGGGACATATGTGGGGATTGCAAGTGGGGGACATATGCTTTCAACATTTACTTCCTAACAACTTTTTTCGATCTGCTGTACAAAACAAAGCACTCGCTATTGCAAAAGATAAATTGGTAAAAAAATAAACTACACTTCTAGTGTTAGCAAAGGGAATGAGGTATAAAAGATGAAATAGATCGAGTAACTGCTTTCAGTTCTCGGCATTCAATTTTCTGTTGCCCCAAGTATACAGGGCTGCAAAGCTACAAGAGCGGGTCATCGAGGCATATTGTTTAAATCTTTTGGTAAGAAAAATTCCCTACTAATAATGGTTACATAATGGCAAGCCAATCAGTAGCTAATATTCGTCGTGCAGGAAACATCGGTGTAATAACGGCATTTGATTGGCTGCAATGTGGCCCTGGATTGGTCCAATGTCGGTCGTACATCCGTAGCCAATATTCGTCGTGCAGCAAACATCGGCGTAAAAATGGCATGTGATTGGCTGAAATATGGCCCAATGTTGGCCGAACATTGGCAGCTTTGTCGGCAATACGATGGGCCTTCGTCGGCCCAATGTTGGTTGCATACTGGCTAAAACATCGGCAAAACGTCGGCCCATCATTGGCTTGAACGTCGGCCCGACACTGGAAGAAGTTGCACTTCCGACGTCGGCCCGACGTCGGTGCCGATGTTAGCCGATGTTGGTCCAAGATTGGTCCAACGGCGGCGTGCTGCCTGGGTGGTGTCGCTACACACCAAACGTCTGCTTGCGCAGGCGCCCCTGCGGGGCACCACGATGGTAAAGTGGCTGCGGCGCGATGAAAAGGGGTTGCAGCTCGGCCGAAGGCCATGGGTTCGATCCAAGCTACGGTGGTAGTACGTTGATAAAGGTGAAATTTTAGACGCGCGTGGCTATGCGTTGTCTGTGCACTTAGAGAATAGCAGATGGTCAATATTTCCGCAGTGCTCCACAGCGGTGGGTCTCATATTCATTTCGTGGTGTTTGCCGGTGGAATCCTATGTATTAGACAGATTTAGTTGCGCATCTGCAGCAGCCATACAGGCGCGGCCCGTAATTGAAAATGGCTAGTAGACTGCATCCGTACAGCTTCTGATGACGCGCAACTAATTATGTCCATTGTAATAAATAATTTAGCTTACTACCAGTAGCTAGCCATTAGCTCACACGAATGGGAATAAGAATTAGCAATAGTGGTATGTGCTTCAGTACAACAGACTGAATGGTAAAGCTCGTCTGATATTTTTTGAATATCTTAATTTCGCAATATCCTCCATTAACGTCGTTAGCTCATTCAACCGAAATGGGAGTGTAAATGGTATTTGCTACTGTTTTGTAAAACCAGAAACATGCCCACAACCCCACACTTCCACCACCTATGACATTTTGGTTGGGAGGACGTTTATCACGTCAGAGGACTCATCGGTGAGCAGAAAGTGAGAGCGCATGCACACAAGATAATGAACAATATTGTCGCGAGAGGAAACGATAGGCAGGAACTCGAAGTGGAGGACTGTTTACTCAGCCAGAGCTGCCATTGACTTCTTCGCTCTCGTCTTCTGCCACCAACACAGCGTGGCATTACCCTCTCCCCAATGAAAAAAAAAGAAGAAGAAGCATCGAATGAATGCCATGGCTCCGAAAAACAACGAAAGGTAGTAAGAAATGTCCATGTCCATTGAAAAGAAAAAGGACGAGATGAAAAATAAAGAGGCAAGAAAGTAATGTGCAATTGTCTTGAAGGATATTGCCACATCACAAAGTTCTTGTCTTGCAGTCAACGAGAATAGTACGGCTTCATCCTGGAGACGTGAACCACATCCGAGGAGCGGGGTCTGCGAGAACGGTGTGACGTGTCTGCTGGGACAACTGCGTAGTTCACTTCGCCGAGGCGATGAAGAACTCGGTAGGGTCCGAAGTACCGACATAACATTTTTTCTGAGCGTCCACGTTGACGTATAGGAGTCCAAGCCCAGACTAGATCTCCGGGTTTGTATATTACTGCTCTGTGGTGGGTGTTATACCGGAGAGCATCTTGATTTTGCCGCGATAAAATGCGAAAGCGCGCCAGCTGCCGGGCGTCTTCGGCACGCTGAACAAATACATCTGCGTCCGGGGTGATCGTGTCCGGCAGAGTTGGTTGCAGCATGGTGTCAAGCATTGTGTTGACGTCGCGGCCGTAAACCAGACGAAAAGGAGCAAAGCCGGTGGTTTCCTGCAAAGCCGTATTGTAGGCAAATGTTATATACGGGAGGATTTCATCCCAATTCTTCTGATCCTTGGCGACGTACATCGAAAGCATATCTGCAATCGTTTTGTTAAGGCGTTCGGTTAACCCGTTAGTCTGTGGGGGGTACGCAGTTGCTGTTCGGTGCGTCGTGCCACTCAGCAACAGGATCTGTCGGAGCAACTGTGCCGTAAAAGCAGTACCACGATCTGTGATGACGACAGCGGGAGCACCGTGGCGGAGAACGATGTTCTTGATGAAGAAGTCAGCCACCTCGGAAGCAGTTGCTCGCTGGGCGGCTTGTGTTTCGCAGTATCTGGTCAAGTAATCGGTGGCAACCACAATCCAGCGGTTACCAGCCGTAGACTTCGGAAATGGGCCGAGTAAATCCATCCCGACCTTTTGAAAAGGTTCGTGGGGGGGTCGCAAAGGCTGAAGCAGACCGGCTGGTTTCGTCATTGGAGTTTTGCGGCGCTGACAGGCTGTGCATGTCTTTACGTACTGCCGGACGGTTTTCGTAAGTTTCCGCCAGTAGTATTTGTTCTTGATCCGCGCCAGAGTACGCGCGAAGCCAAGATGCCCTGACGATGGCTCGTCATGACTAGCATGCAAAACATCATCGCGGAGAGCAGCAGGAACGACGAGGAGGTAAACAGTTTTCGTTGAGTGAAAGTTGCGCTTGTAGAGGATGCCTTGGCGTAAACAGAAAGATGACAAATCACGCGCGAACTGATGTGGGGGTTGTGGGCGACGTCCCTCAAGGTATTCGATCAGTGGTTGCAATTCTAAGTCTTCGCGTTGCTGCTCAGCCACGTTTAATGATGCGAGAATAGCAAGGCAGCTGAAGTCTTCATCATTGCCTTCTTCAGCGACCTCGACGGGTGCGCGGGAAAGACAGTCAGCGTCGGTGTGTTTCTGGCCAGACTTGAAAACCATCGTTATATCAAAATTTTGTAACCGAAGGCTCCATCTTGCGAGATGGCTCGAAGGATCTTTCAGATTCGCTAGCCAGCAGAGAGAGTGGTGGTCACTTACGATTCGGAAGGGGCGTCCGTACAAGTAGGGCCTGAATTTCGTTATGGCCCATACAACCGCCAGACATTCTTTTTCAGTCGTCGAGTAGTTCTTCTCCGCAGATGACAACGTGCGGCTAGCGTAGGCGATGACGCGTTCCACGCCATCTTGATATTGCACGAGAATAGCTCCGAGGCCAAGGTTGCTCGCGTCAGTGCGGACTTCTGTGTCTGCTTCGGTGTCGAAGTGACCTAGGATCGGTGGCGTTTGTAGGCGTTGTTGAAGGTCGCGGAAAGCGCTGGATTGTTTGGGACCCCAGACGAAGGCGACGTCATCCTTGACGAGTTGTTGTAGAGGGTCGGCGATTTTCGGAAAGTTTGGCACGAAGCGGCGGTAATAAGCACAAAGTCCCAGAAAGCGGCGTACATCATGCTTTGTTTTCGGTATCGGGAACAAAGCAACTGCCATAGCCTTGTCAGGATCGGGGCGAACACCACTGCTGCTGACAATGTGGCCAAGGAATTTCAGTTCCTCATATCTAAAACAACACTTTTCCGGTTTCAGAGAGAGGCCGGCAGTGCGAATAGCCAGAAGAACCGCCTCAAGCCGCTCAATGTGCTGTTCAAAAGTTGTAGAAAAAACGACTACGTCGTCTAAATACACTAAACAAGAGTACCACTTCAAGCCACATAAAACTGTGTCCATCATTCGTTGGAACGTAGCTGGAGCGGAGCACAGGCCAAAAGGGAGTATTTTAAATTCATAGAGACCGTCCGGTGTAATAAACGCTGTTTTTTCTCGGTCCCGTTCATCTACTTCAATCTGCCAATATCCGCTACGGAGATCCATGGAAGAGAAGTAACGGGCGTGTCGCAGGCGATCCAAGGAGTCATCAATACGAGGAAGAGGATATACGTCTTTTTTAGTTATCTTGTTCAGTTTGCGGTAGTCGACGCAGAATCGTAATGAACCATCTTTCTTTTTAACCAGAACAACTGGTGACGCCCAAGGACTAGTCGATGGTTGAATTACGTCGTCGTCGAGCATTTGTTTTACTTGATGACGTATAGCATCTTGCTCCTTCTGCGACACGCGGTAAGCATGTTGGCGCACGGGTTGCACGTTGGGCTCAGTGATAATTCTGTGCTTGATTAAAGGAGTCTGCCGGTCTTTCGAAGTAATGGCAAAGCAGTCACTAAAGGATGAGAGGAGACTGAGGAGCCTTGCCCTCTTAGGTTCTTCCAACTGGCGATTGACGTTGAGGCGACTAGTCACGTCAGTATCGCAGCTGTTCTCAGTCGAGATCGTCGTAATCAAAGGGAAGGCGTCCAAATCATCCAATGCCTCCAAGTAAGCTATGGTTGTGCGTTTCGCAAAATGACTGTGTTCTCTACTGAAGTTCGTAACTAAAACCATAGTCTGGCCATTTCGCAGTTGAATGAGGCTTCGAGCAATTGCCACTTCCCTATCAAGCAATAACGTCAGGTTACTTTCGGCGATGCCCGTAATCGACTGCTGCCGTGGACACTCAACAAGCACGAAGATACTACTGCGAGGTGACAACGTGACGCAATCATCGACTACGCGTAAGGCCACGCCACGATGTTCGTTCTCGATGTCGGAATCTGGAGAAACACAGTTAACAAAACTGACGAACAAATCACGCAGATTAATTATCGCTCCATACTCTTGCAGAAAATCCATGGCCAAAATGACCGGCCGAGAACAATTGGGCAGTACAAGGAATGATGCTACAAAAGCCGACGCACAAATCTCAAGCCTGGCGGTGCACCTTCCTATTGGGGATACGAGGTGTCCTCCAGCGGTTGTTAGTTGAGGGCCGTCCCACGTTGTCAGCACCTTGTGTAGACGGGTGGCCAATGAAGCACTCATCACCGAGTAATCAGCTCCCGTGTCGACAAGCGCAGTCACCGGATAACAGTCGACGGAAACAGTAATGGCAGCGGACGTTCTGTTGGCGGTTTCACAAACAGGCTTTAACGGCACGTCGTAAGGCAGCGGCGGAGGGTATTTGTCGGTTCGCGTGACAGCGGCCTCACCTCCGGAGGTCGCCGTTTTCAGTTTCCCCGGCGTGGGCTTGCGCCACTGACACCAGGGGACCCAAAGGCGGGTCGGGTGCGGTGCGTTGATGTGGACGGACGGGGTGATGGTGACCGTGACTGTCGTCGCGGTGGGACAGGGGCGTGATGACTACCCTCCAAGTAATCCGCAATTTCCTGTGGGCGCTCACCATAGCGTGGACAACGAGCATCTGGGTGGAATCCGCGTAGGCCTATTCGTCGGTAGTAACAGTCGCGGTACATGTGTCCAACTTCGCCACAATGGTAGCACAAAGGACGATTGTCGGGTGCACGCCAGACGGTGGACTTCCGCGGGCCAGGACGAAAATCGGTCTGAGAAGGCAGGCGACGGGCTGGACTTTGAAAGCGTCTGGGGGTCCCGGTAGGTGCATGAACAAAATGTGCCGTCGGTGGCTTAGAGACGCGTAGGGCATCCGCGTAGGAAAGCGTGGGAGGTTCGACTTGCGATGGTGGTGCAGAGTGAACGAACTGCCTGATTTCGTTCCGAACGACGTCCGTAAGAGCAGCGCTACTGGGAGGGGACGCTGCATAAAATTTCTGAAGTTCTTCTCGTACAACTTGCCGTACGAGTTCTGTGAGGACCTCCCTGTTATCACCTCCTGGTATAAGCGAGCACGCAGCGGACATGGCCGTCTGACGCTCATACTGCGACACCCGCTGCCGAAGCATGCGCTCCATAATTGTGGCCTCACGTATGAACTCGGACACGGTCGTAGGAGGGTTGCGCACAAGGCCCGCAAAAAGTTGCTCCTTTACGCCTCGCATTAGCAGGCGCACTTTCTTGTCTTCTGGCATGTGGGGGTCAGCCCGTCGAAACAATCGCGACATTTCTTCGACAAACATGGCGACGCTCTCGTTCGGCATTTGAAATCGCGAAGAGAGTGCCTGCTCCGCTCTCTCTTTCCGTTCGGGGTTACTGAACGCCTCGCGAAGCTGCCGATGGAACTCCTGCCAACTTGTGAATGAGGTTTCGTGGTTCTCATACCACACTCTTGCCGCGTCTAAGAGGGAGATATACACATTCTTCAACTTACGGCGATTGTCCCAGTCGTTGATGGCAGCGACCCGGTCGAAATGGTCAAGCCAGTCTTCGACATCCTCACCGGCATCCCCGTGGAATGGGTTGGGTGTGTGAGGCGTGTTGATGACACAGGGTACGCTAGCGAGTGGGTCATGCTCGGTTTGGGTTGCGGATGTGGCAAACATTGTCCTCACGGAACTTGCCAAGGGGCCGTACTGTGGTGGTAGTCCTTGAAGGCGGCGGCTGCTTCGATAGATATCAGCAGATCCTGGTGCACTGGCGGTGGTTGCTTCTGGTTCAGGACCAGCAGGCATAAGACGTTGCAGTACAGTACCCAGCACCTCCACCAGTCTGTCGCGAGAGAAAACGATAGGCAGGAACTCGAAGTGGAGGACTGTTTACTCAGCCAGAGCTGCCATTGACTTCTTTGCTCTCGTCTTCTGCCACCAACACAGCGTGACAATATGATGGCAACACACAGTGACGATGAGGGTGGAGAGACATGCGGATTACGATAGTGTACAGATAAGGCAGAAGCGGTTCATAAGTGCGTATACATTATGATAGATAGGTCAAGTTTTGCACTATAACTTCTGTATGCAGTCTCGGCATTATATACAGCCATTCACAAACAGACACACGCTCACCTTTCGAGCTACGTCACCAATGACGCCCACGTACGCGCCACTGGGAAGCTGCGCGAAGTAGTAGTGGTGTTCCGGATCTCGGCTCTCGTACCTGCGGAAATTTTTCACGTTTCACGAAGCTTCTACTGATTCGGTTGGAGTTAAAAAACACGCGTAAGTTCAATTGTGAGATTTTTTTCTTCACGTGCAACACACGTCCAGCAACGATTACTATGAAAATTTCTTCCCCAGATGAAAGGTTGCTTACTAGGTAGTAAGCACGCATCCAAGGCAGAGCCATATATTTTTTACAAGTGCGCCATTTGACACTTTTTTTTCATGGTACTCACAATTATGCAGCATACAAATGCCATCAAGAATCCGTACCTTTGCCACTCCGAGTTTTAAGTAGTATCAATCACGATGTACAGCATATCAGCTGCTAGCCGTCGCGCAGGCCTAGTGCTCTGCACGACCTCAATGCTGCACGTGTCAGGGTCGCTTCTACAATGATTTTTTTCACAAAATAAAAAGGCGAAGCGGAGATGTATACTCTCTTATGTTTGAAGATTTAGCTGTTTCATTTACAGCGTTCGGCTTCTGTTTTAGGGGCGAAGCTCCTTAAGGCGTTGATCTGTACATCCTCTGAAGTATGTAATTGTAGTAGTAGTAGGTATAGGCACCTTTAGATTCGTTCTTGCAGTGTTCACTAGCTGGCGGTAGTCGATGCAAGATGTTATAAAATATATGGCGGTACTAGGAGTGTTCACTAGATGGCGGTACTTGGAGTTGATGAATAGATGCGAGATGTTATAAAACTAGATGGCGGTACCAGTAGTTGATAATGAAAGATGCGAGATGTCATATTAAGAATGATGTCACATATGATGCGTGTCACTGGTGGAAGGCAATCGTTTGATTTAGAGCCGCTACGTATGCTACAGGGAGAGCGTTGTAATAAAATTCGTTCGCTGTTGGCACGCCGTGAAGCTGCGTGACAACGCTATCGAGATCCTTCCATACGAGAGCGGGGGGCCCAAGTGGCACGGCATACGCACACAGCGTTTCTCACGTCTTTCAATGATGATCGACTCGTCGAATTGCACGAAACGTTCATGGTTTATCGATGACTCCCTCTGGAGCATTGCCCACTCGTCATCGTTCCCCCCGTGGATATGCAGTGATTTTTTTTTTCATTTCTACGAAGTACGTAATAATCGGTAAATTTAGGTTTGAGCAAAATATTTGTAAAATATCAGTGATGAACAGGACTGCGACTGCAAAACTTTAGCAGACAAATATTCTACCAACTGTAACTTGTGGATATTCTAACGTTGTTGATGAGGGCTACATGTGCCTCTTTCGTTCCTGTTGCCAAAATTATGCGAATAAAATATACTTCGTAAAAAAGTTTTATTGGTCACCTACAATGATTGAAACACCCTCAGGGTTATTTTCTATCTTTAGACAAATTCTATAGGCTGACCAAATTACAATGTGCACAATTAATGCTGATTGTGTGCTTCTTGTTCACCGTATTACAAATACATCAAACCTCATACAAATTTGTTAGAAATACTACGCATGCTGTGCAGTTGTAACGCATAGCTATGCTGTGGTGCGAGCATTGTTTTTTTGTGCTTGACACAATGGACACGCTCGCTCTCTTAGTTGCAACACTGGAGGCAATGCCACTTAAATATGACTGCCTGAAACAACAACACACTTACCACCTAATATTCAAACGAATCGTTTTCTCATCATTGGTTTTCTTTGTTGTCGTGGAGCGTTTAACTTGTTTTATAGTTTATATAAATTACGCCAGTATTTGGGAAAACCAATGAGTTCATGATATGTGGTGTTTAACGTCCCAAAATTACCATATGAATATGAGAGACACCGTAGTGTAGGGCTCCGGGAATTTCGACCACCTGGGGTTCTTAAGCGTGCACCCAAATCTGAGTACACGGGCCTACAGCACTTTCGCCTCCGTCAAAAATGAAAAAAAAAACCTATGAGTTAGTTTTTGCTCTCTTTAGCGACTGTGTGCTTTTAACTTCCACTAACAGTACAGGAAGAAAAAAAAGTAAAAAGTCTAAGATCGGCTTGAAAATGATGGAAGTAGCTTCGGAACACGGTGCCGATGTGTTCATTCCTATTTTAAATATTGTGAGTGGCTGCACAGCTACAGTTTTGTGGACAAACCACCAAAACGCAATCAAACCACAATCTTCATTACCTGAAATGTAGAGAATCTGCGAGGCAGTTCAAAACATCAAAGACGAAACCACTCCACCTCCAGTCGTCTTCCGCTTCCGGTTTCTTGCGAACTGGGTAAAGCTGAAGATAAGGGACACAAGCAAGATTAGTGCTGCAAAATTCCGAAAAAGTGATACCCCACCTACCCCGAGCAAGTGCCAGTTCCTATTCACTGCTAATTTCATACTTTATGTCAGTGCGGAAAGCGCCCACACTGATACTTCCGTGCCACCCGCTCCCCCGTCATGCACCTAGTCTATGCCTGTATCCAAATGAGTTTTGCTTAGTTCCCCGATATCAAAGTGCTTGCACATGCTACCACTTTGTCATTTGCAGTTATGCAGTAATGCAGTAATGGTGTTCCGATGGTGTGTGTGTGTGTGTGTGTGTGTGTGTGTGTGTGTGTGTGTGTGTGTGTGTGTGTGTGTGTGTGTGTGTGTGTTTGTGTGTGTGTGTGTGTGTGTGTGTGTGTGGGTATGTGTGTTTTGATGTACTGCTTTTAGTGTTTTCGTGGAGCGTTTAGTGTTGTCGTGGAACGTCAAGGGCAAGAGAGCAGATGTTGCTCTCTTGGCCTTGAGCAGATGGAGCATGTGACCATGCTCGATTCGCTCAAGGACAAGAGAGCAGCATCTTCTTACTTGAGGGCCAGCATCTCATTTTCCATCATTATTGTTTAAAGAAAGTTGCGACGTAATTAAGCGCACCTAAACTTATCATGAACACCCCTGACGATTTTCTGGGTCACAAGACTGAAAGCATTATTTTTGAGATTCATATGTATTCCAGATGGTGCATAGTAGTCAAACTAGGGCTTGCGAGATCTGTGTCTTTTGCTAAAACTGCGGCACTGACTCATCATCGGACACACTTCCATGCCGTCCTTCCGACGGTCTCATCGCACTGCAATTCCGTTGATTGTAATTTAGAGCCGTTCTTGGAATGTGCCTATAGTGGTGGGAGCGAGAGTACCGAGAAAACCCATTGGCACCCCATCTTGAATGCGAGGCATTTCTTAGCAAGTGCAGTTTTTCGAGGGCTTGTTTTTGTCTCTCTGTCTGTCTGTCTGTCTGTCTGTCTGTCTGTCTGTCTGTCTGCCTGTCTGTCTGTCTGTCTGTCTGTCCGTCCGTCCGTCCGTCTGTCCCTCCCTCCGTCCGTCCATCCTTCCGTCCAGTCCCACTATACTCATCAACTATTAGAATGCCCTACCACTATCTAGTGGTGTTATATACAATTAGACTTATAGACACACAACGCCACCTTTTCAGCCGTTGCTAAACTTGAGCTAGCTTCATACTATGGACGGAGGAGGGAACGACTCACACCCAAAGCAGTTTAGTCCCTAACATAGAGAGAAACAAAGCAGACCATCTGGGTCCTAACTTCTTTCAGGCTTCACAGTGCTACAGTGAATGTTGTGAATATCATAGAATAGGTTGTGAGCGATTAAAGAGACGTCGACAACGTTTAACAATAACACGAACACAAACTGTATTACATAAAGGTTACACGAGCACACAGATTCAGAGAGACTAAACTTCTGTCCATTCCATTCACTTTCCACGTAGCGTCTGTCTGACTTCACTGTCTGGCGCGATTCGCTCAGTCTCGTTCACTGTCTGCTGAACGTCTTTCATCACACCACAAATCGGCGTTCTTTCCCAGGAGTCGAGAAACAATGGCGGCGGCACCAAGCACAGATGCACCATCGCAGTAACAAGATAGCTGAAGGTGGGTCCGCGCTTGCCCATGACCGTGACTATAACTCTGTTTTCCTTTCTTCGTTCTTTCTTTCTTTCTTTCTTGTCAGCCCGCTTTCGCTATGCGCTTCCCTCGTAGTGCGAACACATATATGAAAAGAAAAGATAAAACATTGAAGGGGCTTTATTTTTTTTCCTTCGTTGAAAACTTTACGTACGCCACCAATATTCATTGTGCAGTTCCCCAAAAAGCACCGCCATACCCCTCTACTTTGCCAGTAATTTTGGATTTCTAAAAAGGGAGCTTGATCGGGATTTTTTGGTGCATAGAAGAGCCCTACTAAGAAATTCTCCCTATTTATTGAAGGTAAAATGTGGGAGAAATGTATGAACCTAGAGTAAAAATTACAGCCTTCAGTGGGTTGTTTTAACATTATCATGCCCGCTACTAATATTCAGTACTAATATGGTGTCTAGAGAAGCTTAATACATTTCTCCCACATCCACTCGACACCCGTGTATAGCATCACTATGGTGCAGGAACACTTACAGTGAACAACATCGTAAGACATATTCATTACCAATATTTGTTGTGGCAGTAGCACGTTTTTGTATGAATCAGTGTTGTAGAGTGTTCCAAAAACTACGAGCTGCCAGAATGCTTACATCGTCAATGAAATGGTATAATCATTGTCGGTTTTGAAACAAATGATTGTGGCAAATAGTTTGTGCTGTACGTAAGAAAGGCGTGCTAATAACGAACAGCATAAAAAAGTAACCTTACTGTAGTCAAGCCTTGGAACTATCCCAGCGTATCTTTCTCTTTCTCTATACCTTTAATCCTATACTTTTAATCCCTCCTCACCCACATCCCTTGTGAGCTACTGCTGAGGTGTCGCACCCTGATGCAGAGAGTTACGGGGCTCACTTTTCTGTTCTTTTCCATCTTATAACCACTTCTCTCATACATGCGGACGCGAGTGGTGTTGGCCTCGGCGCTGTTCTTGCGCAGCGCAAACCATCATTCCCGGAATATGCCGTGGCACATGGAAGCCGTACGCTTACAAAAGCCGAGACCAATTACACCATCACGGCGAAAGAATGCCTGGCAATCACCTTGGCCCTTACGAAGTTCCGACCTTATTTGTATGGTAGCCCATATGATGCCATCACCGACAATAACGCACTCTGCTGATTGTCCATACTGAAAGATCCCTCAGGCTGTCCACTCAAGGGGCACTTCGCCTGCAAGACTTCGACATTCGCGTGCTGGACAGCTACGAACACCAGCATGCAGACGCCGACGCCCTGTCGAACGCTCCCTTAAATTACGACAATGCCCACAGCTCCGCGTCTCACCTTGCCGTTTTTTTCATCCACATTTTACCGTCGCTACCGAACAGCGCAAAGGTCAATAAATTACCTCACTGATATACTTGTTGACTGATCCATCGGCAACACCATCCACTCGGGCGTTGTGTCGTCAAGCTCATCATTTCGCCGTTCACGACGACCTCCTCCACCGACGCAACTACTATATACGGTGACAGCCGCCAGTGGCATCTAGTTATATCCCGCAGTCGGCGCTCCGACATGCGGGTCGTTCAAATCTGATTCGCAATGTGCACACTCCGGGCTATCGAAGACGTACCACGGCATTTAATGTACCGCTATGTGCTGCAATTCCTTCACTCCTGCATAGATAGTCGGCGCCACAAAACTTCAACGCACCTGTCGTCGGCAGGTCTGAAATATTTACCTTGCCCTGACAGGCCGTTTTGGCACGTTGGCATCAATTTGTATGGGCCACTTCTGCTAAAATCGGCTAATAGCCACTAGGCCATCGTCGCTGTAGACCACCTCACGCAATTCGCTAATACGGCCGCCTATACCCGCGGCTACAGCGCACGATGTGGTCTCTTTACTGCTCCACCGATTCTTGCGGCGTGACGGTCCACCCCAGGAACTGCTCACTGATCGAGGCAGTGTTTTCCTGAACGAAGTCCTTGAAGCCATTCTCTCAGAGTGTAAAACTGTTCACCACAAAACTGCTGCTCCCCACCAGCAGCCGAATGACTTCACAGAACGCTTCCACCGTACGCTCGGCGACACGCTCTCCATCACCGTCGATCACACAAATTGAGACTTCATTCGACCGTTCGTCAGCTGCGCATATATTAACACCCCCCTGAACGCTACTGGTTTTCACATTTCTTTTTATTAAGGCACACGTACCACACCATTGACTCGCTACTTCCATACAAGTCAAATTCATCCGAGTATGCGCCTATTTCTGATTCAGTCAGGCTTGCTAGAGAGTGTCGAGTGTTTGAAAAGACATTTACTACACTTGTTAAAGGGCAGCAGGAGGGCGTTCGCACTGACACAAGCGCTTCTGTGCCCTCCCTGGAGCGCTCGTCTGGCTCTCGACCCTTACTATTGCAACTGATCTCTCTTCACAATTACTGCCCAAACACGAAGGCCCTTACCGAGTCGCCTAACACACTTATATAATAAACTACTTGATCGAACCCATTGAACCATCTTCGGACATGCGCCATCGAGGGCGCGACAATGTCAACGTGGAGTGCCTCAAAGCCTACCATGACCCGCTCATAATAACCAGGTGTTAGGTAGACAGGCAGCTCCCATTTCGTATCTTCGGGTAATTCTAGAGAAGCCTCGGAATTAAACAGCGGGTCTTAGTGGGTCGTCCTCTCCAGCGCCTTCGAAGAAAAAGAGCTCTTGCAGAGTCGATCCCCGCCTTGACTGTTACTGTCGCTGATAGTCGGAGACTGCCCACCAATAAATGTGCTAACATTACATTGTGGTTAACTTGGGTAGCGTATCTTTATTTTTATACAACTTGGTAACCTCTCTGTATAGTATAGGTTTCATATAAGGATTTCTGATATCATGCAATAAGTGCACTATCTACTTGGGTGCAACATAGCTTGCAGCATATGGGCTACATTCTGGTGCTCATGAGCGGATACATTATTACGGGCTGGGCAAAGAAATAATTTTTGGTGCTCGTTCATCTGACGGAGATAAATATTTCATACTTTAAAATCAGTTCTGGTAAATTTTTCTGCTTTCTTGCATGTGTTACCAAACCATTCATATTCTGCTGAATCTATTTTGTGTGCAACCCACTCAGCATATTCGCTCATCTCTCTGGCGTGGTACTTCAAGCTAGTCGCATGCATACTGCTAATAATGCCGAGTTCACAAGAATGAGTGAAATATTGAGCATGGCACTCACACCCAGAGAAACGACTCGCAGGGTCCTGTCAGAGAGGCTGCTAGGATAGGCTTCAAACAGCTGCGATGTCCAGTCGACAACAGGGGCCCAGCACGTGCTTCCATTCCCTAATGATCTTAACGAGTACAGTGTCGCTTGAGTCTCCTGAGGTGAGTAAAAAAGGGATGACTGAACACAAGATCCCAAAATTCTGAATACCCCTTTCTGAGGCGGAACTTGAATTATCTTTGACAAAAACTTCAAAAACTAAACACGAGATTGCATCATTGAGCGCGTGCTTAAAAAGAAGAGCAATGAATTGAACGGCTCTCAATCGCCCTATTTTGAACAGCGAAACTGCGTTAGCCCTCCGTAATAAGTTCGGTGTGTATCATGTGTGCAGAAGAAAAAAGCAAGAACAAGCGCCATGCGCAATGCCCGCTCGGCCAAGTATGGCAAGTAAAAAGTTGGAAAGAAAGATAGATGTAGAAAATAAAATAAGAGCAAAATACTAAAATAATACACAGACAGAGAGGAAATAAACGAAAGTAAAAAATGATAAGAGTAGAAATGGGCGAAGCCTGCGCTAATTGGCGCAACGCTTGAAATGGCGAAGCGGCTCCATTCTCATTTCTAAAAAAAAAAAACAACCAATGAGCTATAGCTACGACATCCAGCAAGGCAGAGACAGATTAAAACTTGAAGCCACTAGAATAACGAAAAAAACTTTGAAACCAAACAAAACAGCCTACTAACTAGTCAGAACTTTGCAACGATAGAAGCCACCCAGAAAACAACATTGCCAAAAGTTTAGGAGCTACGTAGAAAGAACCTAGCGTTCCTAGTTAAAAGTATAACAACCACCTACACACAGCCTATCAGCACCTGGGTAAAGCCTAGCAAGAACTTAGAATCAATGAATTAAGCCATCAGCGGCATTAAGCGTAGCAAAGAACTCGAAGCAACCTAACTAAAGCCTAGGGACAAGCTACGAGCGACGATGTTATACTTGAGACAGTAATAGTAGTAATTGCTCGGTTCGACCCACGAAAGCCGCGGCATGATTATGAGAGGCGTCGTAGTAGAGGGCTGGAGAAATTTCGATCACACGGGGTTCTTCGAGATAAACCTATGTCTCAGTACATAAGCGACGGCCGTTTTAAAAATCGAGCCACCGCGGTTGGCATTCGATCCTGTTGCCTGCTGGGCAGCAGTCAAGTATCATCAAGCATACTATAAAGTTTCCTTATATACACTAGAGGGAACTCTGGCGCTAATGTCTATGAGAGCTGCAATGCACGGCGATTCAACGAGCATGGGTATCATGGGTAGTACACGTATTTGTCCAATTTGCGTACTTCTGGCCTGCTTCTGGCTCCATGTGTGTTCGTGTGGCTTGGAGCTGTTTTCTCACGAAACGAAAATCAGCAAATGTTCAGCCATCGTGAACTTGTTAACAGCGCAACACTTGAAACACAGGACAGGAAAGGAGCAAAGGAGTAAATAAAAGACGGCGCTTTCTTCTCTCTTTTGCTCCTTCCTTGTCCCGTGTTTCAAGTGTTGCGCTTTTAACAAGTTCACGATGGATCCCAACGAACTGGCCCAACTTACCGTCTTACTAAAATTTTCAGCGGTTGCGCTTCACCACTTCATTTCTTTAGGCTTACGATATTGAATCGGGTCACAAAGCTCAAAAAGGTTCGTTCTTTCCTTCAAAACGAAACTGTAACCAGCAATAAATGGAGCCGCAAGTACGATTTACCACCAGCAAGTGCGAAGACTAGGCAAATTCTTGTACTATACCATCATTCCCATGATCGCTGAACGGTCGGGGCGCCAGAGGTCTCTCTAATTAATTTTCGAAAACTCTATGCCATCAAGTACAAGACCCCCGTGGCGGGTGTACTTGACAGTTGTCCAGCTTCGCTGTTTCAAGCTTTGCGTGACTTAGTGCAACCTTCGCTATATTGAGGGTGTTTTTTATGCAAGCATGAATCGTATTTCAGATCCGGTCGTGATACGTAGTTATTTGCGATTGTGTGCGCGCACTTTGTGATATCTTGCATGTAACAATGATCCGATTAGGCAGAAATCTCATGAGCAAAGTTGGAAGCAAAGACTTATTGTGGCCAACCATCAACTTTTAAACAACATTCTTCCTGATTTTAGTTGTAATTGAAAAAAAAACGTAGAAAGTTAGAGAGTTCTGCTACGTTGTCTGCCAGTTAACTTGCCTCAGCTACAGTGGCAAGGGGACCTTTGTGAAGTGAAGCGCACACAAGCTACATGTTGAAAAAAAAAAGAAACACAGAAACACAACGTAGTAAAGAACTTCATCCCTCTTATGAATGCGGTATTAAAGAGTTTGTAAGTTCTCCATGTGCGAGTAATCTTATACTGCAATCGAACCACAAATATTTGAAATGAGGACGCCACTGCGTCAGCGTTATTTAATTTCTCAAAATTAATTGTTGATCCTGCCAGACGTGACTGACACGCAGTGGGCTCTTTCTACGTTGAAACGAGCTGGATAAGCCTATCGCGCTAGTCTCATGGTACATCGCGATACTCTCATGGCGATTCGCTCTCCAGACTCCAGAGACGGCGCTTCATAGAGAGCTACGCACTAAAGGTATTCTTTAAAACTGAGTTAAGTGCGCTCTCAACATCCCTTGGGGCTCCTAGTTGGACTGACGGCTCACAGTGCTGCGGGCATCATAATCAGGTCATGGTTTTGACTAGCGAAACCAACAACTCAATCAAACCCAATCTTTGGCAGTGTTTTTTGTGAGATCAATCCGTGCTGGAGATACTACCACCCACATATTTATGTATATTTAGAGCTTAAAATAGAAAGCAGAAGTAACGAAAGAATAACATTAGAAATTTCAATAATCGAATATGCTTCTACAATTTGTGGCGCCGCATATAAATTTAATCTAGGCAACGGTGTATTTAGCCTTGTTACGACGCGGAGTTAAGGCTTCTGTGTGCATTTCTTCTTGTCCCGTCACGCTCACTTCAGTTCTGCGCTCGACAATATGAATGTAATATACGGTTATGAACAAAGGCTTTTCAGTTGGCGTGTTAGCAAAACGTTTCGCTCGACATGCCAAAAGTTAAGCCATTATATAAAGACGCTGCGGTATTGAGCGGTAGCTTAAATTTTAATATTGTAAGCTACACAGTCGTAAATCAGTAAAATATTATATGGAAAGTACGTTGGTTCGAATGAACGCCAAAATACCACTCGCCTTAAAGGTACTTCAGTACATGATAAGCATCTCGTATACTTTCAACATGTATTGTTAGTAATCCAAAAGTAGTGCTTGTATTCTGATGTTCAAATTTCACTCGACTTCTTATAGAAGTGAGTGAGTAATCTAAGGTGTAATCAGATGCTGCAGTAATGCCTATACACAATTATGATATACTTTCGTGTATGAGTTGAAGTAATTATGTCATGCGCAAATAAGGCGGGACTCAATATTTGAAAAGCTGAGGTCGTCACACGTTATATATCTCACATGTTCACGCTGAAGAGTTGTTGGTATGGCATCCTGCTGACGTATTCCAGCTTTCCTTGCTTTAGTGTCTCTCACGCTACAGTTCATTCCTCACATTATGACCTTTCTTGTGAAGAGAACGAGTTCTATATCTGATTAGGCATAATCAAACAGCTGTAAATACTCACAGCAAGTATCGCAAAGGCGTACGGATAATTTATTTGTGACATTATTAGTATTTTACAAGCAGTACATGTACATTTGTATTACAATGTCCTGTTTTGAATTTCTCGCTGTCTGTGACTAAAGTGTGAGCACACAGTAGTACTGTAAGAGCAGTGATAGTGGCCTTGGGTGTTATCTAGCACTTCATGAGCTTTCGCAAAAGAACTGCGCATTGCGGGAGTGCTATTGCGTAACTTTGCCATCATAAGGTGAAAATTATGTCTGTGAAGTGGTGATTCCACCGATACACCATAGCATCGTAGCCACCCTGACTCGTGCGCACTCATATATGTACAAAAAGTTTAAAATTTGTCATTAACCTCTTCTCGGGGTGCCGTGCAGGTATTGTGCAGTGATGATGGCAGGGGCAGCTGTAGCGCCAGCTGCTCACCATCAAAGCCTGCGAGAAAAATCCTCTTGCTTGCTGGTGATGAAACCACCAATTGCCAGTGCACGCCGTATCCCGTTAAATTTTGTTTCTGCGAGAAAGTTGCAAGAACATATTATTAGACGGCAGTCTTCGTGTATGTAGTACTGCCCCGAGTGTTTCATCTTTTTCAAAGGGGCCCTGCACCACTTTTCGAAGTATTCATGGAATGATTTCAATAAAAGAACTCATTGCCTCATGAATTGAGCATCGCAAAAACTTTAGACGAAAAATGAGTAGAGTAGAGTCTCTATGAGTAGAGTAACAAAGGTGCGTTGTATGTTTTTATTACTTCCCCTCTTTTCTCGTTCCGGCGAAAGCGCTATACGCTAAGCAGGGAGGGATCACCCGGGGTAAGAAAATACGTCACGCGAGCCTCCTGACATTCAGCAGCTTTGCTCTTTTTTTTTTCTTCAAACGCGTGGCTTTTCATTGCGACTGTGCTTGTCCGCGTGGACAGGTCATGGCCTCCCGTAGTAGCCCCAGTTACTTCCCAGAGCGCCACGCTCAACTCAGCCAATGGCTGATACTCGATCTGTCACACAGAGGTTTTTCAGCCTATAGCATCATCTTTCGTGAGAAGCAAAAATATTGTATGGCTGACTTTTGAAGTTTATTTCAAATTCTAGGCTAAGTGATGCGTTATGATATTTGGCTCGCGTGTTCTCGGGAGCCTCAACTACCGGTCAGCAACATTTTCTGATCATGCTAAAAAATCACAGCATATCCACGAGGTGAATAATGACGAGTGGGGCGAAGCACAGACGGACGGGCGCACGGACAGAGGGACAGACAGACGGACGAACGAACGTACGTGCGAACGCACAAACGAACGGATGGACGAACGCTTCGTCCACTCCTCATCATTTACTCCGTGCTATTATGAGATCACAACTCGGGTCTCGTGCAGCGCCGCAGTTGTCCACCGCCGCCACCACCGGTGTCCATAACCACATCACGCGAATTTCGAAAAAAAAAATTTAGTACTAATGACATAGTGGGGCTCAAACCCGTGTCATTTAGTTGTCAGCCCAACATTCTACCACTGAGCTACGCCAGCTTTTTTTTCTTTATTATCTGAACTACGCCGACTTTTCTTTTTCGTTATTGCCTTCTTGACTACAGGTCAAGCTAATGTGACAAACACCATCACGCGTGTTTCATGCGTGATAACGCATCAAACAAAGATATTACATCTTCAGCACAGTCGGTTGTCTTATACACATCTCGCACTTTTATAACAGCTTCCACGAAACACTCATTAACGGATGGGACTCTTATATCACAGTGTCTGTACGATAGCATACTACGCCAAACCGAATGAAGACCAAGTAAAAATGTAAGATCCAAATTTTGCACAGGACTATCACAAGGCAAAAAACGAATTCCATATGGAGTAAGAGGTAAATCTTTAAAGTCCTCTGTAAAATGTCCCAAAAGAAAATAGCATTCTTACAATCAATAAACACATGTTCAATGGTCTCAGGTTTGTTACACAGGAGACAGCTGCTTCCCCATGGAACATACATGCCTCTCTCTTCAAGCCACGTTTTTACTGGCAAGGTTCCCGTATGAAGTTTAATAAAGAAGGTTTTAACATTGGGTGGTGTACACATGTTTTTCACTCGCTTTAGTACGTCATGACTTGATGTCGGGAAAGCCATCTCGTGAATACGACTTTTAAAGCATTTTAAAACAGCGAAAGAACAAGCAGCCGTCGCACAAAGCGAATAGCGTAACGAGAGGGTCGTTCGATGCTCCAATTCTTTACAAAAGCTCGTTTTTGTTTAGCTGTTAACTGTGGTGCATACCAACTTCAGGCATAATTCCTCATCGTCTTCAACCACTGTATGAACGATGGGCACCAAATTTCTTGCTATAGTTTAGCGGATACCACGCTTCTCAGAACAATGACAAAAAATATCATAGCAAATGCCTGCCTAAACTAACCTAAAATCTTTATTAATAATGCCATAGTGAGCATTTTTAAGCAAGTGTGCTTGCAGAAGTTACCCAATGAGTGTTTAGAAAAGGCTCTGAAAGGCCGCTCTTCTAACTTTAGCTGTGACTGTGCTGCGCCGTACGCGCAGGCTTGGCGTTTTTTATTGACATGCTGTGCAATGCAATTGGATACTACGACGACTACGACGACATGGGGCATACAACCCACTGCGTAAGGAACTTCGCCCCGAAAAGTGTATCAGGGTCTCCTTAAACAAGCCACAACTGCTTTGGCGGCTGTCGCAATCATTCTCAAGACAACTCCTTAATCCATTAGGCCTCGCTCCATTTCTTCTGGACAATGTGCACCTGGATTATAGAATGAACGTGCACGTGCTCTCGAATTACCCCTAGAAATTAAGATTTTATAATCTAGTGTATTTCTAAAGATAGAACGAATGCGGCAAGGCAGTGAACCAATCACCATACCCTCAGACCGTCCAAGGCTTTGCTGAGCGAGGAGATCTCGGAGGAAAGTACAAGGCCGCGCGACGATTGCTCCTCGGGTACAAGGCTGGTGTCTGTGAAGAATGTGATTGGCTGTGCTTCTCCAAGAAGGCTCCGCCAGTTAGCACTTTTCACTGTGTTCATGAGAATAAAGAGTCTAGGTTATTCCAGCTGAAAGAGCGTATTTAGCGAGTATGGTTTTCGTTGTGTTCATATGGGTATATATGGGCATATAGCGAAGTATCAACCAACTCATAAAAATCAAAGTGAAAGTTAAAGCCGCCGCGGGACACAACAAAGTTATTTTAGGGTCGAAAAATCTTGGGGTGCCGGCGTGTCGCCGTACATCGTCAGCTGTTGCGACGGTTTATTTGGTGCTTGGCGCAAGAGGGCGCCACCAAGTCACTCACTGCTTGCCCAGTATACATAAAGAGCGAGTGGTAGGCGTTGACTACGGATACGCCCTTGTGGGGATGAAATGAACTACCACCTTGCAAGAAACGAGAACACGATCTCGCCCTCGAGAGACAACGACGCAGCAGGCAGTGTCTGACAGACAGTATTTTCATAAAAAAAAACGTACTGCTCGCACCTGCAAAATCGTTCATTGAACACCGCGTATATATAGTCATTGCATTTTGACCTGCAAAGCAGCGCCAGTCAGTGATTTCTCTTGTACGTAGTTGGACAACAAAGATTTGCAGCGTGCGCGTTAACTAAAAGCTGACTTATTTTACTTCGCTTCATTTTTCTTCTCCCCGGGTTTTGATAACATCTTTGTAACATCTTTGTAATTTTTTCAATAGAATTGAAACTAAATGCACCCTGAGGAACTCAGTCAAGTACTCTAAATTAGAATGACCCTTCGTTGACATGGTAAAGCAGGAAAAAAGAAGAGAGAAGAAGTGGAGTTTAAGCACTAACGTTCATCTAGGCAGTATAAATCATAAGTCAGGCGCAAATTAAAATGAACTTTCTGCAAATACAAGAACTTGTCACTAATTTGTTCACAACGGCACTACAATAACGTATTCGTTCATCGGTATTTTATTCTTATTGCAGTTGATGATATTTATTATGCAAAAAATAGTATATATATATATATATATATATATATATATATATATATATATATATATATATTGTACAGAAGCCGCCGAACACTGAAGTGGGTTGAACTCTTATGTGCTTTCTAGTGGGTCTGCCCAAAGAGAACGCCGCTCGCGCGGAGACCCCGTGTTTTGGCCGTTACTGTCGCCATTGTGTAGACTCGCTGTGTGCCGGCTAATAAACGCCATAACAAATTGGTGGAGGTGCTACGATCCCCATCGATGCCCTTGGAACTACGCTCTCGTACGCTGCAATCTACCATGTCCCACGACGCCTCTCAGCAAACGCCTCCTCCCATGCCACCCCCATGTCCCGGTGTCCCCAGGATCCGCGATCCACCCATCTTCACGGGCGCTGATGGCACTGACGTGGAGGACTGGCTCGCCATTTACGAGCGCGTGAGCGTCCCCAACAAATGGGACGAGGACGGCAAGTTGACAAACTTGGTGTTCTACCTTGCGGGCGTTGCAAATTTGTGGTACACCAACCACGCGTCCGAGTTTGCAACCTGGTCCGGTTTCAAGACTGCTATCACCAACGTTTTTGGCCGCCCTGCCGTTCGCAAGTTGCAAGCCGAGCAGCGCTTACGCGAACGCGCTCAGCAGGCCGGTGAGTCATTCACCAGTTACATTGAAGATGTCCTGGACTTGTGCAAGAAGTCGAACGACAGCATGTCCGAATCAGACAAGATCCGGAACGTCATGAAGGGCATTGACGATGATGCCTTCACGATGCTGCTTGCCAAAAACCCAGGCACAGTAGCTGAGGTCATCACGTTGTGCCAGAGCTACGAGGACCTCCGCCGGCAGCGTTCGATGACCCGTCGCTCCACATCACGAGATGCAGGGCTTGCAGGCTTGGAAGCGAGCTGTGATCAGGTGGCACTGCTGGCAGATCTCAAGTCCTTCATACGTGAGGAAATCGCGCGGCAGTTCTCTCTCCTGCCCTTTGCCCACCCACCGGCTGCTCAACAATCGGCCCCTACCATTCTTCCACCCATCCGCCGAGCGATTGAGCAGGAAATAGCGGAGGTCATGCCTGCGTACCACCCACAACAACTTCCGGCCCCTGCACCACCAAGTTACGCCCAAGTGGTCGCAAGGCCGCCTCCAGTCGTTCAAGCGCCTGCACCAGTGACTTACGCCGAAGCTGCCGCACGACCTCCGCCCTTTGCAGCGGGTATGCCGGCTGCATATGTTGGCGCAACCCCTCAGCCTCATTTTCAGCCCACCATGCAGCCTTTCCAGACACCGTTCCGGGCGAGACCCACCCCGGCAAACCAATGGCGCACACCCGACAACCGGCCCATCTGCTTTGCTTGCGGTTACGCCGGTCACGTAGCCCGTTATTGCTCTCGACTACAGCCGGCTCCCACTTCTCCTGTTGCTGGCCACCTTAGCCGTTCGTATAACGAGGAACTGCCGTCTGTGCCACTGTCGTCTCGCCCAGGTCCGTCTGCTCGAAGGTCGCCGTCTCCACGACGTCGGTCTCTGTCCCCCATGCGGCCAAGTTCTTCTGCTCATGAGCGGGAAAACTAGTCGTCGCAGTCCCAGAGGCAAGGACTGCGACGCTATCGCATTGTGAAAGCCCTCAGAGCCGCCCATCTAATGTCATTGACGTGCTTGTGGACGGTGTTCATGCATCTGCTCTTATTGACACTGGAGCTGCGGTATCAGTTATGAGCGAAAACCTTTGCCGCTTGCTTCGAAAAGTGACGACGCCGATTTCTGGACTGTCCCTTCGTACCGCTAGCTCACATCGTATTAATCCTACAGCAGGCTGCACAGCTCGCGTTGTCGTTCAGGACGTTCTGTATGTCGCCCAATTCATCATCATTCCTGCATGCTCTCATGACGTCATCTTGGGATGGGATTTTCTCTCCCGCAACGACGCCGTCATTCATTGTGCCGCCGCCGAAATTGAACTCTCGCCCTTCTCGCATTTGACGCCAGAAGACGGTCCCTCGACACTGAACAAGATTCTTGTGAAAGACGATACTATAGTGCCTCCAAGCTCGACGATGGGCGTATCGGTCTACTGCACCAGTCTCTCCGACACAATTGCACTTGTTTCGCCATCCTACCGTGCTTCCAGGAGGAAAGGGTTGCTAGTACCTTTCGCGACCGTGCAAATCACCCAAGGCAACGCCGCTATTTTTGTGACCAACCCATCCCCGTACACTGTTACCTTGGTTCAAGGGGAATGTCTCGGCAGAGTGGAAGCAGTCGACGACGCACAAGTCCTGGACGTACCCGAAGACTCGCGTTGTCCCGAGTCACGTACCATCAGTGCTGTTTCTACTTCTGACCCATCATCTCCTGATGTATTTGGCCCATTCATTGATGACAACCTTACGTCAGTGCAGCGTTCCCAGCTTCTAGAGCTGTTGCAAGAATACCGTTCTTCTTTCGATGTCGGGCGAAGTTCTCTCGGTCGCGCGTCCACTGTTGCGCATCGTATTGACACTGGCGCCCATCCACCATTACGGCAACGTCCATACCGCGTGTCGCCTGCTGAACGCCAGCAAATTAACGAGCAGGTTGACGATATGCTCCGACGCGACGTCATTCGGCCCTCGGACAGTCCATGGGCGTCTCCTGTTGTTCTTGTTGCGAAGAAAGATGGTTCTGTGCGGTTCTGTGTGGACTACAGACGGCTCAATAAGATCACTCGCAAGGATTTCTACCCACTGCCGCGCATCGACGACGCAATTGACAGCCTTCACGGAGCCCAATTTTTTTCTTCTCTCGATCTGCGCTCGGGGTACTGGCAAGTACCCCTGGCTGATGACGCTCGACCGAAGACTGCCTTCATCACACCCGACGGCTTGTACGAATTCAACGTCATGCCGTTTGGTCTGTGTAATGCACCTGCGACATTTGAGCGCATGATGGACACCGTACTGCGCAACTTGAAATGGCACACGTGCTTGTGTTACCTCGATGACGTTGTTGTCTTCGCTCCAGATTTCTCCACCCATCTCCAACGTCTAAAAGAAGTTTTCGCACGTGTGAGCAATGCCGGCTTGCAACTAAATCTGAAGAAGTGCCGCTTTGCAGCACGCCAACTCACCATCCTAGGGTACGTCGTGTCCAAGGATGGCATTCTTCCTGACCCAGCCAAGCTTCGGGCCGTGGCCGAATTCCCAAAACCTGCGTCCGTCAAAGAACTGCGTAGTTTCGTGGGCCTGTGCTCATACTTCCGACGCTTTATACGAAACTTCGCCACGATTATATCACCGCTGACGAAGCTCCTCGGAAGTAACGGGCCCCTCAATTCGTGGTCGTTAGAGTGCGACAACGCGTTCTTGAAGCTCCGCCACTTGTTGACGTCTCCTCCCATTCTCCGCCACTATGACCCTACGGCCCCAACAGAAGTGCACACGGACGCCAGTGGTGTAGGCCTCGGCGCTGTCCTGGCGCAGCGCAAACCCGGGTTCCCTGATTATGTTGTGGCATATGCAAGCCGTACGCTCACAAGAGCCGAGACAAACTACACCGTCACGGAAAAAGAGTGCCTGGCGATCGTCTGGGCTCTTACAAAGTTTCGACCTTATTTGTATGGTCGCCCATTCGATGTCGTCACTGACCATCATGCACTATGCTGGCTGTCATCATTGAAGGATCCCTCAGGCCGCCTCGCCCGTTGGGCTCTTCGCTTACAAGACTACGACATCCGCGTCCTCTACCGCAACGGACGCCAGCATGCTGACGCCGACACCCTCTCGCGCTCCCCTCTGCCTGAAGCTAACGTGCTCTGCTCAGTATCCTCGGTTGTTGTTTCTGCCATTGATGTTGACATCATCGCTACCGAACAGCGAAAGGATAATTGGATCGCCCAACTGATCAACTTGCTCTCTGATCCGTCCGCAACGCCATCCACGCGTGCCTTGCGTCGTCGAGCTCACCATTTCGCCATTCGTGACGGCCTCCTACACCGACGCAATTACGACGCCGATGGCCGGCAGTGGCTACTCGTGATACCCCGCAGTCTGCGGTCGGAGATATGTGAATCCTTCCATTCTGATCCACAGTGCGCGCACTCTGGGGTATTCAAAACCTACCATCGCATTAGACAACGCTACTTCTGGCGCGGGATGTACCGCTACGTCCAGCAGTTCGTTCGCTCCTGTCTCGCTTGCCAACGCCGCAAACCGTCCGCACACATGTCACCAGCCGGTCTGCAACCGCTACCTTGCCCTGACCGTCCGTTTGGGCGCATAGGTATCGATTTGTACGAACCACTTCCTCTGACGTCCACTGGCAACCGCTGGGCCATCGTCGCCGTAGATCATTTAACGCGATACGCCGAAACCGCCGCTCTCCCTGCGGCTACTGCGCGTGATGTTGCGTCCTTCCTACTACATCGATTTATATTGCGCCACGGTCCACCCCAGGAGCTTCTCAGCGATCGAGGCCGTGTCTTCTTGTCAGAAGTCGTCGATGCCATTCTCACTGAGTGCCATTCTGTCCATCGCAAAACTACTGCTTACCACCCGCAGACGAATGGTCTGACCGAACGCTTTAACCGCACCCTCGGCGACATGCTGTCGATGTACGTCGCCGCCAACCACACGAATTGGGATACCATACTGCCCTTCGTCACTTACGCCTACCACACCACCCCTCAGAGCACGAATGGTTTTTCACCTTTCTTTTTGCTGTACGGAAGGCACCCGTCACACACCATCGACACGATACTCCCGTACACGCCGGATCCATCTGAGTGTACACCTATTTCCGAGACCGCCAGGCTTGCTGAAGAGTGTCGCGAGCTTGCCAAGACTTTTACGACGCATGAGCAAGAGCGGCAGAAGAGTATTCGTGATGGCTCCGCCACTTCTGAGCCCACCTTCCTTCCTGGTTCCCTTGTATGGCTCTCAATCCCGACCTCTGTAGCTGGCCTTTCTTCCAAACTACTCCCGAAATATGAAGGTCCCTACCGTGTGATCGAGCGCACATCTCCGGTCAACTATCTTATCGAGCCAATTGAACAATCTTCGGACATGCGCCGCCGCGGGCGCGACATAGTCAACGTGGAGCGTCTGAAGGCTTACTATGACCCGCTCGTAGTGACAAGCTGTTAGGTCGCCAGGCGGCTCCCTCTTCGACCCCGGGGTAATTGTACAGAAGCCACCGAACACTGAAGTGGGTTGAACTCTTATGTGCTTTCTAGTGGGTCTGCCCAAAGAGAACGCCGCTCGCGCGGAGACCCCGTGTTTTGGCCGTTACTGTCGCCATTGTGTAGACTCGCTGTGTGCCGGCTAATAAACGCCATAACAATATATATATATATATATATATATATATATATATATATATATATATATATATATATATATATATATATATATATATTGTAGCGATGCTGACGCCGACAGGTTAAAAAAACAAGCGTCTTTATTAGGGCGAACTTGTGCCCACGATTCTAAAAACTATGGTCGTCAAGTTCGAGTAGCCGAGTGCCACAGATCTGACTAACTTCCTCTTCCTCGTTGTTGAACGTCCGAACGCGTGGCGCATGCCAGCCGAGCCGGGTCTTGCTGGTGCTGGTGACGATGATTGTGGCGGGCTACTTGAATGTGGCGAACCTGTCGCAGCATTGCCCCCCTCCTCAGACGCATCGTCCCGATGCTTAAGACAGTGAAAAGATACACGCGCACTCTCACTCGTTTTTCGACGATCTGTCATGATAGGGCTTCATGCGGACTACGTGGACCACTTCCGTGGGTTTGCGGGGTCTTGAACTCACGTGTCCAGCGGATCTAACTTCATAAGTGACGTTGCTGATACGGTTGAGTACTTCATAAGGGCCGAAGTATCGGCAAAGAAGCTTTTCAGAGAGTCCGCGGCGGCGCACTGGTATCCATATCCACACTTTGTCACCGGGATGATAAAGTGTGTCACTGCGTCGCTTGTTGTAGCGACTAGAATCGACGTGCTGTTGGTGGCGTATTCGGTATCTTGCCATTTGCCGTGCTTCTTCGGCTCTTTGCAAGAAGTCATCTAAGTCAGGTGGATAGCTGCTTTCGTCCTGTAGTGGTAACATGGCATCCAGCGGGGTGGTCACTCTTCGGCCCAATACTAGTTCGAAAGGGGCAACGTGGGTTGTTTCTTGAACGGCTGTATTATATGCGAATGTTACGTAGGGTAATATTTCGTCCCACTGTTTATGTTCAACATCAACATACATTGATAGCATGTCGGTCAGAGTTCTGTTGAGGCGTTCGGTTAAGCCATTTGACTGAGGGTGATACGCCGTTGTTCTTCTGTGATCGGTATTTGTCATGCGCATCAGGCATTGCATTAGGTCTGCAGTAAATGCGGTGCCCCGATCCGTAATAACGACGATTGGCGCACCATGTCTGAGCACTATGTTGTTCACAAAGAACTTGGCGACTTCGGCAGCTGTCGCACTGTATAGAGAGTCAGTTTCAGCATAACGGGTGAGATAGTCTGTGGCTACGACTATCCATTTCTTGCCTGCACGCGATGTCGGCAAAGGTCCTAGGAAGTCCATGCCGACTTGTTGGAATGGGGCATCTGGAGGGTCTATTGGCTGGAGAAGGCCAGCTGGTTTTACGGGTGGAGTTTTGCGCCGTTGACATTGACGACAAGTTTTCACGTAGCGCTGCACTGATGCGAGCAACTTAGGCCAATAGTATTTCAGGCGAATCCTGGCGAATGTTCGGCTCACACCCATGTGTCCAGATGTTGGCTCGTCGTGGCATGCGTGCAGAATTTCCTCTCGCATGGCTGTGGGCACGACTAGTAAAAACGTTTCACCATTAGATTCGAAATTCCTCCTGTAAAGGACACTTCCTCGAAGGCAGAACGCGGAGAGCCCTCTGGAGAATATGCGAGGGACTTGAACGTCGAGACCCTGCAGGTGTTGTATAAGTGCCAGCAAATCCGGGTCATCTCGTTGTAGTTGAGCGATTTTGGATGTGTCGACAACGCCTAGAAACGGGAAGTCTTCCTCTTCAGGTACACTTGGATCGACGGGAGAGCGTGACAGGCAGTCGGCATCGCTGTGTTTCCTTCCCGATTTGTACACGACCGTAATATCATACTCCTGCAGCCTAAGGCTCCATCTTGCTAGTCGACCTGACGGGTCCTTGCGATTTGCCAGCCAGCATAGAGCATGGTGGTCACTGACAGCTCTGAACGGTCTACCATAAAGGTAGGGTCGAAACTTGTTTATGGCCCAGATGACTGCGAGGCACTCTTTTTCAGTTGCAGAGTAGTTTGCCTCAGCTTTTGATAGTTTGCGGCTGGCATAGGCTAACACTTTCTCTTGACCATTTTGCCACTGGACAAGGATGGCGCCGAGGCCGACATTGCTGGCATCGGTATGGACTTCTGTGTCGGCTGTCTCATCAAAATGGGCAAGTATTGGTGAACCCTGTAGTCGTTTCCTTAATTCGTCAAAAGCTTTCTGTTGTTCGCTTTCCCACGTGAAGGGCACGTCGTCTTTTGTCAGTTTTGTAAGAGGTTCCGCAATCTTTGAGAAGTTTTCCACAAATCGTCTATAGTAGGCACATAAACCCAAAAATCGACGCACTGACTTTTTGTCTCTGGGTGTAGGGAACCTCTGAACAGCGGCTGTCTTTTCGGGATCGGGACGAACACCCTCGGAACTAATGACATGTCCAAGGAATCGCAGCTCTTCGAAGCCTAAGTGGCATTTTTCGGGTTTGATTGTCAATTTCGCTGACCGGATGGCTTCCAATACTGTGCGTAGTCGCTCTAGATGTTTGTCGAACGTTGCAGAGAATACCACCACGTCATCCAAATACACTAGGCATGACTGCCATTTCAATCCGGCGAGGACAGTGTCCATCATTCGCTGGAACGTCGCTGGTGCGGAACAGAGGCCGAATGGAAGCGCTTTGAATTCGTAGAGGCCATCTGGTGTTACGAATGCCGTTTTTTCACGGTCCCGCTCGTCGACCTCTATTTGCCAATATCCGCTTTTCAGATCTAAGGAGGAGAAAAACTTTGCGGATCGCAACCGATCTAGTGTATCGTCGATACGTGGCAAGGGGTAGACATCTCGTTTAGTTACACTGTTCAGTTTTCTGTAGTCGACGCAGAATCTAAGTGTGTTGTCTTTCTTCTTAACGAGCACTACGGGAGACGCCCATGGACTATTCGAAGGCTGGATGACATCATCAGAAAGCATCTCCTCCACTTGCTTCTTGATAATTTCCCGTTCTTTCTGTGACACCCGATATGGATGCTGGCATATAGGCCTCGTGTCGTCTTGCGTTATAATTCTGTGTTTCGTGATTGACGTGCGCTGGACCTTCGAGGTACTTGAAAAGCAATCAGAGAATTCTTTTACTAAGGCGTAAATCTGTTTCTTTTGACTGTCCGGAAGGCTCTGATTGACGGTCACGGATGTGTCGATGTTGCAGGCCACTGGTCGAGTGGTTGATGTCGTTAAGCTGCATAGTTCGGTCGCCATACAGAAGTCGTGTAAATAGGCGATAGCCGTGCCTTGAGCGATGTGTTGAAGCTCATTGGAGAAATTTGTGAGTAGGACATCTGCACGGTCATTCGTCAAGTGAACAAGACCCCTAGCTACGCAGACACCTTTGTTCAAAAACAGTCTTACATTTGTATCCGCTATGCCTTCGCGGTTGTACAATGCATCATTTTCTACGAGCACCATTATACTGCAGCGTGGCGGCACAGTTACGTCATCATGAACAACGCGTAGAGCAGTTAGGCGTCGTTCCTCAGATTCCTCCACAGGTATAGCTCGTTCAGTCGAAAACGACACGCTGGACCTACGCAGGTTAATTACGGCGCCATTAGCTCGCAAAAAATCCATTCCTATAATGAGTTCTCTTGAACATTCTGGCAGCACAATGAAATCGGCCACGTAAATAAAGCCCCGTATTTCAAGTCTTGCAGTGCATCTGCCAAGGGGCGTAATAATGTGACCGCCTGCCGTGCGTATCTGCGATCCACTCCACTGTGTCACAACTTTGTTTAGCTTTTTCACCATCTTGTGACTTATCACTGAATAATCAGCACCGGTGTCGACTAAGGCATTCAGCTCCCATCCTTCCATTCTCAACCGCAAATCTGAAGTAACGTTTTCGTTGCTGCACCCATCTACCGGAAATACACCGTCATCACCCTCAAACCAAATTGGAGGATCTTTGTAACTGACGTTATCAGCGGCCTCACCTCCACAGGTCGCTTGCTTCAGTTTTCCGGGTGTGGACTTGGAGAGCGATGACCAGGCAGCCTTGAAGGTGTACGTGGGCTGGATGACCGGTAGCGCATAGGCGATGGTGACCGTGACCGGTGTTGGCGTAGAGTTGGCGAGTTCTGGCGCGTCGACAAGTACTCCTCAATCTCCGCTGGTCGTTCGCCGTTTCGGGGGTACGGTGCATATGACGGGAAGCCTCTTAATCCAGCCTGTCGGTAAGGACAGAATCTGTACAGATGACCCGCTTCCCCACAATGAAAACACAGAGGCCTGCGCTCGTGATCACGCCAGACGTCACTTTTCCTGGGCCTACGCTCCACATAGTGATGTGTGCTACGTGCTCCTGGGGGCAGATAGGTAGCTGTCGGTTCCCGTGGACGAGGTGCGCTGCGTGCCGCAGGTGGGAGAGGAGTCGTTGCCATCGCAACTGCTGCATTGCTGTGTACCGTGGGTTGTCTGACAACCTCAGAGTATGTTCGGATAGGTCGAACCGGCTGCAGCTCACGCTCTGGCTCTCGTATCACCTGCCTCAGTTCGTCACGAACAACGTCCGTAACAGATAGTGCAGTTGAAGTCTGGGGCATATGCAGTCTGCTCAGTTCTTCTCTGATAACTGATCTAATTAGCTCTCGCAGGGCTTCAACGTCGTTTCGCACGCCTCCGGGAAATACCTGTGCAGATGCGCAGTTAAGATTCCGGTTGTACTGCCGAGCCCGCTGTTCCAGTGTTTTTTCGATGGCCGTCGCTTCCGAGTAAAACTCAGCAACCGTGCTCGGAGGGTTGCGGACGAGAATGGCGAACAGCTCTTGCTTCACTCCGCGCATTAGATGGCGCACCTTCTTATCCTCAGCCATGTTGTAATCCGCACGCTTGAACAGGCGGACCATGTCCTCAATGTACATAGCAGCACTCTCGTTTGTTAGCTGGTTTCTCGATTGAAGAGCTGCCTCCGCCTTTTCTTTCCTGTCTATGTTCGCGAACGTAGCCACCGCTTGTCGTCGAAATACCTCCCAGGTAGACAACGAGGTTTCATGGTTCTCAAACCATGTCTTCGCGAAGTCTTCCAGGGCGAAGTATACGCGACGGAGCTTCTCTCTTTCGTCCCATTCATTCAAGCTCGCTACTCTCTCGAACAGGTCCAACCAATCTTCAACATCCTCGTACGAGTCGCCGTGGAAAACTGGCGGCTGGTGCGGTTGGCTAATGAACACTTGTGCCGGTGTAACCTGGCTAGTCATAGTGGTGGCATCCATCGTTTGAATTCCCCTTGGTATGAAGTGAAGAGGACCGAACTCAGGTGAGTCACCTCGAAGACGGCGACTTGCCCTCTGGTGTACAGGAGTCACTTCCACGGGGTTGATACGCTGGTCGTCGGGGCTACGCTGTCTTGAGCTCGTGGGGCTTCGATTCATACCCAGCACCTCCACCAGAAATGTAGCGATGCTGACGCCGACAGGTTAAAAAAACAAGCGTCTTTATTAGGGCGAACTTGTGCCCACGATTCTAAAAACTATGGTCGTCAAGTTCGAGTAGCCGAGTGCCACAGATCTGACTAACTTCCTCTTCCTCGTTGTTGAACGTCCGAACGCGTGGCGCATGCCAGCCGAGCCGGGTCTTGCTGGTGCTGGTGACGATGATTGTGGCGGGCTACTTGAATGTGGCGAACCTGTCGCAGCAATATATATTATAAAGGAGATTTATTAAGCAGAAAGGTTGGTGCTTGGAAGGCTTGGAAGGCGATGCACCAGCCGCAATTTCCGAGCTCGAGCCGCTGCTGCACACTCGATGCTGCTGCCTCTGCGCCAGAGTACTTCCTCTTCTTTACAATGGCCCCACGGAGAAAAAAAGGAGCCATCCTGGCGACTTAGTCCTGGGCAGGCGGCGTTGAACCGTGATATTGCTTGAGCCTCTGGACGTGTACAACCTCGCGGTTGCGACGTCGCAATTCTGATGGTGGCGTAAGAGGCTCAATTAGGTAGTTTACTGGCGAAGTTTGTTCGACAATACGATATGGCCCATCGTACTTTGGCAGAAGTTTGGAAGAGAGCCCTGGTGTGCGATGCGGCACTGACAGCCATACAAGAGAACCCGGAAGAAAAACGGAAGTTGAGGTCTGGGCATCATGAATTGCTTTTTGCCTGTTTTGGTCATCGCAGGTAAAGCGACGAGCTAACTGGCGGCATTCTTCTGCGTGTCTGGCGGCGTCCAAGATCGGTAGGCACTCGGACGCGTCTGGTCGATAGGGCAAAATGGTGTCAATGGTGTGGGAGGGGTGACGGCCGTAGAGGAGGTAAAAGGGGAGAAGCCTGTTGTCGCTTGCGTTGCCGTATTATAGGCGTATGTAATGAATGGGAGAACTAAGTCCCAGTTAGAGTGGTCAGGCGTCACATACATAGATAGCATGTCACCGAGAGTACGATTAAAGCGCTCGGTAGCCCCATTGGTTTGTGGGTGGTAAGCGGTACATGTGCGATGTACAATAGCACACTCAGCGAGCAATTTTTCAATGACCTCGGACAAGAAGGCGCGGCCGCGGTCACTGAGGAGTTCTTGAGGGCCTCCATGACGCAACACAAAATGACGCAGTAGGAAAGTGGCAACCTCCTGTGCTGTAGCCGTTTTAAGAGCAGCGGTCTCAGCATAGCGCGTTAGGTGGTTGATGGCAACTATTATCCACCTGTTGCCAGTCGGAGTCAATGGAAGTGGCCCATAAATATCTATTCCAACCCGTTCGAAGGGTCGGGAAGGGCATGGTAAAGGCTGCAGTTCACCGGCGGAGGCGTGTGGTGGAGATTTTCGGCGCTGACATTCGGCACAAGAGCGGACGAAGTTGCGAACGGAGGTATACATGCCACGCCAGTAGTAGCGATGTCGAAGCCTTTCGTAGGTCTTGAAGACTCCTGCGTGGCCACATTGTGGGTCAGCGTGAAAAGAGGAACAAATCTGCGACCTCAGGGTTCGTGGAACGACGAGCAGCCACTTGCGTCCCTCTGGTGCGTAGTTGCGTCGATAGAGAAGCGTGTCACGTATCGAGAAGTGTGGAACTTGGCGCCGAAGCGTTCGCGTCTTTGGGAGTTCAGAAGTGTCGGAGAGATGATTGAGGAGAGACACAGTCCACGGGTCATTGCGTTGTTCGATAGCAATGGTGTCAAAGTCAAGCGATGACAATGTGGAATCGCAAGCGGAGTCAGCTGTGGCATTCTGGGGCAGGGGGGAACGGGAAAGGGCGTCGGCGTCAGCATGCTTCCGTCCTGACCGATAAACCACGCGTATGTCGTAATCTTGAATTTTCAACGCCCAGCGAGCGAGGCGGCCAGATGGGTCTTTTAACGTCGAAAGCCAGCACAGCGCGTGGTGGTCGGTCACGACGTCAAAAGAACGACCATGTAGATATGGGCGAAACTTTCCAAGGGCCCGCACAATGGCCAAGCACTCCTTTTCTGTGACGCTGTAGTTGCTCTCAGCCTTGGTAAGTGTGCGACTAGCGTATGCCACGACGTATTCCTGATGTTCCGGTTTACGCTGTGCGAGCACAGCACCCAGGCCTACACCACTGGCGTCGGTGTGGATTTCAGTTGGAGCTTCAGGATCGAAATGGCGTAGAATGGGTGGCGTCGTAAGAAGCCGTCGCAGGGTGTTAAAAGCCTCGTCGCAGGCAGGGGACCACGATAAGAGGTCTTTACAGCTGCTGAGAAGTTGCGTGAGAGGTGATATAATAGACGCGAAGTTTCGGACGAATCGCCGGAAATACGAACACAAGCCGATGAAACTTCGAAGTTCTTTGATGGTGGCAGGTTTAGGAAACGCCGTAACAGCTCGCAATTTCTCGGGATCCGGGAGGATGCCTTCCTTGGAAACAACGTGGCCCAAAATGTTCAGTTGACGCATGGCAAATCTACATTTTTTGAGGTTTAATTGCAAACCGGCGTTAGTTAAGCAAGTAAGGACGTGCTGAAGGCGACGTAAGTGTGTGTCAAAGTTAGGGGCGAAGACCACGATATCATCGAGGTAACACAAGCATATCTTCCATTTTAGTCCACGCAGGATGTTGTCCATCATTCGTTCGAACGTTGCAGGTGCATTGCAAAGTCCGAAGGGCATGACGGTGAATTCATATAAGCCGTCTGGCGTGACAAAAGCGGTTTTGGGGCGATCGGCCTCCGCCATAGGCACCTGCCAGTAGCCTGACCGCAAGTCTAACGAGGAAAAGAACTCGGCACCCTGCAAACTGTCCAAAGCATCGTCAATGCGCGGTAGTGGATAGACATCCTTCAGCGTGATCTTGTTCAATCGCCGGAAATCGACACAGAAACGAATAGAACCGTCTTTCTTTTTGACGAGAACCACCGGAGACGCCCATGGGCTCTGTGAAGGTCGAATGACGCCTCTGCGAAGCATGTCGTCTACTTGGTCAGCAATGACGCGGCGTTCTGTAGCGGACACGCGATATGGTCGTTGTCGCAGCGGTGAGTGGGACCCAGTGTCGATGTGGTGTTCTACTGCTAAGGCACGGCCGAGAGATGTTTGTTCAACGTCGAAAGAGTGGCGGTAGCTCTGAAGAATGGTGAGGAGTTGTGAACGCTGCGAAGATGTCAAATCTGCAGCGATGAATGGTTGAAATATGTTTGCCGACGTTGAGTCAGGCGCTGAGACGACAGCCAGTTCACAGACGGAGGTAGAAGGCACCTCATCGGGGACGGATATAATTCTGGAAGAACTGATTGTCTCGACGTGGCCAAGGCACTCGCGACAAAGTAGGGATAAAGACGACGACTCATGATTATAAATTGGCATTGTGGTTGACCCTTCTACAAGATCGAGAGCAGCAAAAGGCAGGGGGAAAGCTCTTCGGGCGACGAATATTGGAGATGGTGTGAAGAAGACCGTGCCGTCGGATATGGCGCTGCATGAAACTGGCACGAACGCAAAAGAGCATGGAGGGATGTAGGTGTCATCGCTAACGACAAGTTTAGCGGCAAACTGGGTGTCGACGGACGCTTGGTCATCCAGTGAGCAAAATTCGACCTCAGCCCTAGCACAGTCGATTACGGCGTTATGACGCGACAAAAAGTCCCATCCCAAAATAATATTATGGGAGCATGATGAAAGAACCACGAACTCTATCGTATACAGAACGTCCTGAATTGTCACGCGGGCTGTACATACTGCGGTCGGTTGAACAGGTTGAGCACTGGCTGTACGAAGCGATAATCCGGAGAAAGGCGTCGTAACCTTACGAATTGAGCGGCAAAATCCAGCATCTATAACCGAAACAGCTGCACCGGTATCTACAAGAGCGACAGTAGGGATATTTTCGACGAACACATCAATAACATTGGTAGGTGACAAATGAGGACTTGGGCAAACCGAAACTTGCGCAGTTCTTGCCTCAGGAACTGCGTCGTCTAGTTTTCCTCCTCGTTAGGTGCGGGCCGTCGACGCATAGGAGAAGGCGAGCGGCGGCGTGGAGAGGGCGAGCGAAGACGTCCCGGCCGAGGGCGGTGGTCGTCCTGGTAGCGGGCTGGCATTGGAGTGGAGGAACCGTATCGTACGTTGGAGTCAAGCGGGAAGAAAGGCTCACGGCGGTTTTCATTGGTGATATGCGTCCGGCGGCGACAATACCTTGCGACGTGTCCGGGGTATCGACAAGCGTAACATATCGGGCGATTATCGAGGGTGCGCCACGGGTTGGCGGTGTTAGTGCTGGTCCAGTGAACTGGAGCTGGGGGATAGCTCGCGCGAGGCTGGAACGGAGGCGCAGGCGCCTTGCGAGTTGGCATGGCTGCAGCCGCGGCGTAGGTGAGAGGAGCAGCCACAAGATTAGGCTCGCGAGCAGCTGGTAAGGCCTCGGCGACCTCTCCTTGAATGACGTCACGTAGAGACGATGGTAAAGTTGTGGTAGCTTCTGGTGTGAAAGGCACCAAGGAAAGCTGTCGTGCAACTTCTTCGCGGACAAATGCTTTTATTTCGGCTATTAGTGACGCGTGGTCATGACCACTGATCACACTAGACAGCGATGCCTAATCGTGCGCTGGAGGACGTCTTGTCAGAGCTCGCTGCTTCCGCAATTCATCGTAGCTTTGGTTGAGGCTAATTACGTCGTTAACAGTGGTCGGGCTTTTCGCCAAGAGCATTTGAAAAGCGTCGTCGTCAATCCCTTTGAGGATGTGCTTACATTTTTCAGCTTCCGTCATTTCGGCGTTCACGCGTCTGCACAAATCGACGACGTCCTCTATGTAACTTGTGAAGGTTTCACCCGTTTCTTGTGCGCGTGAGCGTAAACGTTGCTCGGCACGAAGTTTTCGGACGGCAGGTCGATCGAAGACTGCTACAATCGACGTTTTAAATTGCGGCCACGTTCGGACGTCTGCCTGGTGGTTTCTAAGCCAAAGGCTGGCTACACCCGCGAGATAGAACGAAACGCGTGTCAACTTGTCCGCGTCCGTCCATCTGTTTAAAGCGCTCACCCGTTCGAAAGTCGAGAGCCACTCTTCAACGTCGTTGTCATCTGTTCCACTGAAGATTGGAGGCTCCCGCTGAGGAACACTGCCTGGACAGGTGGCCGGAAGAGATGGAAGCGTCTGCTGATCGGCGTCCGGCATAGCAGAAGGTAGCCGTCGAGAACGGAGTTCCAGGATGGTAGCGGGAAGGTGTAAGGGACGGTACCCGGCACGTCTCCACCAATTATAAAGGAGATTTATTAAGCAGAAAGGTTGGTGCTTGGAAGGCTTGGAAGGCGATGCACCAGCCGCAATTTCCGAGCTCGAGCACACTCGATGCACACTCGATGCTGCTGCCTCTGCGCCAGAGTACTTCCTCTTCTTTACAATATATATATATATATATATATGCCGAAACGCCGAAATAAACCACGTTGTGACCGCTCACGGAGGATCTACTGGACTATATATAAAGTCACGTGATCACAGAACGACCACAACGTCTGTTCACAGGAGGAGCACTGGACGTCGAGTCGAACCGAACGTTAGAGCACGAGCACACACCAACCGTCCTCTTCTTCTTTCACACCATGGCACATACTCGCATTGGCATGGCTAAACCTCGTTCCATGCCTGTGGCATTACCCCCCCTTCGAAAAAAAAGTACCACCCCGATGACCAATGCCGATTAAAAGTTAAAGTAGTCGCGTACACGCACAAAGACGCGTGAAGAAGCAGTGTCAGGTGGCTCGGGGGTAGTGTGGCTTCATCCGTGACACATGAACAATGTCGGGCTGCTGGGAACATCGAGATCGCTGAGCTGTGTCTTCAAGCAGAATTTCGTAGTTGACACCTGTGAGGCGCCGTAGTACTCTATAGGGACCGAAGTAGCGGTGAAGTAACTTTTCCGAGTGGCCTCTTTTGCGAACGGGGATCCACAGCCAGACCAGATCACCGGGTTGGTAAATGACATGGCGATGACGGGAGTTGTACCTCTGCGAGTCGATTCGTTGTTGTTTTCGGATCCGCTTGAGTGCAAGCTGGCGGGCCGCGTCGGCGAGCCGGAGAAAGTCGTTCGCATCAGTAGTAATATCGGTCGTGTCAGGCAACAGCATGGCATCAAGCATCGTAATTGCTTCTCGGCCGTGAAGCAACCGGAATGGAGTGAAACCCGTAGTCTCTTGAACCGCAGTGTTGTAAGCGAACGTTACGTATGGCAAAATTGCATCCCAGTTCTTGTGATTACGGTCGACGTACATAGATAGCATGTCAGCGAGCGTCTTGTTTAATCTCTCCGTCAGACCGTTGGTTTGTGGATGGTATGCGGTTGTTTTGCGGTGAGCTGTTCCACTAAGTCTCGTGACGTCTTGCATCAATTGGGCTGTAAATGCTGTTCCACGGTCAGTGATAAGAACTGTTGGCGCTCCATGGCGGAGGACGATGTTGTTGATAAAAAAATACGCAACCTCATTGGCGGTGCCTCGTTGTAGAGCTTTCGTTTCGCAGTACCTCGTTAAATAGTCAGTAGCGACTATGATCCAGCGGTTGCCATCATGTGACTTCGGTAAGGGCCCAAGCAAGTCCATGCCAATTCGTTCAAACGGTTGTGACGGGGGTGCAACAGGCTGTAATAAACCAGCAGGGCGCACAGGTGGGGCTTTACGGCGCTGGCAATGATTGCATGTTTTAACGTAATGCTTGACATCCTTGGTGAGCTTTGGCCAGTAGTAGCGAGTCCGAATCCGGGCAAGGGTACGTGCGAATCCTAGGTGGCCGGAGGAAGGCTCGTCATGGCAGGCAGATAAAATGTCAGCACGTAGCCCTGGTGGAACGACGAGGAGGTACTCAGTCGCATAAGGTTCGAAGTTCTTTTTGTAGACGATGTCGTTACGGAAACAAAATGACCCTGAACGTGCAAATGCCGATGGTGGACTCGAGCTGCGACCTTGAAGGTATTTGATAAGTTGTTGGATCTCTGAATCATTCCACTGTTGTTGGGCCAGGTCAGATTCACTGACTGCACAAAGAAAATGGCCATCGGTATCATCGTCCCTCGATGTCGTCGCGAGGGGTGCGCGCGAAAAGCAATCAGCATCAGTGTGCCTGCGGCCCGACTTGTAGACGACTGTAACCTCAAATTCTTGAAGGCGTAAGCTCCACCTCGCGAGGCGCCCTGAAGGGTCCTTGAGATTGGCCAGCCAACAGAGGGCATGATGGTCCGTAACTACTCTGAATGGACGGCGATACAGATACGGTCGGAACTTTGTTATCGCCCAAATAACAGCAAGACATTCCTTCTCCGTGGTCGAGTAGTTAGTTTCCGCAGATGACAAAATGCGGCTAGCATAAGCGATGGGACGTTCAGTGCCGTCTTGCCACTGGACAAGTACTGCACCAAGACCGATGTTGCTTGCGTCAGTGTCAAGTTCGGTGGTGGCATCTTCATCAAAGTGCCCTAGTAAGGGTTCACTCTGAAGGCACTGCTGAAGCTGGGAAAAAGCGGCTCTCTGCTCTGGACCCCACACAAAAAGAGTATCCTCCTTCGTTAAACGGGTAAGGGGTTCAGCGATGTCGGCAAAGCTCTGGACAAAGCGCCTGTAGTAGGCGCAGAGACCCAAAAACCGGCGCAAATCCCGTTTGTTCGAAGGTGGAGGAAATGCAGCAACAGCCATGGTCTTTTCTGGGTCTGGTCTAATGCCATCGTGACTAATAAGGTGGCCGAGGAACTTTAGTTCTTCGTAGCCTAAATGACACTTCTCTGGTTTTAGAGATAGGCCTGCGGATTGAATAGCGACGAAGACGGACTGAAGTCGTTGTAAATGTTGCTCAAATGTTTTGGAAAAAACAACGACGTCGTCTAAATACACGAGGCAGGATTCCCACTTCAGACCAGACAGGACGGTGTCCATCATCCTTTGGAACGTTACCGGTGCAGAGTACAATCCAAATGGTAACACTTTGAATTCGTAGAGGCCATCGGGAGTTATGAATGCTGTTTTTCCCTGTCACGTTCATCGACCTCGATCTGCCAGTAGCCGCTGCGTAAATCCATTGAGGAAAAATATCGGGCATGTCGAAGTCGATCCAGTGAATCATCTATGCGTGGGAGAGGGTAGACGTCTCTCTTCGTCACTTTGTTGAGCTTCTGGTAATCGACGCAAAATCGAAGTGTGCCGCCTTTCTTTTTAACAAGTACGACGGGTGACGCCCATGGACTGTTCGAGGGTTGGATGACGTCGTCGTCGAGCATCTGTTTCACTTGAAAACGTATTGCCTCTTGTTCTTTTTGCGACACGCGGTAGGCGTGCTGTCATATAGGCCGTTCGGTAGGGTCCGTTATAATGCGGTGCTTCACGGTTGGGGTCTGCTTGATTTTGGAGGTGGACGCAAAGCAATCACTATACGTACGTAAAATCATGCGTATCTGCTGTTGCTGCGCACAGGATAGCTGGCAATTCACGTCAACCGTACTGGCTATATCAGTGTTACCTTCGGCAGCAGTGGCAATCGGAGCGATAGTGGAACATTCTGCGTCATCGATGGCTTCAAAGTTCGCGATTGCTGTTCCCTTTGCTAAGTGTTGGTACTGGCCGCCGAAATTCGTGATCAGAAGCTGAGTCCTCCTATGTTTCAGTTTGACGATAGCACGCGCGACACAAATCTGCCGAGCCAAGAGCACCGAGAGGTTAGTTTCCGCGATGCCACTACTCTTGTTGTCACAGTCGCTCTCCGCCGTTACCAACATACTGGCTCGCGGCGGCAGTGCGATGGTGTCGTCAGCAATTCGAAGTGTTGTGGTCGGCGCAACTGCATCCTTTCGTAGGGCTGTATGGTCGTTAGATAACGTTATGAGCAGGTCGCGAAGGTTAATAATGGCTCCACGCTCGCGGAGAAAATCCATTCCGAGAATCAGGTTTTGGGAGCATTCGCGCAATACAACGAAGGAAACAATGTACGTCGACTCACGAATTCGGAGGCGGGCAGTGCACATTCCTAACGGTGTCAATAGGTGACCTCCCGCAGTCCGGAGGTTGGTTCTATGTCCCCAAGGTGTCGCTACCTTTCTTAGCTGTGCAGCGAGGTCAGCGCTTATAACAGAATAATCGGCACCCGTATCTACCAGAGCGGTCAGCGGGTGGTTGTCGACAAGAACAGAGATACGAGCAGAGACCTGTTTGTCGTCGATGGTACACGTCGGTGAAATAATGTCGTCGGATGTCGGCAGGCAAATCGGGGGAGGGTCTTGTAACGGTCGATCAACAGCGGCCTGACCCCCAGAGGTCACTGTTCTTAGTTTCCCCGGCGCGGGCTTGTGGATCTAGGTGATCTTCCTGCAAGGACGTCCGCAAAGGTTGATTGTTGGCCAGGTGACGTGAAACGCCGTGAAGATGGTGAGCGGGATTGGCGACGCGGAAAGTTTAAGGATCGTTGGCTTGCCAAGTATTCGGCGATAGCACGGGGCCGCTCACCATCTCTGGGTCGACGAGCATCCGGACGAAAGCCGGGAAGACCTATGTGCTTGTAGGCGCACTCACGGTAGATGTGACCTGGTTCACCACAGTGATAACATAGAGGCCGGTTGTCGGGAGCATGCCATACACTGGATTTTCGTGTAAGGGGTGGGCTGCCGTACTGCGGTGGTCCCGAGTAGAACGACGGTGCCGTCTGCAGGGTGGACGGACGGGGCGGATAGCCAACAGCCGGTACAGGAGTACGCAGTGCTTCCGCGTACGTTAATAGCGGAGCTTCGGCTGGACGCGGGGCCGTCATGGGTTGGACTTCGGCTGCACGCAGAGTCGTCATGGGGTGCACCAAGCTGCTTGACCTCTTCGCGAACGACATCCGTTAAAGCAGCAACATGGGGCGGAGAAGACACCACGTGCAGCTTTTGCAGCTCCTCGCGCACAATACTGCGCACGAGCTCCATCAGGTCTTTTACAGTCATGACGTCAGGTGTTTGTAGAGCCGACGACACTGACGAAAGACTGCCAGGACATTCATACTGGTACGAACGCTGCCTTAGCATTCTCTCCATTGTCGTGGCTTCGCGAAGGAAATCCTCTACAGTGCTGGGAGGGTTCCGCACTAGTCCCGCGAACAGCGGCTCCTTCACTCCCCGCATTAGGAGGCGCACCTTCTTTTCTTCCGTCATTGAAGAGTCGGCTCGCCTGAACAGCCGCGTCATGTCCTCAACGAACATGGCAACACTCTCGTTCGGACGCTGGGTTCGAAAATTGAGGAGCCGTTCCGCTTGCTCCTTTCGGTCAGAGCTTCGGAAAGTATTTCGCAACTGGTTGCAAAACTCTGGCCAGGTTGTCATAGTGGCTTCATGGTTTTCAAACCAAGTGCGCGCAGAGTCCTCGAGATAAAAGTAGACGTACCGAAGCTTTCGCTGCTCGTTCCACTCGTTGACGCTGCCGCAACGGTTGTAGTCGTCGAGCCAGTCGTCGACGTCCTCATAAGGGTCACCGTGGAACGGCTTCGGAGTACGCGGGACGTTGAAGAACCATGGAGGAGGCAGCGTTGATGTTTCTTGGGTTTGCGTTCCCGCACTAGCCATAGTACTGCCGAGTTGAGGAAATGGTCCGAATTCAGGAGGTAGGCCTAGTTGTCGCCTGCTACGCCGTAGGTCAGCTGGTTCTTCCAAGTCGTGGCTAGTGTCGGGACCTTGCTGCTGATTGCAGTGCATACAACACTACCCAGCACCTCCACCAGAAAATGTCACGTGATCACAGAACGACCACAACGTCTGTTCACAGGAGCAGCACTGGACGTCGAGCCGAACCGAACGTAAGAGCACGAGCACACACCAACCGTCCTCTTCTTCTTTCACACCATGGCACATACTCGCATTGGCATGGCTAAACCTCGTTCCATGCCTGTGGCATTAAATATATATATATATATATATATATATATATATATATATATATATATATATATATATATATATATATATATATATATATATATATATATATATATATATAGTTGCAGCAAGGAAGTAACGCTGGCCCCGGGTAGAATAACGGAAAATAGAGTACGACGCACGTTGGTTTTGCACGGTATAGTCTGACCGACAATTCGGCTGGTGGACCAGCCTTTGTCAAAGTAAGAAGTACATGTACACGCGCTTGCTTATAAACACGATTCACATGGGATAATAAAGATCGGCGACGTATAGCAGCGATTAGACGATTCATAGCGTGAAGTGTTCTTGACGGTACAGTAAGATATCATGCAAAACATAAAAAATATATATATATACATATATAAAAATGTAGAACACCAAGAAACAGAAATTACTTCTTTGTGCACACAGCATAAGTCTGTAAGAGACGGAGATAGATAATGATAAAACAACAATGAAACATGGATAACAAAATATCAAAAACCGCCTGATATTACATTCAGATTGCGCGTCATATACACAGCTCAGTCATTGTGATATGAATAAGATGAGCAGTTGATGCTTTTATTCCGCGTGCGCATTAAAATAAAGTCTCGCACCCACATTCGTGATAGCAGCGGCAATTAATAAACTCAAGTGACTGTAAACATTGTATACACAAATATACACAATAACAAAAGCATTAGAGACGGTATCCAACAAGCTTAACCGATCACGCTACGGGCTATGGGTTAAGGCTGATAATGCTTGATGGGCACACTAGAGAGCATGCCTCTACTTTCGTTTATGCCTGATGACACGGCGTTGAACTTGTAGGTGGGGTACGATTCGCGGATTTCCCGATCGTGGTGAGAATGAAAGCCCGATTCAAGTATAGTGACCCTATTTGTTTCGAACAGTGCCCTGGTAAGCGAATATGTTTTGAGAGTGGGAGGTTAGGTTACGTATTGGTAGGCAATTTATGGTTGTTGAAGCGTATTCGGAAGGATGTTTCTGTAATGCCGGTAGACTACGCGAGGTGGTTCAGGAAAGATGTTTTTCAGATGCTCACTTTGGGTAAGGATGTTGTGGTGGCGTGTCAGTATAGAAAGAACCTTTGGCACTGATGCCGAGTAAGTTATTACGAGATTAGTGCCAGCACGTTGTTTAGGCAAACTGTTTGCGCTAAAAATGTCCGCTCTATTCAATCGGTCTGCTCAGTCTATACCGTCCACGACCAAGTCCGCTGGATACCGTCGTTCAATGAGAGCGCTTTTAAGTTGCTCGACGTTAGATAGGAAGTAGTCGCGATCGGAACACAATCGCTTGAATCGGTGAGTCTGACTATAAAGTATACCTGTATTACAATGTCACAAGTGACTGCTCTGAAAATGGCGAAGCTGGTTTCTATCAGTAGGTTTGCGGTATAATTTAGTGATAAATTTTTCTTCAGAAAGCGCGACGGTGACATCCAGAAAGTTAACAGAATTTGTCAAATAGCAGGGCGAAAGCTTGATTGACGGATGGGAATTATTGAATCCATCCATAAATGTTAGAAGCGTGTCCTCCCCATGTGTCCAAATGAAGAATATATCATCTAAAAACCGTCTCCAAAACAAAGACTTTAGGTCAGTGCTGGACAGATAATTATTCTCTAGAATGCCCACGCAAATGTTAGCATTAGTAGGGCCTATTCGGGTTCCCATTGACGTGCCACTGATCTGAACGTAATGACAATTAATAAATTCAAAGTTATTGAGTTCGAGGATAAGCTTCAATAGCAATTGTAGGGCTTCATTATCGATTGGTTTATCGAGGCAAGAATCTTCGTATGCATTAAGTACTGCAGCAATACAATCGGCATGCGGTATGTTAGTATAGAGTGAAGAGACATCCAGTGTTACAAGTATTGCATTTTGGGGAATGTTAAGACCTAATATGTCTTGAAGAAAACTATTGGTGTCCTTGACGAATGATGGAAATGTCTCGGGAATATGGTTTATAACGGAATAAACATAGCGCGACAAGTTCTCGGTTGTAGTGCTATACCGGAGATGATTGGACGGCCCGGATTACCTTGTTTATGAATCTTCGGGAGTATGTAAAATCTGCCGGCGACAGGGGTGAGCGGAATAAGTGACCGAACAATTATTTCCTCTAGTTTTTATCTCTTGCCAGAGTCATTAGTTTATCTTGCAAGATGGACTTAAAACTATCTGTTGGGTCGTTTGGAAGGGCTCTATGAAAACTGTCCTCGGAGAGTTGTCAGGTAGCTTCCGCTATGTAATCCTTCCTATCAAGAATGACGATTGTTCTTCCCTTATCGGCAGGTTTGATGACAATGGGAGTGTTATTGGATAGTTCTTCGAGCACTCCTTTTTCCTTCTTTGTTAAATTTTGTCGGTAATGAACACGGGTCTTGTACTCCTCAAGGACGTCATGCTGTACAGCCCTGATGTACATATCGAGGCACAAAGAACTCATGACGCGAGTAATACGTTGTCTACTCTATGAACATGTCTACCCTTCTTTTCCCACTGTTTCGATGTTCTTGAACTGGAGGAAAGATGTGGTAAAAAACGCTGCCCTTGAGAGTGTGCGTCATGCTTTGACGTAGAAAATCGGTGTGCGGGGCCGATTCAGTATTTCAGGGTGCGCGGGAATTGTCATGATGGTGATAGCGGTGAAACTATGAGCTCGCCTATGCGCGTGCTCGTGCGCGTACCACGTGAAAAGCTCCCGAGCCACAGGGACAGCTCGGCTAACCCCAGAGAGGAGAGCGCAAGGACAAGTTCGGGCCACGCTCCGACTGCTCGTTCTGACCCTCTGTGTTCGGGTCTCGTCTCGGCGTTCAAGTCCTCGGGTGCGTCCTGGACTGGGCATCGCCCTACCTCACCCTCGGGTCGGTCTGAAGCAATGTTCGTCACGGCCAGCTGCTGTTCTGGTCTCGGAGCGAGACGCTGTCCCAGGTCTGTTAGTGGCAGTTGGCGGTACGCTGTTCTCGGTGGTGTACAGGCAAGCCCAGGCGTTGACCACAGTACTGGGATGCCCCTGGCGGTTATCGTCTAGGCCGGGTGCGCCTCGGTACGAACTCCGCAAGCACAAGGCACACCGCCTCCTGACTACCAGAGAGCTCAAGGTCAAGCGCAACGTTCACACGTTCACGCTCCAAGAGTAGAACGTGAGTGGACGAACAAGAACATTAACTCCATTCCGCGTAGGAACGTGAACGCGTGTATATATGTGTGAGTTTATGTTGTGTGTATCATCTTGTCCGTCTTCGTGTATATAAAAGTCTCTCGTTGTCCTCAAACGTCCTCTGTCCTAATCTGGCTAACCTGCGCCCACAGTTACCCACAACGATTCACGTGGGATAATAACGATCGGCGACGTAAATCAGCGATTAGACGATTCACAGCGTGAAGTGTTCATGACGGTACAGTTAGATATCATGCAAAACACAAATAAATATATATATACATATATAAAAATGTAGAACACCAAAAAAACAGAAATTACTTCTTTGTGCACACAGCATAACTCTGTAAAAACCGGAGATAGATAATGATAAAACAACAATGAAACATGGGTATCAAGATATCAAAAAAACCGTGTGATATTAAACTCAGATTGCGCGTCATATACACAGCTCTGTTATTGGGATATGAATAAGATGAGTAGTTCATGCTTCTATTGCGCGTGCGCGTTAAAATAAAGTCTCGCATCCACATTCGTGATAGCAGCGGCAATTAATAAACTCAAGTGACTGTAAACATTGGATACACAAATATACACAATAACAAAAGCATTAGAGACGGTATCCAACAGGCTTAACCGATCACGCTACGGGCCATGGGTTAAGGCTGATAATGCTTGGTGGGCACACTAGAAAGCGTGCCTGTACTATCGTTTATGCCTGATGACACGATGTTGAATTTGTTGGTGAGGTACGATTCACGGATTTCGCGATCATGGTGAGAATGAAATCTCGCTTCAAGTATAGTGACCCTATTTTTTTCGAACGAGTGCCCTGGTAAGCAAGAATGTTTTGAGAGCGGGAAGTTAGGTTGCGTATTGGTATGCGATTTTTTGTTGTTGCGTATTCGGAACGATGTTTCTGTATGGCCAATATACTGTTCTTGGCAGACGGCGCACTCGAGCAGGTATATGACGTTAGAGCTATCGCAAATAAAGGGGCCGCGAATTTTAAGGGTGAAATTAGACGACGTACTAACGGCTTCTTGGGTGGTTTGCATATGTAGGAAAACCTTGCAGCATGGTTTGTTGCAATGTGCACAACCAGATAATGTGGGTTCGTTGAATTTTGACGATGTTAGCATATCGCGGAGATTCTTAGAATGCCGGTAGACTACGCGAGGTGGTTGAGGAAAGATGTTTTTCAGATGCTCACTTTGGGTAAGGATGCTGTAGTGGCGTGTGAGTATAGAAAGAACCTTTGGCACTGATGCCGAGTAAGTTATTACGAGATTAGTGCCAGCACGTTGTTTAGGCAAACTGTTTGCGCTAAGAATGTCCGCTCTATTCAATCGGTCTGCTCGGTCTATAGCGTCATTGACCAAGTCCGCTGGATACCGTCGTTTAATGAGAGTGCTTTTAAATTGCTCGCAGTTAGGTAGGAAGTCTTTGCGATCAGAACACAATCGCTTAAAACGGTGAGCCTGACTATAAAGTATACTTGTCTTACAATGTCGCACGTGACTGCTCTGAAAATCGAGAAGCTAGTTTCTATCAGTAGGTTTGCGGTATAATTTTGTGATCAATTTTCCTTCAGAAAGCGCGACGGTGACATACAGAAAGCTAACAGAATTTGTCGAATAGCTGTGCGAAAGCTTGATTGGCGGATGGAAATTATTGAATCCATCTATACATTTTAAGAGCGTGTCCTCCCCATGTGTCCAAATTGAGAATGTATCATCCATAAACCGTCTGTAAAACAAAGGCTGTAAGTCAGTGCTGGACAGATAATTATTTTCTAGAATGCTCATGAAATCGTTAGCATAAGTAGGGCCTATTCGGGTCTCCATTGACGTGCCACTGATCTGAACGTAATGACAATTCCTAAATTCAAAGTTATTGAGTTCAAGGATAAGCTTCAATAGCTATTGTAGGGCTTCCTTATTGATTGCTTTATCGAGGCGAGAATCCTCGTATGCATTAAGTACTGCAGCAATTCCACCGACATGCGGTATGTTAGTATAGAGTGAAGTGACATCCAGTGTTACAAGTATTGCATTTTGGGGAATGTTAAGACTTAATATGTCTTGAAGAAAATTATGGTGTCCTTGAAGAATGATGAAAATGTCTAGGGAATATGTTTAATAACGGAATCAACATAGCGCGACAAGTTCTCGGTTGTAGTGTTTATACCGGAGATGATTGGGTGAGCCGGATTACCTTGTTTAGGAATCTTCGAGAGTATGTAAAATCTGCCGGCTACAGGGCTGAGCGGAATAAGTGACCGAACAATTATTTCCTCTAGTTTTTCTTTCTTGCTAGAGTCATTTGTTTATCTTGCAAGATGGACTTAAAACTATCCGTTGGGTCGGTTGGGAGGGCTCTATAAAAACTGTCGTCGGAGAGCTGTTGGGTAGCTTCCGCTATGTAATCCTTCCTATCAAGGATGACGATTGTTCCTCCCTTATCGGCAGGTTTGATGACAATGGCAGTGTTATTGAATAGTTTTTTGAGCACTCCTTTTTCCTTCTTTGTTAAACTTTGTCGGTTATGAACACGGGTCTTGTACGCCTCAAGGACGTCATGCTGTACAGCCCTGATGTACATATCGAGGCATTGATTACGTTGTGGTGGTGGTGTCCACCTCTTGTGAGACGGCACTGGTATTGTATTGTTATTATAATTTTCACGGTCATGAAAATATACTCTAAGGGGCACGTTACGTGAAATGTTATACAAATATTTTAAAAGCTGGAATTCACTCAATCCACCTGAGGCTGGGCGAAAAGTACGACCTTTCGACAATGCAGCTATTTGAGCACAAGAGAGAGTGATAGCCGATAGGTTTACGACATTATCGCTGAGTTCAGTGGGCATGCTTCTGACCGATGATTTAACAGGAGCATTCTTCGTATTAGCCGTATATACAGACGGGTCTATGCTGTCGCGAACGAATTTATTGCATTTAAGCGTATCTAAGTCATTCTTTTTCTTCTGGTGTTAGGCTTCTAGGGATTCCGACTAACGAGACCCTAATTGAGCGGTAAGGCAGGCTTCTTAGCTATGGATGCTAAGCGCACGCGATTTGTAGTGATCAATATATATACGTAGTAGTTCTAGTGAGGCGTCACTCAATACTAGTTGCCACTTGGCTTTGTGCAAAGAAGATAGATCACAAGTGGCCGGTTGCAATCTTAGCTGTAAACCTTTAGGAACTTTAGAAGCACTCAAGTATGCCGACAATGTAGTGACATGCAGCTCTGAACGAGTGCTTTTCTCGGCAATCTTCCTAGATTTTAGAAATGTTCTAGAAGGCACATGCGTAACAGATTTACCAGGAACTGGCAGTCATTTGGTTGCGTTGTCACGAGCGGGGTTCTAGCATGCTCACCCTCAAAATCCGAACTCCTAATCACTAGAAGTAAAGCCAAAAAGACGCCAGGCATGGACACCCAACAACAAGCACCGATAAAAATTATGTTGGAAAGCGGCCCGGTTCCTCCGGTTCTGAGCATTAAAGTGCTGGGTATGCTCATTCAACATAACACACAAAATACCATGGCCCTCACAAAATTGCAAAACGCCGCCAAACAAATTGGTGGACTGCTCAGGAGAGTGGCCAACAGACATAGAGGCATGAAGGAGATTGACTTGTGTAGGCTCATTGACGCCTTCCTAATCAGCCACATAGTCTACTCTTTCCCCTATTATCATCTCAGGAAATCAGACAAAAATTGAAGCTATAATTCCACAGGCGTATAAATGGGCGCTAGGTTTGCCTGTTTATACCAGCACCGAGACGCTCCTACAACTTGGAATGCATAACACCCTAGAGGAGCTGATCGAAGCGCACAAAATAGCACAAATAACACGGCTTTCAGACACGATGACGGGACTACATATCCTGCATAAACTGAAAATTCAGCCCATACACACCACGGGAGGCAGAGCACCATTGCCTCCCGCGATCATACATTACCTACAGATCAAACCAATACCCAAAAACACCCTGGCAGGCAGACACGACGCTAGGAGAAAAACCAGAGCAGATAGGCTGAGTGAAAAAAAACAAGCAAGAACAAACCGCGGTCTTCGTCGATGCCGCCAACCAGGGACATAACACATACACCCTGAGTGCCGTGGTCGGAGAACTTAAAATCGCAAATGTGGCTTCCACTAGAGCCGCATCAATCAAAGAGGCCGAAGAAATGGTCATAGCGCTGGCCATTATGCATCCAACCACCCACACTGTCCTTAGCGACTCTAAGAGCGCTATTCTCAGCTTTGTAGGGGAAGTGTGGGACTAAATACAGCGAAGGTCCTGAGAAACTTTAATCAGAACGATAGAATCAAAATCAGTCTGGTCTGGGTCCCCACTTACTCGGGAAACCCCGGTAATGAGGAAGCGCATAAAGTGGCCCGAGGGTTAGCAAACCGGGTCGCGCTTTCATTGGAACCGGGCTCCCCGATAGGAGAGGCAGTGACCTCCTATAACGAACTTACAAATATGTATAAAGATGACAGGAGGTTATATCCCCTACCACACAGCAACCTCACGAGAGCGCAGGTCACCATACTCCGCCGAATTCAAACGAACAGCCTTACCACTCCTCACCGCTTAGCGATATTCACAGGTGGAGAGGTTGACTCAACTTGCAAAAATTGCGACAAAAATGCCGTAGCAAACCAAAGTCACATCCTCTGGGAATGCGAGGGCCTTCCCCCACCCAGAGAGCTTCTGCCAGTTCCCTCCGAAACGACATGGGAGACCTTAATAGGGTCCCCCGACGAAAAATTGCAGAAAGCAGTCATTGCATGGGCACAAAAGGTCACCGCAGACAAGCGGTCATCTTAAAACCCATGGAATCTCTTTTAATAAAGTTGTATCCTCCTCCTCCTCCGGGAAGGGTAGCAGCGACCCAAGGACGGGGTAGTCTGTGCACTTTCCTCACTCAAGTTCTGGCGGCTCAGAACTGGAGAGTTGATTTCGGCGTCTGGGCAGGGTTGAGGGTAGCACACCCTTGGATAATTCTGCGTAGCACCATGTAAAGGGTAACACGACGCAAATTCACACCACAGTGACACTTTGTTGTTGCGCTTGCAGCAAAGTTCACGAATGTGGCTGGCGATGAGAGCGACACCTTCAAAACTCGGATGAAGACCGTCGGCAGCCAGTACGCGCGCTGGGGGCAGGTGTTGGAAGCCGTGGTCCAGGAAAAAGACTTTTCTTGAGTGACTGCAGAATCCACGTAGCAGTAGGTTGAAGTAACTTGCTTCCCGGTTGCAACGTCGGACAAACGAGAGGTTGCAGTTACCGCGGCGACGGTTGGTGCAACGAGGAAGGACGAGTGTTGCATAAATTCTGGATATGTTCGGCATATAGTCTTCATAACAACATCAAGCAGGGAGCGATACCTTCGAACGCAGCTTCTGCTGTTCCTATTGCCAGATCATTATTTCCATGAGGGTATTGGCTGTTTCTGGCACAAAGTTGATGAGTGACCGAACGTCATCAATCGTGGTGCCAATTTGCGAAATAAAAGCTGGCGTACCTAGAGAAGTGGGATCGAAGTATTGGTGCAAGTATTAGATTGGGAGTCATCGATGACAACTGTGGAAGTTTAGGTCCTTGGAAACCTCAGGATGATGTGATTTAACAGCGTCGTTGCGGGGGCCATTGAGGAAAAGCAGTTGCAGCAATGAAGTAACGCTGGCCCCGGTAGAATAGGGGAAAATAGAGTACGACGCACGTTGGTTTTGCACGGTATATTCTGACCGACCATTCGGCTGGTGGACCAGCCTTTGTCAAAGTAACAAGTACATGTTAACGCGCTTGCTTATAAATACGATTCACATGGGATCATAAAGATCGGCGACGTATATCAGTGATTAGACGATTCATAGCGTGAAGTGCTCATGACGGTACAGTTAGATATCATGCAAAAACATAAATAAATATATACATACATATAAATGTAGAACACCAAAGAACAGAAATTACTCTTCGTGCACACATCATAACTCCGTGAGAACCGGAGATAGATAATGATAAAACAACAATAAACCATTGATATCAAAATATCAAAAAACCGCGTGATATTACACTTAGAGTGCGCGTCATATACACAGCTCAGTCAATGTGATATAAATAAGATTAGTAGTTGATGCTTTCATTGCGCGTGCGCGTTAAAATAAAGTCTCGCATTCAACTTCGTGATAGCGGCGGTGATTAATAAACTCGAGTGACTGTAAACATTGGATACACAAGTATACACAATAACAGAAGCATTAGATTGATTGATTTGATTAATATGTGAGGTTGAACGTCCAGAAACCACCATATGATTATGAGAGATGCCGTAATGGAGGGTTCCGGGATTTTTAACCACCTGGGGTTTTTTAACGTGCACCCAAATCTGAGCACACGGGCCTACAACATTTCCGCCTCCTTCGGAAATGCAGCCGCCGCAGCCAGGATTCGAACCCACGACCTGCGGGTCAGCAGCCGAGTATCTTAGCCAATACACCACCGCAGCGGGGCCACAAGCATTAGAGACGGTATCCAACAAGCTTAGCTGTAAACCTTTAGGGAACTTTAGAAGCACTCAAGTATGCCGACAATGGAGTGACATGCAGCTCTGAACGAATTCTTTTCTCGGCAATCTTCCTAGATTCCAGAAATGCTCTAGAAGGCATATGAATAACAAATTTACAAGAAACTGGCAGCCATTTGGTAGCGTTGTCGCGAGCGGGGTTCTTCCGGGAAGGGTAGCGGCGGCCCAAGGACGGAGTAGTCTGTGCACTTTCCTCACTCAAGTTCTGGCGGCTCAGATCGGGAGAGTTGATTCATTACACCGGCCACTTGTGATCTATCTTCTTTGCACAAAGCCAAGTGGCAACAAGTATTGTGTGACGCTTCACTAGAATACTACGTATAGTTATCGATCCCTACAAATCGCGCGCGCTTAGCTTCCATAGCGAAGAAGCCAGCCTTACTTCTCAATTAAGGTCTCGTGAGTAGGAATCCTTAGAAGCCTTTAAACATAAGAAGAAGAATAACTTAAGTACGCTTAAATGCAATAAATTCATTCGCGACGGCATAGACCCGTCTGTATATACCGCTAATACGAATAATGCTTCCGTTAAATCATCGGTCGGAAGCATGCCTACTGAACTCAGCGACAATGTCGTAAACCTATCAGCTATCACTCTCTTGTGCTCAAATTGCTGCATTGTCGAAAGGTCGTACTTTTCGTGCTGCCTCAGGAGGATTGAGTGAATTCCAGCTTTTAAAAGATTTGTATAACATTGCACGCAACATGCGACTTCAAGAATACTTTCATGAGCGTGAAAATTATAATAACAATACAATACCAGTGCCGACGCACAAGAAATGGACACCACCACCACAACGTAATCAATGCCTCGATATGTAGATCAGGGCTGTAAAGCATGACGTCCTTGAGGCATACAAGACCCATGTTCATTACCGACAAAATTTAACAAAGAAGGAAAAAGCAGTGCTCGAAGTACTATCCAATAACCCTGCCATTGTCTTCAAACCTGCCGATAAGGGAGGAACAATCGTCATTCTTGATAGAAAGGATTACATAGCGGAAGGTACCCGACAAGTCTCCGAGGACAGTTTTCATAGAGCCCTTCCAAATGACCCAAGAGATAGTTTTAAGTGCATCTTGCAAGATAAACTAATGACTCTAGCAAGGGATAAAAACTAGAGGAAATAATTGTTCGGTCACTTATTCCGCTCAGCCCTGTAGCCGGCAGATTTTACATACTCCCGAAGATTCATAAACAAGGTAATCCGGCTCACCCAATCATCTCCGGTATAAACACTACAACCGAGAACTTGTCACGCTATGTTTATTGCGTTATTAAACATATTCCCGAGACATTTCCATCATTCGTCAAGGACACCAATAATTTTCTTGAAGACATATTAAGTTTTAACATTCCGCAAAATGCAGTACTTGTAACACTGGATGTCGCTTCGCTCTATACTAACATACCGCATGCCGATGGAATTGCTGCAGTACTTAATGCATAACGAGGATTCTTGCCCCAATAAACCAATTGATAAAGAAGCCCTACAATTGCTATTGAATCTTATCCTTGAACTCAATAACTTTGAATTTAATAATTTTCATTACGTTCAGATCAGTGGCACATCAATGGGAACCCGAATAGGCCTACTTATGCTAACATTTTTATGGACATTCTAGAGAATAATTATCTGTCCTTCACTGACCTACAGGACACATGGGGAGGACACGCTCTTAAAAATTATAGATGGTTTCAATAATTTCCATCCGTCAATCAAGCTTTCGCACAGCTATTCGACAAATTCCGTTAACTTTCTGGATGTCACCGTTGCGCTTTCTGAAGGAAAATTGATCACAAAATTATACCGCAAACTTACTGATAGAAACCAGCTTCGCCATCTTCAGAGCAGTCACGTGCGACATTGTAATACAGGTATACCTTATAGTCAGACTCACCGTTTTAAGCGATTGTGTTGCGATAGCGAAGACTTCCTATCTATCTGCGAGCAACTTAAAAGCGCTCTCATTAAACGACAGTATCCAGCGGACTTGGTCGTGGACGGTATAGACCGATCAGACCGATTGAATAGAGCGGACATTTTTAGCGCAAACAGTTTGCCTAAACAACGTGCTGGCACTAATCTCGTAATAACTTACTCGGCATCAGTGCCAAAGGTTCTTTCTATACTGACACGCCACCACAACATCCTTACCCAAAGTGAGCATCTGAAAAACATCTTTCCTGAACCACCTCGCGTAGTCTACCGGCATTACAGAAACATCCTTCCGAATACGCTTCAACAACCATAAATCGCGTACCAATAGGCAACCTAACCTCCCACTCTCAAAACATATTCGCTTACCAGGGCACTCGTTCGAAAAAATTAGGGTCACTATACTTGAATCGGGTTTTCATTCTCAACACAATCGGGAAATCCGCGAATCGTACCTCATCTAAGAATTTAACACCGTGTGATCAGGCATAAACGAAAGTACAGGTACGCTTTCTAGTGTGCCCACCAAGCATTATCAGCCTTAACCCATGACCCGTAGTGTGATCGGTTAAGCTTGTTGGATACCGTCTCTAATGCTTCTGTTATTGTGTATATTAGTGCATCCAATGTTTACAGTCACTTGAGTTTATTAATCGCCGCCGCTATCACTAATGTGGATGCGAGACTTTATTTTAACGCGCACGCGCAATAAAAGCACCAACTACTCATCCTATTCATATCACAATGACTGAGCTGTGTATATGACGCGCAATCTGAGTTTAATATCTCGCGGTTTTTTTTATATTTTGATATCCATGTTTCATTGTTGTTTTATCATTATCTATCTCCGGTTCTTAGAGAGTTAGGCTGTGTGCACGAAGAAGTGATTTCTGTGCCTATTCAAGTCACAATGACTGAGCTGTGTATATGACGCGCAATCTGAGTGTAATATCCCGCGGTTTTTTTATATTTTGATATCCATGTTTCATTGTGGTTTTATCATTATCTATTTTCGGTTCTTTGAGAGTTATGCTGTGTGCACGAAGAAGTAATTTCTGTTCTCTGGTGTTCTAAAATTTTATATATGTATATATATTTTATAATATAAATGCATGGTAAACAACGGTAGCGGCGTCGGTACCGAAGCAGCAAGAGGAGGCCGAGTATACGGGCAGCGTCGCAGCAGCAACCAGGCAGTCTTAGCTCGTGCCTCGCGCCAACGTGTCGATGTCGCTGCAGTAGTGGGCATTCCTCTTCACTACAATTTATATATGTTTTTGCTTGATATTTAACTGTACCGTTATGAACACTTCACGCTATGAATCGTCTAATCGCTGATATACGTCGCCGATCGTTATTATTCGTTGTGAATCGTATTTATAAGCAAGCGCGTTGACATGTACTGGTTATTTTGACAAAAGCTGGTTCACCAGCCGAAACGTCGGTGAGAATATACCGTGCAAAACATCATCATCATCATCATCAGCCTAGCTACGTCCACTGCAGGACAAAGGCCTCTCCCATGCTCCGCCAGTTAACCCGGTCCTGTGCTTGCTGCTGCCAATTTATACCCGCAAACTTCTTAATTTCATCTGCCCACCTAACCCTCTGTCTCCCCCTAACCCGCTTTCTTTCTCTAGGAATCCAGTTAGTTACTCTTAACGACCAGCGGTTATCCTGTCTACGCGCTACATGCCCGGCCCATGTCCATTTCCTCTTCTTTATTTCAACTATGATATCCTTATTCCCCATTTGTCCCCTAATCCACTCCGCTCTCTTTTTGTCTCTCAAGGTTACACCTACCATTTTTCTTTCCATTGCTCGCTGCGTCGTCCTCAATTTAAGCTGAACCCTCTTTGTGAGTCTCCAGGTTCCTGCTCCGTAGCTAAGTACCGGCAAGATACAGCTGTTATATACCTTCCTCTTGAGGGATAGTGGCAATCTACCTGTCATAATTTGAGAGTGCTTGCCAAATGTGCTCCACCCCATTCTTATTATTCTAGTTACTTCAATCTCGTGGTTAGGCTCTGCGGTTATTACCTGCCCTAAGTAGACATATTCTTTTACAACTTCAAGTGCACTATTACCTATCTCGAAGCGCTGTTCCTTTCCGAGGTTGTTGTACATTACTTTCGTTTTCTGCAGATTAATTTTAAGACCCACCTTTCTGCTTTCCTTGTGTAACTCCGTAATCATGAGTTGCAATTCGTCCCCTGAGTTACTCAGCAATGCAATGTTATCGGCGAAGCGCAGGTTACTAAAGTATTCTCCATTAACTCTTATCCCTAACTGTTCCCATTCTAGGCTTCTGAAAACCTCCTGTAAGCACGCGGTAAATAGCATTGGGGAGATTGTGTCCCCCTGCCTTACACCCTTCTCGATTGGTATTCTGTTGCTTTCTTTATGAAGCACTATGGTAGCAGTTGATCCCCTCCAGATTTCTTCCACAATGTTTATATATACTTCATCTACGCCCTGATTCCGCAGTGTCTGCATGACGGCTGATATTTCTACTGAATCAATCGCCTTCTCGTAATCTATGAAGGCTATGTATAGTGGTTGGTTATACTCTGAGCATTTCTCTATTACCTGATTGATTACTAGTATGAATGTGGTCAATTGTTGAGTAGGCTGTTCGAAATCCTGCTTGTTCCTTTGGTTCATTGAATTCTAATGTTTTCTTTACTCTGTTAGCAATTACCTTTGCAAATAGCTTGTACACTACAGAGAGCAAGCTGATCGGCCTGTAATTCTTCAAGTCCTTGTCATCTCCTTTCTTTTGTATTAAGATGATGTTAGCGTTCTTCCAAGACTCTGGTACCCTTCCCGTCAGGAGACACCTCGTAAACAGGGGGGCTAGTTTTTCTAACACAATCTGTCCTCCATCTTTCAGCAGATCTTATGTTACCTGATTCTCACCAGCAGCTTTGCCTCTTTGCATGCTCACCAAAGCTTTTCTGACTTCTTATATCATTACTGGTGGGGTGTCATCTGGGTTACTGCTAGTTCTTATCGTATAAAGGTCGTGGTTGTCTCGGCTACTGTACAGATTTCTGTAAAACTCCTCCGCTATTTTGACTATCCTATCCATATTGGTAGTTATTTTGCCTTCTTTGACCCTTAGTGCACACATCCGACTTTTGCCTATCCCAAGTTTCCTCTTCACTGCTTTGAAGCTTTCTCCGTTTTTCAGAGCGTGTTCAATTCTCTCCATGTTATACCTTCTTACATTGCATACTTTACGTCTATTAATCAACTTCGAAAGCTCTGCCAGTTCTATTTCGTCTGTTGTACTTGACACTTTCATGATTTCACGCTTCTTAATTAGGTTTTTCATTTCCTAGGAAAGCTTGCCAGTGTCCTGTCTAAGTACCCTGCCTCCAACTTCCACTGCACACTCCGTAATGATAACCGTCAGATTATCATACGTTGTATCTACGCTAAGGTTGGTTTCCTCACTAAGGGCCGAGTGCCTGTAAAACAGTACCTGCAAAACATATATATATATATATATATATATATATATATATATATATATATATATATATATATATACATGTATGTGTGTGTGTGTGTGTGTGTGTGTGTGTGTGTGTGTGTGTGTGTGTGTGTGTGTGTGTGTGAAATAACCGGATATTATACTTTTCGTGTAATTTCCAAATAGTGGAGCATTAAAATGCTTTTCAGTATCGTACTAAAGCGCCGAGGTAGGTTCTTCGAAAACGAGAGGACATTACTCGGAAAACATAGCGTTTGGAATTCCTGGAACATATTTGCGAAAAATGTACAGTTGACAGTTTAACAGATCAAATATATCAGTTCGGACAACCGTTTGCATCTGCGCTTTTTCATACGAAGTTTGCCTTTGATGGCCGCGTATCTGTTGGGACTTTTCAGTTTCATTAGATCAGTTGCTAGATGAACTTTGTATGTAGTGTATTGGATGTGTGAGTTGGACTGCTTGGTGCGGATTTGCTTCAGCCATAACTAATTTACACGAAATGAAGAAAGGACAAGGTCAATAAATGGAAATAGGGCGGTGCTCTTGTCTTTTTTTTTCTGCTGGCTCTTCGTAATTTTTTACGAATTAGTTGAGTCTGGTGTTTTGTATGCCACATTTTATTGTTTGCAGCCGTGCTTATTCCACTAAGAACGCATACTGCTCGAAAACGGCATGTGAACCACTCACCTTGGTCATCCGCAAGCACTACTGTGAGTGACTTCAATGAAACGTCTCTTGCAAGTGTCATAGCATGCTCCCACGAATCGTGTGGGCTCACTTCTGCATAAAATAATATATCGCTGACTGCATGTAAACGCTTTGGAGAATTTGCGCATAAAATGATTGTGCTTCATTCACAGGTTTTTATATATAGATTACTGTCGCATTGTTGCAATTAAGACTATTCTATTATAAAAACATTGATATTAATAAATTTGTCTTTTAGAAAAGACACAATGTGAGGCGCCATGAGTAAAAACAAAGAAATCAGCTTAGTTTGTTCCTCGCGTGCATACAAAATATCGAAGTTTGTATTTTTAGTGCACTCTGTCAGGACTGAAGGAACAAAGAATCGCATTATCAAGCGGTATCGTCGCGCGCACATAAAGACATGAACTCAGGCCCAATATCTAAGCAATATGCACGATGTACGCGATGTGGTCTGTGCTGATTCAAGAGCTTTGGTGTATTCCCGAGTTTTTTTCATACAATAACGTGTCACGTTGGTGTAGCATCACCTAGTCCCTCATAGGCTTTAGAACTGCAGCTAAAACATTCACCTAGATTTTAAGTATGTGTGCTTGACATCTATACAGTCAGAAGTAACCGACATTAATTTGATTGCTGACAAGAAGTTATGTGTACCTCCATAGTTTTCCATGGGTTGAAAAACGAAGCCGTGTGGCATTTGTAACGTGTTCTCTCAGTTATTCGGTTGCACAATGTGCCATGGACTATTCCATAACCAGTAATCATGTACACATTTATTCTACGCCAAAAGAGGCGCAATTTTTCGAACGACAACGCCAACAAACGAACGCATGTCACACGTTGGCCGAGATCGCGCTTACCTTGTGACGACCCAGCTGTGAGCAAGAGGAAGCAGATCAAGATCATTCCTCATCTAGCGCTAGTGAGTAGCTTCCAGCAACTGCTGTCCAGGTTGAGTCGTGCAAACTTCGAACCTTCTGACGCCACGCTCAAGCTTACGCTCCCACTTTGTCGCGAAGGCACCAACACTTTGTGAAGCAAAATCGATAGGATGAATGTTTCTGTTGTGTCTTCCTACTAGAGCCAACCGCCAGAGTTACACTGAGGGACGTGTGAATGTACACGTAGTAGAAGTAAGCCTCCTTCAACCTGTTTGTGTCTGATTTTCGTTCCGTGGACTTTTTCTTCATTGATTCAATAGTAAGTCGTGTGTCTGGCGCTCGTCCAATGTGTAGGCATTTGTAATTTGACTTACTTTGGATACTGAGACTACATGAGCGGACCACAGCTGTTATTGAGCGCAATTAGATCGATGTCAGTGTGCTTCACTGTGTGGTTGTAAACACGTGAGTGAAGTATATGGTTTAGGCCCTTTTTTGATATGATTTACTTTATCCCGCTCTTCATAGCATTTATAGACAGTTAGAACTACCTTACAGGGTCTGATTGAGAGACAGCTAAGTAAGAAAAGAAATTAGGGGGGCAAGGCTATAATTCTCGCTCTATCGTTGCTAAAGGGTGGCCACCTTAAGTAGGCCATATGCTTTTTGGAGCTTCAGAAAGCGATAAAATGGTCCATGCCACCTTTTGAAGACCTGCTGCTCATCGACAGCTGCACTGTCGCACTTCCACACGAGTCATCGAGGCACGCCCAGCCTAATGGCTTGAGCTAGTTGTACTGGCCAGCTCTTTTTGACACGTGCGGGCAGCCCACTCATTGATTCTTTCTTCGAAAGGTACATCAAGCGCCAGTGCATCCAGCCGAGGGCTAATTGAAGCCTTTCTAATCAAAGAATCGATGTGGTGGAGAAGGACACAGCACAGATATACCAAAATGTGCTGTCTTTTACTGAGGTTTCTGAAGTGAAGTTTTATTCGGGAGCTACTTCCAATGTGGGCGCGTAAGACAAAACTGCAGCGCGAAACAAAGGATGTGCTTCGAGAGAGAAGGCCTAGAGGGTTCCATTCACCAAATCGGTCGTTTTAGGCATGCGTTATTCAATGAATCGACCAGCTGTCCCACTTTGAAACTAAGTAATAAATTACAGTGAAGAACTACAAACATATATGGTACGCTGCGGCCCAGGTGCGTTTTTTCAAATATTTATATGGGCGTTTTGTTTGCTACAAATAAAGTAAATGTTACGACCATTACCCCAACATCAGTAATAAATATTGTTTACTCACGAAAAAATAAGTGTAGGCAGGTACTTTTTATTTGTAATTATTTGAATGTACTACAATATTTTTACTGCTATTGCCTGCTTTTTATAAAATCTCTTTCTAATTAGTTTCTGCACGTAGGTTCTACCGAGGATAGGTTTCGAAACAACAACAAAAAAACATTAACAGACTTGTATTTTCTCGGTACCTTTTTAAAGTTCATCGTCTATTCAAAAATATCACAGAGTAATTAGTCTCCTGATGCATGTAGCTACGCAGTGAAAGTTTCCACCCACATTGTTCGCATCATTCATGCGAGAACGTTGTGAAACTCCTGAGTAAAACATGATTGGCACCAAATGGTGGCCATAGCAATGGTACTGAATGCCCAGAGTTTCTTTCTTTGTTTCTGTCTTTTTTTTTCTTTCTTTCCTTCTTTTTATTCATTTCACTCTTTCTTTGTCATGTTTTTATTTACCTATTTTTATTGTAAACCTCGTTACACAATTGCAGGCGCCTGAAAACAAGGTACTATGAGCAGCTTGACAAGCTCTTAGCTGCCAGTGCCATGGGGTGGCAGCAGCTGTCAAAGACGGCAAAAGTGACGAAAATGACGTGATTGAGCTTCAAGAATCAGTATTTCATCTGAATTGAGCAACATTACTTATACAGTCGTAACAAGCACAACCAACAAGAACTAATGTACAGTGCATAAATATCTCTGTAAAATATTGGTTATACTCGACGTACACAAGCGCAATTTTCAGTATTTTTGACTCCGTATTCTTCAGTGACCACTATCCAGCAGACGATGTAAAAATTGGACGTATGTATGGCATGTGTTAAAAATTGACAAATTGAGTTCATGCTCCGTCCCTGTACACGATGCCACTTTACTCCAAAACTGAATTACCACTTACTCCGTTTTCAGCAAGGGTATATAAGGATAACAGCGTACTACGCTATCTTCTTAACGAAGTGCCTTTGAACAACTCGCTGACGTTTCAGTTTGTAACATAAAAATTGTATGTCAAATATTCAAATAAACTCTACCCCACTGCATTCATACATATGTGTCATCTCGTACAACGAAGACAAACAGACGGGATCTTGGAGTACACACGACATCATCTATGAAAAAAAAGTGAAAAGGATAAGAACGTATTTGAAAGCCTTTTCCTGGGTGACTCCAAACACAAAATCTGTGAAATAAAAATATTAGCAGCTAGAGGTACTAACTACCGTCACAGCTGCGGTAACATTCTTCTCCCCACAAAACTTCTGCATTTACGTTTTAGCGAATAGAAAAAGTTACTTTTCATCAGGAATACGAAGACCGCTACGTCGAGTGCTTCAGCTCCCGCTTCTCGGTATTGTTTCGGCAGCTTGACTTTCTCAATCATCGACAAAAATGGTGCCATCCGACGGATGAAGTCCTGGAATTCAACATCATAACAATATCGCGCTGGGTGCACTTTTCACCACTTTACCGACATTTCACTGTGCCAATCAAGGTAGAAATGGTACTGTCGCGGGGGCTCTCACTCGGTACCTCGACTTCTGGATGGAGGAAAGTATAATGGCCGTTGCGGGGGAGGGGGGGGGGGCTTCTTGTGGAAATATTCAGTGCCGAGTACGGGTGGCATTTGGTAGTCATCAAGAAGAGTGCTGGCCGAAAGCGGCCGGAGACCACCCATGCGCAGAGAGTAGCGGATCGGGTCGCGACGCAAAGCACAGCCAGTGAACCCTCGGGGCAAGAAACAGTCATTAAAACGTCAAGGATGCCCACACTATCAGGATAATCTTCCACTCCCAGGGAGACCTGATCGAACGTCCGGAAGACGGGTCCTATTAGACTCGGGCAGCCGATTGCCGCAGCAGTGGGGCTCACCCTCGAGGAGGTTATCGAAGGCATCCGTGGGGCTCGCCCTTGAAGTTATCCAGCAGATAGGAGGCAAAAATGTAGGAAAAAATCAATACTTCTGGTATTATGTTTTCGCTATTATTTAAATGTGTATACTATTTTTTAAGGTACCCGATACTTGGCCAATCCTTCAGGGTGAGTTTGAGCCAAAAATTTAAGATCTACATCTACCTACGTGGTGGCATCACATGGTACGTGCAAGGGCGTGATTCTGAGCGTAAATTTGGGACAGAGCCAGGTGGACCTGGAGAAAAACATCGTCAATTCGAAGAGTCCTCTAGCCCTGGCGGTCAAAAAACAAAGACAACAGAGACTAGAGTAATTTTTTCAGTAGCTACAAAGTGCCCAATTTTTTCAGGTAAGGCCCTAGCTTGTGAAACGTTCGCTATATCTAGGACAACGCGATAAGTGCTACGCATGCGGCAGACTGGGCCATCTCACTGACGATCACCCGACGCCGTAGAATGCCATTTGTCGTAGCTGTGGTGTGAACAACACGGACATGTCCCATATTTGCACTCCTAAGTGTGGCCTATCCGGAGCCCGCACCTAACGGTGGACAAGTGCTGTAAGCACATATTTCAAGTTCCGTACATTCTTCGTCTTCGAAGAAGAAAGAAAACTCGAGTGGAACAGAAGGGTTATGCAACTCTAAAGTCAGCTTCCACCAGTGAGCAACTCCCCAAACCCTCGACTCGTCGATCTCGCTCTAGGCGCCGTTCTGCCTTCAGAAAGAGCGATTTTCCCGCTCACGGTCACTCGAGGGACCTTAGCGCCAGATCTAGAAGCCCTTCGAATCCCAGGGGCCTTGTTAAGGGCGGACCGAAACCTAGGAGCCCATCCGGGTTCACCAGCCGTTCCCGGTCCCATGGCACACAGAGTAGAATCTCGTGCAAGATCCCACCCAGATCGAGAACCTCCGTCCACTGTGTCAGTGAATCCACGAAAAAGGTCACGGGGGGATCATCAAATAACATTATTTCGTCAAACTATCTGAGTTATAAAAAATTCAGTGATGCGAGGTATAATACAGAAGCCTAAAGCCAAGGTACCGGACCTCAAAAAAAAAAAAAGCAGCAAACCACATGCGCAACACTGCGTCATACTCACCGATTCTCTGCAGCTCATGGAGGTGCCTGTGGGTGCGGATGAGGCATCCTCGGGTCACTCCGCCTACAGAAGAGCGGTTTCAACCAATGGGGCGATGCGGCAGAGCTGAATCCCTATCACAGAAGTTTTAGGCAGCCTCTGCGTTAATACTGCTACATGGATGTTGACATTTTGTGCGACGATGCGCGTGTGTGCCTGACGAAGAGTGGTCTCCGCTCGGTGTCTGGTAAACCGGTCACGTCGCTGCTGGTAAACTGGCACACATGCGCATCGTCCCACAAAATGTTAACATGCATGTAGCAATATTGAGCAACACGGTGAGCAGCTAAAAGTTTTCCACGCAGGTTTGACGCAACACTTCGCAGTCATGCCCACTATTATCGAGAATTGATTGATATATATGTGGGGTTTAACATCCCAAAACTACCATATGATTATGAGAGACGCCGTAGTGGAGGGCTTCAGAATTTTTGACCACATGAGGTTCTTTAACGTGCGCCTAAATCTGAGCACACGGGTATACACCATTCCCGCCTTCATAGAAAATGCAGCCACCGCAGCCGGGATATGATCTCGCGACCTGCGCGGTTCAGCAGCCGAGTACCATAGCCACTAGACCACCACGGCGGGGCAACTATTATCGAGAATCTTTAGTCGAAAGTCAAAGGCGCACCAGAGGCTACGTCGGGCAGGTCAGTGCGTTTCCAGCGCGGTCAGCCAGTATAACAGCGTTGATGGTGCCAATTAAGGTATTCAGAATCTTACAATGATACTGCATACGTTGTCAGCGTAAACTGAGAAATCTGCAGGAGTTTATCCGCACTCACGAAAAAAAGGTCATATGTTAATTTACTACGAGAAACATCATCAAGCCACATCACTATTCCGGGATACAAATCACATGTGCCACATGAAGAAGGTAAGGGCGTCTGCACACTGGTGAGCAACAAGTACACGCTCGTCGTTCGTGATCTCAGAATGCCACACGAAAAGACGGAGCAGTCTGTGATAGAAATCATTCCATGTCAAATGAACACGAATAACACTTACGTTCTAAATGCACACAGTTGCCGAAAACAGCACAGACAAGCCTTCATGACAGTAATCACCAGGTTGGTTGAATGGCAGCAACTTCGCCTCTCATAGTGGCTGGGGACTTTCATGCCCTTTTCTTGCGTGGAACTTCCCCCACCCCACACAGTCAAGAATGAATGCCTGCGGCAAAAAACGAGTGATTTCGGCTTTTTTATAGTGTCGTCAAACCGGGCGTTCCCAACCAGGAGGGGCAAATCTATTACTCGAGGCTCTGTACGAGACCTTACCTTTGTCAATTACATCGACTGGGTCAAGTGGTCCAAGCACATGGTCGATATGAACAGCGATCACTATAAACTAAGACCAGCTTTGAGATTTTGCAGAAAAAGCATCGGGCCTTCACATTTATTGACAGAGACAGGTTCCGCGAAATCTAACAAGAGCAGGTCGCAAGTGGAGAGAGGCTGTAAGACCTTGTACAGTGGACCAAATCAGTCATGCGGAGTGTCCACCAAGGTGGTGCAGATAGACAGGGAAGATGAACAGCCGACTTGTGCACCTCCTCGAAGCTAAGCAATCACTACTCGAGAGATGGAAGGGCCAGCGCCTCAATCGCAGGCCCTTCATCTCACCAAGTTTTGGCACTCAACAAGGTGATGGAGGAATACTGCTCAACGCTATTCAGACAGCGGTGGGGTGACAACTGCTATTGAATCGATGGTCAGGTGTGGACGCGGGGCAAGTGGAATCTCCTAAAACACATCCTTGACGCGACCGCAACCAAGTCAAATGAGAGAAGAGTACTGGTCAAGATTCTCCACGAAGCCACGAAGTAATCAATGAAGCAGGAAGTCTTGAATTATCTTGCTAAACGCTACCTGTCTGAGAAAAGGAGTGATGGTGGCGTCTATACAGAACACCGCGGGAGACCAACCTCCACTCTTGACGAACCATTCACCATCGAGAAAATCCGAAGAACTTTGCATGACCTCAATGGTAGATCCATGCCGGCCCGGGCGTTGTAACAAACAAGGCACTAAGAAACCTCAAGGACGAGTTCATAGAGTTTCTGGCGGACGAAATCAACCGTATATAGAAGAAGAGTATAGTCCCTGAGCTGTGCGAGACTGCGCGGGTCGTCCTAATTCCATACCTGGCAATCTGCCAGGCAGTTTGCTCTCCAGACTCATCAACTACAAAGAGTCATTTCTGGACAACACGGACCACTGGTGCTCATCAAGTAAATCTAGCCTGGTTTTGTATAGACCCATCAGGCGGAGACGCAAGCCAAGGAACTGGACGCCCCAAGCAGAGATCGACATCAACTTGCACACAAAGTGTGAGTACACACTCCCTAACCTTGCGTCAATACGCATCCTTGGTGTGTTCTTCGAGTCATCGGGCACCAATAGCCAATTGATACTCCGGCTCGCAAAAAAAGACGCTCAGCAACATCGGCTTTATCATAATGGTCACTAACAGGCGCAAAGGTCTTGCAGAAGACAACGTTGTCAGGCTTATCTATGCGCTCTTACTGTGCCATATAAGCTGCCTCTTGGTCATGCGTGCTTGGCAACAAACTGAGCGGAATAATCTAAGCACCAAGATCCTGAGAGCCATCAAGAGCGCTCTTGGTGTCGCGAACTACACGCAAACAGAGCGACTCCTTCAGATGGTAATGCACCACACACTCGAGGAGATTGCGGAAACATGGCAGAGAAGACACGTCCCTGTAGTCTTGGGCACGAAGGCTTGGCAGCGACTCCTGACGAATGTGGTTATCCGCTGGCCATAACAACGACAATTATCAGGGATTTGCAAGATAACAGCGCGATAAAATCATCGTTTTCTCCATTCCGCGCAATATGTTCTCGCTGCGAAACGTGGGAAAAAGACAGCTGAGGGAAGCGGCAACCCTCCACAGGAAACACCAACAAATACACAGTGGTCTCGCTCGACCAAGAAAGTTTGGTCATCAACGCCGCATCGATCGAATGTTCGTCATCAAGTGCCACCGACCAGGTGGCCATCGCCGTTACTCTGCGCGACGGTAAGCGTGTCTTCTTGACGTGCCTTCGTTGTCAGTGCAATTGCCATTAACTCACGGTGAAAATGTCATCTCTCACTACACCTTTCACAAGGTTTCCTGTTTATATGGGCCATTTCAACGGCTACACCATCAACCACAATGAACTGGTCCACTACAAGGCTTGAGGTATGGCATTGCGAGCCCACGGTGGTTCTTCCCAGCCCACGTCGTTGGACATTATTCATCATCCCACGAAGTACATTCAGCTAGCGCAGCATTTCTACCTAAAAAATGGGTCTACCCTCCTCACGGAAAACAACACAGAGCCCAGTGGATAACACACCTTCTACAAATGGATGTATATCCGAATCTGGACTTCTTTCATAAGCTTTATTTCGATACTTAAGTACCATGTGCTCCCGTCGCTTGGTAGTAGATAACTTGGAGCATACGCTCCGGTGATGCCCCTGTTACTGGGAAGCGATGAAGCCAACCCGGCGAAGTGGTGCTCCACCATCAGAAGCCCTGGGACACATCAGAAGCCCTGATAAGCCTTGGGTTGTTCAGAGAGCCCCCGATGCGGCGATCAGGCTTAACGTGCCCCTCCCAACGTATAGGAGAAGCTTACTGCGTGCTATAGTCACGTTTCTCGAGACAAACCCACGGCTTTAGAAGCTTCGCCCCTAAAAGACATGCATGCGCAGACCCATGGCTTTAGAAGCTTCATAAGAATAAGAACTCACGACCTCGTTATTCCCAACCGAGAACTCTACCCACTACACCACCTACGCCGTACGGCTTCATGTTTACAAGTCGTACAGTCAAAATAGACACAATATTTCTTTCCGAATAAACATTGCGTCTTTAATAGACACGAACGAATGGCTGCTGGGCACCGAAGAACATGCGGATATTGGCAAGAGCGCAAAGCTTTGGGGGGAATTCACATCTTAACTCAGAAAAATATCAAGTGAACAGTATACGAGCAGCCACAGATTGTCAGCTGTGACTGCCATTTTTTTTCCTCTGATAGCTGTTTCTCGCTCTTGATACTGGCCAACATGCACACAGGTTTTACGGCGACTTGTTCGGTTTATGTGCGCGCACATGATTTGATGTTGACTGGTGTCATCGTGCAAGCGATGGTATGTCTATATACAGCGGGTGTGCCGGCGTACATATTTGTAATTATATCGATGTTTACAACTAAAGAACCGCCCAAGAAAATACTAGTACAAATCACTGAAAAAGTATGCCAGTGTGTTGGTTTACTAAAGCGTCCCAAATTACCTACTGGAAATCGCGTGTTCTTACATATAAGTGAGAAAAGTAAGGCCGGCTAATGCAGCCAGCAGTTTTCGGCGACAGCCTGCGTAGCTGAAAAGTATGCGACGCTTCGATGATCAGTGCTCTTTGTGCGGACAACGCACATAAGAAAATGTAATTGATTTAGCTTGACTGATGACTAATATAGTTAGTAAAGTCATTCTTACGCTATAGAATTAACTGTACTTTTAAAGCAAGAAGTGCCGCTAACATGTACACTGGCACGACCGGCACGACAGGCCGAATGCTATAGCTGGCACGAAGCACTGGGAAAGGCCCCACTCGACGCAGCTGAGTTGCAATGGTTGAAGTTTCCACATTTGAGTTCCGGAACATTTCTGTTACCTTCACTGTACCTAAAATAAGTACAGCAGGACAAGCATCGCCGAGTATGCAGTTCTGGTGTGGCGATATCGAACGGCAGCTGTATTTCTGGCCCCCGCTGGGCAGTACAACGAGCGTGCCACAGTACAGATTTGCAGTTATATCGATACCTACGACTAAATAACAGCCCACGGAAAGATTATTTCAATCCATTTAAAAAGTGTACCAACGTGTTAGTTCACTAAGGAGTGCCAAATTACTAACTGGAAAGTGTGTGTTATTACACCTGAGTAGCGTTTAGTGTGGCCGGCCGCTTTCGGTGACAGCCTCTGTTGCTGAAAGCTCGACACATCGATGGTCATCGCTGTTTGTGCAGCATCGCACACAAGACAAATCGGGTACTTTTGGTTTGCAGATGTCAAAACTGTTCTTTGCAGTCATTCTTGCGCTTTATATATGTGTACACGCTTAAATAAAAGCGCCGGTAAAAGTTACACCGACGCGACAGGCTCGATATCGACTTAATGCTCACTGGGTAAGACCACTCACGACGCCGCTGTGTTGCGATGATTAAAGCTTCTGTATTTTAACGTCAGAACACACATAACCGTCCCTTTAACTGTACCCGAAGTAGAAGGAGAAGCATTGCCGGACATGCATTTCCGGTGTGGTGATATATACGACAGCTGTTTTTCTCGCCCCTGCAGATAATGCTTGTGAGGCGATCAAGAGAGCCCATTTACGTCTCGTCCACTTTGCGGTGATGTAACAATTTGCTCTTTCTGTTGGAAGTAGTACCTCGAGGCTTACAATAATTGTCAAACGGAATCACAATACGTACTGATGCGAAATTGGTACACGCAAGGGCCCCGCAAAAAGTGTGTAGTGATTGCTGCAACGCATGTGCACCGCAAAAAATAACGCTGCTACTGATTGTGCGTGAACAATAAAAAGCTTGCCCGAAAGCGAAACGTTCAGCATTGGCTGCTGTGTGTTATAACCACATTCTTCTTTTCATTCTAAAGGATAATATTAAAAATGACAGATTTGAGGCATGGATATCTCGCGGTTATTCTCTATCTCTGCAATCGAAAAACTGTGAGACATGCTTGGGACCTGTTACAGGGTAGCATCTACTCGTACCATGGAATTAAGCGTGTTATATACAATGATACAGTTAAGATCGGGATGATGCAGATAATTCTGATAATTCACGTGACTACGACGACACGTTGAAGTACTGGACAGGCTCGGATGCTCAGTTCTTGGCAAACTTTAATTTATTTACACACTGACACTTATTCACAATCAGAGACCGGGGCAGCTTCTAAACTGAACACGTAGTACTGGGCTGTGTTAACGTCGGCGTTCCTTGCCAAGCCATTTCTACACTGCGCACATCGACACCAACTTCTCGATGCAAGATCAAATCCTGGACCAGAGTCGGCGCCAAGCACGGCCTCCGTCCACACTTCCCGATCTCATCCTTCGAGCACCAAGCTCCCCTCCTTTTAATTTCTCTCCGTTGGATACCTCCCGTCTCCTCTGAGACCGCCTCGTGGGACGAACTTCTCGATGCGCCACCGATGCAGCAAACAACTCGCCTTTCCTCAGAGACGTGTCTCCGCCTCTGCTATCCTACACTTGCTATCCTCATCCTCCAAGAAGTCGGCTAAAACAAAACTCCGTCATTTCGTCACAGTACAGCTCAAAAATACTTTCGCACAACAAACCTAGTTGTACAAGCCGTCGGCTTTCTGGAGTTAGTACAAACGATGCTGCTGTCTGTCCACCCTTACTGCGACAGCACACTGTCACATTGTCATGTCGGGAGCAGCGTTGCGAAAGGGACCACTTGTTTCTCAGACCAGCTCACCGTGAGAGCACTTCCGCCACGCTGGTGACTCACCAGCACCAGGTGCAGTGAACGAAAGTTCACGGGGTTCGGAAACAAAGGCACGTGCAGAGGCGAACGGCTTAGTTTACCTCGTCTGCGCAGCCACTTTTCATTATCTTGCCTTTTCTTCAGGCGCTGTTTGCTGACTGGCCATCCTTCGCTTGCCCCAAACATAACTGATACCAAGACATACTGCTGCACACGCTAAATAAACGTACACGCGGCACTGACAGTAACAGTGCATGCTCCAGCGTACACTAGCGCCCTCCAGTGAAAATTCTAGCGCTTTAAAAGCTTCCCATTGTGCGCCGGCGTCACAGTGGTCAAGCCAGCGCCCCTACCCGTACGGTACAACACAGCTAGTTCCCAGAGCGCACACCAAAGTGCCAGCAAATTCTAGCGTGTACCAGTGTTTCCAGCGTGTACCAGTGCCAAAAACATAGTGGTATTACGAAGGGGACACTGGTTTTTGCAATGGGGATGCACGCCATCTAACGTGTGTGATGACGTTTATTGAACCGGAGAAGTCGCAACGATGTCGCAACGAAAAATGGCCGTACGACAAGTCTGGCGAAAGGCGGCCCAGGTTCTCGTGCAATCAGAGCACGGGGTTTTTCCTTCTCTTTTGAAGGCGCATACACGTTAGTGCGTATGCTCCACTACAATACCCCCCGGGTTGAAGAGTAGCCATCCTGGCGACTCAGGGAGTAGGCACAATGAGGGGGTCGTAGTAGGGCTTGAGACGGTTGACGTGTACGGTCTCGCGTCCTCGACGGCGCAAATCTGGCGATTGTGTTAAGGGCTCGATGATGTAATTCACCGGTGAGGTTGCGTCAACGACACGGTATGGACCATGGTACCGGGCCAGAAGTTTAGAAGACAGGCCAGGAACGCGTGGGGGCACCCAAAGCCACACGAGGGAGCCAGTACGAAACGTAGACGCTATGTGATGAGCGTCATCATGTCGGGTTTTTTGTAGACCTTGAGCCTCACTTGTCATAGACCGAGCCAACTGACGGCAGTCTTCAGCGTATCTGGCGACTTCCGAAAGCGGGGAGCACTCCGATGCATCAGGGCGGTACGGGAGTATGGTGTCGAGTGGGTGGGATGGTTCGCGGCCGTACAACAGAAAGAACGGGGAAAAACCGGTAGTCGCTTGCGTCGCGGTGTTGTAAGCGAAGGTAACAAAAGGCAAGACAGCGTCCCAGTTAGTGTGGTCGGAGGAGGTGTAAATCCTCAGCATGTCGCCAAGTGTGCGGTTGAACCGTTCAGTGAGACCATTAGTCTGTGGATGGTATGCGGTAGATTTCCGCTGGATGATGTTGCATTCAGCGAGAATAGCTTGGATGACCTCCGACAGGAACACTCGACCCCTATCACTGAGTAATTCCCGTGGAGCCCCATGGCGGAGAATGAAGCTGCGGAGAATGAAGAGTGCAACTTCGTGGGCGGTCGCTGCTGGTAGAGCTGCAGTCTCAGCGTAGCGTGTCAGATGATCGACGCCGACAATAATCCACCGGTTTCCAGAGCGACTATATGGGAGGGGGCCATAGAGATCGATACCCACGCGGTCGAATGGGCGAGCCGGGCATGGGAGCGGCTGTAACATGCCAGTAAGGTGCCGCGGAGGTGTCTTGTTCTGTTGGCAAGTGGTGCAAGACTGAACGTATTTCTGCACAAAGCGATACATTCCTCGCCAGTAATAGCGTTGGCGCAGCGTTTCGTAGGTTTTCAGGACACCTGCGTGAGCACTTTGGGGATCTGCATGGAAATTCATGCAGATGTCAGAGAGCATATGAGTTGGCACAGCAAGGAGCCACTTCCGACCACCAGGCATGTAGTTGCGGCGGTACAGAATGCTGTCTCGCACGGAAAAGTGGGCTGCTTGTCGGCGTAGCGCTCTCGTGGAAGGGACAGCAGACGGATCGGTAAGGTAGTCGAGTAACAATGCAAGGTATGGATCTTTACGCTGCTCCGAAAGCATGTCAGTGGTGTCTATTGGTGACGAGGTGGTGAAAAGTGGTGACAGAGAAGCCACATCTGGGGTTAATGGCGATCGCGAAAGTGCATAGGCATCCGCATGCTTGCGACCGGAACGATATACTACACGGATGTCGTATTCTTGTAATCGAAGTGCCCAACGTCCCAGGCGTCCGGACGGGTCTTTCAATGTGGACAGCCAACATAGAGCGTGGTGGTCTGTGACCACGTCGAAAGGGCGGCCGTAAAGGTACGGGTGAAACTTCGTCAAGGCCCAGATTATGGCCAAACACTCCTTCTCTGTCACGGAGTAATTCAATTCAGTCTTCTTGAGAGCGCGACTTGCATAGGCGACTACGTATTCGGCTTTGGTGCCTTTCCTTTGTGCCAAAACTACACCAAGACCGATGCCACTTGCATCGGTGTGAATTTCTGTGGCAGCAGCGGGGTCGTAGTGACGAAGAATGGGTGGTGAGGTCAGCAGGCGGCGCAGCTGGCGAAATGCGTCGTCACATGCAGGTGACCATGCAGATATACCTTTGCTGTTGGAAAGCAGACTGGTGAGAGGTGCGATGATGGACGCAAAGTTGCGCACGAAGCGACGAAAGTAGGAGCAGAAACCGACGAAACTTCTTAGGGCTTTCAGTGATGTGGGCAATGGTAAGTCAGCGACAGCCCGAAGCTTATCGGGATCCGGAAGAACACCGTCTCTTGTGATGACATGTCCCAAGATGGTTAGTTTTCGTGCTGCGAAGTGGCACTTCTTGGAGTTAAGTTGTAGGCCTGCAGAAGTTAGGCACGTCAGAATCTCGTGGAGGTGAACAAGATGTGTCGGAAAATCAGATGAAAAGACTACAATGTCATCCAGGTAACACAAGCAAGTTTTCCACTTATGGGCACGCAAGATGGTATCGATCATGCGCTCAAATGTGGCAGGTGCGTTGCAGAGCCCAAATGGCATGACTATGAACTCATATAGGCCATCTGGCGTTACAAAGGCTGTTTTAGCGCGATCACATTCAGCCATTGGCACCTGCCAATACCTAGAACGCAGATCCAAGGATGTAAAGTACTCGGCGCCTTGTAAACAGTCAAGAGTATCGTCTATTCGTGGTAGCGGGTAGACATATTTCTTCGTAATCTTGTTTAAGCGGCGATAGTCCACGCAAAATCGAACGGTGCGATCTTTTTTCTTTACCAGGACGACAGGTGATGACCAAGCGCTTTGAGAAGGCTGTATCACTCCACGTTTAAGCATGTCGTCTACTTGCTCCGTAATGACGCGGCGCTCTTCGGCGGAAACGCGGTAAGGACGCTGTCGCAGTGGCGAATGTGAGCCGGTGTCAATAGTATGAGTGATAGTCGTGGTGTGGCCCAAAGCAGGTTCTTGAAAGTCGAAAGAAGAGCGAAACTTGTTAAGGAGAGCAACAAGTTGGCGGCGATGCGAGAGGGGAAGGTCTGCGTCAATAGCATTGTCGAAGGCTGACAAACTTGATGGCTCGGACGCATGAGTTATTGCGGCAATGTGACATGGCGTTTCGTCGGGAAGAATAATATCATCGATATGGTCGACAGGTTGGACATATCCCAACGTTTCCCCACGAAGTAAGCCAATGGGGTAGTTGCAGTGGTTGGTAACCAGCATTACGGTTAAACCAGATGCAATTGTAAGAACGGCAAATGGGAGAACGATGCCCTTGCGTTCAGTAAAAACAGGAGATGGCGTAAACACCACCGTGGCGTCAGGTTGCGCCACACATGAAAGGCTTACAGGGACCGAAGCTTCCGGGGGCAAGGTGATGTCGTCGTCAGCGATGAGTTTGCAGAGCCGAGGAGACCGGTCGGGTGGTGGAAATTCATATGTTGGCACAAGGGACACTTCGGCACGGGAACAATCGATGATAGCTTCATGACCTGATAAGAAATCCCAAACGAGGATAAGGTCATGAGAGCAAGATGGCAGAACAAAAAACTGTACGACGTACAAAACGTCTTGGATGACGACGCGCGCCGTACACAGAGCCGAGGGATGAATGCGTTGCGCGCTAGCCGTGGACAGCACCATGCCACAGAGAGATGTGGTCACTTTCTTCAGTTTCCGACAAAATTTGGCGTCCATCACAGAAACGGCGGCCCCGGTATTAATTAACGCTAATGTGGCGACTCCCTCAACATCGACATCAACAACATTTTTCGGCGAAAACGGAGGCCTTGGGAATTGCGCACAAGTTGCAGTTCTTGCCTCCGGAACTGCACTGATTAGTTTCCCTCCTCAGGAGGTGGTCGACGACGCATAGGCGATGGCGACCGGCGACGAGGGGATGGGAAACGAGCAGTCGATGGGCGGCGATCCGAGTCTGAGTGTCTCTGTTCATATGCAGATGCGGTGGCCTGCTGCGGCGCGTAGGTAGGAGTTCCGAAGTATGCGTTTGCAGGTGTGGGGCGACGGCGGCAGAAGCGTGCAATGTGGCCAGTGATGCCACAGGCGAAGCAGATAGGACGATTGTCTTGGCTGCGCCACTCATTAGATCGACGGAAAAAGCGAGGTGAGGGCCTGTAAACTGGAGGCGAGGCCGGAGGAGGTGGAGCTGATAAGGCGACTGGATGCGGTGGGGGCCGCGTGACCACAGCTGCGTAGCTGAGAGGTGAAGGTGGTGCAGGTGGTGCGTAGCCGACAGCTGAGAGATTAGGTGCTACTGAAGTGCATGGGTAAGGGGCCTGCACTGTAGGGAGGACATCACAAATTTCCGTGCGTATGGCCTGCTGCAGTGTCGTAGGCAGGCTTGCGGTGGGCGCGTCGCTATGCGGCAGCAGGGAGAGCTGTCGGGCGACTTCCTCCCTGATGAAGTCTTTGATCTGGTTGGACGGACTTTCTTGGCAAACCTTGGCATTTGTGAGTGCGACGGCCGAGATCGAATCCGGCGGTGGGACACTCTGTCGGGCGATGGAACGCTGACGGCGCAATTCATCAAAGCTCTGGCAGAGGCTTACGAGGATTTCCACCGTGTTCGGGCTTTTCGCTAGCAACATCTGGAATGCGCCATCCTCGATGCCCTTGAGAATCTGCCGAATTTTCTCTTCTTCGGGCATAGATGGATTCACACGCCTGCAGAGGTCGAGCACGTCCTCTATGTAACTAGTAAATGTCTCGCCAGGCTGCTGGGCTCGGTGGCGCAGGCGCTGGTCAGCGCGGAGCTTGCGGACCTCTGGTCGGCCGAACGCTTCAGTGACGAGTGTCTTAAAGGAGGACCAGTTGGCGATGGCGGTTTCGCGGTTCGTAAACCAAAGTTTAGCTACGTCTGCCAAGTAAAAGATAACGTAGGCGAGCTTAGAGTCGTTGTCCCACTTGTTGCTAGCGCTTACGCGTTCGTACAAGGAGAGCCAGTCTTCGACGTCTTGCTCACCACTGCCGCTGAAGATTGGTGGGTCGCGTTGGCGAGTAGCGCCGGGGCAGGTAGACGGGACAGCCGGTGGTGCTGGCTGGGCTGGGATGGGCTGGTTGGCGACTGCGTCAGTCATGTCTTGCAGTGGTCTCTCGGGCAACTTGCGAGAGCGGAGCTCCAGGTCTGCTTGGGGATCTCAGCAGCCTCCACCAAATGTGATGACGTTTATTGAACCGGAGAAGTCGCAACGATGTCGCAACGAAAAATGGCCGTACGACAAGTCTGGCGAAAGGCGGCCCAGGTTCTCGTGCAATCAGAGCACGGGGTTTTTCCTTCTCTTTTGAAGGCGCATACACGTTAGTGCGTATGCTCCACTACACGTGCAAGTTTGGCGAAATCGCCATCGTGGGCTGCGTCTACTCGAACCTGCGCGTTATCCGTTGGTAAGAGATCACTGCTAATGCACGTGTTCGCCAATTTTTTGTTTGTTTTAAACTATTTGCGTGATATCGCCGCGGCCGCTAACTGATCCATCGCTACCTGAAGTAGAGTGGCACGCACTCGAGCTAGTGGCGCAAAAATGAGCTCCGCGTTCCAAAACGACGGTGCTTCGTCGTCAGCACTGTAGCCGAAAGCGCAGTACCTTCAGCGACTTGCATACAGACGTAATAATACTTGTCTAGAGAAGCGGAGTGGTTGTGGACGTTGCCCGTAGCTGCCACTTCATAAACTTTCGATCATGCTTGAATTAGAGCAAAAGCTGACATGCGATATAACTATCAATAGAGCATCAGTATTTACATGCTTTCTTAAAAAAACGACATCTGAAGTAGCTGGCTGGGTGCTCTAGGCAAGTGTCACTCCTTCTGTACCTTTTTTTTCGGCAGCCAAAGGCAGCACAGCAACGTTCTTCTCGACGGTTTTCTTGACGTCGACGATGTGCTGAGAAAATAGAGGCATGACAACGATGAAACACGGAGGTTCTAGAAATTTACTGACTAAACCCACTGCTTTCGGAATCGAGGCGACTACGCAAAACGATCGAGCGCGTATATCACTCCTGTACTCATCACGTGGCGTACGATTTCACTGAAATCGTTCTTCTTGGGCTCATTGTTTTATGAACCCGTACAAGAAGCAGTGATGGCCGGTCTGCTTGGCTGTTCTTCAAATACGCACAATTTTTTTCCACAACAGTCAGAGAGGCGTCTATTACACACACTGTACTCAAGCGTACCATGTCTGCAGGTACGGCATGAGCAGTCCAAGGCATGATGGCAACACTGAGAACGTGCCCTCGACCCCTGCAGCTCCGTGGTTCGAGAGAAGAGGCGTACGTCGTTGTTACTTTTAATACTCTCTACCGTTGTGGTCGCGACCAGCGGTCACGTTCAAGTCGTTCCCAGTCAGCGGCGGTCAATGCTTCTATAAACGCTTCTGTAGCAGGTTCTATAAACGTTGTACTCGCCCATAGCCTCCTTTATTCCTTTAAAATAGCAGGAATATAGCATCCTTTTATAGCATCCTTTAAAATAAAGGAGGCTATGACTCGGCAAAGTAACGTCCAATTCGAATGATTCAAACGAAGCGCCTAACCACGAAAGTGCATGATGTCACTTCCGCGCAGCACCGGAGCCGTTTCTGTGTGGAGGTGACTGGTGCACCGCTTGGCGCAGCAGTCCCTGCCTTTTTCGATCTGCAGCGAATATGAAAACGTAATCGTACGCTCACATGCTGCAAACAGTGAGCACGCGGATGGTGTTACGAAAGCGCGACGCCAACACGGTTGCGAAGGCGCCACTGCTCTGAACTCCGCCGCCAAGCGTTAAGTTCACCAGCCGTTTAATAGTGTGTGTTAATCAGCTCGCGACTGCTTCTGCGCAGAGCTTATATGCGAGCGGACGAGACGACGGTAAGTTAAGGCAAGGTTGATGTACAGCATAGAAATAGAGGCTTTACATATTCAACACTGGGGCCGACAACCTAAAGACTAAATGAGCCGAGATGTCTTCTCTCGCACGCATCCGCCGGCTTCTTTCTGACGCATAGGTCAACTGCTGGCAACGCGCCGCCGGGCTTTTTTTTTATGGGCACCGGGTGGATATTTTGAGTCACCAACGTCCAACCAGAAGCGCCGCTGGCCGTCATGTCAGAATCCTTCAATGGGGCCCGCCGCTGGGCCGCGTCGTGCTGATCAGATCCGGAGCCGCTGCGCGTGGTTGCACCCAAAAACGAGTGGCGTTGCCCCGCATTGCGTAAGACTCGCCAGACTGAAAGTCGCCGATTGCTTCAACGGGCTCGTGGGCTGAGGGAGCTCGCTGTGCGTTGCCTGACAGACCGGCGCCGCCGCTTGATGACGTCGTTGAGTTGATCGCGTCAGGCGGGTTCGATCACTGGCCTTGACACAGATTGCCTTTGCAGAGGCGTTGACGTTCGGTGTGGACTCCCAGGCATAAGAACCCAGACGACAGACAACACAAGCACGTGCCCTCGGTTACCCGACAGGGCACCAGACAAAGTATAGTACAAGGTATACCTAGCTACGTGTCTATCGGAATTTTGTTCCCGCTACATCAAGAGGCACATGTGGGACACAAGACTCTTAAAATGAGAACTGAAATTTTTACACGTACAACAACGTAATGAAATAGAATACAACATAAAGTTGGCCCCTTGAGATCACTCTGGACAAGAGCGCTCAGCTAAGGCCATGATGAGGGCAAAATTTTCATTTGCAAAATTTGCAAAGTGCAAAATTTCCCGGAATCGCCAGCGAAAAACCGAAAGGTGGAGATGGTACTAACTAAAACGCACGGCTCAATGCATCTGCATTAGCGTTTAGCTTTCCTTTTATGGTAGCGAACGTCAAAGTTGTGCTGTTGGAGTATCATGCTCCACCTCAGTAACTGGCCACATTTAGGCGACATGCTGTTTAACCAAGTTAGAGGACAGTGGTCCGTTTCGACCACAAACCTCGAACCGGAGACATAACAGGCTAGCTTTTGAACGGCCCACACGAGGCAAGCGCATTCCTTTTAAGAGGTACTTTATGCCATCTGCCTGCAGTTTAGTTTTCGTCTTAAATACAACACTGGCCTTTCGTTACCAGCACTGCCTTCCTGGCTCAATATAGGTTCCATGCCGCGATCAGTCGCGTCGCATTGAATGACAAATCTCTTGGAGAAATCGGGTGCCATGAGAACGGATTTTTGCCTAAGGCCTGTTTCAGCTGGCAAAACGTATTCTCCTTTTCTGAGTCCCATACTACTTTAACCGGCTCGGACTTCGAAGTGCGTCAGTCAGTGGGCTGGAAATGCTAGAGTAGTTTTGCACGTAATGCTGATAGTATCCAGCAAGGCCCAAGAATGCCCTTATCTCAGATTTTGTGGTTGGTCGTGGATAGTTCACGACGACAGCTCACACGACAGGTGAGCTTTACATTTTACAAACTTTACATTTGCCCTACGGCAGCAATAATTTATGTACCTAATGAACACACTATATCCTTAAAACGTGTCAACTTTGAAAACGCTGCTTGCATTACTTTTGGAGAAAAAAAAAGGGAACACATAGCCTATTTGAAACTGTTGCAAAATTAGACAATTTTAAAAGCTATTTTCTTAAGGTCTACAAACTTGAAACCGTATGAATTCATTCTTCATTAAACGTGCATTTTAAGTAAAAAATATCTTCCTTGAAACAAAAATATTTGTCTTTTTTAGCATCTGCAATTTTCGAAAATGACAGGTGACGAAATTGGTGCCTCCGTGTTGGTGAAAATTGATATTTTTTTCTCGTAAGTTATGCCGTTATGCCTAAAACAAAGTTGACTTTCGGGTTACCTGGTGAGAGGTGCACGAAATATAAAATACTCAATGAAATCTAAAATATCAACTTTTGAACCCGTGTTGATCTCTCGAGGAATCAATCACCCAGGTGCGATGCCAATATTTGCTATTTCTTGGCGAACGATGGCTTGGATGAGGAAGACGGTGAATTTGTTGCCTTCAGGGCCGTCGGAAGCGATGGTTGCAGGAGCCATTGCTTCAAGTTCGCGGCGAACGATTCGGGTGACATTTTCGGACGATGTAGCTAGCGTGAACTTAGGGCTGTCTCCGCTGGTCGAAGTTGCTGCAGTATTAGGCAGACGCGCAAACCGGCGGGTTACGCGACCGTTCTTGGCGTGCACCAAGCGTTGATATTCCTTCACAACCGTGTCGATGGTGGCGCAATCTTTAACAATCACCAGATTGAAGGCGTCATCGGCAATTCCCTTTATTATGTGGGCAATTTCGTCAGCTTCGCTCATGTTCTAGTCCACCTATCGACAGAGGCCCAATACGTCCTGTATATAAGATACATAATATTCCGTCGATGTCTGCACGCGACAATACAGGTCTTTCCTCGCGGCATGCTGTCGCCCAGGCCTGTTGAGCCATTGCAGGAAAATGAAGGTGGCGACCACTCCGAAGTTCCGTGTTGGTTTGCCGGGAAAGCCAGGTAGGCATACCCGGCACCTCCACCAATCATCTTACAAGGAAACTTGTGTTTGCAGATATTTACGATGTTTACACGCGACGACAATGGCTGGCACACTGGCGGGCTGGGACCAGTTTGTTTGTTTGTTTGTATCCTCTAATTCATGGCTTGTACCCACTCTGGGATATTGGCCAAGAGAACATATAGTCTCATATGGACGATAACAGCATTATAAAAGGGGGGGGGGGAGTTGCATAGTGAAGACAGTATGTTAAAAAAAGAAAGAAACCAATTGTTTCGATGGAGAGAAAAAAGAATCAACAACAAAGTAGACACTAATAGCTACAACTTGATTTTGGGAGCCGACCCGACAGGTGGTTTTGCCAAACACGACTAATTTGGTATGTCACGGATTTATCCAGAATTGAAAATTACTTTTCGACCCGTTTTTTTTGAGTATCTGTTAACGTGGGCTTTATGTTGAAAAACGTTTAGAGTCTTGAATAAAATTACACACCGCATCGAATGCATCTCTGTGGCAATTTCCCAAAACAGAGGCACCAAAACTTAGAACATTTTCTGTGGTTAAATTTAAACCTAGCTTGACAAATGGAATATTTAAAAGTCGTTTCCTAATTAATGCATAGTTACGACATGAGCCAAAATATTGTTTAATAGTTTCTGATTTTTCGCAGAACGGACAAAGGGGGGAAAGTGTGAGACCAGCTCTGTGTAAATAAAAATTTAATGGGGGGACACGGCACCGGAATCTGCAGATTATAATTTCAAGTTTTTTTGACGGACTCCACTGGGCTTTCCATGGAAATTTGAGGTGCTGATAATCTGTGCATTGTGTGATATTTTCTAAACTATCTGTAAAAACAGCGAATTTCTTATATCTAACCCCTGATAAGTATTCAAACTCGGGAAGTACTGAATTTACTGGTCCATCGAGTGATGCTCGTGCCAAAGCATCTGCCAATTCATTTAATTGTAATCCGCAGTGACCTGGGACCCACAGTAATTTGAGGAGATTTAAATGCGGCGTGCTAATGTGTGGAACGCTGCTAGGGCACGAGATAGTTCAGAGGTTGTCAGAGCTGCACACACCGAAAGTGAGTCTGTTAGGATGATTGCACTGGTCTCGGTCGTAGGAATTTTACGAAGAGCTAAAATAATAGCTACTGGCTCGGCTTCAAAAACAGGAGTGAAATCTGGAAGCCTTACTGAAAAAGACCAGCCGAGGAAATCAGACGCAATTCCTACGCCTGCCTTTTCATTGGTGACAGAAGCATCTGTAGCTATTACATTTTTTGTTTCTGCATGTACCAAGTAATCGTTTAATGTAGTGGTCAAAAATCTAAGAGATTGCAACTTGGCTTGTGGGGGGAAGATTTCATCGTACTCTATTCTAATGTTGATGGTTGAGGAATTAGTTTCAATTACTGTGCTAATGTCTACATTTATGCAATCCAGTTTCTTTTTAACGAATATTATCTGAGGGGTATGAAATTGAGGCCAATGTGCAAGAAAGGAAGAGTCAGGGTCACTGATAAATGCGTACTCTGATCTTCGCGCCGGTAAACTGTAGAACTTTAAGAAGGTTTGAACCGTTAGAATGCGGAATCGACAGAGGAGTGTTGGCGATCGCGCTTCTTGATACAATACATTATTTGCCATGAACCTGGGAACTCCCAGGCATATTCGCAGGGCTTCTCGCTCTAACATTACTAGCGGTTTAATTTTATAACCAGCGGCCCCCGAGAAAAATACACACCCAAATTCCAATATTGGTTGCACATACATTTTATATATCATTAACACCGTGTGTCTGCGCAGCCAGTATTTTTTGTTGCTTAACCTGCGTAATAAATCTAACGCCCGTTGTGCCTTTGCTGTTATATATTCATTGTGTGGGCTCCAATTTAGCTTTTTATTATAAATCATTCCTAAGTATATGACTGAATCAACTTGTGGAATAGGTTCCCGATTATACAATACAGAAATTGAAACTGTATCTGCTATAGGAAACACCAAGAGCGCAATTTTACTGATGTTCAATGACAATGAAATGGATTGCAACCAAATTTCTAGTGTATTATTATATCTTTGCAGTTTTTGATGTAGTGAGTAAATGTCGCTCTCTGCAGCGAAGCACGCGATATTATCTGCATAAATGTAGACACTGACATTCTGAACAATCGGAATAAAGCTCATCACTATATTGAATAATGCTGGAGATAGCACGGACCCTTGGGGAACACCACGTTTCTATTTGAATTTATGCGAACGACAGCAATCCTTCACGCAATACAATTTCCTTGATTTTTGGAATTCTGCTATCCACTGAGTAATATACTGAGGAAACTTTAGACTCTGGAAGGTGGTCAGTAGAATAGAGTGCTCGACACTGTCGTACGCTTTAGCTATGTCGAAAGTTACTAATGCGGCGTACTGTTTCCTTTTACGAGCAAGCTGTATTCGACTCTCTAAATCTGCATGGGCGCACCAAATTGAGCATTCACAACAAAAACCAATTTGATTTGGCTTCAATATGACTTTATTCGTCATCCAGGAGTTTATTCGGCCCTTTAGAACGCTCTCTATGAGTTTCACCATGTTTGAAGTTAGCGAGATGGGTCTGATATTGCCATGTTCCATTTTCCAAGTTTTTGTTATCGTCCCAAAACACCACACGATTCTCAGCGCAAACTGCGCCTGCAGTTTTCGAGAAGGTTCTGGACTGTAGTAGATCATTTCGATAAGATCACGCCCACTGTGTGAACGGTACAGATTGTTCTGGAACCTACGCCACCGCCAGCGATAACGCTAGAACATTCGACGGCAAGAGTATAAATGCAGACGCGCTTCGCCGCTTGTCAGTTGTTGATCGAAGGCCGACGCTCCGTTCGTCGCTATCAGTCCGAGACTGCTATCTGTGCGAGACTGCTGCTGTAATTGGATTTTCCGTTTACCGGGCACAGGTTCGCCTAAATAAACAGTTAAATCCAAACACGAAGTCTCCTGTCTTCGGCCAAGTCACGACCCCGGGACATCTGGTGGTGGTGCTGCTTCATTCATGTACCGGACGCCCCCGTCAAGCCGTGAACCCAGCCCACGTCGCCGAGAAGACACCGACGCCAACCAGGAGCAGCGAACAAGCCGCCGACAGCAAGGGCTACCACCGGAGTACGGGCTTCTACAAGACAAGGCGCGGAAGACCAAGGCCATGACCGCGACTGCAGCGACAATGACAACCGCAGCGTCCCAGTTCACGATGGTCACGCATCAACCCAGGGAACCACCAATTTTCCATGGGTCATCGTTCGAAGACCCGGAGTCCTGGCTAGAAACATACGACCGTGTGGCCTCCCTCAACCACTGGGACCATGACTAAAAGCTGCGTCGTGTGTTCTTCTATTTAGAAAACACCGCAAGGACCTGGCTCGAAATTCGGGAGTCCACGCTCCGAACGTGGGATGTTTTCTGCGGCGCATTCCTGCAAACGTTCGCGAGCGTCGCTGGCAAAGAGAAGGCCGCTGCTTTATTAGAGACCCGGGTTCAGCTACCAAACTAAAATGTCGCCATTTTCACAGAAGAAATGACCCGACTATTCTGTCACGCTGACCCAGACATGCCTGAGGAGAAAAAAGTTCGTTTCCTCATGCGAGGGGTCAAACAGGAGCTCTTCGCGGGACTAATGAGGAATTCACCGAACACCATCCAAGAATTTGTATCCGAGGCGACCACTATCGAACAAACCCTTGACATGCGCACCAGACAGTATAATCGTCGCCTGACTCCAGAATGCGCTGCTGCTCAAGCCAGTGACTCCGACGACCTGCGTGAAACGATCCGAGCGATCGTGCGGGAAGAGCTGCGCAGACTGTTGCCTTCGGCGCAGCCTCAAGTGGATTCAATCGCCGACATTGTGCGAGAAGAAGTTCGGCAATCATTTCAAGTTCCCCACGCACAGCTGCCCGAGCCGGAAGCTATGAGCTACGCCGCTGCACTGCGCCACAACGCTCCTCCCCGTCCATGCCAAAACGCCGCCCCATCGCACTTCCATCGACAGACGCCACCGCCGCCACCACCCCCACCGACGTCATACCGTTCGCCAGCGGCCCAGCGCAGTGAACCGAGGAAGACTGACGTCTTGCGCACCCCTGACCATCGCCCGCTCTGTTACCACTGCGGCGAGGCCGGACACACATACCGCCGTTGCCAGTACCGACAGATGGGACTACGTGGCTTCGCCGTCAATGCACCGCGTCCACAGCCAGGAGAACGACCACGTGACATAGCCGACTACCTGACAGGAACTCGATGGACACCACGAAGCTATTCGCGATCGCCGTCGCCCAGCCGCCGCAAGTCACCGCACCACCGGCAGTACTCTGGCCCAACGCGGGGCCCGTCTCCTAGCCCGTATCCGGGAAACTAAGGGCAGCAACCGGTGGAGGTGCGGTTGCTGTGCGACGAACTACCGAAGATCCTCCGACGACGACGACGCCGCGACGGAGCTTTCCGAACATAACGCCAACCAGGCAAAGCCCTGACGGCGAAAGCTCACTTACCGAAGGTGGCCTGACGACGACACATGGAAGCAGCGGAAAGAGCCGACGCAGCCGTGACTCGACGCCACGCCCTAATTGTAATGCGAGCCGGCGAACTAGCGACCTCGACGTTCTTATTCGACGGTCACAGTGTGACCGCTCTCGTCGATACTGGAGCCGACTATTCTGTCATCAGTGGGTCGTTTGCCGCGAAGTTAAAGAAAGTTAGGACAGCTTGGAAAGGCCCTGAAATCCGCACAGCCAGAGGTCATCTCGTAACGCCTGCAGGAATCTGCACAGCGAGAGTCACCATTACCGGCCGTGTTTATCCTACAGACTACGTAGTCCTACAGCGTTGCTCGAGAGATGTCATCCTTGGCATGGACTCCTTATGCCTCCATGGTGCTGTAATCAACCTGAAAACAAAGTCGATAACGTTATGCACAGAAGAAGCACTACCGCCGTGCACGCCGTCAGGACACCATGCCTTGATTGTGCTGGAAGAACAAGTCACCATTTCGCCTCGCTCAAGCGTCATTATTTCAGTCGGCGCTCCTAAATCACCTGACTTCGAAGGCGTCGTTAAAGGCAGTCAGCATCTGTTAGTCACCCGAAATATTTGCGTCGCAAGAGGAATTGCAGAGCTGCGGGCAGGCAAAGCAACGGTTATGCTCACGAATTTCAGCAATGAGTACAAATATGTCAACAAAGGAACAACGGTCGCATTCATCGAAGAAATTGTCGAAGCCACCAGTGCTTTCGCCCTCGCCGATTCTGCGGAACCTGCTCAGAGGAACGAAGCCCCTCCCATAGCTTTTGACGTCAATCCCAGACCTCTGAACGATAAGCAAGAACAGCTCAAGGCCCTGCTCCTACAATACGAAGATTGCTTTTAGTCGTCATCGAAAATTTGGCAGACTCCAATCACGAAACATCGCATCATAACCGAAGAAAATGCCAGACCACTCCGTCAGAGTCCGTACAGGGTTTCGACGCGAGAACGGGAGGCCATGAAGAGACAAGTTGATGAAATGCTGCGGGATGACATTATCCAGCTGTCCAAGAGTCCATGGGCATCCCCCGTGGTGTTAGTGAAGAAAAAGGATGGGACCCCACGTTTCTGCGTCGATTATCGCCACCTGAACAAAATCACAAGAAAGGACGTGTATCCTATCCCACGAATAGACCACGCACTTGATCGGCTCCATAACGCCAAGTACTTTTCGTCAATGGACCTCAAGACTGGCTATTGGCAAATTGAAGTCGACGAAAGAGACCGAGAGAAGACGGCGTTTATAACACCGGACGGCTTCTTCGAGTTTAAGGTGATGCCCTTCGGCCTTTGCTCAGCGCCTGCAACTTTTCAACGCGTTATGGATACAGTACGGGCAGGATTGAAGTGGCAGACTTGCCTTGTGTACTTGGACGATGTCGTGGTGTTTTCCTCGAGTTTCGACGAGCGTCTTCAGCGCCTTGAAGCTGTACTTCAAGCCATCAAGACTTCCGGACTCACACTGAAGCCAGAAAAGTGCAGATTTGCGTACGAGGAGCTCTTGTTTCTGGGGCACGTTATCAGCAAGTCTGGAGTTCGTCCCGATCCACGCAAAACAGCCGCCATCGCAGACTTCCCGCCACCCACTGACAATAAATTCGTGCGCCGATTTCTGGGCCTGTGCGCCTATTATAGGCGGCTCGTGAAAAACTTCGCCCGCATCGCCGATTCTCTTACAAACCTTACCAAGGCCGACGTGGAGTTCAAGTGGGAAATGCCACAGGAACACGCTTTCCAGAAGCTTAAACATCGCCTCCAGACGCCTCTGTTACTTGCCCATTTCGACGAATTCGCCGAGACAGAAATACATACTGACGCAAGCAGCGTAAGTCTTGGCGCCGTTCTTGTGCAGAGGGCTGACGGACATTAAAGGGTTATTAGTTACGCCAGCCGATCGCTATCCAAAGCAGAAGCAAATTATTCAACAACAGAAAAGGAGTGCCTCACCATCATCTGGGCTACGTCGAAATTTCGCCCCTACCTCTACGGCAGGCCCTTCAAAGTTGTGAGCGACCACAACGCCTTGTGTAGGCTAGCCACCTTGAAGGACCCTTCAGGTCGCCTCGCATGATGGAGCCTGAGACTTCAAGAATATGACAATACTGTCATTTACAAGTCCGGCAAAAAACACTCCGACGCGGACTGTCTCTCTCGTGCGCCTTTCGACCAACCGGTACCCAACCACCCGGATGACGACTACTTTTTGGGAACGATAACTACCGACGACTTCGCTGAACGACAGCGGACCGACCCGGAACTTAAGGCCCTAATAGAATACCTCGAAGACAGGACCGCCGAAGTCCCGAAGGTATTCAAGCGCGCTTGCGTCGTTCTTTCTACGAAACGGTCTTCTACAAAAGAAAAACTTTTCACCGCTTCAAGCTGAGTACCTTCTTGTGGTGCCTTCAGCTCTGCGACGAGAACTCCTGCAGGCCCTGCACGACGATCCGACGGCAGGGCACCTCGGTGTTTCTCGCACGCTCGCAAGGATACAAGAAAGGTACTACTGGCCACGTCTTACCACCGACGTCACTCGTTATGTGAGGACATGCCGAGACTGTCAGCGACGCCAGACACCGCCGACAAGGCCTGCGGGACTTCTGCAGCCAATTGATCCAACTTGCCGACGTTTCCAGCAGATTGGTATGGACCTACTGGGGCCGCTCCCGACGTCGGCTTTCGGAAACAAGTGCATCGTGATAGCTACCGACTACCTCACCCGCTACACCGAGACAAAAGCCCTGGCAAAAGGCAGTGCATCCGAGGTAGCTATGTTCTTCGTCGAAAATATCGTCCTACGTCACGGCGCCCCGGAAGTTCTTATCACCGACAGAGGAACGGCATTCACGGCCGACTTAATTCAAGCTATCTTGGCATACAGCCAAACAAACCACCACTCGACGACAGCGTACCACCCAATGACCAACGGCCTCACCGAGCGGCTTAACAAGACGATCGCCGACTAATGTCAATGTACGTCGATGTCGAACACAAGACGTGGGACGCCATTCTTTTGTATGTGACCTTCGCATACAACACGGCGGTGCAGGAGACGACGCAGATATCTCCATACAAATTGGTCTACGGAAAGAGCCCGGCAACGACGCTCGGTGCCATGTTACCCAACGTCACCGACGAAGAAAACCCCGATGTGAGCGAGTACCTTCAACGCGCCGAGGAAGCCTGACATCTTGCGCGTCTCCGTATCAAGAATCAACAGACGACCGACCGCCACCGTTACAACCTTCGACGACGCTTCGTGGAATACCAGCCCGGTGAACGTGTTTGGGTGTGGACGCCGATACGCCGACGTGGACTAAGTGAAAAGCTCCTGCAACGGTACTTCGGACCGTACAGGGTGGTTCGACGTCTCGGCCCACTTGATTACGAGGTTGTTCCTGACGGCATCACGAACTCTCAACGACACCGATCGCTACCTGAAGTCGTCCATGTCGCGCGCATCAAGCCGTTTCATGCGCGTTAACAAACTGGAACAGTGTTTTTTTCTATTATTGTTGTATCGTAATTTATTCATTGTACTTTCTTGCATTATTATTGTACCTTCATCTTGAGTTAAAGCATCTGGACGATGCCTTTTTTCAGAGGGGGGCAATGCCACGTTCCATTTCCCAAGTTTTTGTTATCGTCCCAAAACACCATACGATTCTCAGCGCAAACAGCGCCTGCAGTTTTCGAGAAGGGCCCCGCCGCGGTGGTCTAGTGGCTAAGGTACTCGGCTGCTGACCCGCAGGTCGCGGGTTCGATTCCCGGCTGCGGCGGCTGCATTTCCGATGGAGGCGGAAATGTTGTATGCCCGTGTGCTCAGATTTGGGCGCACGTTAAAGAACCCCAGGTGGTCGAAATTTCCGGAGCCCTCCACTACGGCGTCTCTCATAATCATATGGTGGTTTTGGGACGTTAAACCCCACAAATCAATCAAATCAAATCAGTTTTCGAGAAGGTTCCGGACTGTAGTAGATCATTTCGATAAGATCACGCCCACTGTGCGAACGATACAGATTGTTCTGGAACCTACGCCACCGCCAGCGATAACGCTAGAACATTCGACGGCAAGAGTATAAATGCCGACGCGCTTCGCCGCTTGTCAGTTGTTGATCGAAGGCCGACGCTCCGTTCGTCGCTATCAGTCCGAGACTGGTATCTGTGCGAGACTGCTGCTGTAATTGGACTTTCCGTTTACCGGCCACAGGTTCGCCCTAATTAACAGTTAAATATCTACACGAAGTCTCCTGTCTTCGGCCACGCCACGACACCGTGAGAATATTTTCTATGGTAAAACCTAATCCTTGCTTTTTGAATAATTAGATTACCTTAGCTATTTTCCCGTCATACGGCATCCAGGCATTCTGTAAAAAGTAGTTTATAAGATTGAGGACGTCGCTGGGGGATAGCTTGAATAAAATTTTAATCATAGGAACTGTGATTCCATCTGGACCAAGAGCTGACGATGGTAGATCTCGAATGACTTTTGATGCTTCAGACGGCGTTACGTTTTCGAAGTCAGTGCTTATGCTAGACTTTTGCCAGTTGAAAGCCATAATCGAAGAAAATCTAATCTCTAGACCTCTGCCAATTGACTCTAAAGAGTTCTTCGTTTCTTCCAATGATAGTTTTTCATAATAAGTATTTAATGTAGACGGCAGGATTTTGCGAGATCGCATATATTGGAATAAAGCTTTCTTATTTTTGGATTTCGAGAGAAAATCGAAATGTCTTTTATCATACTCTTCTTTAGCTTGGGCCACCGTGTGTTTAAATACAGCGGCAAGAAATTTATAATCTGACCAGTTATTAGGGGACTGATTATGTATTAGCTTCTTCCTAGCTGCCTGTCTTCGTCTGTGATCTCGTGAACAGTTGGAATTCCACCAGGGGCTATAGGGTACCCTCTTCGCCGATTTAACAGCAAATTCAGCGTCTGTGTATGCCCTTTTGATTACTGCGCTTATTTTCATAGCTGTAGTGTCATCTCCATCCTGAGAAAGAGCGTCTAAAGCAGTTTTTAGGTCGTGTTCAAATTTTGCATAATTTTTATAGGTTCGGGCATGGAAGCATGATGGTTTGACTCAGCAAGCGATCTCGAATATCATTGAAAAGTGGTCACTGTTGGAGGCGCAATCAAGGACTGTCCACGATGTACTAGCAGTGGCCGAGCTTACAAAGCTTAAATCTAAGGCGAAGCGTGAATGACCTCGAATAAATGTGGGAGTTCTAGCGTTAAGGCACAATACGTTGTTGTCTACCGACCAGTCCCACAACCGTTGTCCACACTGATCTGTTCTAAAACCTCAGCAGGTATGGTGAGAGTTGAAGTCGCCAACTATAATTTTTTCTTTACCGCCTGAATTAGCAGCCATATCTAACAATCTCGCGTCTTGAACGCCTACAGGAAAGTAGACGTTTATTAGCGAGAAAGGCAAGTATCCTGGCAAGGTAATATCTAACGCGAAAATTTCGCATTCAGAAGACATACATTTGTATGAGTTTCTGACTTTTAAACTAATTTTATTGTTTGTAAAGAAAGCTAAACCTCCACCTTTGGATGAACGGTCTAGACGGTGTTAAACGGTGTCTAGCACGGTGTTAAATGGCCCATGAGCGCCAAGGATCCAATGATGAAATGCAAAAAATAAATGTATTGTGTCGCATGAGGTGTAAGCCAGCGCCATCAGTCGAACTAAATCTTTACTTTGGTGCTAGAGCTTTCTGCGATGGCGAACAGGTGACGCATTGTTTGCTGCATCACAAATGATGCAATGTATGTACCACCAAATCAAAATTTGGGAGAGCGGACCATGGAACGTGTAAACAGAAAAGAAAAATTAAATGCGTAAAAGCTCAGAGAGTTCTGTAGTTTTCCGTGAAATAATAAAGAAGAGAAGGAAGAAGAATTTCAATATAGTATGAATGATGAAAACTCAAAGAAAAAGATTGCAATAAATAACCTTAAGTATTCAAATAGGAGATATCCGATTTGACCAGAAGAAGAAAAGGAATTTAGGAATGAAGGAATTCACACAAACTGACCCGACGCCTTCGCGCCAGCTCGCAACCTTTAAATCTGAAGAACCTGTGAACTCGCCATGTCCCGGAGACGAACTCCAGACACGGCGAAAAGAAATGTCTTCACGCTCCTAAGTCCATGCGCGCACGAAGTCGCGCAACTCTTCCCAAAAGGATGGGGCAGTTTGCATGTCCTGCAAAATGCGGCGTACTTTCCTTGCGTTTTGTCTGCAAGGCGTGCAACAGGAAGTTGTTCGTGATTGTACTTCCGCACAATCTTGTGCAGTATGATTTCAGGCATACCTCGTGCAAACTGCCTTTGCGGCATTGTCTTTACCAGGACAATATCTGCGAGTATGTCTGTAGGTGGCGCAATGCGTGCATAGAGAAATGTGAACATCTTCACTCACTCTAGCCGACGTCCTGCCTACACATACTCTTTGTCGTGACATAATTTTACGAAAGTCCTCCGGTTTGAGTTCTATTATGAACGTCAAGTTTTCTCCTTAAATGCCGTTTTAACTGCCGTAGTGGAAAATCAAGATTGGGTCCAGAGTTTGTCATTGAGTTCCTGTGGCAGTCTTCATGCAGAAACTTGCGGATCAGCCGCCCTTAACTTGACATGCGGCTTACGTTTCGCAGGAATGTGAGCCGTAACAGTGGAACACATTATGGAAGTGTTCTCTATTGCTTCCTTTAAATTGTCGAGTGACGATCTTTCTGTCGCAAGAACTGTAACACATAAGCACGTCTGTCGCAGTATTCGATTCCTGCTTGTGATGGGTTTATATGCGTTTTGAGCAGCGATAACGCATCTTTCGCCGGTGTTCGTTTGTAACCTACCAGTGTTATAAATGCGACGTGCTGTGGGGCCACCGGTTGTTTTTGTGGTTTTCTTGAAAGACTCTGAGGCGCGCCGCGAAGTCTCGGTACACCCGCGGACGCCGGGAAGACCGCAACGTCGTCACGAAGGCCGGTCACCACGTCCGCGAAGGACCGACCGGGTGTGGGCGCACCTCGGAGTGCCACCTGTAGTCGTAGCTCCACCGCCTCCCGACGGGCGTCGTCCGGCTGACGGCGGAGCTCGTTCACCACTCCATCTCTCCAGGTCCCCTGCGCTTGAAACTCAGCGCAAATGTTTACCATTGCATTTGTTTCAGTTATTATTAGTGCTCTCTGGCCATTCGAAATTTTTGTTTTATCTTCAAATAGAATTTCCTCTATTTTTTCTGCACCGTCATCTGCAACTACAAGGCGGCTAAACCCGAATCAATGGAGCCCCCCTCCCCCTGACAGCGGCGCACACGAAGGCCCCCCGCCGGCCCCAGAGTCCAGTCGGGTCGCAAGACCGGGTCCAGCTATAAAAGTCTCACACGTGTCGTCCGACGTAAAGTTGGGTAACGCGACGCGATTGTCGCGAGAAAAACCGGAATCCATGCTAGAAACTGATGGCCTGCCCACGGACATGATCGCCGAAGGAGCCTGTGTTGGCTCAACCATAGTGCATACCCACGTGGGCGGCCATAATGGCCACAGAAGCCAATAGGCCAGAAAAGAAATCAAGAATATTAGTATAAAACCCCCCTTTTTGATCAAACCAGCGTGTCGAATGAAGTCCCTGTATGTTTAAAAACAGCCCCCGCTAAAAATTAAAAGCGTAAAATTCTAAATTACTCTTGTTTGCTCAAACAATAGCAGCAGCGAAGTGAACGCCGAACAGCCAGCAGCACGAGCCAGCACGCGCTCGTCACAAGCCAGAAGCCAGAAGCCCTGTGGTAACTTTTCTGACACCTCTTGCTTAAAACTCTTAAAGGGAAAAGGATCGAGGGGCCCCGCTTTCGCGGTCTCGTATCGTACTGAAATTCAAGATCAAGCAAGCATTTGCCCTTTTGGTCTACACGAGATTTCTGTCCTCGCTGAGCTCGCCTTAGGACACCTGCGTTACCACTTGACAGATGTACCGTCCCAATCCAAACTTCCTTCCCAGCTCAAGAAAAGAAATCTAGAAATAAAGGTGTGGGAAAACCTGTTCTTGCAAAAGCATTCCAGGTTTTAAGCCAATATAAAATAATGAATAGAGGTTTTCAATGATTACCCAAAGCGCAAAATTTTCTAGAAAAAGCCATTTGGTAAAAAAATAAAATTGTGGGCGGACGATAACGCATTCGGTGTCCCAAGGGCTCACCGAGCACAGAAAGCTCGCGGTTTCTATAATGTAACAATAATGGGTCAGAGACGTCTGGGTCGTGCCCAGGATTGAAAAAGGTGTGAAAGAAGAAAATAATATAAGAATAATATATAATATAAAGAAAAGTAAAAGGAAAGAAAATAAAATATTACTAAAAATTATAAAATATTATAGTAATATAAAAATATGAACAAAATAATAATACACTTGAAATTAATTTAAATAAAATAAAAATCAAAGCGAAAAGAAAAGGAAAAAAAGAAAAGAAGAAAAGGAAAAAAAAGGAAATAAAAAAGAAAATCTTGTACGTAATCCGCAGTGAACAATGTCCCTTCTTCCCTCTGGGAAGTAGTTGTCCACCAGACCACACGTGGTTGTTCACCAAGGGCAGACCATCCGTGACTTAGTCGAGCTTTTCGTCGAGCTTTTCCCCGGTTAACCCGCCCTTTTCGTCCTGGAGCACTTCCTTCCGAGAGGACGTCACCGTCTTGTTATATGTTTGTCGTCCTAGTGAATCAAGCGCGCGCCGGCATGGATACAGCACCCACGCCCCCGAGGTTCTAGACCCCTCCCGTAGAGGGCCCACAGGGGGGACGCGGCGTGTGCGTCCCGCGGCGCACGCCACCTAACGTTAAGTATTAGCTTGAGCATGTATGTCATGTAGCACAGTTTTCTGCGTCAACCGAAACGAGACCAATGCCCTGACCCATCGTCACCACGACAGATGATGATGTTTGAAGTTTTGTGGCGCAAGGGCCATTTCACGGCCAAAGAGCGCCAGTTCATGTTACTAAGAATATGGACAATGATTGTGATAAGCGGCTGTATAAAGGCAATAAAATTCCTCGCGGTAAGGCGGGTAAAAACATACAAGTAATAAAATCATGACCGTGCCGTGAAAGGTGTGTGTGGTGAGGATAGATGACAAGAGTTGGTGATTATAAAAAACGATGGTGGATATGAATGGCATTAGCACAAGTGCCTCACTCGTTCATACCCTTGCGTCCAAGGGCCGTGAGGCAAGTGCTTTCTTGTGTAACCGCTGCAGCAAAAACCTCTCTAGAGAGGTCGTGCTACGAAATGCCCGGGTGTATGATATGAAAATTATTAATTTCTTTTAAAAACGCTAACAATGATTTATGACTAAAAAGCGGTTCCCTACCAACGAACATTGCAGGGTGTAAAGGTATATGTTGTCGGTGGGGTAATGTAAAATGTTGTTTTCTTATAGTTTCTAAGTGTTTACACTGGATTAACATGTGAAGGACGGTTAATGGTTCACCACATCTGTCACACAATGGTGGATCGCCACCAGACAAAAGATATGTGTGTGTCGTGTATGTGTGTCCTATCCTGAGTCTCGTTAGTATTACCTCTGTATGACGCGACTTCGATACAGGCAGCCAATGACCAAGGTGTGGCTTAATAACGTGTAGTTTGTTTTGTGTGTGTGTATCCCACTTGCTCTGCCAGTAGTCCCGGAGGTTTCGTTTGAGAGACGGCTTAAGATCAAGGGCCGGGATTGATATGGATGTAATGGCGGTGCTTTCATGGATGGATGCAGCGAGCTGATCCGCCCTCACGTTGCCTTGAATCTCACGGTGCCCTGGCACCCAGCACACTACAACATGTTGTTTGAGTGTGTAGAGTGTGCATAAAATGGAGTAAAGTGAGACAAGGACTGGGTTTTTGTGTTTTTTAAGAGTGTGCAGAGCCGTTACCACACTGAGGGAGTCTGTATAAATTACTGCTTTTTGTATTTGTAATTGTTTGATGTGTTTAGCTGCCACAAGTATCGCGTAAGCTTCCGCTGTGAAGATACTTGTGCGTGGATGTAGAGGGCCAGCATCCGAAAAGGATGGGCCGACAGCAGCGTAGGACACAGAGGAGTTAGTCTTGGAGGCATCTGTGAAGAACTCAGGACGTGTGTATTTGTGTTGAAGTTCCAAAAAGTAGGTTCGGATATGGGCAATAGTTGCATGTTTTGTAACTTCTAGGAAAGACACATCGCAGTCTATAGTCTGCCACCGCCACGGTGGCGGGTATGCTACAGGAGCCATTAAACTGTGTTCAAGTGACACTGCAGTTTCTTGAGCTAGACACTTCAGGCGAACTGAGAAGGGCTGCCTCATCGAAGGCCTGTTTTGAAACAGAGTTGAGCTCGACAAATCATTAATTGTAGAGTATGAGGGGTGCTCCTTGTCTGCTTTCACCTTAAGGAAGTAAACAAAGGACATGTAGGTTCTTTGCAGATGAAGCGACCACTCATTTGACTCAACGTAAAGGCTTTCTACGGGGCTGGTGCGAAAAGCACCCGTAGAAAGGCGGATGCCTAAATGGTGCACGGGGTCCAGCATCTTCAAGGCACTTTGAGTATTAGACTGATAGACAACGGCCCCATAATCTAAGCGGGTGCGAATGAGGCTTCTATAGAGGTTCATGAGGCATTGCCTATCACTACCCCAAGTAGTACGTGACAACACTTTTAAAACATTCATGGCTTTTAAACATTTTGTTTTTAGATACTTGATGTACGGCACGAAGGTCAACTTGTTGTCCAAGATTAGGCCTAAGAATTTATGCTCGGCTTTGACGGGCAGACGTTGCCCGTTCAGTCGAATGTCAGGTTCCGAGTGCATGCCTCTCTTTCGAGAGAACAAAACACACGTGCTTTTTTGTGGGTTCAGTCGGAATCCGATTTCCTCTGCCCATTTGGAGAGCTTGTTTAAACCTAACTGAACCTGCCGCTCACACAATGCCAGATTGAAAGACCTAAAGCCAAGCTGGACGTCATCGACATATGTGCAATAAAACATATTGCGAGGGATGGTCAAGCGCAAGGAATTCATTTTTATGAGAAAAAGTGTGCAGCTAAGTATACCACCTTGTGGCACGCCTGTTTCCTGAACAAATATTTGGGAAAGAACCGTGCCCACTCGGACACGGAATGTCGGTTTGACAGGTAACTTTTGATTATATGAAACATTCTTCCGCGCACGCCAAGGTGGGAAAGGTCTCTTAGAATTCCGAAACGCCATGTTGTATCATAAGCCTTTTCGATATCGAGGAACACAGAGAGAAAATATTGTTTATGGACGAAGGCGTCTCTGATCTGTGCCTCGATACGAACAAGGTGGTCTGTGGTGGATCTACCTTCTCGAAACCCGCACTGAAATGGGTCGAGCAAATTATTTGTTTCAAGGAAATGTACAAGTCGGCAGTTTATCATTTTTTCGAAGACTTTGCACAAGCAGCTTGTAAGTGCTATAGGCCTATAACTCGAGGGTAAAGAAGGGTCTTTGCCCTCTTTCAAAATGGGAATAATAATAGCCTCTTTCCAGGAGGTAGGGATAGCGCCAGAAAACCAGATAGCATTGTACAAACAAAGTAAGGTTTTTCGTGTTTCGATTGGTAGGTTTTTTAACATTTCATACACCACACGGTCAGAACCTGGGGCAGAAGTACTGCAGGAGTTTAGAGACATTTGCAGCTCAGCTAGACCGAAAGCTTGGTTATATGCCTCGGATCTAGTGCATTTGTGTTCAAGTTTCTGCTTTTCTATTCTTGTTCTGTATTTTTTGAAAGTGTCAGTATAGTGGGATGAGCTGGACACCTGTTCGAAGTGTGCACCGAGGAAGTTTGCCTGATCTTCCAAGGTATCACCCCGAGTGTCCACGAGTGGAAGTGTGTGTACTTGTTTTCCTGCTATCCTACCGACCATGTTCCAGACTTTAGCCTCCTGTGTGTATGAATTGATCCCTGACAAAAACTTCTGCCAGCTTTCTCTTCTGGCCTGCCGACGCGTTCTCCTGCCTTGAGACTTTATTTTCTTGAAGGTGTCAAGATTTTTGGCTGTCGGTGAGTTCCGAAGCAGCCTCCAAGCTCTGTTTTGCTGTTTGCGCGCGTTTCGGCATTCAGAGTTCCACCATGGCACACGCCGTTTTCCTGCGTGCCCATTTGTTTGTGGGATGCATTTTGTTGCAGCATCAATCAAAAAAGCTGTGAAGTAGTCGACAGCAACATCAATGCTTAAAGTACATATGTCACTCCAATCTATACGAGCGATGGTATGAAACCGTTCCCAGTCGGCTCTGTTTATGAGCCATTTGGGAACACGGGGTGTATACTCAGTTGCTGTAGTTGTGCTCAAAACTACGGGAAAGTGGTCACTTCCGTACAGATTACTGACGACTTTCCACTGGAGCAGAGGCACAAGAGATGGAGACACTATGCTTAGGTCTATGGAGGAGTAGGTGTTATGTGCGAGATTATAATAGGTTGGTTCTTTTCTATTTAGGAGACATGTGTTCGACGAGAGAAGGAATTGTTAAATCAGTCGACCTCGCGCGTCGCAACGAGAGTCTCCCCATAGCCTGCTATGCGCATTGAAGTCTGCAAGGAGAACATAAGGCTCCGGAAGTTCATCAATTAAAGAGTGTAAATCACGTTTTTGCAGCTGATAGCTAGGAGGGATGTAAATAGTGCAGATTGTGATTAGTTTATCAAACAGAACCGCTCGAACAGCCACTGCCTCAAGGGATGTTTGGAGTTGTAAGTGTGTGCATGCAATTCCTTGATTCACTATGATGGCAACACCTCCGGATGATGTCATGGCATCATCACGGTCCTTTCGAAAAGTAACGTATTTGCGAAGAAACTTTGCGTGTTTTGAAATAAGGTGTGTTTCTTGTACACACAGCACTTTTGGTGAGTGTTCGTGTAGGAGTTCTTGGATGTCGTCAAGGTTTCTGAGAAGGCCCCTGACGTTCCATTGTATAATTTGAGTGTTCATGGTGAATGTAAAATAATGCTGTGTGTACGAAAAGCGAGTGGCTGTTTAGACGGGGAGTTTGAGTTCACTTAACAGGGCCGTCACCAGGCCCTGTTATTTGCTTTTTTGTTTTCTTGGCGCGCTCCAAGGAGCCACGCCGCTCTTTCGGCACCAAGGGTACCGACGTATCCATTGCCTCCTCGGAGGCACTGGATGCTCGCACGTGCGGGCTGTTAGTTTGGATTTTGGGCCTCGCCTGGTGAGGGGAGGCATTGAGACCCGAAGACTCTGGATTCTCCGGTCTCTGTTTGGGAGTAGGCGGTGTAGCGTAGGCTACAGCCACCTTGGGGGCAGGTGCCACAGCCGACGGCTGGCTCTGCGCAGGCCGAAGGGGTGGCGAGGGCTGGTGCGGCGTTGCCCCCTGACGCGCCGCATCAGCATATGTTGCGCCGTAAAATGGCGACACTCTTCGTCTTGCTTCTTTGAATGTGATGTTTTCTTTGACTTTAAGAGTGATTATTTCTTTTTCTTTCTTCCAGTTAGGACACGAACGCGAATACGCGGCGTGTTCCCCGTCACAATTCACGCAGTGAGGCGTAGTAACACAGTTATCAGATGGGTGGCCGTGGCTACCACATCTTGCACAAGTTTCCTGACCCCGGCAGTTCTGCGAGCCATGACCAAATCGTTGACACTTATAACACCGTATTGGATTGGGAATGTAGGGACGGACAGAGAGTTTGATGTATCCTGTGGCTATAGATGAAGGCAGTGTGCTAGATGCGAAGGTGAGTATTAAATGTTTGGTAGGTATTTCTTTGTTGTCTCGTCTGATGACGATTCGTTTCACATCTGTGACATTTTGCTCTTTCCATCCTTCAAGCAGTTCCTGTTCAGACATTTCAAGAAGGTCTGCTTCTGAAACAACTCCGCGTGAGGTGTTCATTGATCTATGAGGTGAAATAGATACTGGGATATTACCAAATGCTACGAGACTGCCAAGTTTTTCATAGTGGTGTTTTTCAGGCAGCTCAAGAAGAAGGTCTCCGCTAGCCATCTTTGTAACCTTGTATCCTGGGCTAAAGACCTCTGTCAGGGATTTAGCAACAAGAAATGGAGATATTGCTGTGGCTTGTTTTGTTGGGTTTTCGCTGTGCACAACATGGAATTTGGGAAAGCATTGTCTGGGTTGGCTGAAAATTGATAGGTCATCGGTGCGTCCCCTCTTAGGCGGGAGACGATCTAGGAGACGGGGAAATGCAGGTGTTCCCATAGTAGTGTAATTTTTGTTCGGCAGCAATGGCGACCACCCACCATGGAGTCCAACCAGGGGACGCTGAAGCACTTAATAGCATAAGGCTGCACACGCCAGCCGTATATTGCCACTATAACCAAATATAACTACTCAAGGTTGAGTAATTACACTAGGTTAACCCTTGCCGCCATGAAAAATCGGAAGTAAATGGAAGAGAGAAGAAGACAGGACAGATTTAAAGACGAGAAAAGACTAAGATGTAGGAAGAGAGAGATAGGAAAAGGCGACTGCCGATTTCCCCTGGGTGGGTCAGCCCAGGGGTGCCGTCTACGTGAAGCCGGCGCCAAAGAGGTGTGTTGCCTCTGCCGGGTGGCCTTAAAGGTCCAATCACCCAGCATTGGCTCAACCCCCAGGATCCCCTTTTCCCCGGACACGGCAAAGCCATGCACTGCTAGGCGTGGGAGGGAGTCGAAACTCCCCCGTTAGCTCGGGTCCGTGGTGTCGCTACACACCAAACGCCTACTTGCGCAGGCGCCCCTGCGGGGTCACCACGACAGTTCGGGGATGCCTTCGCTTATGTGTCTCACTAAGCGAATTAACAGCGCTCGATAGCGCGCCTGTTCAAGAATGCATGGTAGATTCGAGCCATCCGCCATCACTTTGGGACTCATTTGAGCTGCGATGTATCTTGTATCCGGGCATTCCGTTAGGTAGTGTCCACAGAAACACCTGGGTTCTACCATCAGGTTAAATCTGTGAAAGTACGGGTGAAACCGCCCGTGGCCCGTGAACAGCGTTACGAATGCCTTGTTCGGCGGGAAAAACGACGGCAATTGCCACAGGTCTGGCACCCACTTGTGTAGTTCTGTGTCTTTGTTCTCAAGAGACAGGGCCCAGCGTTTTTTCATCTCTGCCCGGAACATCGACTGCACGTTACGCCACGACCAGTTGTTTGTCCTCGACAGACCGCGCCATGCTGCGCGGAAGGCAATAAAATCGGCTACCTCGTTGCCGAACACCCCACTGTGTCCCGGGACGTGATAGAGACGGATGTTTGCTTTCAATGTGATGTTGACGATCGCATGCTGCATCTCCACTATACGGGGATCGGCGTTCTTTCGGGATGCAATTGCCTGAAGAAGCGACAGGCACTCTGTGTACGCGTACACGTCTTGGGACGTGGGGTGAGCTTTCAGCCCTGTCAGGGCCTCTGCCAGAGCCATGACCTCTGCACAAAATGCGCTCGTGGTTGTTTACGCTGACAATGTTCGCACCGCCTCCACACGAATATCTCTTGAATCGAATATGACTCCCTATATACGTAATGTATCTGTCTTTTGTAACCATCCATTACTCAATGCGATAATAAATGAAGCAGTCCATAAGGATGGATGACCGTTCGGTAATATTATGTATTCTGATTCATGGGCATTAATTGTGACTTTAGCTTGTTTTGACCATATCTCAACTTTTTTGAGGGCGTTGGCAGCTTTTTGTTCTAACATCGGTTAAGTGTTTGCCGATATTACAAGTACCGTGTCGTCAGCGTATGCTTGAATTGAAGCATGTTTTAAAAGCTGCATTTCTAACAATCCATTAATTACTGAATTTCAAACTAATGGACTAATGGGTGAGCCCTGTGGGCTTCCGAGTGTCGGCTTTTCACAAGGGTATGAAGTTTTTGTTCTAAAGACTACTCTTCTATTGGTCAAAAAATATCTTAATAAGTAAAATAGGTTTTGTGTAATCTTCCGACTTTGTAAAAAAGTCAATACTAATGGAATCCAGACTGAGTCGAACGCCCCTTTAAAATTTAGGAAAGTCAATAGAGTGGGTGTTTTGTCGTTTTTTTGGCATTTTAATTTTTGTTTTAATTCGTATAGGGCCATGACGGCACTACTGCCACTAGTAAAGCCGAATTGATTGTTTTGAATTAAGTTGTTCTGATGTAAAAACTAATATATACGCGAGTTTAATAGGCACTGTGAAATTTTGCCGAATAATGAATTCATGACAATCGGTCTATAAGATGAGGGATCCTGTGGATCATGACCGGACTTAGAAATAAAGATAATTTTGAGAGATTTCCAATGCGTTGGAAAATGTTCCAATTTAAAGGCTGAATTGAAAATCAATAAAAAAATAGGATGATTGTCGAAAAGTGATTGAATTGTGGCTAAAGTGAGCCCGTCAAGGCCTGGAGCCGAATCGGTTTTACATTGTGCTATAGCTATTTTGACCTCTTGGATTGTAAAGGGGCGATCTTTCATGTCCGATACACCTTTGCCGACGCTATGGTACAAATGTCTTTATGAAAGGTTTAGGCTGTGCAGTAGTCATCATTGCATACATGTCTTTTCAGTAGCAAATACGCAGGCTCTATAATACTTTGTGTGAATGTTCTGTCTGGTAATTTCAGTGATGACAATTGAACCGGAGAGTGGAGCTTGGTTAATGCAGTCCTGAATGGTTGCCTGAAAACAGACAGTTTTGTGCATTGTGTACAGAACCGTTTTAACGACGCCTCCTGTGCTTTTCTTATGTTATTTCTGTACTTAACTCAGGCGGCCGTACAAGACACCCTCAAGCTTTCTCTAATATCCAGTTCCTGCACGTGTTGGTACGCGTGACGTAATCTCCGTACTTGCATTCGTTCTTTTTCTAGGTCTCTGGTCCACCATGTGTTTGATCGATAAGGACCCGATTTGTATGTACTCAAGTTTCTTTTAAGAAGAGCATCGTAAATGTAACATTTTGTTAAGATTAGGTCCAGAGCAGACCCCGACTGCTGATCTGCTCGAATGACCTTATCAAACCACGAGTTATTCTTGAGCGATAGCATAACGTTTTCTTTTCTTCTTCATGTAAGTTTTTTTCCTTACCGCTGGTTTTTTTTTTCCAAATGAAAACAGTAATAGGCGATGGTCATTGAACATGTACCCATCTATTATTTTTCATTTGTATCCTTTCGATACCAATTGGGATCTTGCTGCAGTTATGTCTATCCAACTCTGTGCAAAAAGGTCTCAAATGTTGGTGAAGAATCCGGGTTGTTCATTACTGACAGAGAGTGCCGAATAATTAACTGCACAAGTGCTTTTCCTCTCAAATCAGGTTGTGAACGTCCCCACAATGAACTTTTGCCATTAAAGTCCCCTGCTAATATTCCATTTTCTACATGTGTCATGTCGATACAATTAGAAACTAAATCCAAATATTGATTTATGTCATTATGTGGGGGAGCGTAAACACCTATCAAAAAGAAATCGGCAGATGGCGATGTTACACGAATTGCAATAACAAGAGTATGTATAAAAATCGGATTAATATCTAATTTTAAAGCAGTTTCAATTATTATAATTTTTGGGTCTTTGAATGCGGCAAATTTAAGTTATTTGTTGGAATTCCCGGTATCTCCCCTCTTCGCGTGTGTGGATCACATGCAATGGCGATATCTAATGAAAATTGTTTCAATATGTGTTGCAGATTCTGAATGATCCAAATTTGTTTGAACGAATTTAAGATTTATTGTAGAATTCGTTTTTTTAAATATTCGAATACCAATGGGTATGTGCCGGATTAGTGATGGAAATTTGTGATTGATCGCGTATGTGCCGACATGTAAACTGAAGTAACGGGTATGTGTGACAGTAAAATTTGGAATTTCAATTCAGTCGTTAAAGGGGAATGACAACGCCATCTGTCGATACCTATTAATGATTTACCACAACGGGCATGTTTGTGAACCATCTCTGTGTCTAAATTGTTTATTCCGTTTGCGTATTTATCAGTAGGTAAAGGAGAGAAAACATTACTTGTGCTTTGTTTAATTAGGTGAAGAATTTTATTTTCGGGAGGCAAATTATCACGGCGGTAGTATGGTAATAGTTGAATTAGTGAAGTCCATCGAAGTTTCGGCATATGGGTTTCTAAATATATGAAATATGATGAATGTAGGTGAATGGAAAATTTGAATATCAGTGTTATGAGAAAGAGTAAGAAAAAAAAGTAGTAAGAAAAGAAAGCGAGTATGATTTGAAAATGGAGATATTTAAAAGCGAAATAAGAATGATGAAATGGTAGAAGTGTGCACGAGCTGGCGCAATGCCTTCGCGCCAGCCTGCGCCCTTAGACTTGAAAAACCGGTTACTCCGCCGCGCTCCGAAGACTTGCTTCGGGCGCGGCGATAAAAAAAACGGTTTTAGTCATAATCTGTCCTTGCGCGCAGTCGTGCAACGCGGTCCTCTAGGACAGGGCAGGTCACATAATCTGCAGGATGTCCGACTGCGTCTCGCCCCAGTCGTCTGCATGGGGCGCAGCAAGCAGTATTCTCTAATGAATTTTTGAGTACATTCCAGAGCGAAATAAGACGACGGGCACCTAGTGCAAACTGATTTTTCAGGGTTTTCCCGATCGGGACAAAATCGCCGCGTGTGGACGTAGGTGGCGCAGTGCGTGCACAGGGAAACGTGTACGCCCTCGACCACACGTACCGATGTCCATACGATACAGAATGTCTGTTTATTTATTATTTTTCTGATATCCTGTGGAGCCAATTCTACAATGAATGAATTATTTCCGCTTCCCTCGCGTAAAAATGTTTTTACTAAAGATGTTTCTAAATTTAAATGGATGTCCTGATTTCTGTGTATAATTTCTTGTATAAGCCTTCTCGAGGATATTTCAGAATCGGCTCCTATCAGTTTCATATTTGGTTTTCTTTTTTCTGGAATTCTTACGACAAGGGTTGATCACGTGACAGGAGTGTTTTCGACTGCTGTTTTTAAATTATCGAGAGAATTACGATTAGAAGCTGGTACAGTGATTCCCAAGCGTGTTTGTCTCAAAGTGAAATGACCTATACCGGCCTGTCCATAATGTTTTTTTAAAACGGAGAAGACATCCTTTGCAGGAGTCCTTGTCTAACTTACCGGTGTTACGAAGGCTACATGTGTTTTAACCGGTCCCGGGTGGTCTCGCATCCCTTCGGGAATGTCTGAGACTTGAGGGGGCCCCACCCAACCCGGCGGCCCCGACAGCGTCGGTGCTGCACAGGCGCCCTCACGGCGACCGAACAGCACGTCGGCGAAACAACGGCCAGGCCCAGGTGTGCCCGCAAGTGCCACCCGAAGTCGCAGTTCCGCCGACTCACGGTGAGCTTCTTTCAATTGTCTTCTAAGTTCATAGACGACGCCATCTCTCCATGCTGCAGCAGCCTGAAATTCTGCACAACCTTTTACCATGTCATTCATTTCAGTGATTATTATTGCTCTCTGGGGCTCGGTGTTAGAAATTTTCGTTCGCTCTTCGAATATTATTTCTTAAATTCGGCGCTGATGTGTCGTGATCTGCGTCCATAGCGCGGCTAAAACCGAACCAATCCAACCTGGTGACGGCGACGCCCCAGGAGAGACCTCGCCGACGCAAGGGATCGCTCTGGACGCATCTCCCGGCGCGGCGATAAATGTGTCACAAGTATCGTCCGACGCGAAGTCGGGCGACACTACGCGATCAGAACCTGAATGCATTGTTTAAAGGGTTACCCCCGAAGTGCGTGGGCCCGCCACGGACATATGTGCTAAAACGCCAATATAGGCTTAGCGATGGCACATACCCGTAAGGCCGGCCATTATATTATGGCCATCGAAATCAATGGTGCCGATATGAGAGCTATTGAAAATAAATAAAATACTCTTTTTTATATCAAACCCAGGCGTCGAATTCAGTCCCTATATGTTTAAAAGAAAGTCCTAATATCATTCGGAAGCGTAGAATGAAAATAACTCACGTTTTTTGGAAAAATACCAGGCGCCGAACGAACGCTGCCCAGGCAGGAGCGCGAGCCAGCTCGCGCCCCAGTCAAACCGCCCCAGTAAACTTCATTTCCAGCTACGATCGGAAGAAAAAATTAAAAATATTTGTTTAGGAAAAGACCTGTCCCTGCCTAAGCATACCAGGTTTAAAGCCAATAAGATATAAATGAAGAGGGGTTCAATACATCCAAAGCGCACAATTTAGAAATAAAGCCAATTAGAAAAGAAAATGTAGGGGCAAACTTGAACGCTGTGGTGTCCCAAGGCGTTGGGTCAGCGAGCACAGATACCTGCGTTATTTTAATTTGTGGTCGTCAACGTGCCAATATATGTCGTTAATGTGTAAACGAATGAGAGGCAGGAGACAGTGGAGTGGGACACATCAGAGGTTCAAAAGTCTGGGATGAGTGACATGAACGTAAGAAATGAGCATAGCGGACATTTGTCAACCGCATGCGTATTGTTCACGTGACACCTGTCTTCCTGCCGGCCGTATGATGCAGTTGGCGAGTCCACTGGATCTGGCAGAGTTCGAGTCTGCTGATGCTGGCGGTTGTCCGAGGCAGGAGTGCCGGTTGTTCAGTTGAAGTCTTCTCTTCTCTGGGACACATCACCGAGTACGGTACGACCATCTGACCCGCCGTCGACCATTGCCCGCTGCGCGCAGGCAGGAGTGATGTCCCCGCCATATTAGGCCTAAAGGCCTGCGCGCGAACGTGACAAATGATCTCCGACTGTGTCTCTGATGTGAGTAACGTGTGACTGTTTATATTCGTATTATCTTGTCATGTCTGGAATCTGGGCACTAATTGTCATGACCACCAAAGCAAGCAACGCTCGGTTTTTTGTACTCCGGAGAACTACAGCACGATCTCCTCTCAGTAGGGCCCCACGAGGCTGCACGCGATCTACGATCGAAGCGATAAATTTACATTCACCATAGTAATTCTCGATTGATGGACAGAGCTTGCCACAGTTGCAGAGCGGATCTCTCATCAAACCGAACCGGTGAAAGCAATGGGGAAAGCGGCCGTGTCCCGTCAGTAGTGTGGTGGGGTGTCTATTGGGTGGTAAGAATGACGGAATGCATGTGACCTCGGGAACCCATCTGGCGAGTTCGGTGTCCGCATGTTATTGGCTCCACTCTGCATTCCAGAGGTCAATTAACCAACGCCGGAGACGCGATTTAACCAGACGGAAGGAAAGGTGGGCCTGACGGACAGCGCCTATCCGGCACGCTTGTGACGCTAGGAAATCGGCGAGCTCGTTGCCGAAGATTCCTTTGTGCCCAGGGACGTGGGAAACTCGGAAGGATCGGGTCAACGAGATTTCCGCAATAAGCTCGCGCATGCGCACGATGCGAGGGTCTAAACATTGCGGGTTTGCCAATGCTTGTAGGACTGATAGACAATTTGTATATATGTATGCCGGTCGATCTGGGTTGTACGTTCTCAGAAACTGTAGAGCTTCCGTGAGTGCCACTACCTCTGTGCAGTAAGCACTCGCGGCATCCAGCACCCGAAATCGGCCTGTGGCGATGATGGAGGTTGCCCTTCCGAATGCCACAAACGCCGCTCCAGCGGAATTGGGCGAGTATGCACCGTCCGTATAAACGTGTATGCCCGGACGCCTTGCCATCTCTCGGGCCTCGGCTACCGAAAGACAATCCGCCTTCTGTACGTGTAGGGTCTTGGCCGGGTGGGATGTCCACTTTTCCATCGGCAGAACCACCTGGGTAGGGTCTATTTCTTGCCCCTCCCACGTGATTTTGCCCGCAATCGTAGGAGAGCGAACTCCTTGTTGAGGAGACGCAGTTCCATCTCGATCGGGGGAGCGTGCATAAGAACCTGCAGTGCCGCCGTCCGAGTGGTTCGATACGCGCCCGTTAGTGCGAGTAAGGCCATACGTTGGATCGTTACAAGGCGACTTTTCAAACTACAGTCCGGTCGTTCAGGCCACCAAATGATAGACGCATAAGTAATGTTCGGCAGCATAACTTGTTTGTAGAGTCGTCTAATTGCGTCTGGCCGAAGGTTACCTGCCATGTTCTTAAAGGTAGCTACCTTCGCCACCAGGTGATTCACCTTTCCCTTCAGGTGGTTGGTGTGAGCGAAGAAGGAAAGGCGGCGGTCGAATACGACACCCAGAACGCGGAGTGTGTCGACAAATTCAAGGCTTCTTCTTTCCGAGCTGGCCGCCCGAATAGAGGGATGGACGCATTCCATTCCACTAACGCCATGGGACAACAGTACGCAGCACGTTTTCTCTCGATTTAGCTTTACTTTGGACGTAATTGCCCAGCGCTCCACCCGTCGCAGCACTTTGGAACCCTTCTCCCAAGGCTTATCCGTGTGGTTCCCGGGACAATGACGACTGTGTCGTCTGCGTGCGCTTGAACAAGCACTCCTTCTGGCATGGGGAGCGACAGGAGGCCATGTATAACTACGTTACACAAAAGTGGTGAAAGAGGCGAGCCCTGGGGACTGCCCAGCGAGGGATGTGCCTCTACCTGCCCGGCGTGGGACTTTAATACCACAGTGCGGTGCGCCAGAAAGAAACGAAGAAGATGAAAAAGCTGTGACGGCCATTGACGTTCCCGAAAAAACCGGAGCACTAGCGGGTGCCAGACGCTATCAAATGCTCCTTTGAAATCGAGGGACATTAACACTGCCAGTGTGCGCTCGGCCTTGAGCCGGAGGAGGCACTCGTGCAGTTGGTGTAATGCCCGTACAGCGCTCCTACCGTGCGTGAACCCGTATTGATAGGGGTGGACGTGTACGCGTTGGTGTAGGAAAAAGGACAGCCTGCCATTCAATAGGCGCTGTAATACCTTGCCCAAGGCAGAATTTATGCAGATGGGTCGGTACGAAGCATTGGAATCCGGTGGGCGGCCAGGCTTACGAAGCAAAATTCCACGTCTCCGGCGCCACTGCGAAGGAAAGTGACCGAGACGGAGTGAAGTATTGAACAACCACAAAAGAATTGCGGTTCGGGTGTGAACCAACCCTTTAACTATATGTGGCGTTATTTCATCCGGGCCGGGGGCCGACCGGTCACGCATTTGACGAACTACCGCCTCAAGCTCTGCCTGGGAGAAGGGAACGTCCTGTCGTCGTGTCCAGTATGGGGCATGAGCTTGCTTACGGATGGTTTCGTGCTCTGGTTGATCGGACGCAGGATCGTCCACCGCGACTTGCGTCTGCAATAAAAGTGCCGCTGCTTCTAAGTGCGTAGAGGTGAAGGCGCCGTCCTCTCGCAGAAGGGGTGGGAGAATCAAGTCTGCGCGTTCGCTGAAAAAACCGACCAAAAGTCCAAAAGTCTGGGATGAATGACACGAACGGAAGAGTCGAGCGTAGAAGACATTTGTCAAAGCAAGCGCATTGTTCACGTGAGACCTGGCTTGATGACGGCCGTATGATGCAGTATTCACCGTTGGCGAGTCCACTCGATCTGGCAGAGCTGGAGTCCGCTGATGTTGGCTGTTGTCCGAGGTAGGAATTCCGGTTGTTCGGTTGAACTCTTCTCAACTCTGGGACGCATCACCGACAATGGTCCGACCGTCTGACCCGCTGTCGACAATTGCCCGCTGCGCACAGACAGGGGCGATGGCCCCGCCATATTTGGCCGAAAGACCTGCGCGCCAACGTGACAAATCGTCTCCGACCAGGTATCTGATATGAGAGACGTGTGTGTGTTGAAACTTGTGTTATCGTGCCATGTCTGGAATCTAGGCACTAATTGTCGTGACCACCAAGGTGAGCAGCGCCCGGTTTTTTGTACTCCGGAGAACTACAGCACGATCCCTACTTAGAAGGGCTTCGCGAGGCTGCACGCAATCTACGATCGAAGCGGTAAATTAACATCCACCATAGTAGTGCTCGATTGATGGGCAGAGCTTGTCACAGGGGCAGGGCGGATCTCTCATCAAACCAAACCGGTGAAAGTATTGGAAAAAGTGGCCATGTCCCGTCAGTAAGGTGGTGAGGTGCCTATTGGGTGGTAAGAATAGTGGTATGCTTGTGACCTCGGGGACCCATCTAGCGAGTTTTGTGTCCGCATGTGATGGGCGCCACTCTAAATTCCAGAGGTCAAATAACCCACGCCGGAGGCACGACTTGACCTGAATGACGGAAAGATATGAGTGATGGACGGCGCCTATCCGGCACGCTCTCGACCCTAGAAAATCGGCGAGATCGTTGCCGAAAATTCCTTTGTGCCCCGGGACGTGGCAAACTCGAAAAGATCGAGTCAACGAGATCTCTGCAATATTCTCGCGCATGCGTACGATGCGTGGGTCTAAACATTGCTGGTTGGCCAAGACGGATAAACAGTCTGTGTATACGTATCCCGGTCAACCTGAGTTGTACGATTTCAGATAGCGGAGGGCCTCTGTGAGTGCCACTACCTTTGTGCAGTATGCACTCGAGGCGTCCAGCACCCGAAAGCGGCCTGCGGCGACGACGGAGGTTGCCCTTCCAAATTCCACATACGCCACTCCAGCGGAATTGGGCGAGTACGCACCGTCCGTATAAACGTGTATGCCCGGACGCCTCTCGATCTCTCGGGCCTCGGGTACCGAAAGACAAACCACCTTCAATACGCATGGGGTCTTAGCCGCGTGGGATGTCCACTTCTCCATCGACAGAGCCACCTGGGTAGGGTCTATTTCTTGCCCCTTCCACGTGATTTTGCGCCGCAATCTTAGGAGCGCGAACTCCTTGTTGAGGAGACGCAGGTCCATCTCGATCGGGGGAGCGTGCATAAGAACCTGCAGTGCCGCCGTCCGAGTGGTTCGATACGCGCCCGTTAGTGCGAGTAAAGCCGAACGTTGGATCGTTACAAGGCGGCTTTTCAGGCGACAGTCCGGTCGTTCAGGCCACCAAATGATAGACGCATAAGTAATGGTCGGCACCATAACTTGTTTGTATAGGCGTCTAACTGCGTCTGGCCGAAGGTTACCTGCCATGTTCTTAAAGGTGACCACATTGGCCGCCAGGTGATTCACCTTTTCCTTCAGGTGGTCGGCATGAGCGAAGAAGGAAAGGTGGCAGTTGATTACGACACCCAGGATGCGGAGTGTGTCGACAAAATTATTAGGTCTCTTTTGCGAACTGCCCGCACGAATGGAGGGACGGACGCGTTCCATCCCACCAACGCCATAGGAAAACAGCACGCAGCACGTTTTCTCTTGACAGCATTACTCTGGACGTAATTGCCCAGCACTCCATCCGTCGCAAAACCTCGGAACCCTTGTCCCCAAGGGCGATGCGTGTGGTTCCCGGAATAATGACGACTGTGTCGTCTGCGTAAGCTTGTACAAGCACTCTTTCTGACATGGGGAGCGACAGGACGCTGTGTATAACCACGTTCCCCAAAAGTGGTGAAAGAGGCTAGCCCTGGGGACTGCCCAGCGAGGGATTTGCCTCTACCTGCCCTGCGTGGGACTTAAATACGACAGTGCGGTGCATCAGAAAGGAGCGAAGAAGATGAAAATGCCGCGACAGCAATTGACGTTCCCAAAAGAGCTGGAGCACTAGCGGGTGCCAGACGCTATCACATGCTCCCTTAAAATCGAGAGGCAATAATACTGCAGGTGTGCGCTCAGCCTTGAGCCGAAGGAGGCGCTCATGCAGCTGGTATATTGCCCGTACAGCGCTCCTACCATGTGTCAACCCGTACTGATGGGGGTGAACATGTCCACCTTGGTGGAGGAAAAAATACAGCCCACCATTCAAAAGGCGCTCTAGTACCTTGCCCAAGACGGAATTAAAGCAGATGGATCGGTACGATGCTGTGGATTTCGGTGGGTGGCCAGGCTTACGTAGGAAAATTACGCGTCCCCGGCGCCACTGCGATCGAAAGTGGCCGAGACGGAGTGAAGTATTCAACAACCAAAGTAGAAATGTTGTTCGGGTCTGAACCAGCCCTTTAACAATAGGTGACGTTATCTCGTCCGGGGCGGGGGCCGACCGGTCTCGCATTAGACGAACCACCACCTCGAGCTCAGCCTGAGAAAAGGAACGTTCTGTCGGCGTGTCCAGTATGGGGCGTGAGCTTGCCTACGGATGATTTCGTGCTCGGGTGGATCGGACGCAGGGTCGTCCTCCGCGACTTGCGTCTGCAATAATAGTGCCGCTCCTTCTAAGTGCGTAGACGTGTAGGTACCATCCTCGAGAAGAAGGGATGGGAGAATCAAATCTGCGCGCCTTCTCCCGAACGCCTCCATGTAGGGTGCCGAAAAGACCAACCACCTAGCACATTCGGCGCAAAAGCCTCTCGAATACACTTCCCTGGCGCGAGCGATGTTGCGAGAAAAGGCGGCAAGGGTTGCGCTGTATCCTCCCCGCAAGATGCTGCGCAAAGCGTCATCCTCGCTTTTTTGAATACGACGCCGCATGGAGTTTACGTGCTTTCGCTCCTGCGCCAGTTCCGGCGTCCACCAAGAATTGCCCCTTCTCGTTTGATGTGCGGGTCTTAGGTGTTTACGGCGGTACTTTTCAAATATGCGGTAAAATTGGGTGACGACTAACTTGAGTGCGTCTGCCGAGTGTAACTGCGCGCCCGTTAGTCGATCGAACAACGGCTCTCAGTTGAGTGCCTCCAGCAGCTGTTCGCGTGCCAACCGTGTCAGCCGTTTGTTCCTAGTTGCCGTGTCTCTGCCAATTGCTATTTTAAGATATCTGTGTTCGGAATACGTAACGTCTTCGCGCACGCGCCATGAATAACCAGCAGCAATAGTTGGAGGCTTGGCGAGGGTGACGTGAATCCAGCTCATGCTGCACTTATTCTCGTACGTTGATATCGAGGACGAGTCGTTTAGCAGGACCAGCCCGGCCGCGGCCGCGAATTCTACCAGACGGGACCTGCGGGAGTCTGACGCTTGTACACCCCAGGCACTGTGCTTGGCATTAAAGTCACCAGATACTATGATGTTTCGCGTTCGCGACTTGGTCAGTACCCGTTCCACCAGCACCAATGTGGGCTCCATCGATTTATGTGGCGGTGCATACGCCGAGATGAAGACGAAGTCGGTATCGTTTGCCTCGCAGTATATCGCGACGACCAGCTCTGATACCAGGTGTGGACAAATATCGAACGAAGCCCTCTGCATGATGACTGCCACAACTGGGTCGCGTTCAGCCGCGATGTACTGAAAGCCCAGAGGCGGCGAAGGCAGCTTCTTGCCTGGCCTGTACGGGTCTGACACTGCCGCCAGCGAGACGCATAGCTCAGTCATGTGATGAAAGAGATTGGTGGTAGCTAGCCTGGCATGATCGAGATTTACCTGCGAGAACCGGACATTCACCCAAGTCTCTTTAGCACCCCGACTGTTCTCTTTAGCTCCTGGACTGGTCCTAGAATCGTCTGCATTCTCGTCCGAAAGACGATGCCGCTTTTCCGCACCTGAACTGGGTTGTTCCCCCCTCCCCTCGTTCCCCTCTTCGTCTCCTCACACGTGTGCCAACTGCCCACCCACGGACCCCCTCGTTCGTCTACTGATGGAGGCCGTAGTTCGTGCGGGCCTGAAGGCGCGCCACCCTCGTTTTGAGTAGGGGACATCGCGGGAAGCCAACAGGGTGTCCCACAGCTGATCTTTCTGCCCTCGAGCATTCGGCACAACATACAGCTCCATCCCCCATACGCACCATGCAGACAACGGCCTTGTGGTTGCCACCGCACTTCATGCATGTCGCCCGCGATTCTTTTGTCTTGTGGGGACAGGAGCTGTGGCCATGCCCGTATGCCGCGCAGAACGTGCAAGTGGGAACGTGCAGGTCCTCGAACACCTGTAACACGGTCCACCCGAGCGAGAGATGTGTCCGCGACATGAGCGCCTTAAAACTATCGGGGTCGACTTGACCAATAAATGCATTAGTTCCCGACCTCTTGCGGAAGGACACTCGAACCTTGCACCGCTTCTCGTCTATCTCCAGACCTGCCTTTCGCTCTTTTAATATATTAAACAACGTGTCCTTGTCGACATCTGGGTCGACTGCCGAGAGCCTGATATGCGGGTTGCGCATGCTGGGAACGCGAATTGAGATGGAAGCGCACATAACCATGTTCGCCTGAACGAGGTTCTGTATAGCATCATTTTTGTAGGAAAAGACGGTCAAATCGTACCTGGTGTGTCGTACGACGATGTCGGTGATGCCCTTCGACGCCGGGTGGATGTTTGTCTTGAGTAGCCACAGTACGTCACGTGCCGACGTCGTTTGCACCGAATGTGTAAGGAACGCCAGGTGTTCGTGATCCCGACGTGGGGCTGGGGCTCCCGACTCCCCACGCCTGAACCACGAGTTTGGGCCACTGTGCCGGAACCGCTGCCAGCCAGCGGTCCCGGCGCGGGTGGGATCCCCGGTATACCGGGACCATGGATGCAGCGCACGTCGACGCCACTCGAACACACGAGACCGGCGGGAGCACCTCCGCGGCCTGCCCCCATGCCACTAGCCTGCAGTGAGGCCATCTCCTGGCGCGTCTCGATGAGTTGGCCCTAAAGGGCTACCGCAGCACCCCGCTTTATCGCCGCCTCGACACGCAGGTCTCCACAGAAGGCCGCCAGCTCGAAAAGCCGGCTCATCACAAAGTTGTGGGCAGGTACCGGAAACTTGTTGACCGAGTCTGAAAAGAACAGAGACAGCTCGTCTTCGATTTCGCGTACTCCCCTTCGGATGCGACTGCCGACGTCACCCGCAAGTCCCGTGGGCACTGCCATTGTAGTTGTTGTTGTTGTTCTCCTATTGTTAGTGGCGCATACCCACTGTTGGGGATTGGCCAAGAATCAAGTGGCTTTAAAATTCACTGTTCAGATTTAGAATGATGGAGGTATAACAAAAAGATTACCGATAGCCTATAGGTAAGTGTGGTGCTTAATGTAATGCATACAAATATTTACATAAACAAATTTATTCTTAGAATAGAGCAATATTCTGATTTTATACGTATATATTTATGTGAACATGTTAAGTTAATGAAACTGGTTAATTAGTCAACCTATTAGTTCCATCAATATAGTCCCGGACGGCCGCGCAAACTGTGCCATTAGAGAAACCAGAAATGGAAGCTCCAAAAGACAAAATGACAGGCAGAGATACGTCCATACCAATGCCACGCAAAGGTATTTCTAATAGGGTTTTTTCGTAATGTGTGAAACCGCCTGCAGGTCAAAAAGAAATGGTCTATTGTTTCCAGTTCATCACAGAATGCGCACTGTGGCGAAGTTGCCTGAGCAGACCTGTGTTTATAGAAACTTAAATTTGGTACCCGGCCACGCAGCCTTGTGATAGCTACTTCTTGTTTTCGAGTGCGGCAAAAGTCTCTTCACCAGGGATATAATAAATGGCGATATTCTGTAGAGTTTGTTAGTGCTGAACCTTTAAAGACTTGCATAAGCGTACGTCTGCGGAATTGAGCAGCAGTCACATAAGCGGATGATTGACAGAGCGGTATAATTGGTTCGCTGATTGACGACTTAACTAAGGAATCGGCTATTTCATTCAGAAATAAACCTTTATGTCCAGGCACCCAAACTAATCGCACTTTTCTCAAATGCACAGGTACTAGTGCACGGAACGCCCTTGTTACGTGATTATCAGCACCAACAGAAAGTGCTGCACAGAGAGATAGCGAATCTGCTATTATGACAGCTGATGTAATTGCTGTATCTATATTGCGTAAGGCGAGCACTACTGCCAGAAACTCAGCCACAAAAACGGGTATGAAATCGGCTAGTCGAACGGAATAAATCCAATTTAAAATGGGGCTGAAAATACCAACTCCTGACTTTTCGTCGTATTGCGATGCGTCTGTAGCAATAATAACGTTCGTTGTAATACGGCGCAGGTGATCTTGTAGTAAACCATTCAAAATAATATGGGGAAGTAATTTGGCATTATTAGGAAAAATGTCGTCGAATTGAATTTCCACCGGGGCTGAATTATAACGACTCGGCATGATGTCGCATATACGTACGTTTAGAGGCCATTGCCTCCGCCCGACGAAGTCCCCGTATCTTCGTCGTCCTTCCCTGCCTGGTCCGGGCCCGCGAACACCGACGGCGCTAAACCTTCCATAAGCGCCTGTAGACGGGCGATGAAGTCGTTCCCTTGTGGGGAGAAGTCCGCAGCGTCAGGATCGGGAGACTGCGTCTTCGCCGTCGGCGCAGGAGAGGGCGTCTCGTACCGTGATACATCGTCCACCGGTCTATTGGGAGGCATAGGGGGTCTTACCATCTTGGCCAGCGCATACCTCTTGGACCCGCCTAGGCCGCTGGACAAAATGGGTCAAAATAATAAGACGACCCTCTTGCGACTCATTTCGGTCCGGTTGATCGAGTCCAGGAACCTTTAAAAGCCACCTCCTGTGAAGGTTGAGTAAGTGGACCTGCGAAAAAGAAGCGTTTCGGTAGAAATAAACAGGAGCCGCTGCAGTGCGCCTAACCGACCAAAAGCACGAGCGGTCGTGCTTTTGTGCAGCATCGGCTCCTGCTGAAATCATGAGAAAGGTCAGGTTTCTCGCCCACCATAGGGGGCGTGATCGAGGTGCCCCGCTTTCATGGTCTCGAATCGTACTGAAATTTAAGATCAAGGAAACATTTGCTCTTTTGCTCTAAGCGAGGTTTCTGTCCTCGCTGAGCTCGCCTTAGGACACCTGCGTTACCGTTTGACAGATACCGCCCCACCTCAAACTCTCCGTCACCTGGATAGGAAAATAACTGAAAATAAAAGTGTTGTGTTCTAGGTTTCGGTTTCGGAATGATGTGAGGATGCCAGGGGGTGCCACTCTGGCATCCAGGATTTCAAGGCGACTGTAAATAAAATCAGAGTGTGTGTTGGGTAACCGTGAAGTGCGGTTGTTGTTCTTTTCTTCGGCGCTTCGCGCCAACCCGCGTGTTCGGGCTGGTCGGCGTCCTCGCCGGTCGCGTACGTCTCCGTCGGCCGCCTTCTTCTTCTGCTTCGTCGGGACCAGCCAGCGTCCAACACAGCAATGGCGACGAGGATCTGTAAGAACCCATTTGTTTTGTTTTGTTCTGTTTCTCTGGGAGGTTGGCTCATACCCACTCAGGGGGATTGGCCAAGAAAGTGTAGTGCAGTTTTTCTGTGATCATTTTAACTATGTGTAATGAATTGGTGTTATAATAAGACTAGTGTAAAAATAAAAACAACATAAAAAGAGCAAACTAAAAAAAATCAAGTTGAGCAATTTTGAGATTTGAGGTGTCATGATTACCACTCAGCTGCGTTTACTTCCCTCTGCCCTGGAAGGTAATAAATAATTTTTATTGATTGAAGATCACAAAGGTATACGCTTGGTTGCCTGAATATAATCGCAAACGGCATTGAAAGCATCCCTGTGGCAATGTCCCAAAGCTGAGGCGCCAAAGCTTAGCGCCGTTTCGCCGTCAATCTAAGGCCTATTTTCCGAAATGGCATAACTAGTAACCTTTTTCTAAGTATCTCGTAGCGGCGACAATACAAAAAATAATGATCTAGTGATTCCATTTCTCCGCAGAATGCGCAGAGGGGTGATGTTGTCTGACCAGCTCTGTGTAGATACAGGTTAAGGGGGGGGGGGACATGACATCGAAATTTAGTAATTAAGACTTCGAGGTTTCTGGACTCCAGTGGGGTTGCCATGGAAACCTGAGGTGGGTATAGTCTGTCCATGTAGTTACATTTTCTATCGTATCAGTGGAGATTGCCGATTTTCGATATCTTATAGCCGTGATATATTCAACATCTGGCATTATGGACAAAACTGGCCCATCAAGTGCGGCTCGTGCTAAGGAATCGGCCAATTCATTTAATCTTAATCCACAGTGTCCCGCAACCCATAGTAATCTCAGGAGTCTCAACTGCGGGGGTACTAATGTTTTGAATGTGCTTAGAATTCGAGAGTTCTCTGAAGCTGTCAGAGCTGCACAAACTGAAAGAAAATCCGTCATTATTACTGCGTTGTTTTGATTTGATGGAAGTTTTCGAAGAGCTAAAGTAATCGCCAAAAGCTCCGCTTCAAAAACTGGAGTAAAATCAGGCAGTCTCACTGAAAAGGACCAGTCAAGCAAATCAGAGGCAATGCCTACACCTGCCTTTTGATTATTTACGGAAGCATCTGTGGCTATTATATTTTTAGTTTCTGCATGCTCCAAGTAATCTAATAATATGTTATTTAAAAATTTGAGGGACTGTAATTTGGCGTTTTGGGGGAATATATCATCATACTCAATATTAACATGACAATTCGAGTCATTAGTCTCAATTATATTTCTAATGTTCACATTTATACTTTGTAGATTTTTTTGTACAAACATTATCTGAGGTGTGTGAAACCGTGGCCAATGAGCAGGAAAGAAGGCGCCTGGGTTTGCGATAAAAGCATATTGAGATCTTCTTGCCGGTATGCTATAAAATTTTAAAAATGCTTGTACGGTCAAAATTCGAAATGGACAAAGTAGTGTAGGCAGGCGCGCTTCCTGGTACAGTACGTTGATAGCCACAAATCTAGGGAGTCCCAGACACAGTCGCATTGCTTCTCGCTCCAAGACAACTAGAGGTTTTGTTTTATAAGCAGGGCCACCCGAGAATAATATGCAGCCAAATTCCATGATGGGGTGAATGTACATGTTGTACAACGTTATCAAGGTGTGCCTCCGTAACCCATATTTCCGGTTACTTAGCTTGTGTAGTAAGCCTGAAGCCCGCTTTGGTAGTTATATACTCTATGTGTGGACTCCAGTTAAGTTTGTCATTATAAATGATTCCCAAATATTTTATAGAGTCTACTTGCTGGATGGGTTCCTGTTTATATAGAATTGAAATTGAAATTGGTTCTGCAAGCGGAAACGCCATGAGCGCGCTTTTGTTGACATTTAACGATAACGAAATCGACTGCAACCAAATTTCTAACATGTTAATATATCTTTGCAATTTAAGTTGTATTGAGTAAATACCACAGTCAGCAGCAAAGAGTGCGATGTCATCAGCATAAATGTAGACAGTAACTTCTTGGTCTCTTGGAATTGTGCTCATTAAAACATTAAATAATATTGGAGATAAGACTGCTCCTTGGGGAACTCCGCGCGTTTGTTTAAATCTAGATGAGTAACATCCATCCTTGACGCAGTAGAATTCTCTTGATTTTAAGAATTCTGCCACCCACTCAATAAAATATTGTGGGAAGTTCAATCTCTCTAATATTTTATCAATATGAAGTGTTCCACACTGTCATACGCCTTGGCTATGTCAAGCGTTACTAAAGCAGCGTATTGCCTTCTTTTACGCGCGAGCTGTATTCGGCTCTCTAAATCAGCATCGGCACACCTAATTGAGCAATCACTACGAAAGCCGATTTGGTTCGGTTTTATTACTAAATTGTCTGCCATCCAGATACTTACTCGGCTATGTAGGACCCTCTCTACTAGTTTGACCATGTTAGATGTTAGAGAGATTGGTCTGATATTACCGACTGTTAATCCTCCACCCGGAGTTTTTAGTATAGGAATCACCTTTGCTATCCCCCAATCCTGCGGCACCCATGAGTTTTTTAAGGAGTAGTTAAGAACATTGGCAACGTGTCGAGGCGATAAATTGAACAGAATTTTATTCATGGGTACTGTGATTCCATCTGGGCCAGGAGATGCACAGGGTAAATGTTTAATCACGTTGGATACTTCAGTCTGTGTCACTTCTTCAAAGTCAGACTTTGTCGTAGACTTGTGCCAGTTGTTTGGCACTACTGAATTGAATCTGCTTTCCAGACCTTTACCGATTGCCTCTAAGGTAGTGGTCATTTCTTGTGCCGACAGATTATCACAAGCTACATTAACTGGTGATGGCAAGATTTTCCGAGCTCTCATATATCGGAACAGTGCTTTCATATGTTTAGGCTTCGACAGGTATTCATAATGTCTTCTGTCATGATCTTGTTTAGCTTGAGCTACCGTTCTTTTAAAGTCCGCAGCAATGAATTTATAATCGGCCCAGTTTTGTGGGGATTGATTATGTCGGTGCTCTCTTGTACATTCATCATTCCACCAAAGGCTATATACTCTTTTTGTGGATTCAACAGTAAATTCGGCTCTTTTGTAGGATTGTTTGATGACTGCGTTTCTTTTCAGTGCTTTTTTATCATCGCTCTCTTCCGAGTGAAAAGCCAGTGCTGACTTCAGGTCATTCCTAAATTTAGTGTAATTTACAAATACTCTTACATTTGAACAAGATGGAATTATCGGACAAGAAATTTCAAAACTTATCGGTAAGTGGTCACTGTTGGTGCCACAGTCCAGCGCTTTCCAAGAAGAAGTAGTAATGGCTGAACTGACAAAACTTAAATCTAAGGCCGACCTGGAGTGATTACGAATAAATGTGGGGGTTCTGACGTTGAGGCACGTCAGGACATTAGCCATTGTCCACTCCCACAAGCGTTTCCCACTAAGATCAGTTCTAAAACCCCAACTCGTGTGGTGGGAATTAAAGTCTCCAACTAAAACTTTGTCTTTGCACCACGATTTTGTAGCTAGATCCAAACTTCGTGTGTCTTGAACTCCATCCGGAAAATACATATTAACTAAAGTGAAAGGAGTGCAGTTGGGCAGTGTAATGTCTACTGCCAAAATTTCGCATTCTGGCGACATATGTTTGTATGAGCATTTGACTTTCATACTAATTCTATTACTAATAAAGAGAGCTAGACCCCCACCTCTCGATGGACGGTCTAATCGAAAAGATTGCAAGTTATTTAAATGGAACAAATTATGTACAGATAGCCATGTCTCTTGTAATGCTATAATATCAGGAGTGCCCCGCCGCGGTGGTCTAGTGGCTAAGGTACTCGGCTGCTGACCCGCAGGGCGCGGGTTCGAATCCCGGCTGCGGCGGCTGCATTTCCGATGGAGGCGGAAATGTTGTAGGCCCGTGTGCTCAGATTTGGGTGCACGTTAAAGAACCCCAGGTGGTCAAAATTTCCGGAGCCCTCCACTACAGCGTCTCTCATAATCATATCGTGGTTTTGGGACGTTAAAACCCACAAATCAATCAATAATATCAGGAGCGAATTTAGAAGTCAAGTATACCAAATCCGTAGATGCAGAATGGATTGATCGGCAATTCCAATGGAGAATCTTAAGCGACCCTATGGTTTCGAAAGAGCTGCTTACGCTATGGCTTTCTCTAGAATGCTTTCTTTCAAGAAATCCTTCTTTGAAAGGCTCTCCTTTTCTTTCAAATACTTTTTGTTCTTTGTTTGTTTCGGTGAGTAAGTTTTCCTTCACACAGGGGATCTAGATCTCTTCAGGGGCCTAGGGTCCAAATCCATGTCATCGGAATCTATTGTATATGCAGCTTTGTCCTCACTTACACTCTGTATATCTACTGCAGAGGGTGCTGTAGACGGAGAATACGATGGTGCGGTTTCAAATTCTTCATTTCGGCTGTGGACGCCTATTGCAAAGGCTCCTGCGGGCTGATAATACGATGGCGCAGTTTCAGATTCACCGTCAGCTATTGGTCGTGAACTCTCAACATGTTGGGATACTAGGCCTGACTCTCCCGCTGTACCAAATATGCGAGTCATCTGGTTAGCCAAAATTTGAGATAGAGAATCGCAAAGGTTAGAAGTCAGTCGTTCCATGGCTTTTTCTAGGGCCTTTTTTATGGCCTACGCTATATTAAAAAAAATCGACCCATTTATTTCCGAGAGATGTCGTGCTGCAACACTGGCATACCCCTGAGTTCTAGTCTGTATTTCCGCTAGGGCTTCTCGTCGAGAACAGCGCCTACGCCCTATAATTTCAAGAATTTGCATTTCTCGAGCCTTTGCAGAACAATCAGGATTATCTGCACAGCGTTGTTCGTTGCAGAGACAACATTTCTCTTCTTTAGCTTTGCAGTAATTTGTTTCGTGGTTGTCACCACACACTCGGCATCTGAGTTCTGACCTGCATCCTTTAATAGTGTGACCGTATCGCCAGCACTTCGTACACTGGAGTGGTCGCGGTGATAGCGGTTCCACTCTGTATATTAGTGGCCATGCCTTGATATCGCTTGGGAGATTCGCTCCAGCAAAGGTTACAATTACCGACTCAGTCGGCGTCTTCTGCCTCTCTACTAGTCGTGCACACCTATAAACGGAAATAGCACCAGTCACGGCAAACATCTCTAATACCTCAGACGGGGTCAAGTTAACATCGACACCGCGAACAATACCTTTCACACATGCCAGATGCGGGGGAATAAAGGCGCTCACCGGATTGGTCGCGAAACTCGAGCACTTCAATAGGTCTTGGACACAGAGCTGATCAGATGAAAAACATAGAATACCACCTCTGCCGAACTGGCGGACCTCTGTAATGCTGTGAAAGTGAGACGTCGCAGCTCTAAGCTCCGCCTGGATCACTTTCGGATTCTTCATCCGAATGAAGCCGTCATTGCTAGGGACGAGGGTCACAGGAACTGCGGGAATGCCGTTGCGTAGAAACTGATCCACTGGTATTTCCTGTGGCGGAAGTGAAGCAGACCAGAGGCAAGCCCCTGGTCCAGGTGAAGAAAACTGCATCTAAGTGAACTTTCAAGCGCTAAGAGCGCTTACTTAGCTGTAAAAGCACTATAGGAACACCTAATAAAGACAAAGAAACCACAGCCATTACACAAACTTAGGCCAAAACCCTAGAGCAAGCACGACCAGCTACTTGCGTGTTCGAGCGTTCAGCCTGCAGCTCGTGATCCCTCGTTCTTCAAAGTTTCATACCACATTTCGTTCTCCATATTCGTCTTTTTCTTGCTTGTAATGGACCTACCCTGATAATCCTAGACGCTCTTTGTTCCCAGTAAGGTGGCTACTGCGTGCCGCGTCGCTTCGTTCCTTTTTCATCCAGCTACGCCGCCTTTGCCGTCTCCTTCAAACAGTGTACTGGCGTCATTTTCTTCTCGTCTGCACCTCTCCCTTCTTCTTGCTTGAAATGGTGTCTCCTATTCCACCTCCCCTATTTCTTCCTTCGCCCGGAGACCCGCCACTTCCGTGGGCGGACTGCAAATTGGTCTTTCAGGCCTACGCAGACGCGGGCGGGGAGGACACCAGCAAGCCCGAGCGTCGCAAGGCCCTGCTGCTCAACGCGTTGGGCCCTGCCGGGTTAAAGCTCTTCTATACTTTGGACGCCACCAACGCGTCGCCGACGCCAGCGTCGGGCGATGCCTTCAAGAATGCTGTTGCTCTTTTCGATGAGCAGTTTAAAGATGTTTCGTGCGATTATCTCGCACGCGACAATTGCCTGGTGAGCCAGTCGCCGAGTTCATTACTTCTCTTCGAATGCTCGCCGCGTCGTGTGGCTTCGGCGCGCTCGAGGACGATATGATCCGCCATCAGCTTTTCACCGGGGTAGCCTCGCAAAACGTCCGCTGCCGCATGCTTCAAAAAGGCTCCTCGATTTCATTATCCGAAGTCTTCTCGATTGCGCAAGAGGAGGAGCTTATTCGCTCCCAGTTGAAGCAATTCGCTCCGCATTCAGTGCAGCAACTTTCTGCTGCGGGGGGCCAAGGCGGCGGCTCTTTGTTTCACGGGACGCGTCAACATGGCGGCTCTTCACCTTCGTCTCGTCGCGGCGGCCAACATGGACGCCCGCCTGCACAGTCCTTCCGTGGCGGCCAACATGGCGGCCTCTCTGTGTCGCGTGGGCGAGGAAGCCGGCGATATGGCGACCCCATTCCGCCAAATTCTCGTTTTCAGGAACAGCACCGAGCTCCTAACTCGCGTTTGCAATTTTATTCTCCAAGCGCAACCGCGCATTGCTTTCATTGCGGATCAGCTCTGCATTTAGCCAAACTTGCGCAGTGTCCCTCGAGAAACCGCACTTGCCTTGCGTGCGGAAAAATCGGACATTTTCAGTCCGTATGCAATTCCCGTCCAGCAAATCTTCCTGAACCAGTTTCTTCGTCCGCTCCTTCGAGCACTGCACAGGCCAATACGGTCACCGTTTTAAATGTGGATGGCCTGCACACTACGTCAGAGCCCAGCATCGTAGCTTAAGTGGGCCATGTGCCCTTGTCATTTCTCGTGGACACTGGTGCCTCAGTCTCTTTAATCAGTGCCGCTGACTTTCATAGTCATTTTTCCAACATTCGGCTTTCGCCTTCACACGTCGTTCTACAAACATATTCTAAAGAAACGATTGATAATTTAGGTCAATTTACAGCTCAGGTCTTTTATTGCAGTCGCACTGCTTCCATTACTTTTTATGTAACAGCCAATGGCAGCTCGCTTTTGGGACGTGATGCGATCAGGGCTTTGTCCATCAACATCATCGGTGCGTCTATGACGTGCGCTCAAGTCGACGTCCAAGATGATCTTCCGGCCAACGCGCCTTCTGAATTCCACCACCTGTTCACCCGTGAACTGGGTTGTATGCGCGGTTTTGTGCATAAAGTGATGCGTCGACCAGGTGTGTGCCCTGTGCATGCCAAGCTGCGCCGCATTCCTCTTCTTCTCCGTGAGCAAGTCTCCGCGGAAGTGTCTCGCCTTCAAGCCAGCGGAATCATCGAGCCTGTCTCTGCTTCCGACTGGGTTTCTCCACTAGTCGTCGTCAAGAAAAAAGATGGATCCCTTCGACTATGCGTCAACTTACGAGAACCGAACAAGGCGATCGTCGTAGATGGTTTTCCACTTCCTCACATTCAAAAACTGCTGCATGAGTTCTCCGAAGCGGTATGTTTGTCCAAGCTGGACCTCGCGTCAGCTTATCACCAAGTTGAACTTTCTGAGTGCAGTAGAGACTTAACGACATTTGTATAGCCCGAAGGCTTCTTTCGGTTTCGCCGCGTGTGTTTCGGGCTTTTATCTGCCCCTGCAGTGTTTCAGAAAATGATGTCAATTATTCTTAAGGGTTGTAATGGCGCCCTTTGTTACTTGGATGACATTTTGGTGTGGGGACGTACTCGCGAAGAGCACGATGCTAACTTGCACACTGTTCTCAACCGCATCAGTGAATGTGGTATGAAACTTAATAACAAGTGCATTTTTTCTGTAAATGAACTACAATTTCTAGGGCATAATGTCAGTTCCCGCGGCTTGACACTTGTTCAATCTAAAGTTCAGGTCATTGTCAACGCCCCACAGCCTATTGATGCCAAAACCTTGCAACCTTTTTTAGGTCTTGTTGGTTATTATGCCAAGTTTGTTCCTCACTATGCGTATGTTGTTGAACCACTGCGTACTTATACTTCGACAAGCACAGCCTTTTAACTTGTCAGCTGAAGCTGAGCAGAACTTCATTCGAGTTAAGTCAATACTGGCCTCAAAGCCAGCTGTTAGTATTTTCAATGAGAAGCTTCCCATCGTCATCACGACGGATGCGTCCGATGTTGAACTGGGAGCAGTGTTTCAACAACTCAGAGGTGATCAGCTGATCACTATCACTTTTGCATCTCGTACGTTGACCCCTGCTGAACGCAGATATTCAGTAGGAGAGCATGAAGCTCTCGCGTGTCTTTTTGCCTGTGAGAAATGGCATGTTTACTTGTGGGGCCGGCACTTCTCATTACGTACAGATCACCAAGCACTAGCTGCTCTTCTTTCTGCAGGATCCGAAGGCCGCCGCCTCATTCGCATTTCCCGTTGGTTTGCCAAACTCATGTATTATAAATTCAGTGTTCAGTATTGTAAAGGTTCTAATTACGTGGTTGCTGATGCACTGTCGCGCCTTCCTGTTCAGATTCCGGTCACTGAAGAGCGGGATGAGGAAGTTGTTTCATTAGTTACTTCCTGCATTACTAAAGCTGAGCTTCGGGCAGCTACAGCTGCAGATTCCACTTTGTTTCAAGTTCTCAAATATTTACGTGAAGGATGGCCTTCCAAATGTGCTCTTGCTTCTGAATTCTTGCCTTACTTCACAGTCCGACAGGAACTGTCTTGTGTCTTGCTTTTCCGCGATGAACGCGTGATTCCCCCTGCTTCTTTCCGTAACAAGCTAATACAGCTTGCCCATGAGGCCCATCCTGACATTGTCTGCACCAAACAGAATCTCCGAGACAGGTACTGGTGGCCAGCCTTAGACAAGCAGGCTGAGCATGCAGTTTACAACTGCCATATATGTCAGGCAGCTGACAAGTCTGCCAGACCTGCATTTTCTCCGTTGCAGCCAGTCCAGTGGCCTGATCGACCTTGGCAGAAACTCGGCATGGACATCACCGGTCCTTTGCATAATGTTCCGCAAACGGCCCGGTTCATTGTTTCTCTCATCCACTACCATTCCAAATGGCCAGAGCTTCGTTTCACACATACGGTTACTTCTGAGGTCATCATTGAGTTTCTCTCTTCAATCTTCAGCCAGGAAGGTTTTCCTGATGCCATAGTTTTGGACAATGGTCCACAGTTTCAGTCCCAACAATTCGAGGCTTTTCTTTCACAACGAGGAATTCAGCACTTGAGGTTATCAGTTTTCTATCCCCAATCAAATGGGCTAACCAAGTTCTTTAATCGCGTTCTGAAGGAACATATCCAGATCGCCCAATTAGAGCACCGTCCCCTCAAGCAAGTCATGACTGAATGTTTAGCTTCGTACAGGTTCACACCACAAGGCACCACTGGAGTGTCTCCTACTCAACTTCTCCACGGTAGGCAACCGCGAGTTGCTCTCGACATAGTCTCTTTACCTCGTAACATAGCATTGTCTTCTCCTGATCAAATCCGCACCAGGGTCTTTTCTCATCAACAAGCGATGAAAAAGTATGTCGACACCCGTCGAGGTGCAAAACAGTCCAAAATTTGCACTGGCGATCTGGACAAGGTTCGTGTGCCAGGAAAGCGCCCCAAGTATCGGGGTCCTTACAAAGTCTTGGGCCATATTAGCCCCACTTCTTTTCGCTTAATTAGGTGATGGTAACATCTGGAATGCTTCACGCCTTGTTAATTTTCATACGGATTCACCTTCAACACCTAGAAGTCTTCCCCATCACGTTCCGTCCACGGCTTTCAGCTACGCCTCAGACTGTTACATGTGGCCTCCATGTACAGGCATTTCTTTTTCAAGGGGGGAGGAGTTACCAGTCGGTGTCGCTGGTTCAAGTACACCAAGTCATACGGTTCACTTCGAACCTTCAAATACGGCTAAGACCGTTGAACCGGACTCCGGTCCGCAAAATTCTTCCGAAGCTCATGCTGCGAGCTCTGATGAGACCGCGAATTTTAACGCTCGTTCAGAGCCTTCACGTTCTTCTACTGCTCTTGATGTGACACATCGGAGCACAAATGACCAAGGTGCAGAGACACCAGATTCTACACCCAAAAGGGCCCGCCCTAAGCGGAAGCGGCAGAAGCCGCGTCGGTTCGAAGACTACGTGATGTAGAACTCTTGTTCCGAACAGTTGTGTACATTTTTTTGTTTGTCAGTGCATTTTTAGGACTCGTAGTGTGTGAGTTCGGTGTGCCGTGCTCTGAATTTTCATGTGTTCCAACGTACATCTATCATGTATAAATATGAACAGTGTATAGGTATACTTCTTTCGAGGAGGGGATGATGTGTTCTAGGTTTCGGTTTCGGAATGACATGTGAGGATGCCAGGGGGCGCCGCTCTGACATCCAGGATTTCTAGGCGACTGTAAATAAAATCAGTTTGTGTGTTAGGTAACCGTGGAGTGCGGTTGTTGTTCTTTTCTTCGGCGCTTCGCGCCAACCCACGTGTTCGGGCTGGTCGGCGTCCCCGCCGGTCGCGTACGTCTCCGTCGGCCGTCTTCTTCTTCTGCTTCGTCGGGACTAGCCAGTCCCCAACACCGCTAAAAGTGGTGACTAGCCTGCTTCTACGTGCAGCAATAGCAGGCATAAAACCAATTAAAATAAATGTAAAGGGTATAAAAGTACCGAAAGCGCAAAATTTTCTTTGAAAAACACCCATAGGAAAAATAATGGTTGGGCACGGTAAACGGTAATGGATATGTGTCCGAAGGCGTTGGCTCAGCGAGCACAGAATGGTCTCGCGTAGGCCATTTATTGAAAGAAATCACATAAAAGGATAACTTGTGATGAGGCTGTAGAAATGTGCGCAGGAAAAGATGTGCCTTGTCGGTTGTGACTTGATGTGGTTTGCTTTATTTTTTTTTCTTGTAGTTGAAGTACTCCAGTATCTGTAAAACTGAATGGTAATCGTTAGGCACAGGTAGCATAGATCTGGAAAATAAAAATATATTCCAGATCACATGCTGTAGGAGCACGAACGAGCCGCAACATTCGGCCCGTCCACCCTGATCACCCGCCTCATCTCCCTTACTTTTTGTGTGGGAAAATTAATGGAGACGATGGAGCACGACAGGTTGTCCGCGTACCTTGAGACCAAAAATGCATTTGCAGACACCATGTTCGGGTTCCGCCCACACCGGTCCGCACAGGATGTCTTGGTTCAGCTCGATTACGAGATCCTCGATCCAGTCGAATATCCATGAATGACAATGTTGTGCTCGCTTTGGATCTGAAGGGGGCATTTGATAACGTGACCCACGAAAATATTTTAAGACATCTCTCACAGGTGAATCGCGGCCAAAACACTTTCAACTATATTAAACCATTCCTCACTGACCGACAATCATACATTCGGATTCAGGACATTGAACATGGCCCTTACTGATTAGGCACGAGAGGGACTCCGCAGGGAGCGGTCCTCTCGCCCCTCCTATTCAATGTGATAATGATGAGACTCTCCGCTCAGCTAGCGAAAGTCGAAGGCATACAGCATGCGCTGTACGCCGACGACATCACCATATGGGCATCACACGGCTGGGCAGGAGACATGGAGGCAAGCCTGCAGCAAGCGGCGGACATCGTGGATGACTATGCCAATCGCTGCGGCCTTCAGTGCTCTCCGTCCAAATCGGAATTCGTGCATATACGCCCATCACCAAAGCGCACCACAAAAATCGACCTCTTCCTTCACAGCGGACCATACCCGAACGCGATGAGATTAGAGTACTAGGGCTTTTTATACACAAAAATCGCAGAACAGACACATTGGCCAAATTGCGTAAGGTGGGGGACCAGGTGGACCGGATGGTCCGCCGGGTTTCCAACAAGCGCGGGGGGTTACGATGCAAAGATGCCTTGCGGCTGGCACATGCATTCGTAACCAGCCGAGTCCTGTACTCGGCTCCATACCTCCACCTACGCAAATCCGACGAGAATGCACTCGAAGGCATTTTCCGCGAAATCTACAAGCGCATTCTCGACTTTCCTGTCAGCACCTCTAACCAGCGCCTTTTGGGCTTGGGAATGGTGAACAGTTTCAAGGAGGTGAGAGAGGCGCACTTGAAAAACCAATATACTAGACTCTCTAAAACACTGTCGGGTCGCTGCCTCCTTGCCCGGCTACACATCAATCATTCAATACACACGGAAGAGCGCGTACAGATTCCAGAAGTTTGGCGATACTCCTTCACGTGCACCCTCTTCCGGCTAACATGACCCGAGACGACTACAGTGGCCGACGCCTCGCCCGGGCGGAAGCCTTGGCTCTATAGTACGGCCACAAATTCGGAGTATTATACGTGGACGCCTCCGGCCCGCACCACGGTGGTTGGTACACGGCTGCGGTCGTCCACTAAAACACCGTTGTAAATGGGCTCACATTCCGTGTACATAACATTACGCACGCGGTGGAGATCGCCATCGCACTAGCCGCCGCAAATCAGGACTCTAGGGTCATTATCACAGACTCAAGGGGTGACTGTCGCAATATTGAACAGGGATACATTCCGTACCTTGCTTATCAAATTGTGCAGAACAGCAGCTACCAAGGTGCCCCCGCGCACCGAACGATCATATGGGCTCCGGCTCACACGGGCCTCGATGGTAATGAGACGGCTGATGCCGCCGCCCGCGCGCTCACTCTCCGGGCTTCATCCTCGTCCCTTACCAATCCGGAACTCGAACCCAATCCCGCCTACACCTTTAACGAGGTCGCACAATTTTATCAATCCGGCCATAACGTCTATGCAAATCTCTGTAAGGGCCTCACGAAGGCAGAGGAGCGATCCTCCTTCGCCTTTATACCAAAACTCTATTGTGCCCAGCAATCATAAAACACTTTGACCTTGCTTGCACGGGGAAGTGCCCGCATTGTTAGAAAAATTCCTCTGACATTTTACACATGGTGTGGGCTTGCCAAAAAACCCCAAACCTTACCCCACTACCCAACCATTCGCGAGAGGACTGGGAGGCAGCCCTGCTCGGCTGCTCTGACCTGACGGCCCAACGGGCCTTGGTCGAGCGTGCCCGGGCGGTGGCCAACGCCATTGAGCTCCCGTAAGAGGGAGCCCACCTAGTGTTTGTACGGGGCGGCCCCTTAAGGACCGTTCCCACCCTCCCGGTAAATAACTTCTTTTGGTCGGTTGCCCGTTGCATCGGCTCCTGGAATATTTCGCCGAAAGGCAAGTTTTCACCTTTTTCTGACTACTTTCCTTAGTGGCAGGCTATTTTTGAACGTCTCAGGACTCGCCCCACAGAGATATTTGGAGCTGGAGCGGTCATTTTGACCGTTATTCGACCTTAGAGGCGATACCCGGGCTCGGCCAATGGCGGGTGTGAGCCGGCCCCACTATGACATCTAGTCGGGCAGTACACGAAGTTTCGCCCGATGGGGCGGGTTCTCCCGCGGTAGGAGCCTCTTCCATTACACCTACTCATGGTTTTTCGCCGGAAGGCGATAGCGTTTTGGCGGAAATGCAGAACCCGACTGAACAAGAGGCGACGAGAGGCGTTGCAAGTACGGAACCCACTACTGCTCAAGCTGATTTCTGTCCTGCGAGACCAACAGCGGGTGCGAGCGAGGAAGAAGATGCCGGTTCTTCAGTTTCGGAGGGCAGTTCGTTCTCGGGTTCTCGCCACGTAGTCTGAACCGACCAGAAGTCGCTCGGGCTCGCACGCTTGCTTGCTCTGGGGGTTTGGCTGAAATCTGAGTAGCCTCTACTGAATTTCTTCTTGGATAGGCGTATCTAAAGCCTTAGCATTGATTAGCTAGTACCCTTCTGGCTAGTCAATCCAGACAGATGTCGCTTTCTTCGCCTGGACCAGGGACTTATCTCTGGTCTGCTTCTCTTTCACCGCAGGAGCTACCAGTGGACCAGTTCCTACGCAATGGCGTCGCTTCCGTTCCTGTGGCCCTAGTCCCAAGCAACGACGGAGTCATTAAGATGAAAAACCCTAAAGTGATCCAGTCGGAACTCAAAGCAGCGACAACTCACTATCACACCATCACAGAGGTCCGGCAGTTTGGCAAGGGAGGCATTGTCTGCTTTTCTCCTGACCAGCTCTGTGTCAAAGACTTACTTAAATGCTCGATGTTCGCTACCAATCCGGTGAGCGCCTTCATTCCTCCTCACCTAGCATGCGTCAGAGGTATTGTCCGAGGCGTAGACATCAACATGACTCCAGCTGAGGTCCTAGAGATGTTCTCTGAGGCAGGTGCTATTGCAGTTTATAGATGCTCACGAGTTGTAGAACAGACAAAGATCCCTACTGAGTCTGTAATTGTCACATTTGCCGGGTCGATTCGCCCCACTGAAATCAAGGCGTGGCCTTTAATATTCAGAGTCGAACAACTGTCACCTCGTCCCCTCCAGTGTCAGAAATGTTGGCGCTATGGACACACTTTAAAAGGATGTAGGTCAGCTCCCAGATGCCGAAAATGTGGTGAGGCACATACTGCAAATGAATGCAATTGTACTGAAGAAAAGTGTTGTCTTTGTCATGAGCAGCACTGCGCAGATAACGCTAATTGCTCAGCCAAAGCGCGGGAGACTCAAATTATGGAAATTGTTGATCGCAGACGCTGTTCACGAAAAGACGCCATCGCTGAAATTCAGGCAAGAACCCAGGGATATGCTGGTGTTGCAGCCCGACATAATGCAACTTTAGAAGCTTCTCTTTCAGTGTCCATTGCAGACATGATTGAAAAAGCGATGGAGAAAGCTATAGATCGCCTGGCCACCACCCTTTGTGACTCCTTATCTCATATTGTAGCCACTCAGTTGCCGCAAATATATGGGACACCAAGAGATATGAAGGATACTTCCCAAGACAACGTAACTCTCCCACCAAGTGAAGCAGACGCAGAGTCATCTCCTTCAGGGGTACAGGCTGCAGGGCCCTCTTGTACAGACAACCAGAGGATAGGTGAAGACATACTAGAGGATGGTCAGGATTATGATGATATGGACATGGACATCAAATCACTAAAGCGCACTCGATCCCCTGTCTCCAAAAATACTGGCTCTTCAAAACATTCAAAAAACAAAAAATACCAGAAGGAGAACCTATCGAAGAGCGATTTTCTTAAAGACAGCATTTTAGATAAGGTAGTTGCCGAAACAATTCTGTCAAAATGATAGGTTCTATCAAAATTCTTCATTGGAACTGCCGATCTATTCATTCAGCTAGTACAGATTTATTGTATTTATCTTGTAAATTCAATCCAGACATTATTGCACTGCAAGAAACGTGGCTGTCAGCACATAATTCGTTTTACCTACCTAATTTCCGGTCTTTTCGCCTGGATCGCCCATCCAAAGGTGGAGGTTTAGCGTTCTTTGTCAATAATAAAATTAGTTCAAAGATCAAAACTTCGTACAAAAGTATATCCCCCGAATGTGAAATTTTCGCTTTAGACATCACCTTGCCTGGATGCTCTCCCTTCTCTCTGGTAAATCTTTACTTTCCTCTGGGTGTACAAGACACGCGATGTTTAGACATGGCTGTTAATTCGTGGTGCACAAAAAAAATTTTGGTTGGAGATTTTAATTCTCACCACACTAGTTGGGGTTTTAGGACTGATCAATGTGGACAACGCTTGTGGGACTGGTCTATAGACCATAATTTATCATGCCTCAACGCTAGAACTCCCACATTTATCCGAGACCGATCCCGCTCTGCCTTAGATTTGAGTTTTATAAGCTCGGGTATTTCTAGCGTATCTTGGACTACTCTAGACTGCGCCACCAACAGTGACCACTTACCAGTACTGTTTGAAATTTCTTGCCCCATTATTCCATCTTACTCCCAAGCTCGAACCTTTATCAATTATTCCAAATTTAAAAATGACCTAGAAGTTGCTTTGACTACCACCACTGAAGACAACGATGAAAATAAAGCCATGAAATTAAGTGCGGTAATTAAAAGAACGTTCAAAAAAGCAGAATTTTCTATTGAGTCTGATACGAGAAAGCCTTGTAGTCAGTGGTGGAATTCTGAGTGCTCTCGTGATCATAGACGACGACAAGCGGCTTGGAAGCAGCTAATTCATAATCAGTCCCCCAAAAATTGGGCAGATTACAAGTTTATTGCTGCTACATTTAAGCGCACCGTGGCTAAAGCTAAAGAAGACTATGACAAAAAACATTTCGACTTTCTTTCCAAACCTAGAAATAAGAAAGCGTTATTCCGATATATGAGATCGCGCAAAATTCTGCCGTCTCTAGCTAACTCTGATTATGACAGGTTATCGACGGAAGAAATGACTAATTCGTTAGAGGCAATCGGAAGAGGTTTAGCTAACAGATTTTCGTCGACTTTGACAATCAACTGGCAAAAGTCCTCTATAAAGACTGACTACGAAAAAGTGACATTGTCCGAAATGTCAAGCGTAATTAGAAACTTACCCTCTTCGGCTCCTGGACCTGACGGTATAACAGTTCCTATGATTAAAATTTTATTCCAGATATCACCCGGCGACGTCCTCAACCTTATAAACTATTCCTTAAGCAATGCCTGGATACCACATGACTGGAAAATAGCTAGAGTGATTCCCATATTAAAAAAACAAGGGTCAGGTTTTAACATTGACAACATCAGACCAATCTCTCTAACATCTCACCTGATCAAAATTATAGAGAGAGTTCTCAATAATAGATTAAAAGTTTGGATGGCTGACAAGCTAATATTGAAACCATTTCAAATAGGTTTTCGTAGCGAATGCTCAATTTGGTGTGCTCATGCCGACTTAGAGAGCCGAATACAGCTTGCCCGAAAAAGACGACAATACGCGGTACTAGTAACACTAGACATAGCTAAAGCTTATGATAGCGTTGAGCACTCAATTTTATTGAATTCTTTACACGAATGTGACTTTCCGCGATATATTGTTGATTGGGTAGCAGAGTTTCTAAAATCGAGAGAATTTTATTGTGCAAAGGATGGATGTCACTCATCTAAATTCAAACAGCAACGTGGAGTACCTCAAGGGGCGGTCCTATCTCCGCTGTTATTCAATGTGTTGATGAGCTCAATTCCCATTGAACGAGATATCACTGTCTACATTTATGCAGACGACATTGCATTTTTCGTTGCAGACAGTGACATTTATTCTTTGCATCAAAAATTGCAAAAGTACATGTATTCTCTTGAAATTTGGCTGCATTCAATTTCATTGTCTCTAAACATCAGTAAAAGTGCGCTCCTGGTGTTCCCTATAGCAGATTCTATTCAAATTTCAGTACTTTATAATCAGGAACCGATTCCACAAGTAGAGTCTATCAAATATTTGGGCATTATTTATAACGAGAAACTTAACTGGAGCCCTCACATAGACTATATCGTGGCAAAGGCACAACGAGCTTCAGGTTTATTGCGAAGGTTGAGCAACAGAAAATATGGGTTACGTAGGCACACCTTATTAATGATATATAAAATGTACATGCGCCCAATACTCGAATTTGGGTGTATATTATTTTCGGGTGGCCCTACGTACAAAATTAAACCGTTAGTTCTATTAGAGCGAGAAGCGTTACGGTTGTGTTTGCGACTCCCCAGGTATGTCGCTATTAATGTACTATATCAGGAAGCTCGCATACCAACTATTCTTTGCCGATTCCGTATCTTAACAGTACAAACATACTTGAAATTTTATGGCTTATCAGCGAGACGGTCTGCATATGCCTTTATTAGTGACCCCGACGCCTTCTTCCTCGCTCACTGGCCACGCTTTCGTACTCCCCAGATTACTTTTGTACAAAAGAAACTTGAAAGCATAAAGGTGGATATCAGATCGGTAATTGGAACCAAAGCATTAAATCACAATATTACGATAGAATGTGATGAAATTTTTCCCCCACTATCTAAGTTTCAATCTTCGAGTTACTTAAATGACAGGTTAGAAGACTACATAGCTCATGCGGAAATAAAGAACATAATAGCCACAGACGCTTCTGTGAATAAAGAAAAGGCAGCAGTAGGAATCGTCTCAGATTACCTCGGTTGGTCATTCTCGGTAAGACTACCAGACTTCACTCCGGTTTTCGAAGCTGAGCTCCTGGCTATTATTTTAGCGCTACGAAAACTTCCTTCAAACGAAGAGAGTGCAATGATAATTACTGATTCTCTTTCGCTGTGTACTACTCTCACAGCTTCAGAACAATCAAGAGCTCTAGCGACATTACAAACATTAGTTCCACCTCATGTGAAGTTCCTGAAGTTAGTCTGGGTCCCGGGACACTGTGGCATACGGTTGAATGAAATAGCCGATTCACTATCTCGAGCCACACTTGATGGCCCTGTGATCTCGGTACTACCAGAATCGGAACACATAGTGTCGATCAGATATAGAAAATGGGCTATTTATACGGATATTATGGAAAATATTACTAAACATACGGACTATCAGCACCTAACATACCCCTGGAAACCTCAGTGGAGTCAATCTAAAAAGTTAGCAGTTATTTTAACCAAATTTCGATGCCGTGTCCCTCCATTAAACTTTTACTTGCACAGAGCTGGTCTGGCGATATCCCCCCTGTGTCCATTCTGTGAAGAAACGGAAACAATAGAGCATTACTTTATAACATGTAAAAACTATTCATTAATTAGGAAAAGACTTTTAATTGTTCCTTTTCAAGCAGTAGGTTTAAATTTAACTGCAGATAATGTTCTAAGTTTCGGTGCCTTTAGCTTGGGACATTGCCACAGGAGCGTATTCGATGCTGTATGCAATTTCATTCGAGAATCAAAGCGCATGTCATAATAATGCCTGCTTAAATATATTTCTGACGACACTTGTCTAATTTTGAATGAAATTTGCATATTCATTTGATTGTGACCGGGTGAGATAAGCTCGATTGTCTGGTCTACTCAAAATTTCTGTCTTCCACTGTAGTATTACCTCACCTTTTCTCTTCTTGATTCAATCTTTAATTATTTGTTTAGTTTAATATTCCTTTTTAGTTAATGATTTTTTTCTATTACATCATTAGTTTTTTGATTAAGGATAAACCTTTTAATATATATCATTTAGGATACTTCTAGATTTCATGGCCAATCCCCCATAGTGGGTATGTGCCAGTGCGAAGGGGCAACAACAACAACAACAACAGTTTCGGAGGTCACCGTGGTCGGGATCGGACCCAGGGTGGATCCGGGCACTCAGGTGCAGGCTCGGGCGCGCGAGATCGAAGACGAGATCTCTCGTTTCTGCGCGGACTCGGCAAACCGCATCACGGTGAGTGCCCGAAACTACATCATGTCCAGGGTCTTTGAGCTGGTGAACCTGTGCTCCGACATGCGGGTGGACGCGGCCGCGGAGCGGGGCGCGGCCCTGGCGCTGCAGGGGCAGTTGGTAGACGCGCGCCGGGAGATCGCCGGCCTGCAGAGACAAGCGTTAGTGGCAGAGCGACCCCCGGTTGGAGACATCCTGGGTGGCCTGGCGGCGGCTCCTGCTGTTGGTCCTGCGCATGCTGTGCTTACTGCTGGGCCTGGCGTCTAGGTAGCAATGGGCGCCACGCCTATGGGTCCGGCTGTTCCTGGTGTTCCGAGCTACGCTGCAGTGGTCCGGGCGGGCGGGCCGGCCGGCGTCCCTGGTGCTGGGCCGGCTGGTCCTGCCGGACTCGTTGGAGCTGCTCCTGGCAGAATGTCTGGCATCAGACACGAACACGTGGCGTTCCTGACACTGGTTGGAGCGACGGAGGCGCCGGCACGGGACGTGGTCCGACTACTAAAGGCGAACATCGACCCTGTGGCAAAGGACATTCGGGACGTCACGCTAAGGCATACCAGGTATGGCGTCACGGTTTTCACCAACAACGCACAAACATTCACAAATATACAGAACGCCATAAACGAAAATGCAGTCAAGCGCGCCGCCATGACCATTCGCATCCCCGCCCGCCGAAACACCCACATGAGGTTTTCCGGAGTAGACCCCGGTTTAGGACCCGAGGAGTTCTTGAGACTCCTCGACGAACGTAACCCCACCCTCCAGATAGGGGCGGACATATCGAAGGTCAAGGTGACGTTTCAAGAACGTGGGGGAACTAAAGCTTACATAGTAGAGGTCGATCCGAAGGCTTTCCGCAGAATCATGGCCTCTCCACGGTTATCGGTCGGGTGGACGATGGTGCATGCATCAGAAGACTTACACGTGCCCACATGCACCTTTTGCGCGTCTTATGGGCACGGTAGAAGTTCGTGCCCCGCCGCAGCGGACCCGACCAAGGCCGTCTGCACGAAGTGTGGGGCCGAGGGCCATGTGGGAGCTGCATGTCCCGTAAGAATGGGTGACGTGGCGGTCTGTTGCGCGGCCTGCCGTCGGGTCGGGTTGGAGGTGGCTGGACACCCGACCGGCTTCTAGGGATGCCCTTTGTTACTAGAGAGGGTGGCGAGGCTGAGGGCGCGCACGCACTATGGCGGCGCGTAACGGCGAGGGCAGCGCCGTGGGGGGGGGGGGGCTACGGGTAGGTTTGTCGCGTCTGGCGTTCATGCAAGTCAACTTGGATCACGCAAGGTTCTCTCTGAGTAACTTGTGCGATCGCATGATAGAGACCGACACACACATCGCGGTATCGTGCGACCCATATAGACCGAAGGGGAAAATGCCCAGCCTACCTGCGGGATTTACGGCTTTTGCCTGCGAGGAAGACCCGGCTGCTATCGTACTGGTGAGGCGGCAACCGTTCGAACTGTGCCCCGTGATGTTGTCGAAACATGTGGTGGGAGTCTATGGGCAATATCGCGACTCCCACTTTACAATAGTGTCGGTCTATGCTCCGCCACACAAGCCGATGGACACGACACTCCGCCAGCTGAACCGATCTGACCCTGGCGACGCCCTCGGTCCTGATGGCGGGATACACATGGATCGTACGCTCTGATGTCACATATTCAGAACATAAGAACATAGAAGTGCGAATAGGATCCGACGAAAGAGTAGCCCGCAAACGCCTAACAAGATACGCACAGCAAGATCTCTTGCACTCGCTAGAGAGGGAGCCCTGGTTCGCGAAGATCATCTGCTCGCAACCACGGTCCCCAGAGGCACTAGATTTCATCTTGGGGGCCTTTTATGGAATTTTCGAGAAACACCAGCGACGCCAGCTCAGGCCAGTTAAGTCGAACGCCAGGGGAAACTCTTGGTGGACACCAGCTCTGGCACAAGAGCGTAAGAAGGTAAACACCATGCGCAGACGCTTTCAAAAAGCAAAAAGCGACGACGTTAGGGCTCTCCTCAAAATGGACTACAGTCGCGCATTCGCACGGTTTCGTCTGTGGGTCGCGGAAGCAAAGGCCCCATACGAAAGAGAATGCCATATGGCGTGTTCGCACGGAAACGTCTTTTCGACGTCATATAGAGAAGCTTTTGGCAGAAACCGCCCACCAAGGTTCCTGCCCCTGCTGAAGCGAGCTCACGGCTCGATGACTGCGACACATCTCGAGTCGGCGGCCCTCCTACTTGAAACGCAGATCGCGGTGGATAACCCGAGCAAAGACTTGCCCGAGCACGCCGAGGCCAGGCAAATGGCCGCAAGGCCATACGATTTCAACGAGGTAGATGTCCCATTTACCGAGGCGGAGGTACGCGAGGTGATTGGGGCGACGCCACCGCGTTCGTCACCGGGGCCGGACGCAATAACGCCGCTCCTCGTGAAGGCCCCATTTAAATTGCACGTGCGGTTCGTAGTGTTCGTACTTGTAGCGCCCTCGTTCGGGCGGCGCGCGAACCGGAGAGCGCACGATGGCGACAGAAGAAAATAAAGAAGGCGCTAGGCCATGGCACGTGAAGCCACGGCTCACGTTCCGGGCTGGCATCGGTTATAGTTCAGGCGTGTCTCTCTTTCGCTCCTGTGGCATAAGCCTACAAGTGGTGACCCGGACGAAGACAATGACTGACTCGAATGCACCCGCAACCGAACAAGCCTCACGTCCGTAGGACGTCTCGGCCGTGCAACTGCGTCTCCCATCTTTCTGGCCACAGGACCCGCAAGTTTGGTTTCATCAGGTCGAGGCGATATTCTCCCTGTACCGCATCGCCTCGGAAACGACACGCTACTACCACGTAGCCTCCGTCCTTCCTCCTGACGTTGCCAGCGAGCTCTCCGACGTCCTCTCCAAACCCTCGGATACTACGCCATATCAGCACCTTAAAACCAAGGTGCTGGAACGATTCATGCCTTCGGAACGCGTCCGCCTACAGCAGCTCCTTGCAGAGGGGGACCTTGGCGACAGGCGCCCCTCCCAACTACTGCGCCGAATGCGACAGCTTCTTGGGAAACACGACGTCTCTGCCCACTCAGCGCTGCTTCGCGAGCTCTTCCTCCAACGCCTTTCTCAGCCAATCCGCCTCGTCCTCGCGGCGGCCGGCGACGTCAATCTCGACCGCCTGGCGGAGCTCGCCGATCAGGTTCATGAAGCGACCTCCCCATCTGTCAACGCTGTCTTACCACCAGCAGACACAGCGATTTCGCGCCTTGAGGCCCACATCGACGAACTCGCCACCTCCATTGCCGCACTCCGGAGCCCCCTGCAGGAGACTCGTTCGCCTCGCTCCGGTCGTCGACCTCTTCCACGCACACGAGATGCTCGGAGTCCCAGCCCTCCACCCCTTTGCTGGTACAACCGGCGTTTCCGACACCGACCCACGAAGTGTACACCCCCATGTTCGTGGCAGGGAAACGCCTGCCGGGATCACTGACGGCGGCGTGTGATCTCCCTTCTCGTCCCAGCCGCCTTTTCATGGTCACGGACCAGCTATCGAGCGCCAGGTTCCTTATAGATACGGGCGCGGAAATTAGCGTTGTGCCCCCGACAAAGGCTGATCGTTCAAAGTCACAGGGGCAAGTGCTTCGTGCTGCCAACGCCTCGTCTATAGCAACGTATGGGCTCCGATCTCGCACCCTCGACTTCGGCCTTCGCTGCATTTTCTGGTGGGTTTTCGTCATCGCAGACGTGGTTCAACCGATCATCGGCTCAGACTTCCGCTCATACTTCGATTTGGACGTCAGCGTACGGCGGCGCCGCCTCATAGATGGTAAGACTCGTCTCTCCATCTCGGGAGTCCTGTCCGACATCGCTCCAATGGCCATCCGCATGCTGATACCTTCCTCACCGTTCGAAAAAATCTTGGCCAGTTTCCCGGAGTTAACTAAACCGTGCAACCTCACTCAGCCGCCTAAACATACGGTGACACACCACATCGTCACCCGGGGTCCACCGGCAGCCGCACGACCACGCCGCCTGTTCGGAGACCGCCTAGCTATTGCTAAACGGGAGTTTGACCACATGCTGCAGCTCGGCATTATCCGCCCGTCGTCAAGCGCTTGGGCTTCCCCGCTGCATTTGGCGCCAAAGCGTGATCCTGGTGACTGGCGTCCTTGTGGGGACTATCGAGCGTTGAACGCCAAGACTGTCCACGACAGCTATCTTCTACCTCACATCAAGGATTTTACATCGCGCCTCGACGGCTGCACAATTTTCAGCAAAGTGGACCTTGTTAGGGCGTACCACCAGATTCCTGTCGAGCCCGCCAACATACCTAGGACCGCCATCACGACGCCCTTTGGGTTGTTTGAATACGTGCGGATGCCTTTTGAACTCTGCAATTCGGCTCAAACTTTGCAGCGGTTCATTTCTGAGGTCACACGGGGTCTTCCTACTGTGTTTGCGTACCTTGACGATGTCCTCATTGCCAGCCGCACACCTGAAGATCATGAGCACCATCTACGCGCTCTGTTCTAACGTCTTCAGCAATACGGCCTCGTTGTGAACGCCTCTAAGTGTACTTTCGGCGCATCTGAGCTCAAGTTCTTGGGCCATCACATATCATCCAAAGGAATACGCCCTCTCCGGTCCCACGTTAAAGCAATTCAGGATTATCCTCAGCCTACAACACTGCGCCAATTACGCCAATTCCTGGGGCTTGTGAGTTTTTCCAGGCGCTTCATACCACACTGTGCCGAACTGCTACGACCGCTCACCAACCTCCTTCGGTCGACCGCCGGCCCGTCCTCCGCGATTTCTTGGTCGTCAGAGGCCCAGGCCGCCTTTGCTGCTGCTAAGCAAGCGGTCGCTAACGCCGTGCTTCTCATTCATTCATGCAGCAACGCCCCTACTCGGTTGATGGTGGACGCATCCAGCGTGGCCGTTGGAGCCGTCTTACAGCAGTGCATTAACTCCGAGTGGAGACCCTGGTCGTTTTACTCTCGGAAGCTACTTCCTTCTGAGACCCGCTACAGCGTCTTTGGCCGGGAATTACGAGCCATCTACGCCGCACTAACTCATCCAAGTACGTGCCCCGTGAATTCCGCCATCTGGCTTATATATCGGAGTTCACGACTGACATCCGCCACGTGAAAGGAGCTGACAACACCGCCGCAGATGCCCTTTCTCGTATAGCCGCGGTTGACTCTCCTCCGCCAACCATCGACTGGGCCTCATTCTCCTCGGCACAGCAGGATGATAGAGAGCTTGCCGCTTTTCGGGGGAACCCCCGTTCTCTCCGACTACGCCTGGTGCCTCATCCATTATCATTTGAGCGCTTGTGGTGCGATGTCTCAGCTGACCTTCCCCGCCCTTTCGTTCCCGCTTCATTACGACGCACCGTTTTCCACTCCTTACACGACATCTGTCACCCTGGCATTCGGGCTACTCAACGTCTTCTCACCCAGCGCTATGTCTGGCCCGGAATCAACGGTGATGTGCGCGCTTGGACGCGCATGTGCCGGCCCTGCCAGATGACAAAGGTCTCCCGTTATACTAAGACGCCGCCCCAACCTTTCCTTCCACCCGGCCGTCGTTTCTACCATGTTCATCTAGACATTGTGGGCCCTCTACCAGTGTCTCAGGGGTACCGTTATATATTGACCATGGTCGATCGCTTCACAAGCTGGCCAGAGGCTGTTCCAATTCAAGATATCACAGCCGAGACAGTCGCCCGCGTTTTCATTTCTACGTGGGTATCCCGTTTTGGCTGTCCTGGCACCGTGACAACAGACCGTGGACGGCAGTTTGAGTCCTCGCTGTTTACTTGCCTTAATCGCATCCTCGGAGCCAGACATTGCCGTACCACGGCTTATACTCCCTGCGCCAACGGCATGGTGGAACGCCTTCACCGACAACTGAAGACCGCCTTGACTACCCGCCTCAATAGAGCCACCTGGGTTGATGCCTTGCCACTGGTGCTCTTAGGTTTACGAGCTGTCATCCGGGCAGACCTGCAGTGGTCAACAGCAGAGCTGGTGTATGGCACTTCCCTACGGCTTCAGCGAGACTTCTTCACGTCAACGAAGCTACCAGACCGGCCACAGCAATTTTTACAACGCCTCCTCGACTGCGTTCAAGACCTCCGGCCCACTCCACCCAGACCTTCCGAACACAAGACCATATTCGCCCACCCTGATCTGGCCACTGGAACACATGTTTTCGTGCGCCACGACGCGGTCAGACCACCTTTGACACCAGCCTACGACGGACCATTCCGCGTCCTTAACCGCACCCCCAAAACTGCCACTCTACTTCAGAACGGCCGTGAAGAGACAGTCAGCTTGGACCAACTCAAGCCGGCGTACCTGGAGACCGCCCTAGAAAGCTTCTCATCTACGGCTGATCTTCCGTTGGAATACCACAAACGGCATGTCACATTCCGACTTCCAGTCTACATGGATGGATGGATGGATGGATATGGCTGTACCATTTAGATCGGGCGGTGGCTAGCGCCACCAAGCCGTAATACCTAATGAACCAAAAACTATATTTTTTTCCTTAAACGTGAGTTTGAGGATTCATACTTTGCAATGAAGAGTTTAATTTTCACTCGTGCCTTGACTTTAGCCACCAATCAGATAACCTCCTTCTAGTTAAGTCTACCCGCTTAAAGTTTATTTTGCCCTCCCGGTCCCTAAACCCCAGTGCTTTGAAAAACTCTGCGCCATCATCCTGAACTATAGGGTGAAGTCCTTTACAGAACATTATCAAGTGTTCGGCAGTTTCTTCTTCCTCTCCACACGCACTGCATACTGTGTCTACCCCTTCGTATTTGGCCCGATATGTCTTGGTTCGCAGTACTCCCGTCTGGCCTCAAACAGTAGAGAACTACCCCGCGTATTATCATAGATCCTTTCCTTGGCAATTTCCTGCTTAAAAGTTCGATAGATCTCTAGTGCGGACTTCTTAATCATGCCCATTCTCCACATGTCAGTCTCTGTTTCCTTCACTTTCTTCTTAACCGATAGTTCTTTTTGGTTTGGCCACCTGCTGTTTTCTAAGTATTTACCAGTCAACTTCCTGGTTCGCTTCCTCCATTTTGTATCGACATTCTTCATGTACAAGTAGCTGAAAACCTTCCTAGCCCAACGCTCCTCCCCCATTTCTCTCAATTGCTTCTGAAATTTTATCTTGCTGCTAGCTTCCCTGCCCTCAAATGATGTCCATCCCATATCACCTTTTGTTCTCCCTGATTTGGTGTATTCCCGTGAGCTCCTAAAGCAAGCCTACCTATTCCACGTTACTTAATTTCTAATCTTGCTTGAACTTCTGATCTCATGCACAAGACCGCATTGCTAAACGTCAGCCCAGGAACCATGACCCCTTTCCATATTCCTCTCACAACATCATACCTATTGTAATTCCACAGTGCCCTATTTTTCATGACTGCTGCATTCCTGTTACCTTTAGTCGTCACGTATATTTCGTGTTCCCTCAGATACTCGGTCCCATTGCTTATCCATACGCCCAGATATTTGTATTTATCTGTTATCTCTAGCGTCACCTCCTGTATTCTAAGCTCACTACCTTCGTTGTCATTGAAAATCATGACTGCTGATTTTTCCCTACTGAATCTAAAATCTAACCTATCTCCCTCATTACCGCAGATGTCCATCAATCTCTGCAAATCTTCCTTGTTGTTGGCCATTAGCACTATATCATCTGCGTACATTAATGCTGGTAGTGCCTGATCAATAAGTTTTCCTTGTTTGACTAAATAGAGGTTGAAGCCCACTCCACTTCCCTCTAATTTTGCCTCTACTCCTTGTAGGTACATCATGAATAATAAGGGTGACAGGGGGCACCCCTGCCTAAGCCCCCGTTTTACCTCTGCAGGCTTGGATACCTGTTTTTCCCACTTTATAACTACCTTGTTACCTTTATAGATACCCTTTAAAAAATTAGTGACTACATGTTCCACGCCTAGTGTGTCCCGTATTCCCCACAATTTCTCTTGAACCACGCTATCGTACGCTCCCTTGATATCCAAAAATGCTAGCCACAGGGGCCTGTGTTCCTTTTCTGCTATTTCGATGCACTGCGTCAGTGAGAACAGATTGTCTTCCAACCTCCTGTGTTTCCGAAACCCATTCTGCAGTTTCCCCAGCACCCCCTTATCCTCTATATACGCCTGCAGTCTTTCCTTTATAATCTGCATCGCTAGCCTGTAGACCACTGATGTCACTGTTATAGGACGGTAGTTGTTTATGTCAGCTTTGTCCTTCTTTCCTTTATAAATCATGCTCATCCTGCTAAGTTTCCATCCATCGGGAACTTCACCATCGATTATTATTGTGCTCACTGCCTCTCTCAAAGCCTGCTTAGACTTCGGACCTAATGTCTTTATCAGCCTAATTGGAATGCCATCTGGGCCTGTTGATGTACTACTAGGAACCCTTTTCTCAGCCCTTTCCCACTCTTGTTGTGAAAATGGAGCCATTGCACCACTTGACTCGTCCTTGTCTATTGTGGTGCATAGAGTACTTCTTTGTTGAAATTTTTCTGTCACCCTTGTTCTTATATATTCAATAGCTTCGTCCCCTTCTAGCCTAGCACCTTGGGCTGTAGTTATAAAACTCTGCTCTGGGCTCGTCTCATTTCTTAGGGAGTTTAGATGGTTCCAAAATTTCGCAGCTGCCTTTCTATCTTTTTTATGTACTTTTGCCAGCCACTGAGCTCCCTTCCTTCTAATTTTTTCATTGATCAGAAGGGATGCATCCCTTCTACAGCTTCGAAAGGTTGCCCATTTTCTTTCAACATCATCTGTCGGTTCACCCCGCTGCTTAGCATGTCTGTGTTCCCTAGAAGCTTCCTGACGTTTTGCTATGGCTCTTTTAACTTCCTCATCCCACCAACGTTTGGGTTTGTGTCTTCTTTTCCTGGGTGACTTGTCACGCGTCTTAGCAAGCTCTAGCTCAAAGAGTCTAATTAGATTCGTGTATGTGCACACTGTCTTATTATCCTCCGTGATTACTTTCTCAATTTGTTTAGTGGCTATTTCAATTTGCCTTGCTGGATAAAAATTTTCCTGTAGTTGCTCATCTTGTCTCCTACCCACTTTCACTGCTCTTCCAAAACTTAGCTTGATACGTTTGTGATCGCTACCCAGACTTCATCTATGTGCATTCCCCTGAGCTTATCATACATCCTATGTGACATCAGTGCATAATCTATCGTCGACTGAAGGCTTCCTACCTCCCATGTTATTTGCCCTTCACACTTCTCGGTACTGTTGCAAATGATCAAATCAAGCCTTTCACACATATCCATGATCATTTTGCCTGTCGGGTTGGTATGCCCATCTATCTCTTCTATGTGCGCATTCATGTCTCCTAGTATAATTATCTCGCACTCTCTTCCTAACTCCTGAATGTCCTTTGATATACACTCTACCATTGCCTGGTTTTCCTCTCTGGCCTTTGCTCCCGTCCACAAGTACACGAAACCAAGGAGTGTCATTTGACCTGCCACTTTCCCTTTTAGCCATAAATGTTCCTTGCACTCCTGCTTGACCCTTTGCCAGCCTGTACTTTTATGAATACCCCAATACCACCCCCCTTTCTGCTGCCTTCTGTTCTATTACAATATTCCCACGCGTAGTCCGGATTGTTCCGAGGTTGTTCCATGTCCCTGAGATGTGTTTCTACAAAACCGTATACCATCGGCCTCTCTTCCCTTAGTTGTTCTTCTATCTCTTCCCACTTCAGCCTGTTCCTACCACCCTGCATGTTAATATACCCTATGTCTGAATTCGCTCGGCGCTCGTGGCTACGTCTATTTATGCCCCGGACTCTACCTATCTTAGATATTGGTGCCACTCTGGAATCGTATCTGTCCATACCACCTGTCGAAGAGTCTCCCTGGTTGTTTTCCTCGTTACTAGCTATCCTGCACCCCGAAGGGCTCGCTTGCCCCCCCCCCCCCAAAAAAAAAGCTACTGCGCGTCCTGCAAGTCGCCAACCCACCTCATGACCTAGCCGCCCATCGAAGTGAATTCTGTCAATCGCATCTAGCGTGGCCGTCGGAGCCATCTTACAGCAGTGCATTAACTCCGAGTGGAGACCCTTGTCGTTTTACTCTCGGAAGCTACTTCCTGCTGAGACCCGCTACAGCGTCTTTGGCCGGGAATTACGAGCCATCTACGCTGCAATACAGCACTTTCGGCATTTCCTGGAAGGATGCTCGTTTTACGTGCTGACTGACCGTAAGCCACTGGCGTATGTTTTCCACACTAACTCATCCAAGTACGTGCCCCGTGAACTCCGCCACCTGGCTTATATATCGGAGTTCACGACTGACATCCGCCACGTGAAAGGAGCTGACAACACCGCCGCAGATGTCCTTTCTCGTATAGCCGCGGTTGACTCTCCTCCGCCAACCATCGACTGGGCCTCATTCTCCTCGGCACAGCAGGATGATAGAGAGCTTGCCGCTTTTCGGGAGAACCCCCGTTCTCTCCGACTACGCCTGGTGCCTCATCCATTATCATTTGAGCGCTTGTGGTGCGATGTCTCTGCTGACCTTCCCCGCCCTTTCGTTCCCGCTTCATTACGACGCACCGTTTTCCACTCCTTACACGACATCTGTCACCCTGGTATTCGGGCTACTCAACGTCTTCTCACCCAGCGCTATGTCTGGCCCGGAATCAACGGTGATGTGCGCGCTTGGACGCGCATGTGCCGGCCCTGCCAGATGACAAAGGTCTCCCGTTATACTAAGACGATGGGCGACCTAGCCGTCCATCGAATTGAATTCTGTCTCGTTGAAAACCACCCCACCTATGCACCTCTCTGTTTATTTCCACCACCTCAAAGCCTTTCTCTCGACTCATCCGCCATATCTCTTGGTTTGCGATGACCACCGCTCTTTGCAGGTTGCTATCACGTACCGGTACCTCCGGTATCGTGCATATCACTACCTGTACCTTAAAGGAAGTGGCGCGCATGTCATCGACGCCTTTCGCCAGTGTGGCTGCTAGTCCTGCTGCATCTTCAATTAGGACATCGTTTAAACCGCCTGAAATTATCACGATGTTTCGTCTATCAGCTGTCGTTTTGAGCTTTGCGCTCGCTTGCCTCATGACTGCTTCCAGCTTGCTTCCTGGGAACGCCCCTACTGCAACCCTCTTGTCACCTCTTACCCTCTCTTTGATGGCTTCTGTGCATCGATTTAAATTCGAGTCCCCGGCGATTATCACATGCTGTGACTTTTCAGCTGGAGCGTTCTGCACCTGGGGGCTACTTGCACCTGTGACGCCGGCTGCTTTGTTCCCTCCCTGCCCCACCACTACCTCGCTGAAGCTGGGCCTTGGGACAGTTGAACCGGCTAAACCTGTTTTTTCCAAACTTGCTTGCTTTTCCTTTTCCACCGTTCTGGTCGCCGGTTCCCTACTGTTCTCTCGGTAGGTTGCTTCTTTGTTCAGCTTCGCTAGCGCTTCCTCGGCGGACTTCAGTCTTTCTCCCATTGCCCTCGTTTTCTCTTGCTCTGTCGACAACGCAGTCTCGAGCTCGGCGATTCTCATCAGCAGTTCACTCTGGGCAACCATCATTTTCTCCATTTTTTCCTCGACCTCACATTGCCTACACTGCGCGTCAGCCTCTTCTCCATCCGCTTCTACGCTTGGGTCCACTTTCAAACCCACTCCACATCCTGAACACTTTACAGTCTTTTTAACCACGCCTTTCTGACATCAAATTGTCCCTATACTCGATAATTACTAAACTCGAGCCCTGCACTACGAAAAAAAAGAAAGTCTAAGCTCTACTAGAAAAATTGCGTGTTCAATGTACGCGCACCTCCCCCACGGGGTGGCTAAAAAACAACAACAACAACAAAATTCAAACACACACACCCGCACTAACTAATAAATACCTGGTGACTTGCCCCCGAAAAAGCCGTACCATAAAATGAGTGCTACGAAGATTTCAACCGCTGCCTTATAATTATAAAGACAAGCTCAGAACATGCAAAAACACTTATCTGCGCAGTCGATCCGGAGTGCTCAAAAAACACGTCCATCCACGTTGACAGCCCCACTAGGGCCCTGTAGCGCCCTCGTTCGGGCGGCGCGCAAACCGGAGAGCGCGCGATGGCGACAGAAGAAAATAAAGAAGGCGCTAGGCCGTGGCACGTGAAGCCACGGCTCACGCTCCGGGCTGGCATCGGTTATCATTCAGGCGTGTCTCTCTTTCGCTCCTGTGGCATAAGCCTACATACTCAACGCGGCGCTCACGCTTGGATATGTCCCTCGCTCTTGGCGCCGCGGCAGGATAATCTTCATTCCGAAACCCGGCCGGCCCCCCGAGCTCACAACGTCATATAGGCCGATATGTGTGAATTCGGTTCTGGGCAAGATCCAGGAACGACTCTTGAACGGCCGCCTCTATCACTTCCTATGTAAGCACGGGCATATTCACGACCATCAGTATGGATTCACACACGGTAGAAGTGCGGGGATGGCCTTAGTTCATCTAAAAGAGACCCTCTTACAGCTGAGAGTCTCAAAGACGCCCGCGGTTCTGATGTCAGTAGACTTCCAGGGCGCTTTCGATAGCGTATGGCACCCTCTAGTGCTCGGGTTTTTCCGCGAGCACCGCGTGCCGGCTAATCTGCATCACATGCTCAGGACGTTCCTCCAACAGTGGTCGGTGGTGTTTCGATCAAACGCTGGTGAACTGGTGGCATACCCCTCGTTGGGGAGTCCGCAGGGGTCCCCAATCTCACCCATGCTCTGGAACGTGGTGATTCACGACCTGTTATGCCTCCCACTCCTATGGGCATCACAATTCAAGCGTACGCCGACGACACCATCGTTGTCATCCCGGCGGAATCGCGAGAGCGCTTTGGAGAGGTTGGGTCTGCAGCCTTAAAAAACATAGTGAAGTGGACCGTTGGGGCAAGGGTCACCCTCAGCACGGAAAAAACATACTGCGTGCTATTCTCCAACGGACACCGTGGTATGGAAAAATGGCGCCCGAGCATACGCCTAAACCCAGCAGACAAAAAACTCACGTACAAAGACTCCTTGAGGATACTCGGAGTCGTCTTTGACACTCGCCTCTCTTTCATTAAGCATGCCGATTACCTTAAAGAAAAGACCGAACTGCTGTTTGCGAAGATCGGGGTACTTTCTGGAATGCAGGGTGGACTGTTGCGCCCCGAACAGAAGCTGACGCTGTATAGAAACGTCATCTTACCTGCCATTATGTATGGTTCACCAGTTTGGTGGAACGCGATATGCCCTGACTGCCGCCTCAAATCCCGCGTTACCTCCCTGCAGCGCGCGGTTCTACTCAATTTGTTGGGGGCGTTCAAGACTACACGAACGACGGCACTTCAAGTGCTCATGAGAGCACCGCCCATCACTCTAGAATTGGAAAGGGTCAATGCGGAATTCGAACTACTAATCGCTCGCAAGCCAATTCGTTACGGACAACTGTCCGTGCGTCCAGTTCGCGTCCTGCCCACACTGGACGTCAGGCAGGAACACCCCGCGGCCCGATGCGCCTTCCGCTTTCTTAGACTCACGAGGGACGAGGCGCGACGAATGGCCCGCTTGCCGGGATTACACATTTACACGGGCGGTTCGTATACCGATCGCCTGGCAGGAGCGGCGTTTATCGTATTAGGACCGAGTGAGCGCATCGGAGCGGTAGGAAGATACCAAGTTCAGAATGCCACGAGCGCGTATTGAACAGAAGTCATGGCGTTGATCGAGGCGTTGAGATACGTCAAAAACAAGTGCTCAGCCGCCACGGTCAGACTATATACAGACTGTCTGTTCCTGCTACAGGCGATATCTGAATACAAGACCACCGGCCCGAGAGTCCGGGTTGTGAAGGCTCTCTTAAATGACTTTTCAGCCATGACAGAGATTACACTTCATGACGTACCGGGACACTCCGGCCTGTTCGGAAACGAGATGGCGGATTTTCTCGCAGCTCGCGCGGCACGATTGGGTGACGCGAGGCAGGCCCCGCTCACTCCAAGAGCAGTCTGCAGTATGCTGAGGAGAGAGCGATTGCGCCGCTGGGAATCCGACTGGAGGCAAAACAACGCCGACACGGACCTCTTTAAGTGGGTACCACATGTATTAGACGCGCCTTCTTGGTTTCCGCCCAACAAAACCCTCGTGACCCTGCTAACGGGGCACGGCCGATTTCATTCATATTTTCACCAAGTTAATCTGCTCGCGGAACCCGTCTGTTCATGCGGTGCAACATGTGAGGGAACCGATCATTACCTGTATGACTGCCTCCTTACGACACAGATAACGGGGAAAACAGAACCACGAGCCGACTTCGACCAAAGAAGATATGCGTCTCTGTTGCGACACGCGAGAAATCGTGCATTGTTCATTAGACTAGTTAAACTGGTCGGAGACACAATCCCCGACCTCGCTTGAGTACGGCCTGCATTTCGCGTCACGCGTTCTTGCGTTTTGTACGCGGTAAATTAACGGGACGTCATGTATGAAAAACCGAACACACACAAAGAACACACCCGCGCGATTGGGACGATGTGGGGGCAGGGTCGCCCTGTAGGCCATGTACTGGCGAGGGTGAAAACCTCGGCAGCCCCCGCCTTGCCAAATTGCCCCGGTCGGCAGGCAAAGACTGAGGTGAGATCATGACGCCATCATCGTTCGACAACAGCCATTATTGTTGATGATGATATATGGTGTTTTTTGGCGCAAGGGACATTTGATGGCCAAAGAGCGCCAGTTCATGCGACAAGGAATGTGGACAATGATTGTGATTAGCGGCTGTATAAGGGCCATAAAATTCCTCGCAGTAAGGCGGGTAAAAACATACAAGTAATAAAATCATGATCATGCCGTGAAACGTGTGTGTGGTGTGAATAGATAACAAGAGTTGGTGATAATAAAAAACGATGGTGTATATGTATGGCATTAGCACAAGTGCCTCACTGGTTCATACCGTTGCGTGCAAGGGCCGTGAGGCAAGTGCTTTACTGTGTAGCCACCGCAGCAAGAAACCTCCCTGGAGAGGTCATGCTACGGGATGCCCGGGTATATGATATGAAAATTACGAATTTCTTTTAAAAACGCTAACAATGATTTATGACTAAAAAGCGGTTCCCTACCAACGAACATTGCAGGGTGTAAAGGTATATGTTGTCGGTAGGGTAATGGAAAATGCTGTTTTCTTATGGTTTCTAAGTGTTTACACTGGATTAACACGTGAAGGACGGTTAATGGTTCACCACATCTGTCACACAATGGTGGATCGCCACCAGACAAGAGATATGTGTGTGTCGTGTATATGTGTCCTATCCTGAGTCTCGTTAGTATAACCTCTGTATGACGCGATTTTGATACTGGCAGCCAATGACCAAGGTGTGGCTTAATAATGTGTAGTTTGTTTTGTGTGTGTGTATTCCACTGGATCTGCCAGTAGTCCCTGATGTTTCGTTTGAGAGACGACTTAAGATCAAGGGCCGGGATTAATATGGGTGTAGGGCCAGTGCTTTTGTGGACGGATGCAGCAAGCTGATCCGCCCTCACATTGCCTTGGATCTCACGGTGCCCTGGCACCCAGCACACAACAACATGTTGTTTTAGTGTGTAGAGTGTGCACAAAATGGAGTAAAGTGAGACAAGGACCGGGTTTTTTTGTTTTTTGGGACTGTGCAGAGCCGTTACCACACTCAGGGAGTCTGTAAAAATTACTGCTTTTTGTATTTGTAGTTGTTTGATGTGTTTAGCTGCCACAAGTATCGCGTAAGCTTCTGCTGTGAAGATACTTGTGCTTGGATGTAGAGGGCCAGCATCCGAAAAGGATGGGCCGACAGCAGCGTAGGACACAGAGGAGTTGGACTTGGAAGCATCTGTAAAGAACTCAGGACGTGTGTATTTGTGCTGAAGTTCCAGGAAGTATGTTCGGATATGGGCAATAGGCGCATGTTTTGTAACTTCTAGAAAGGACACATCGCAGTCTATAGTCTGCCATTGCCACGGTGGCGGATATGCTACAGGAGCCATTAAACTGTGCTCTAGTGAGACTCCAGTTTCCTCGGCTAGACTTTTCAGGCGAACTGAGAAGGGCTGCCTCATCGAAGGCCTGTTTTGAAACAGAATTGAGCTCGACAAATCATTAATAGTAGAGTATGAGGGGTGCTTTTTATCTGCTTTCACCTTAAGGAAATAAACAAAAGACATATAAGTTCTCTGCAGATGAAGCGACCACTCATTTGACTCAACACAAAGGCTTTCTACGGGGCTGGTGCGAAAAGCACCCGTAGAAAGGCGGATGCCCAAATGGTGCACGGGGTCCAGCATCTTTAAAGCACTTTGAGTTGCTGACTGATAAACAACGGCCCTATAATCTAAGCGGGTGCGAATGAGGCTTCAATACAGATTTATGAGGCATTGCCTATCACTACCCCAAGTAGTACGTGACAGCACTTTTATAACATTCATGGCTTTTAAACATTTTATTTTTAAATTCTTGATGTGCGGAACGAAGGTCAGCTTGTTGTCCAAGATTAAGCCTAAGAATTTATGTTCGGCTTTGACGGACAGACGTTGCCCGTTCAGTCGAATGTCAGGTTCATAGTGCATGCCTCGCTTTCGAGAGAACAAGACACACGTGCTTTTTTGTGGGTTAAGTCGAAATCCGTTTTCATCTGCCCATTTGGAGACCTTGTTTAAGCCCAGCTGAACCTGCCGCTCACACATTGCCAAGTTGCATGACTTAAAGCCAAGCTGAACATCGTCGACATATGTACAATAAAACATACTGTGGGGGATGGACAAGTCCAAAGTATTCATTTTGATAATGAAAAGTGTACAACTAAGCACACCACCTTGTTGCACGCCTGTTTCCTGGACAAATGTTTGGGAGAGAACACTGCCCACACGGACACGGAATGTCCGGTTTGACAGGTAACTTTCGATTATATGAAACATTCTTCCGCGCACACCAAGGTGGGACAGATCTCTTAGAATTTCAAAACGCCATGTTGTATCATAAGCCTTTTCAATATCGAGGAACACAGAGAGAAAATATTGTTTATGGACGAAGGCGTCTCTGATCTGTGCCTCGATACGAACAAGGTGGTCTGTGGTGGATCTGCTTTCTCGAAACCCGCACTGAAATGGGTCGAGCAAATTGTTTGTTTCAAGGATATGTACAAGCCGGCAGTTTATCATGTTTTCGAAGACTTTGCACAAGCAGCTTGTAAGTGCAATAGGCCTATAACTTGAAGCTAAAGAAGGGTCCTTGCCCTCTTTCAAAATGGGGATAATAATAGCCTCTTTCCAGGAGGTAGGGATAGTGCCAGAAAACCAGATAGCATTGTACAAACAAAGTAAGGTTTTTCGTGTTTCGGCTGGTAGGTTTTTTAACATTTCATATACCACACGGTCAGAACCTGGAGCAGAAGTACTGCAGGAGTTTAGAGATGTTCCGAGCTCAGCTAGACCGAAAGCTTGGTTATATGCCTCGTATCTAGTGGATTTGTGTTCTAGTTTCTGCTTTTCTATTCTTCTTCTGTATTTTTGGAAAGTGTCAGTATAGTGGGACGAGCTGGATACCCGTTCAAAGTGTGCACTGAGGAAGTTTGCCTGGTCTTCCAAGGTATCACCCTGAGTGTTTACGAGTGGAAGTGTGTGTACTTGTTTTCCTGCTATCCTACCGACCATGTTCCAGACTTTGGCCTCTTGTGTATATGAATTTATCCCTGATAAAAACTTGTGCCAACTTTCTCTTCTGGCCTGCCGGCGCGTTCTCCTGCCTCGAGATTTTATTTTCTTAAAGATCTCAAGGTTTTCCGCTGTCGGCGAGTTCCGCAGCAACCTCCATGCCCTGTTCTGTTCCTTTCGCGCATTCTGACACTCAGTGTTCCACCACGGGACGTGTCGTTTGCCGGGAAGTCCAGATGTTTGTGGAATGCACTTGGCTGCTGCGACATTAAGAAAGGCCGTGAAGTACTGCACAGCTTCATCTATGCCTAATCCGCATATTTCGGTCCAACTTAAGTGAGTAATTTTTTGAAATTGTTCCCAGTCAGCTTTGTTCATCAGCGATTTGGGAACATGTGGAGGACATTCATGCATTATTGGTGTACTCAAAACCAAAGGAAAATGGTCACTTCCGTATGGGTTATTTATGACTTTCCACTGAAGTAATGGTACAAGTGAAGGAGATGCGATACTGAGGTCTATGGAGGAGTAAGTATTGTTTGCAAGGTTATAATATGTTGCCTGTTTTCTATTCAACAGACAAGCACCTGATGAAAAGAGGAACTGTTCGATGAGACGACCTCGTGCATCACATCGACAGTCACCCCATAAACCGCTGTGCGCATTAAGGTCCCCTAGAACCAGATAAGGTTCTGGTAACTCGGCTATTAAAGAGTGAAAATCATGTTTTTCCAGGCGGTGTTGCGGCGGTATGTATAGAGAGCAGATGGTGACGAGCTTATTCAATAGAACTGCTCGAACAGCCACTGCCTCTAGGGATGTTAGTAGTGGTAGATGGCTACATGCTACTCCTCGATTAACAATAATGGCTACACCACCAGATGATGCCACAGCATCATCTCTGTCTTTTCGAAAGACAACATATTGACGCAAAAAATTTGTATTCTTGGATTTTAGGTGTGTTTCCTGTACACACAGCACTTTTGGAGAATGTTTGTTTAGAAGTTCTTGGACATCGTCGAGGTTTCGAAGTAGTCCTCTGACGTTCCATTGTATAATTTGTGTCTCCATTATGGGAGTGAAGAAGTGCTGTGTGTACGAAATGAGTGTCGCTGGTGTCTAAAGAGAGAAGTGACTTATCTTACAGAGCCTTTAGAAGGCCCTGTAATTACCGTTTTGTCTTTTTTAGAGCGGTCGAGGGAACCCCGCCGCTCTTTTGCCGCAGTCTGCGCCGGTGCATTTGATGTGTCCATCGCCTCAGGAGAGGCGACAAATAATGTTTTCGTTGTAGGCTTCGTCGTGACAGACGGAGCCTTAAACCCCACCGGGCTGGAGGTCGAGGGGACCTCTTTAGTTTGTGTGGTGCCCTGGCTGCTGCCAAGGTTCACAGGCGCCTTCGGTGGGGCTGTATTCAAGGAGGGTGGGGCAGCCGAGGCTGTTCCCCCCATGGGGGCTTGTGGCGTTTGCCTCGGCACGCTGGGCGTGGTTCAAGGCATTGCCGAAAACCGAAGTGGTGCTGACCCCCCTCACGCCACTTCGGCGTACGATGTGTTCCCAGAAAAATGCGGGGAAACGCGCTGCCGCGCTTCACGGAAGCTTATGTTCAATTTAAACTTTGTACTAATAATTTCTTTTTCCATTTTCCAGGCCACGCATGACCTGGAATATGCAGGATGGTCACCCTCACAGTTTGCACAGTGCACTTGTAGCTGACAGTCATCGTCAGCGGTATGACCTTTGGTGCCGCATTTTGCGCAGGTAATCTGTCCTCGGCAGCTCTGGGAGCCGTGCCCGAACCTCTGACACTTGAAGCAGCACCTCGGGTTGGGTATGTATGGTCTAACTGGCAGTTTAAGATATCCTGTTGCTATTTCAGTTGGGAGGGTGCTAGATGCGAAAGTGAGTATGATGTGCTTCGTTGGGATTTGCTTATTTTCTCTTCTTATTTTGATACGCTGCACCTGAATGACATTTTCCTCTTTCCAGCCTGTTAGAAGTTCATCATCAGAGAGGTCCATCAGGTCTCCATCTGATACAACACCCTTCACTGTGTTCATGGTTCGATGTGGTGTGATTGTGATAGGCTGATCCCCAAATGCTGTGAGTTTATGTAGACTCTGGTATTGTGCGTTGTCTTTTACTTCAAGTAACAGGTCACCACTGGCGGTCTTTGTGGCCTTGTAGCCTGCGCCCAGCGTTTCTATAAGGCATTTCGATACAAGGAAAGGTGAAATGTTTCTAGCTTTCTTTTTTGTATTTTCACAATGGATAATGTGGTATTTTGGGAAGTTGTCTTTTTTGTTCGGGAGAAATTCAAGAATTACATCGGTGCGCCACCTCTTAGAGGGGCGATTAGTTGTGACAGGGCTAGGGGTTCCCATAAATTTGATAGCTTTTTCGGCGGCCATGCCAGCCACCCACCACCGAGCCCAACAAGGGGACGCTGCGAGACGCGAAGGAGGCGCAAGCGCCAGCCGTACATGGCCGCTATAACCTAATATATCTTCCCAAGGTTGGATATTTACACTAAGTTAACCCTTGCCGCCAGGAAAAATTGGAAGTAAAAAGAAGTGAGGAGAATACAGGAAAGATGTAAAGTGAGAACAAAAGACGAAGATGTAGGGAGAGAGAGATAGGAAAAGGCGACTGCCGATTTCCCCTGGGTGGGTCAGCCCAGGGGTGCCGTCTATGTGAAGCCGGGGCCAAAGGGGTGTGTTGCCTCTGCCGGGGGGCCTTAAAGGTCCAATCACCCAGCGTCGGCTCAACCCCCAGGATCCCCTTTTCCCCGGACACGGCAAAGCCACGCACGGCTAGGCGTGGGAGGGAGTAGAAACTTCCCCGTTAGCTCGGGTCCGTGGTGTCGCTACACACCAAACGCCTACCTGCGCAGGCGCCCCTGCGGGGTAGCCATTATCGTTGGACAGTTCAACAATCTTACGACCACGACAGTGCATACAGGACTCGCCACGAAGAGGACACCGTGAACACGAGAAGACTGGAAATTTGGCGCCGATTACAAGCAGTGCAGTGCAGTGTTTACGTGCAATGCAGTTTTTTTACAACTTTACTTTTCTTGCTGGGCTTGTCCCAGCCAAACCTCCTTGTCAATTATTAAACGCCCCGCGAGGTATCCGTGCTTGTTGCGCCCTTAGGACACAATATGCGTTACCGTGGCCCACCTTTTTTTTCTTCTTTTCAATATCGGCTTTTTACCTAAATTTGCACTTTGGGTATTTTTTAAAACCCCTTTTCATTTATGTTATATTGGCATTAAACCTTGTATGCATTATGCAGGGACAGGTTCTCCCACACCTTTATTTTTGGCTTTCCTTTTCTTAGCGTGGGAATGAAGTTTGGATTGGGGCGGCCCCTTATGGACCGTTCCCACCCTCCCGGTAAATAACATCTGTAAATAAATGTTTTTCAGTAGCAGCAGCCGTCTGGTCGTCCGCTCAGCAACGTCGAATTTTTTTATTTGCTTAAACAGTATAATTTTCACCACATAACGTCATGAATAAAATTTAGTCGTAGATGATAAAGGGAAAATAAAAATATAAAACAGGAAAAAAGGGAGAAAAGTTAGACAAATTTATTATACATTTAGTTGAGCAAAATAAAGGAAAGAAAGGAAAGAAAGAGGCGAAATTCCATTATGATAATCAAATCACCGTCGATCCACTGCCTTTTTTTCTAAAGTGTTCAATTGTCCATTCTATGTATTTGTTATGATAAGATGTTACGAGATGGTATTCTGTGAAGTTTCGTTTTTTTTTAAATTTGATAAGACATTTATTTTTCTACGGTTCAGGTCTAAAGTATGACAGTAGTTTTTGGAAGTTTGAAAGGGTGGCCTTAGTACAAACAGTAGTATACTGTATGAAGGCTTGCCATCCTTGGAGAGCGTATATGTGTATGCAAGGCAATATCTCACTGCCTGCTTTTGTTACCACAGAGTCTTTTTTTAACACTGTTCAGTATTACATTTAGCACTTTGTATATAGTGCGTTAAATTGCAGCAACCTAATAAAAAAGTGCGTGATGTAAAATATTCATTTTATCGTCAACCGTTCCGCCATCGCACGAATAGAGCCAGCCACGGCTGTTTGGCCCGCTTATGTTCTGTTTCATTACAGAATAACATTGAGTTGGGCCTGTCCTAGTTGGTGGACATGGGCCGCCACGCCCTAAACGGTTGGTTGAAATTATTTATTATTGTTAGTATTTTAAAGACTCATAATGATGTTTGCTCTTGTTTCCTTAATATTTTAAAAGTAGCTTCCCAAGTAGATGGGAAAAGAGTCAGCCACGACTCTTAGGCCTGGTAGTAAAGTTTTCCTCATTCGAGGTAACTTACAGGCCCGTCCAAGAAGCTAGACTGGTGTCACCACACTTTTGGCGGCTTGTACTTTCTCAGACTGAACTCTCAATTTAAATTGAGATCATGATCCGTCCAGATTTATTTGTGGTCTAATGTAATCCGGTAACAACTCATCGATTGTTTTTTCCACTTTATCCAGCACTGCACTGTTTTTCCGTACAGCTAATAGATCAGGAAATTCTTCTGTTCTAATGGGCGAAGGATCTCCTGGTCTAGTTGGTGTGGCTACGAGTGGTGCAGTAATGTAACATTCATTAAAATAATGTAGAATTGTATTACATTGCTGACCACATGGACAGTATGAATGTAATGCCAAATTAAAGCAGTGTAAGAAAAACTGAAAACGTCCATGTCCGGTTAAAATATGTATTAAAGACTTAAGTGGTGAGAAGTACACTGGTATCTTGTCAATATTTGGAACACAATTAAATAAAGCGGTACCGGAATGATTTTGTTGCCAAACTTTATTCCAAAAAGCGTACATTTGGTTATAAAATTTTGTTCTAATCGTTTTAACTGAAAGTTTAGAATACCTGATAAGGCCATATTTTGAGGCTGAGGTTGCGGCTACGTCTGCCAAATCATTATCGTAGAGAAGATTGCTGTGTCCACGTACATGATAAAGGTTCACGGGGACACGCATCTTAAGTGATGTGAGATCTTTTACCAATTGTGCTATTCGTGCATCCGTCAATTTTACACATTCTAGTGCTGTTAGTAGAGATAAGCTGTCTGTATATATGTTAATCTGTAATTTCGGTGTGTGTAGTAATAAGTAATTTACTACCTCTTGTAATGCTCATATTTCTGTACAGTATGTACTGCTTACGTCAAGTATTTTAAATTGGGCAACATTAAGTATTTTTGTATGTAATTTCAAATTATATATGCTGCTCCAGCAGCACGAGACGTGTAGGAGTCATCGGTATAGACATGCAGTGAGTGTGAACCTGTCACAATCTTGATCTCGTGTCGTGTTAGTTTAGTATATGAATGTGACCATGCTCTATCAGCCGGGTGGTCCTGCCACGGGTCTCTTGAATATTTAATATTATTAGGTTTGTAATAATTGGAACCGTAGCATGTGGGCTGTATTCTAACGAATACAGAAAACTCGGCGCAAAGGCGCTCAAGCTCCAACGCTATCGAAGGTGCCCTTGTTATGACCTGCAAAGCTGCTGTTCTAGTTGTGCGGTATGCGCCAGTTAATGCAATAAATGGCAATCGGTGTGCGGAAATGATCTTCTCCTTAAGAATTGCATCGGGAGGATCTGTCCACCACACCGGAGCGGCATAGGTGATGGACGGTATAACTACTTGTTTATAAATCATTTTTGCCGGTTTAGGCGATCCTGTATATTGAATTTGAAAAAAATATTATTATTTCTGAACTAATTTTTCTAATTTCAGACGAATGTAATCTACATGTTCTCTAAAGCCTAATCCTAAATCAAATATCACTCCTAATATACGAAGTGATTCTTGACGTTGTAACCGTCCATCACCCATGATTACATTAAATGTCGCTGTTCGCATTGATGGCTGGCCGTTAGGAAAAATTATGTATTCTGACTTTGTCGGATTAACTGTTACTTTGGCCGTGTATGCCGAAGAACATACCTTTCGTAATACGTCGGCTGCCGTTTCTTCTAATGCGGTCTTTGTTTGACGCGATATTTTTATAACTGTGTCATCCGCATATGCCTGTATTTTAACATTTGGTGATGTTGATATTTTTAGTAATCCACTTATGACCACATTCCACAGTAGTTGACTTATGGGTGATCCCTGTGGACTTCCTAAAGTTGGTGCGTCATGTACTTGTGACACTTTTGTTTTATATACAATTTTTCTATTAGAAATGATGTTAAGAGATGGTAAAGATTTGTCGGGCAACCGTGTTTTTGAATAAAATGTTAACACAAGAGGGTGCCGCATGGAATCAAAAGCTCCTATAAAATCTAGAGATATTAACATTACTGGTATTTTGTGTTGTTTGTTTTCTTTCAACCATTGTTTTAGACTGTATAGGGCCATGATTGCACACTTACCAGTTCTAAAACCGTATTGGTTGTTTTATATTGAGTTATTTGAATTTAGGAAATGTTAAAGACGAGAGTTTATTAGACGTTCCAAAATTTTGCCAAATAATGAATTCATAACAATTGGTCGATAAGAAGATGTGTCTTCCGGATTTCTACCGGCTTCTGGGATGATCATTTTTCCAGATTTCCAAATGGTCGGAAAATGTCCTAATCGTAATGCTGAATTGAAAATGAACGAAAAAAAATATGGACGGTTTTCAAAAAGATGTTTTATCGTGGTAAGAGTTAGACCGCCAAGACCCGGAGCCGAATTCGTTTTACACATTGAAATGGCTGTTTTTATTTTGAAATGTGTGAATTCACGATCATCACGCTTAGATATTGCGTTTGCGGACACTATTGTTCTTATTTCTCGGTGAATTTCGGCTTCTTATTCGTCGGTGTTTTTGAGTACCTGAGCGTTCAACAGCAAAGATGCTGATTATTGTATGCTCTCAGTGAGCGTGCCGTCCGGTTTCCTTACTGAAGGCAATTGAATCGGTGATTTGTTTTTGTTAAAAGCGATCTTGTACTGTGCTCCAAACGTGGTTAGTTTGGAGCAATCTGTACAATATCACTTTAGTGCCGCTTCTTGTGCTTTCCTGATGTTATTCCTATAACTTGTGCACGCTGCCCAATATGAGGAACGATGTTCTGTCATATTCGGGTCGCGCGCTCGTTGGAATACTCTACGTAACTGTCTCACTTGTTTTTGCTCGATTTCGAGGTCTCTAGTCCACCAGGAATTCGCCCTGTGATGACCGTTGCGGACGTTTAGAAGATTTGCTGTTACAAGTGAATCGTATTCATCGTAAAATTTTTGTAGTATGAGGTCTAATGCGTTTCCTGATTTAAGATCTGCTTCAGTTACGTTGAAAAACCATTCATCATTTTTTTAACAAATCCAAAAGTGTTGTTTTTCCTCGAAAGGTTAATTTCTTTACAGAAGGCCTGGTCACATTAGAAAAGGAAAATAAAATTATTCTGTGATCACTAAACAAGTAGTCATTTAAAATTTTCCATTCATATCCCATTGATACTATGGAGTTCCTGGCAGTTGTCATGTCTATCCAGCTTGACGCATATTCGGTTTCCAATGTAGGTGGTGAGTTTGTGTCGTTGAGAACATGTAGGGAATGCTGCGAGAGCGTTTGCACCACAGCATTGCCCCGCATGTCCGAGAGAAGATTTCCCCACAACACACTTTAGCATTAAAATCTCCTGCAAGAATATGTCCTGTAGGAGATTTCTCACTGACATTTGAAACAATATCTAAATACAAGTTTATGTCATTATGGGGAGGACAATATGCTCCGATTAGTAAAAAGTCGACAGATGGCGACGTTCCTCTAACTGCTATTACATGAGTATATATTAAATTAGGAAACCAATCGTATTCACGTGCTTTTCCGAAAATAATTATTTTTCGTTCTTGTGCTGCGAATTTGAAGTTTGTGTTTGGAATACCTGGTATTTGTTTTGTCTGATATGTGGATCGCAAGCTATTGCTACGTCGATTTGAAATTTATTCATTACATAAACTAGTCCTTGCGTTGCCGATTTGGAATGATCTAAGTTTGTTTGTGTGAATTTAGGATTTAGTGAAAAAGCCATGAGGTAGTATAATTAAATTTGTATCGGGTATGCGCTGGACAATTGTGACATTTTAGTTGTATGAGCCAGTGATAAAGTTGCAAAAAATAAGTGTATTGTAATACAAGAGGTATGAGCCGACGCAATCTGTCGAACCGAATGTTTACTTCGGTGCAAGAGCTCTCTTCAATTGCAAACAGGTGTCGCGTTGTTTGCTTGACGAATGACGCACTGCATATGTAATCACATCCATATTTGGAAGAGCGAACCATGGAGCGTGTAAGCAGAAGAAAATTAATAGTGTTTAAAGACAAAACGTTATTTTGTTCATCGTAAAATAATACTAAAGAGAAGAAAATTGTCTCTAAAGGAGTCAAAGTATAAAAAATGATAAAAATTTAAAGAAAAGGTAGTGTAATAAAGGTTGTTAAAATAAAATAAGAAATATTCAATTCATCCGGAAGAAGAAAAAAATAATTTAAGAATGAAGGAATTTGTGCGAACTGGCGCGCCACCTTCGCGCCAGCTCGCACACTTTAAATTTATAAAACCCGTGAACTCGCCGTGTCCCGGAGACGAGCTCCAAACACGGCTAAAAGAACTGTTTTCACGCTCCATAGTCTGTTCGCGCTTGCAGTCGCGCAACTCTTTCTAATAATATAGGGCAATTTTCATGTCCTGCAAAATGCGGTGTGCTTTCTCTTGCAAATTGTCTGCAAAGGGCACAGCAAGATGTTGTTGCAGATTCCTCTTGGGTACAATCTTGTGCAGTGTGATTTTCCGCACACCTCGTGCAAACTGCTTTTGCAGGATTATCTTTATCTAGGCAATATCTGCGAATATGACCGTAGGGTGCAGAATGCGTGCCTAGAGATACGTGAATGTCTTCACTCACTCTAGCCGGCGTTAATTCTACGCATACTCTTTCTTTTGACATGATTGTGCGAAAGTCTTCCGGTTTAAGTTCTATTATGAAAGTCATATTTCCACTTCTCTCTTCAAATGCGGTATTTACTGTCGTTGTCGATAAATCCAGATTTAGTCCCGTGTTTCTATTGTTAAGTTCTTGTGTTAACCTTGATATAGGAACTTCGGGATCTGCTCCCGTAAGCTTGACGTGCGGCTTACGTTTCGCCGGGATGCGAACCGTAAGCGCAGAACGCGTTACGGGAGTGCTTTCAACTGCATTCTTTAAATTGTCAAGCGACGATCTATCTGTCGCAAGAACAGTGACTCCTGAGCGCGTCTGGCGCAGTGTCACTGCTCCTATTCCTGCTTCTTTTGGATTTATATGCGTTTTAAGGAGCGATAGCGCGTCTTTTGCCGGCGTTCTTGTGTCGCCAACCGGTGTTACAAAGGCCACGTGTTGTGGAGACACCGGTTGTTCCTGTGGTTGTCTTGAAATTCCCGGGATTCCGGAATTTCGATGTGCGGCGCGAAGTCTCTTTACACCCGTAGACGCCGGAAAAACCGCAACATCATCACGACGGCCGGCCACCACGTCCGCAAACGACCGGCCGGTCGCGGGCGCACCTCCAAGTGCTACCTGTAGTCGTAGTTCCGCCGCCTCCCGACGGGTCTCGTCCAGTTGTCGGCGGAGCTCGTTCACCACTCCGTCTCTCCATGTAGCCGGTGCTTGGAACTCAGCACAAATATTAACCATGGCATTCGTCTCCGTTATTATCAGCGCTTTCTGGCTGTTTCATATTGTTACGGGAAGGAGACTGACTCAGAGGGGTAGTCATCGATGTATTTGCAGCCGGTTAGGCGAGCAGCGCTAGCCACACAGTAGCTCGCGCCAGTCTATCTGCTTTGTCGTCTTCAGCTCCATGCACTGGCACGTAGCATAACCACCGGCGGCGGAGGCACCGTCCCGGTGCTTTAAAGGTCGTTATCTGTCGCATTATTGTAGGGCTTGACCCGCGAGATGTGTACAATATCACTGGGCCGCATAGTAGAGGATGAACAGATGGGGCTGATCTTGTAGGTGACAGGTGTTACTTGACGCCATATACGGTAGGGTCCCGTGTAGTGAGACAGAAGTTTTTCGGATAGGCCCAGCCGACGATGAGGGGACCAGAGTAAAACGAGGGCACCGGGAGGGAAATGTACGTCTCTATGTTCCGCATCGTACCGACGTCATTGGTTGGTTTGCGACGCCATCAGCCGAGCGCAAGCGAGCTGACGGGCATGATCGGCTCGCGCAATCGCGTCGCGGGCATACTCGCTGGTGGACGAGGTGTGAGCTGAGATGACTGTGTCCAGTGGTAAAGTCGGCTCTCTTCCGTACAATAAGTAGAACGGCGAAAAGCCCGCTTTGTCGTGACGGGATGAATTATACGCGAAAGTTGCGTAGGGTAAGGCAAGGTCCCAGTCTCGGTGGTCGGGCGACACGTACATAGCGAGCATATTGTTAAAGTGCGGTTAAAGCGTTCCCTGAGGCCGTTTGTTTGAGGCGGTTGTCAGTGTGTGTTGCGTGGAACAAGAACGCAGAATGTCGGCGATGACTTGGGATAGAAATGTACGGCCACGGTCTGTGAGAAGCTGTCTCGGAGCACCGTGAATCAATATAACGTCCCGTAACAAGAAGTCAACGACGTCGGTTGCACAGCTGGTTGGTAGAGCTCGCGTAATAGCGTAGCGTGTAGCGTAGTCTGTAATAACGGCTATTCATTTGTTTCGCAATGTTGATGTGGGAAAAGGACCAAGCAGGTCTAACCCAACACGATAAAATGGTTCCGCGTGTATGTCAATTGGTTGAAGATGGCCAGCGCGTAGCAGCGACGGTGTTTTATGACGTTGGCATAGGTCACACGTGGCAACGTATCGGCGTACCGAACGAGCAAGGCCTGGCCAGAAAAAACGGCGCCGGACGCGCTTGTACGTGCGGGACACGCCAAGGTGTCCAGCCGTGGGAGCGTCGTGAAGGTCGGTGAGAACACAGCGGCGCAAATGCTTAGGCACAACAATGAGAAGGTCGGGCCCGTCTGGTTGGAAATTGCGACGGTATAGCACACACTTTTGAATGACAAAGTAGCAGACGGAAGCATCGTTTGTGGAGGATTTCATGCGGCTGATGATGTCAAGCAGCTCTGGATCACGCTTCTGTTCTTCCCCAATATTAAGGAAGTCGGAGACTGACAAGATAGAGTTCTCCGTGGGCTCGTCAGTGTCCTCAAGATCGTCGACAGGGTACCGGGAAAGGCATTCGGCATCATGGTGTAAGCGGCCAGATTTGTAGACCACCGAATAGGAAAACAATTGCAGGCGCAAAGCCCAGCGACCAAGCTGGCCTGATGGATCTTTCTGAGAGTTGAGCCAGCAGAGTGCGTGGTGGTCGGTAACTACCGAAAATGGGCGTCCGTATAGAGAAGGTCGAAATTTCGCCACCGCCCATACAATAGCCAAGCACTCACGCTCTGTTATCGAATAGTTACGTTCAGGGGCGGATAGGAGGCGGCTGGCATATGCAATAACGCAATCATGGCCATGTTGTTTCTGAGCCAGCACTGCACCAATGCCATGCCCACTTGCATCTGTACGGAATTCCGTAGGGGCAGCAGGGTTGAAGTGTGCCAGAATTTGGAGGGGTAGTGAGAAGATCGACGAGAGTCGAGAACGCAGAAGCCTCTGTGGAGCCCCATAAAAATGGGACTTCTTGCTTGAGGAACTGCGTAAGCAGCCTCGCTTTGTGCGCAAAATTTTTCACGAAGCGTCGGAAGTAGGAGCATAGTCCGATAAAGCTGCGTACATCCTTCGCAGATCGTGGTACAGGAAAGTTATTGACGGCGCTGATTTTTGCCGGGTCTGGTTGTACACCGTTGGCGTCTACTAAATGGCCAAGCACTGTGATTTGATGGCGTCCAAAGTGACATTTAGACGAGTTGAGCTGCAGGCCAGCGCGACGGAAGATTCCCAGGATGGCTGAGAGGCGCTCTATGTGAGTTTCAAATGTTGGTGAAAAGACGATGACGTCGTCCAAGTAGCACAAACAGGTAGACCATTTGAATCCTCTGAGCAGGGAGTCCATCATTCGTTCGAAGGTGGCCGGAGCGTTACAAAGGCCGAAGGGCATGACCTTGAACTGATATAGGCCATCGGAGGTGATGAATGCCGTCTTTTCACGGTCCATTTCATCTACCTCTATCTGCCAGTAGCTGGAACGAAGGTCTATGGAGGAAAAATAGTGTGACCCATAGAGGCAATCAAGTGCATCATCTATTCGTGGCAGAGGGTAGACGTCTTTTTTGGTAATTTTGTTTAGCTGTCGATAATCCACGCAGAAACGCCATGCACCGTCTTTCTTGCGGACTAGCACTACAGGAGAAGCCCAAGGACTGCAGGATGGCTCAATGATGTCCTCGGCGAGCATTTATCGACCTCACTTTGAGTGATGTGACGCTCGGCCGCCGACACCCGATATTGACGCCTATGAATAGGATGCTCATTACCAGTGTTTATGCGGTGGCTCATACCGGTAGCTTTCCCCAACGGACGGCCGCTGATGTCAAAAACGTCGATCTAGGACAGCACAACCCGGTGGAGCTCATCAGTCTGCTGTGGCGTTAAGTTGGGAGCGATCATCGAAGTAATAGCGCTGTCGGAGCAAGTGGCAGCTTGATGTTGAGCGTGGGGGTCAGAAAGGGCGGCCATCGCGAAAACATCTACCACATTGTCTTCTAAAGTGCAGAGCAACGCCAAAGAGATCCCTTGTGGCAAAACTTGGGGTGTCAAGCTAAAGTTGACAACTGGGAGGCACGTAGAATTTTCTGTGACGGACAGAATGGTTTGCGGTAATGTAATGCCACGGCTTATGAGGACATCGGTGTTAGGGGTCAGAACATAGTCACCATCGGGAACTGGTGGTATTGAGACGAGCTCTATGTAGGTCAGTGTCTGTGGAGGGAGGCGCGCGTGTCCCGTTGTGCAGAGGCGACTCGGCCGTTACGTAAAAGGTTCTGTTGCAGGCAAGTGTAGACGGAGCGTACTGGTCGAACAGTCTATTAGGGCAGAATGCGCGGACAGGAAGTCGAGGCCTAAGATTACGTCGTGGGGGCATTTATCAAGGACGGTGAAGAGAACAACTGTGTGTCGATCCGCAATGCTCACACGAGCGGAGCACATTGTAAGGATAGATGCTATTCTACCATCCGCAACACGGACGAAATGAGTGGTCGCAGGTGTGAGAACCTTCTTGAGCTTGCGGCGAAAATCACTCGTCATCACGGAAAGTTGGGCGCCGATGTCGACAAGAGCAGTGACATGTACGCCGTCTACTTGTACGTCTATGAGGTTCCGTTTTGTCGGTATCGTCAAAAGAGAATTTTTGGTCAGTCCGAGCGATGCAGCAGCACCTCTGGGGGCTGCAGCGCTTAGTTTTCCATCGGAGAACCTCGTGGGAAGGCGGGGGAAGATGGTCGGCTAGAACGAGACTGGCGACGTTGGGGGGATGGAGAGTGGGAGTAGCGGTGTTCAGAAGCACGTTCCTGGGCAAAATGGTCGCGGCTGGTCTCATTGCGATAGGCAGGACGTGCATAAAAGGAACGAGAGGACGGTTGTGTAGGAGGACCCCAGCGACTTCTGCAATGGCGAGAAATGTGCCCGATTCTGTGACGCGAGAAGCATATCGGCTTGTCATCGTGTGTTTGCCATGCGGACGGATTACGGAAAGTTGAAGGAGAGCCGGCCGGGAAGGGACGTGCAGGCGTGTATCGGGGCTGGTAGTCGGTGTGGGGAGGCGGTGAGATAGAGTGAATTCCCAAGCTGGCGATTTCCTGCCGGACGACTGCTTGAATGAGAGGCAACGTAATTGGCGGAGAAGGGTCAGGGGACGTTGGTCCCACCTTAGCTGGAGCAGCCGCTTCAAGTTCCCGCCTGACGATTCGCGTCAAGTTGTCACAGGTGTCTGGTGGATGATATGTGTCGAGACACGAGGACGTTGCAGTGGTGTTCGGGAGGCGCTGGAATTCATAGGAGATGCGTTTGCTGCTTTTAGCTTGTTAGAACCGGCGGCATTCTTGAATGATCGCATAAACAGACGACACATTGTTGAATACCAACAAGTTGAACGCATCGTCGGCGATACCCTTTAGGATATGCGCAACTTTTTAAGGTTCAGACAAATTTTCGTCAACTTGGCGGCGTAGTGAAAGGACAGCCTGAATATAACCAATGCAGGGCTCCGTGGAAGATTGTGCGCGAGTCGACAACTCATTTTTCGCCGCTTCACGACGACCAGAGATGTTGCCGAAAAGCTAACGAATCTTTGCCTTGAAGCTGACCCAGCTTGCTATGTCATGCTCGTGGTTATCAAACCAAACACGAGGGGTTCCGTCGAGATAAAAGATGACGTCTGCGAGCATAAGAGTGGGATCCCACCTGTAAGTGGCGCTGACGCGTTCGTAGAGGCGTAGCCACTGGTCGACGTCGGAACCCTGGCTTCCCGAGAACACGCCGGGGTCTTTGAGCTTGGAAGCGTCACGAAAGTTGTTGCGGGCGCTGGGTTGACAGGTCGGGCAGAAGGGGGAGCGACCCGAGAGGATGTAGCCGAGTCTTGAGTCGTCATGTTGTAAGCCGCGAGGGAGCGCCCGCTTCGGAGTTCCGTGGCGAGGACGGGGATCGCACAACTCCACCAAATATGTTACGGGAAGGAGACTGACTCAGAGGGGTAGTCACCGATGTATTCACAGCCGGTTAGGCGAGCAGCGCCAGCCACACAGAGTAGCTCACGCCAGTCTATCTGGTTTGTCGTCTTCAGCTTCATGCACTGGCACGTAGCAATATTTTCGTTTTATCTTCGAATAGAATTTCTTCTATTCTTTGCTGATGCGTTTTCATCTGCGACCATTAGGTGGCCAATGCCACATCGATGGAGCCCCCCGTCAGCGGCGCACCCAAAGGCGCCCCGCCGGCGCGAGAGTCCGACCGGATCGCAGGACCGGGTCCAGCAATAAAAGTCTCACATGTGTCGTCCGACGTAAAATCAGGCGACGCGACCCGGTGTTCACGAGATGTACCGGATTCCATGCTTGAAACTGATGGCCCACCCGCGGGCATGATTGCCGAAGGAGCCTGTGTTGGCTCAGCCATGGCGCATACCCGCTTGGGCGACCATAATGGCCATAGAAGCCAATGGGCCAGAAATGAAATCAAGAATAATAATGGAAAATCCCCCTTTTTAATCAAACCAACGCGTCGAATGGAGTCCCTATGTGTTTAATAACAACCCCTGCAAAAATTTAGAAACGTAAGTATGGAAATTACTCACGTATTCTCGAACAACTGCCGCAGCGAAGCGAACGCCGAACAGGTAAACTTCATTCCCATCTTTTCGTAAAAGGAAGCAAAAAATAAAGTCGTGGAAGAACCTGTTACTCCATACGCATACCAGGTTTTAAGCCAATCAAAATAAATTAACAGGGGTTTTCCATTAATACCCAAAGCGCAAAATGTTGCGAAAAAGCTAATTGATAAAATTTAAATCGTGGGCGGACAGTAACGCAATTGGCGGTCCTAAGGGCTCATCAAGCACGGAGACCCCGCTATTCTTTTTTATAGTAATAAAAGGCCGGAGGCGTGTGGGCCATGCCCAGTTGGGAAATCAATAAAAATATTTAAAAGTAAATAAAAAAGTGGAAAATAAAATACTAAAAATGTTCCAATAACAAAGTAGAGCAGGTCTTGGAACACAGGTCATGGCGAGCCTCCACAGTTCTTGCTTGTGGAGCAACTTGGGACAGGAGAAAAAAAACAAAACTACAGAAATGCCTCTCAACATTACATCAACATTTGCCACACTCCATAGCTACCACTCGTAACTCTTATTACTGAATGTCCACCAAAAAAAGAAAAAAGAACACACATCTTGGTCGCGACAGACAATGTCCGGCCACACTTTGTAGAAAATAGCGTCCCGTTCCGCAGGGCCGTACGCCTTCCTCCATGTGTGTTCGACTCTCAAGCTCCCAGAACTTTTCCTACACGTCACAGTCTTCGGCTTGTCCGCTGTATACTGTGTCCGTTGAAGCTCTCTTGATCTTCGAGAGCAGATGCTGCACGTCTTTTCTCTCCGAGGCTCTTACCGGATGGCCGACTCGTTCGCAAGAGGTCTTCGTTTGAGAGGGGCATTACCGTTTCGTTATTTATTTCATGTTACGCTGGCGTACCGGGCGCGCGCCAGCAGAGATAAAGCACCCCCGTCTCCAAGGTCCAAGACATTTCCCGTGCAGGGTCGCTAGGGCGACGCAACGCATGCATCCTGCGGCATGCGCCATCTACCGTTTGTTGTGGTGTGTTATTTATTGCATGTTATGTTAATGTACCAGGCGCGCGCCAGCAAAGATACAGCGCCCACGTCCCCGAGGTACAAGACCTCTCCTGTGCAGGGTCGACAAGGGGAGGTGACGCATGCATCCTGCGGCACGCGCCATCAACCGTTTCTTGTGGTGTGTTTGTGATTGTAAATGATCTTTCTATTTCAGCATCCGCCATGACAAAGGCCGAGGGCAACGGGACACGTTATCGCGAGATCTCCGGGATCCAATCACTTATGTATTGCAGTAATCGTATCAGCAGAGCACGATTTTGCGCCTGTTGTAAAACGCTTGGGTAGCTCGAGCGGTCCGCGGTTCCCCGGGGATGTAGTTGTTCAATGATGTCTTTTGTATCGGGGCATTCCGCCAGGTAGTGTTTGAAGCCTTCACACATACTCCTACAGAAACACCTGAGCTCGCTCAACAGGTTAAATCGGTGGAAGTATGTGTGGAACCGTCCGTGGCCCATGAGCAGTGTGACTAACGCCTTGTTTGGTGGAAAATACGCCGGCAGTTGTGATAAACCCGGCACCCACTTATAGAGTTCAGTGTCACTCTTTTTCGACGACCACTCAGAGGCCCAGTGTTTTCGGAGTTCTGCGTTAAACTTGGCTCGCACGGTGCGAGAGGACCACTTGCTCTGTCGTGCTAAACCACGTCTTGCGGCGCGGGAAGCGATAAAGTTGGCAACTTCATTGCCGAAAACTCCGTGGTGTCCCGGAACGTGACAAAGCTCTATATTCAATGCCGACTCTATGCGCTTAATCGTGCTCTGCATTTCCGCTATTCGGGGATCGGCGTTAGTTCTGGAGGCCAACGCATACAGTAGTGAGAAACAATCCGTGTAAACATATTTGTCTTGGGCAGTGGGGTGATCTTTCAACCATTTTAACGCTTCCGCGAGGGCCACGGCCACTGCGCAGAACGCACTCGTGGCCGAAAACGACACATGCTGCTCCCGCCAATCGCTCTGCAGAGGATCCATCCGTGTATGCGTGTTGTGCTCGACGCCCTGCTAACACGTTGGTCTCCTGCGCCGTCAAACGCCGATGGGGAAACGAAGTCCGCTCGGCTGGATGGATCGTGAGCCCATCGACCGGGTACATTACGTCTTTCGGTCGTATGATCAGGTCTCCGCATCGGACGGTTTTTCGAAGAGCGAACAAGCGGAACTGCGCATTCAAACGATATAGTTCCAGTACGATAGGTGGAGCGTGCATTATGACTTGTAAAGCGGCCGTTGTATAGAGACCATTCTAGATTTCAACCTGCAGTACGGGCATACTTCGTCCCACCATATTGGTGACGCGTATGTCACGGCCGGGAGAATGACATTTCGATATAGCGTCTCGTTTTGGTCGGGACGCAGTCGTCCACTCTGCAATCGGGCTAGGGTGTTTACACACGTCGGAAGTGTTTCCACCCTAACCCTCTGGGCATCGGCATGTAGGAAAAACGAAAGACGTCTGTCAAACGTGACGCCCAGAATCCGCACTGACTCCTTGAATGCGAGGGCTTTGTCCTCGTTTTGCGCTCTCACGGTCAGGCGACTTTTCGTCCCAAGTCTGCCTTGTTCGTGCGCACACAATACGCAGAAGGTCTTATCTTTATTTGCCAGTACCCTCGCGACCCGCACCCATTCCAGTACTTTTCTGAGCACTTCAGGTCCGAGCCGAGCTCTTCAAGTTTTTTCTTGGATTCGCCAAGGATGATGATTAAAGTGTCATCTGCATATGCTTGTGTGGTTACGCCCTTCAGCATCGGCAAACATAGTAGTTCATGGACTATGACGTGCCATAACAGAGGCGACAGGGGCGATCCCTGCGGGCTACCCAGGGTAGGCCGTGCCTCCGCTTTCCCAGGCTGAGTTCAAAATACTACTGATCTGTTCGTTAGGAATGATCGGAGCATGTGATACAAGTTCGCCGGGAAACTTCGTTCTCTAAGGAAGTGGAGCACCTGAGGGCGCCATACACTGTCGAACGTCCCTTGGAAGTCGAGGCTCATCAGTATGGCCGGAATCTTCGACGCCTGCAGTTGTACGAGCCTCGTCTTTAGGTTGTGTAGTGCCGGTACTGCACTTTTAGTGTGTGTAAACCCGTACTGCTGGGCGTGTACGTGGCCGTTCCGCCACAAGAAGCTATATAATCACCCATTGAGGAGCCTTTCCAGGACTTTCTCAAATACGCAGTTTACACATATCAGTCTTTAGGAGGTCGTACACTGCGGGGGCCGGTTAGGTTTCGGTATTAATGTGATTCGGCCGCGTCTCCAACACCTAGGGAAATGACCAAGCCTCCATGCCGCGTTAAGGGCGAGCATTACAAACTCTGGCCTTAGTTCGTATAGGCCCTTAACTATGCCGTGCGTAATGCCGTCAGGACCGGGCGCCGACCTCGGTGATAGTTTACCTATCACTTCCTTCACTTCCCCTTCAGTGAACGGTACGTCATGTAGCCTAGACTGATACGTGGCTGCCGCCAAATTCCTTAACGCGACATGCGCTGGCAGGTCAGTGTCGGGGTCATCTACGGCCTCCTGCGTACGAAGAAGCGGGGCGGCCGACTCCAAGTGCAAACTCGTGAGCGTTCCTTTCGGGCCCTTCAAGGGTGGCAAGAATTTATGGCTTTTCGTGCGGCCGAAGACCTTCCTAAAAGGGGCTGAAAAAATGCTACGCCTCGAACACGCCGAATTACATTCGGCCTCGTAACAGTCCTTGGCCTCCCTTATTCGGGCCCGAAACATCGCGAACACCTTGGAGTATTCGTATCTATACCATACTCTTAGTTCGTTGTCTCGGCAGCGCTGAAACCTTCGCCGCATTGCGTTAACCCGTTTTCTTTCTTCTGCCAATTGCATCGTCCACCAAGACTTACCAGCTCTGGATTTGACTGGACGCAATTGTTTGTGTTGGTGACCTCGGAATATTTTATAAAATGTTTCCATCACAAAGTCCAGCGCTATCGTTGACGCTATGTCAGCCGCTAACACTCGGTCAAACCAAGCATCCCTAGCGAGTGCCCTGTGTCGTTCGGCCTGGGCAAAACGCGTCAACAGTTTCCCAGGCCGAACTTCGCTTTCTCCAATTCTGATTTTGATGTATCGGTGTTCCGAGTGGCTTACGTCCTCCCGTACCTCCCACTGGAATCCGCACTGCACGGCGGTAGATGTGGCCAACGTTACGTCTATCCAGCTGGCCGCGTACGGGGTGTCATTCGTGGGCCGCTATTGTGGGTCATTGAGTACGATTAGCTCATTGTTCGCAGCGAACTCCAGCAGGCGCGCCTCTCTAGTCAACGGCGTTCGGCCCCCACGCTATGTGTTTTGCGTTAAAATCCCCAGTTACCACTACATTGAGAGTCCTGGCCTTCAAAAACTTTCCTCAACTGCCTGTAGGGTTGGGTCCATTGACCTGTGGGGTGGTGCGTACGCCAATACCAACACGAAATCGAATTCGCGGGCTTGACAATATACCGCTACCACCAGTTTTGTCACTGTGATGGGGCAGATGTCGCACGGTGGCTCCCTATAGAGTATTGCTGCGCCCTGATTCTCATCCAAGGCTACCACCCCAAACCCCGCCGGAAGGTTCGGTATCCTCTTTGAAGTTCGATATGGATCCGAAACTGCGGCTAGGCTCAACGACCCCGCGACCATACGCTTGCACAGGACGCCAGTCGCCAGGCGCGCGTGATCGAGATTGATCTGGACAAATGAGACGTGTAGCCTCCCCCTTTGAATCTCCCCTGGAGTAGCGGCGTGGCATTATGCCCCGCCATACTTGGTGCGGGTTCTCAGCTTTGCCACTTTTTCGATTAGTAATGGGCACTGCGGATGTCCCGCCGGGTTACCGGCAGACGACAGTCCCGTGCGGTGGCAGGCGGCACACTTTACCGCCCCGTCCCCCTCCATCACCGTGCACTCTCTGCACATGTGCCCCTACGTAGCACAGCGCATGCATGTCGCCCTCGCGGCGTCGTTTGATACGGGATACGGAACTCCTATCGTGCCCTTATGATGCGCAAAATGTACACGTGGGGACGTGCGCGTCTTCCCACACCCTGACGATCGTTCATCTGATGGAACAGCGCGAGAACAATATTATCCATTTAAAAGCCTCTGGGTCCACCTCGACTACATGTCCCATTGTTTCTGCACGTTCCCGGAAAGAAACCTCAACCCTGCACATTTCCTCGTTGAGTTGCAGGTCCGGATTACACTCGCTAAGGAGGCGGACGAAGTCCTGTGTGCCTATTTCTGGATCTACACCCAAAAATCTAACGTGCGGGTTGTGCTTATCTGGGGCGCGGACTGTAATAGCGTTGCGTGTCATAGTGTTTTTCTCGATGGCATTTTTCATGTTTTATAGCGACTCTCTCATGTGTGAGAAAACGGTGACGCCATAACTCGTATGCCGCAGTGTGACGTCTCTGATTCATTTGGCCACCGGGCAGATATTGGATTTCAGGACCCTCGCCACTTCTCTCGCCTGGGCGTTCGTGCTCCCGACCGGCGCGAGAAAGGCCACGTAGTCCTGTCGAGGGCCCGCCCTTGGCGCCGCGGTCCCCTGAGGCCCGGCAGGGCCGCTCCGAGAAGGCCCCTGAGCTCCCGGCCTCATTTCCTAGCCGAGGGTCGCGGCATAGCTCATGCCGCTGGCTGCACCGAGAGGTTCGGCCGTCCTTTCTCCGACGACAGTCTCCATCGGGCTGCCAGGAACCGCCAAGGCACCCGCACCAGAACGGATCGCGCCCGGCACGCCGGTCAGGACATCTCTGACTGCTGGTCTTTCAGCCACTGCGACCCGTCGCTGCATCGTCTCTGATGCATCGTCATTTGCACATGTCACTGCCACTGCGCACGTTGTGTGCGCTACCCTTCAGAGGCTATAAAAAGCCTCGCTCCCAATAAACGTGGTTCACTGTTGTACCTTCGTGTCTGTACGCTTCAGTGGCGACGAGGCGGTCGAACCGTTGGTCGCGCTGCGACCATGGCTGCGCACGCGGGCCCACCGGGTTTTGATGAGGAGGCGGACAACTAGGAGGCTTACCGGCTACGCTTGGAAGCATACTTCGAGGTTCACGACGTCACGGACGAGAAGAAACGCAGGGCAATTTTGGTCACGGCGTTGAGCACAAAGACAGTGGATTTATTGGCTGCACGATGCGCGCCGGCAAAGATACAGGACCTGAAATACGAAGACGCTGTGAAGTTCCTGGGTGAGCGATTTGCTCCGGCGTGCAACGAAATCGCAGAATCGTACAAGTTCTTCACAAGGAAGCAGCTTGCAGGAGAGTCGGTAAATAAATTTCTCGTGGAAATACGAAAGATTGCAAGCAGATGTAATTTCGGTAGCGCCCTCGACAGGATGCTAAGAACCGCATTGTTTGCGGCCTGCGCGACGCTAGTGTTCGTCGGCAGCTGTTGGCAAAAGCGGAACTCACGCTGAGGGAGGCGGAAGAGGCAGCGCGTGCAGCAGAGATGACAGCGGCAAACGTGGACCACATGGCCAGCGCGCAAAACACGGACAATGTGCACGCTATGACGATGAAGCGCAGAGGCCAACCAACTAGGCATCCGTCACTACGAGAGTCGGCGAGTAGGGAAGACTGGCGGCACGAAGGGACGTGCCCATGCTGCGGCAAAAGTGGTCATACAGCGAAAAAATGCAAGTTCCGTTCTGTTAAATGCTTCACTTGTAAGAGGCAAGGACACCTAGCCCGTGTGTGCCAGCAGCACCAGTCCCGGTAAAACAAAGTATTCCACTGTGAAAGTCAGTGGTCTGACAATGACGACTACGAACAATTTCTACTCAACTTGCAAGTGACATCGGTGAACATGGTCCAGCCAATTTATCGCACCATGGAATGGGATGGCGTGGCCCTCCGAATGCAAGTAGACACCGGTTCTCCCGTGACAATCATCACATGGCCTACCTACACCAAATACCGTCACCTTTGGCCTCGGCTCCAGAAGACTACCTTGCAACTGACTTGTTTCCTCGGTCAACTTCCCGTCAAGGGTCAACTCAATATCTCGGTGACGTACGGCGGGACCACACTGGACGCTACCTTGGTGGTGCTGGGGTGCTCTGGACCGGATCTGTGTGGGCGGGACGTCATCAAAGCCCTCGAACAGCACGGAAGGCAGGTTCTCGCCGTCGGAATGAAGGCTGCCCCCGGTAAGCCATCCTCTACTAAAAACGATTTACAAGTGCAGCAGTTGTTAGACGAGTTTCAGGACTTGTTCTCGGAAGAGCTAGGTTTAATCAAAGGGCCACCCGTTGAGTTACGCTTGCGCGAAGATGTCGTACCTCGTTTCTTTAAGGCACGTGCCGTGCCTTACGGGATGAGAGAAGCCGTTAGCCAAGAGATAGATCGTCTCGTTCAGACAGGAATCTGGACAGCAGTTGCTTGCGCTGACTGGGCAACGCCTCTTGTTCCGGTAGTAAAGAAAAATGGGTCCATACGACTTTGCGGTGACTTCAAAGTAACAGTCAACGCTGCTTGCCACACGAAAAAATATCCGTTGCCCAAAATTCAAGACATCTTTGCTAGCTTAAGTGGAGGCGAAGTGTTCTCCACAATCGATCTAAAGGACGCTTACAGCCAGCTACCTCTAGATGAGAACGCAAAGCAGCTTCTAGTCGTTAACACGCAAAAAGGACTATTCTGCTTCAACCGGCTCCCTTTCGGTGTAGCGTCCGCCCCAGCAATTTTCCAGAGACGCATGGAAGCCATTCTTCAAGGAATACCGGGTGTTCAAGTTTACTTTGATGACGTGGTTGTGGCAGAGAAGCAAGACAACTGCGAAAAATTGCGCGAAGTCTTCCAGAGGTTACGGGACTACGGTGTGAAGCTTCACCCAAGCAAATGTATCTTGGGCACCGCATATGCGCAGATGGCCTTTTGCCGAAAGCGGAGAACATTGAAGCAGTATCAGGAATGCCCAGGCCCACATGTGTGGCAGAGCTGCGGTCCTTCATCGGCTTTGTGACGTATTACCATGCATTCCTTGGCAACTTGTCCACTGTTCTCGCACCGTTGTATGAACTGTTAAAGAAAAACGCCCGTTGGCAGTGGGGAGCAAGACAAGAGGCCGCTTTCGAAGCAACGAAACGCCTCGTCAAAGGCGCCAAGTTCCTCACGCAGTACGATCCGCAAAAGCCCCTCGTGTTAAAAACGGACGCGTCGTCTTACGGCATCGGGGCTGTTTTATACCACCGGGTCAACGGAGAAGCGAAGCCAGTTGGATTTCGGTCGCGCACTCTGACTGCCGCAGAGCGTAATTACGCAAAAATTGAGCGTGAAGCGCTGGCAGTTGTCTTTGGGGTGACCAAATTTCGTGAGTACCTACTGGGTAATACTTTCACGCTAATTACAGATCACAAGCCACTTCTGCGACTGCTCAGCCCGGACAAGCCCGTACCTGCTCTGGCAGCGGCACGGATCCAACGTTGGTCTTTATTACTCAGCGGCTACACGTACACGATCGAGTACAAGGCAGGAAAAACCCTTCCGGTAGCTGATGCCCTGAGCCGCCTTCCGGCAAGCTTCCAGCACGATGCCAGTACGATGGAGTCCATCAATAACGACGCCCGTGAGTACGTACTTTTTGCTGAGCAACTAGACACCACCCTGATGTCGTCTAGTGATTTGGCCCGGGCGACAAAAGCAGATAGCACCCTCAAGCAAGTCACTGTCTATATTCGCGACGGCTGGCCTAGGAAACTACCGAGATCAGAACCAGACTTACGTCCATTCTTTTTCAAAAAACACGAACTGGTGTGCAGTAATAACATTGTCTACTGGGGCCACCGAGCGATAATTACGGTCGCCGCCCGGAATTCCGTACTACGCATGCTGCACGAGACTCATCAAGGGATGACGTCGATGAAGAAGTTGGCGTGCTCCATATTTTGGTATCCTGGGCTGGATCGGGACATTGAACGTGTGGTAAACACTTGCCCTGTATGTGTGCAGTGTAGCAGCATGCCACCTGCCAAGGAGCCTGTGCCATGGCCGGAAACCAAGGAAAAGTGGTCAAGGGTGCACGTAGACTATGCCGGCCCGGTTGACGGACATATGTTGCTCATCGCGGTTGATTCGCACACGAAGTGGATAGAGGTGAGTCCAGTGAAGATAGCCAGCGCGGGACGGACTATCGAAGCCTTACAATCAATGTTTAGTAGGTTTGGCCAGCCCCGAACAGTGGTTTCCGATAACGGGCCACAGTTCACTAGCGCGCAGTTTCAGTCGTTCATGAATGAAAACGGAATTCGCCACTTTCGCACCGCGCCTTATCATCCGCAGTGCACACTGCAAGGCACACTGAAAGACGGATTAGACCAAATTCTGTTACAGTATCGCCGCACCCCTCTGCCCAGCGGGAAAACGCCAGCGTTCATGCTGCTGGGTTTTGAGCCTCGATGCAAGTTGGATAACATCTTGTCATGTCGGCCATTTTCTCACGCAGATACGGAGCACCCCGGAACCACTCGCCAAGTTGGAGACTCTGTTTGGTACAGGAACTACGGGACAGGAGCCAGGTGGAGGGCTGGCGTCGTACATACCCCCGAAGGCCACCGCATGGTAACCATCAAGGCCACAGACGGCAAACAGCATCGCTGGCATTATGACCAGTTGATAGGAAGAGAAACCGACAGCACGGGACTCGCTGCCAGTGAAGCAGAAGTGAAGCAAGAGCCCGGGTTTAAGGCACCGCAGACGGAAGCTGGCGAAACCGGTGCACCACTGACCTCAAGAGAACCCCAGAGCCCAGGTGCGCCAGACACAGACAGCCGACCAAATACACATGATAACCAGGTTGGAAATGACGCCAGCGGCGCACAATCTGATGGCAATAAAGAGTTCGATCCTGGCAAAACCATGTTACGCAGGTCCACCAGAAACCGACGCCCGCCGGATCACTACCAGCCTTAATGGGAAAAAAGGCTGATGCATCGTCAATTGCACATGTCACTGCCACTGCGCACGTTGTGTGCGCATACCCTTCAGAGGCTATAAAAATCCTCGCTCCCAATAAACGTGGTTCACTGTTGTACCTTCGTGTCTGTACGCTTCAGTCTCCGTCTCCCGGCGCGCCTCCACAAGTTGGCCCTACAAAGTCGAAACGACCGCGCACTCCACAGCCGCGTCAGCGCGCAAGTCCGAGCACAGTCGTGCAAGTTCGAAAACACTTGCCAAGATGTAGTTCTGGCAGGTGACTGTGATCCTGTTGCTCGGGTACACGCAGAACTTGGACAGATCGTCCTCTAGCTCCTGGACACATGCCATCGATCGAGATCCGAGGTCCGCCCTGAGACCCGTCGCCACAGCGGTAGTCCCCGAGACGGACGACCGAGCGTCTTCTTCTTGATCTGCCTCGGTAGTGGGTATGGGCCGCTCTCCTCTGTTTTTAGCCGGGCCCATAGTGGGTATAGACCTTTGGGACGATCCCGGAACTTTTGCGTTGTTCGGGTCCAGCAATCTTGCAAGAATACGGTCGCCTTCATCCGAGAACCTCGAACGCGGCGTATCTGAAACGCTCCGGGCCACCGGGGTGCTCGCCGCGTCGGGCGAAACTTCGTGCATTGCCCGACTAGTTGCCATGGGTGCAGTGGGTCTGGCCCACTCGCTCCATAGGCCTGCCTATTGGCTTGGCAAAAGGTCAAGATAATTAACAAATTTCGCACTCGATCGACGTTTTGCGAAAGTGAATCGCGTCCTGACACGTTTAGGGACGGGATCTGACTATGTGAGCGCGACGAAAAAGCGAAAAACCTGACCTTTCTGACGATTTCAGCAGGAGCCGTTGCTGCGGGCCACCAAAAAGTACGAGCGCTCGTGCTTTTGGTCCATTGAGCGCAGCATCTGCTCCTACTTATTTCTACCGAAACGCTTGTTTTTCGCAGGTCCCCTGACTCAACCTTTCCAGGTGGTGGTTTTTAAAGGTTTTTGGACTCGATCGACCGGACCGAAATTGGTCGCAAGAGGTTCGTTTTATTATTTTGACCCATTTTGTCTAGCAGCCTAGGCGGGGCCAAGAGGTATGCGCCGGCCGTAAGGGTGAGACTCACTATGCCTCCCAATCGACCGGTGCACGATGTATCATGGTCCGAGACGCCCTCCGCTGTGCCGACGGGGAAGACGCCGCCTCCCGATCCTGACGCTGCGGACTTCTCCCCACAAGGGGACGACTTCATGGCCCGTCTGCGGGCGTTTACTGAAGGTTTAGCGCCGTCGGCGTTCGCGGGCCCGGACTAGGCAGGGAACGACGACGAAGATGCGGGGCATCGGACTGTTTATTGAATGTCTGGATACCGTATGACTGGAAAATAGCTAAGGTAATCCCTTTAATAAAAAAGCAAGGATTAGGTTTTACCATAGACAATCTAAGACCCATCTCGCTAACTTCGAACATGGTGAAACTCATAGAGAGGGTTCTAAAGCGCCGAATAAACTTCTGGATGACGAATAAGGTCATATTAAAGCCAAATCAAATTGGTTTTTGTTGTGAATGCTCAATTTGGTGCGCCCAAGCGGATTTAGAGGGTCGAATACAGCTTGCTCGTAAAAGGAAACAGTACGCCGCATTAGTAACTCTCGATCTAGCTAAAGCGTACGACAGTGTCGAGCACTCTATTCTACTGACCACCTTGCAGAGTCTAAAGTTTCCTCAGTATATTACTCAGTGGATAGCAGAATTCCTAAAATCAAGGGAGTTGTATTGCGTGAAGGATGGCTGTTGTTCGCATAAATTCAAACAGAAACGTGGTGTTCCCCAAGGGTCCGTCCTATCTCCAGCATTATTCAATGTACTGATGAGCTCTATTCCAATTGTTCAGGATGTCAGTGTCTACATTTATGCAGATGATATCGCGTTCTTCGCTGCAGAGAGCGACATTTACTCACTACATCAAGAACTGCAAAGATATATTAATACACTAGAAATTTGGTTGCCATCCGTTTCATTGTCATTGAACATCAGTAAAAGTGCTACTCTTCGTGTTTCCTATAGCAGATACAGTTTCAATTTCTGTATTGTATAATCGGGAACCTATTCCACAAGTAGATTCAGTCAAGTACTTTGGAATGTTTTATAATGAAAAGCTATATTGGAGCCCACACATTGAATATATAACTGCAAAGGCACAACGGGCGTTAGGTTTATTATGCAGGTTAAGCAACAGAAAATACGGGCTGCGCAGACACACGATGTTAATGATGTATAAAATGTATGTGCGACCAATATTGGAATTTGGGTGTGTATTATTCTCGGGGGCCGCTGGTTATAAAATTAAACCGCTAGTAATGTTAGAGCGAGAAGCCCTGCGAATATACCTGGGACTTCCCAGGTTCGTGGCGAATAATGTATTGTATCAAGAAGCGCGATTGCCAACACTCCTCTGTAGATTCCGCATTCTAACGGTTCAAACCTTCTTAAATTTCTACAGTTTACCAGCGCGAAGATCAGAGTACGCATTTATCAGCGACCCTGACTCTTTTTTTCTTGCACATTGGGCTCGATTTCATACCCCTCAGATAATTTTCGTTAAAAAGAAACTGGATTGCATAAATGTAGACATTAGCACAGTAATTGAAACTAATTCCTCAACGATCAACATTAGAATAGAGTACGATGAAATCTTCCCCCCACAAGCCAAGTTGCAATCTCTTAGATTTTGGACCACTACATTAAACGATTACTTGGTACATGCAGAGACAAAATATGTAATAGCTACAGATGCTTCTGTCAACAATGAAAAGGCATGCGTAGGAATTGCGTCTGATTTCCTCGGCTGGTTTTTTTCAGTAAGGCTTCCAGATTTCACTCCTTTATTTGAAGCCGAGCTAGTAGCTATTATTTTAGCTCTTCGTAAAATTACTACGACCGAGACCAGTGCAATCATCCTAACAGACTAGCAGCGTTCCACACATTAGCACCGCCGCATTTAAAACTCCTCAAATAAGTGTGGGTCCCAGGTCACTGCGGATTACAATTAAGTGAATTAGCAGATGCTTTGGCACGAGCATCACTCGATAGACCAGTAATTTCAGTACTTCCCGAGATAGAATACTTATCAGGGGTTAGATATAGGAAATTCGCTACTTTTACAGATAGTTTAGAAAATATCACACAATGGACAGATTATCAGCACCTCAAATTTCCATGGAAAGCCTAGTGGAGTCCGTCAAAAAAACTTGAAATTATAATCTCCAGATTCCGGTGCCGTGTCCCCCCATTAAATTTTTATTTACCCAGAGCTGGTCTGACACTTTCCCCCCTTTGTCCATTCTGCGAAGAATCAGAAACTATTTAACATGATTTTGGCTGTTGTCGTAACTATGCATTAATTACGAAACGACTTTCAGATATTCCGTTTGCGAAGCTAGGGTTAATTTTAACCACAGAAAATGTTCTAACTATTGGTGCCTCTGTTTTGGGAAATTGCCACAGAGATGCATTCAATGCGGTGTGTAATTTTATTCAAGACTAAACGTTTTTTAACATAAAGCCCACGTTAACAGATACTCAAAAAAACCGGGTCGAAAAGTAATTTTCAGTTCTGGATAAATCTGTGACATATCAAATTAATCAGGTTTGGCAAAACCAGCTGTCTGGTCGGCTCCCAAAATCAAGTTGTAGCTATTAGTGTCTACTTTGCTGTTGATTCTTTTTTCTCACTATCTCAATCTTTGGTTTCTTTCTTTTTTTTAACATACTGTCTTCACTATACAACTCCCCCCCCCCCCCCCTTTTTTTCGTTGTAAGCAATAATGCAGTTATCGTCCATATGAGCCTATATGTTCTCTTGGCCAATCCCCCAGAGTGGGTACGAGCCATGGATTAGAGGATACAAACAAACAAACAATTCGGAGGCAACGACAGTGCTTCCGAATTTTCGGTTTTTTTTCTATATATTTTTTCAACCCAAAATAACGTTGTGTTTGAAAAACCATAAGCCTTTTAGTTAAGATCCGGCCGCCCGGTTCTTGGCCGATCCCCCTTTGTGGGTGTGCGCCAGAGTATCAAAGATCATCATCATCATCATCAGCATCATCATCATGATCATCATCATCATCATCAGACAGTGCCCGCGAGACTTGCGGGTGACGTCGGCAGTCGCACCCAAAGGCGAGTACGCGAAATCGAAGACGAGCTGTCTCGGTTCCTTTCAGACCCGGTCAACAAGGTTCCGGTACGGGCCCGAAACTTTGTGATGAGCCGGCTCTTCGAGCTGGCGGCCTTCTGCGGGGACCTGCGTGCTGAGGCGGCGATGGAGCGGGGTGCTGCGGTAGCCCTTCGGGGCCAACTCATCAAGACGCGCCAGGAGATGGCCACGCTGCAGGCCGTGGAGGTGCTTCTGCCGGTCTCGTGTGTTCGAGCGACGTCGACGTGGGGCGCACCCATGGTCCAGGTATACCGGGGATACCGCCCGCGGTGCCGGGTGCGGCACGATCGTATGCTGCAGCGCTGGCCGGCAGCGGTCCTGGCGCTGTGGCCCAAGCTCGTGGTTACGGCGTGGGGGAGTCGGGAGCCCTGGCCCCAAGTTGGGATCACGAACACCTGGCGTTCTCGACACCTTCAGCGCAAACGACGACGCCGGTACGTGACGTACTGCGGCTACTCAAGATAAACCGACATCATGCTACGACACACCAGGTACGGTCTGACCGTCTTTTCCAACACAAATGACACTATACAGAACCTCGTTCAGGCAATACAGGAGAACGCGGTTACGCGCGCTTCCATCTCAGTTCGCGTACCGAACAGGCGCAACCCGCATATCAGGTTCTCGGGAGTCGACCCAGACGTCGACCAGGACAGGTTTTTTAATATTGTTACTGCATATGTGATTTGGGTATGAGCCTATGTGATTTGGGTATGAGCCTCGGGGTAGCGGGGAACAGGCAGATTAGAGAAGAGGATGTTCGGATAGCGAGATTCGTGATCTGGCGTTCGAAGAAGCTTGCTCTCGGGGTGTGGCCAAGAATTAAGTAGCTGTTGTTGGTTAATTGATCTATCATCGTTTCTTATACTGCAATAGTTGTTTGATAAGTGTTTTTTGTGCAGTTCAGACAAGACAGGATGCCCTTATCTTCGCCAGGGCCAGCGAATGTTCTATGGTCTGCTTCTACGGATCCGAAGGAGGTGCCAGTGGATCTTTTCTTGCGCAACGGAATATCATCGGTTCCAGTGGCTCTAGTCCCGACCAATTACGGCATCATTCGGATGAAAAACCCAAAAATCATTCAGGCGGAATTACGGTCAGTGACGGCCCATTTCCAGTCCATAACGGAGGTGCGCCAGTTCTACAGAGGAGGCATACTGTGCTTTTCGCCAGACCAGTCCTGTGTCCTAGATCTACTGAAGTGCTCGATGTTTGCATCCCAGCCAGTGAGCGCATTCATACTTTTACATTTAGCATGTACCCGAGGTCTAGTGCGTGGCATCGATGCCAACATGCCACCCTCCGAAATACTAGAGCTGTTTTCGCCTGCAGGTGCTATTTCAGTTTATCGGTGTGGGCGGGTGGTTGATAAGAACAAAATACCAACTGAGTGTATAATTGTGACCTTTGCGGGATCAATCCGACCATCAGAAATTAAGGCTTGGCCTTTTTTTTACAGAGTATAGTTGCTCTCTCCTCGTCCGCTCCAACGCATAAAGTGTTGGCGTTATGGTCACACAATGAAAGGTTGTAGGTCAGCGATCAGGTGTAAGGTATGCGGGGAAGGTCACAATTCTAGCGACTGTCAGAGTGATAAAGAAAAGTGTTGCCTATGTAACGAAGCTCATAACGCCGATAGCTCTAGTTGTTCGGCAAAGGTACGTGAACTGTAAATTCTAGAGATAGTAGAACGAAGACGGTGTTCGCGTAAGGAAGCAGCACTTGAAATACAAGCACGAACACAAGGCTACGCCGGTGTAACAGCTCGTAATTTGCCAACAATGGAAGCTCTCTCTGTCCCTATTGCGGAAACGATTGAGAAGGCAGTGGAGAAGGCAATGAAGCGCATCGCTGGGAATCTTTGTAAGTCCTTGGCCTCGATTCTATCAAACCAGATGGCTCAAATCTTGGGTACAGTGGAAAACAACCTCAGTGTACCACGCAACATTAGTGGCTCCTCGGAGTTTGCAAAGGAGTTTGACTCTGATACGTCACAGCAGGCTACGGAAGCCCTTCACATTCGTGACTCCCCTGAAATTTCAAAAGAGTATGGCTTCGATACGCCAAAGCAACCTACGGTAGCTACAGATTCAGTAGAGGAAGGTAGCGTATCTCAATGCGAGCTTACCAGGAAAGTGGAGGACTCAGACGAAATGAAGATGGATCCCCGATCGCTAAAGCGCTCGAGATCCCCTTTATGCAAAAAAGGCATCGCACCTGTCAATTCAAAAACCAAAAAGTACCAGAAGGACACTCTGTCTAAAGCTGATTTTCCTAAAGAAAATATTCTAAACAAGGCCATCGCTGAGGCTATTTTAGATCAACAATAGGGTCACTCAAAATCCTTCATTGGAATTGCCGATCGATTCACTCTGCAGCAACTGATATGATATATTTGGCATCGACATTTTCTCCAGATATTATTGCACTACAAGAAACTTGGCTTTCAATGCATCAGTCTTTAGAATTAAATACAGATCTTTCCCTCTGAACCGTCCATCGAAAGGTTGAGGTTAGGCATTTTTATTAATATTAGAATAAGTCTCAAGGCTAAAATTGCGTATAAGCTCATGTCGCCTTAGAAGTAACTTTACCAGGCTGCATGCTTTTTTTGGTGGTGGATGTATACTTTCTTAAAGGTGTAATAGATACTCGATGTTTGGACGCTGCAGTGACTTCTAGTCATCAAAATAAAATTCTAATCGGCGATTTCAATTCTCATCATACTTGCTTTGGTTTCCGAACTGATCAATGCGGTAAGAGATTGTGGGAGTGGACAGCGGATAATAACTTGTGTTGCCTGAATTAAAGAACACCCACTTACATTAGTGATACGTCTTGTTCAGCCTTAGATTTAAGCATTGTGAGTTCATCACTACCTAGTTTGTCGTGGAGTGCGTGTGATTGTGCAACTAACAGCGATCATTTGCCTATATTATTCGAGATTGCTTGCCAAGTTATAATGTCAGGCTCTCAGACTCGAGTGTTTATTATTTACACCAAATTTAGGAAAGATTTAGAATCTGCTTTGGCAACTCATTCTGAAGAGCAAGAAGATACAAAAGCCATGAGGCTAAGTGCACTGATCAAAAGAACATATAAAAATGCAGAATTCTTTGTGAAATCCGCAAAGAGCACAACCCATAGTCCATGGTGGAACTCGGACTGTGCCCAGGATTTCCGACGAAGAAAGGCAGCTTGGAAAAAACTTATGTATAACCACTGCCCCCAAAACTGGTCTGATTACAAGTATCACGCTGGAAGTTTTAAACGCACAATCTCTTTAGCTAAGGAACAGTATGATAGAAAACATTAGGATCACCTTTCAAAAGCTTGTAACAAAAAGGCGCTGTTCAGGTTCATGAGGTCACGTAAAATGATGCCATCTCGAAATAATATAGGGTTTGAGATTATGTCCTTGGAAGAAACAAAGAAATCTTTAGAAACCATGGCTAAAGGCCTGGAGTGTAGATATACATCAACTAAGCTTTACGATCTACAAAAACCAGCGTTAACGATTGAAGTTACTGAAGTTACAGAGGAAGAGTTAGCACAAGTGATACAAGGTTTGCCCTCGTCAGCTCCTGGCCTAGATGGAATCACAGCTGCTATGATAAAAATGTTATTCAAATTATCACCATGTGACCTACTAAACACTTTAAATTATTCGTTAAAATATGCCTGGATTCCGTATGAGTGGAAATTAGCTAAAATAGTGCCGATACAAAAAAGACAAGGATTCGCATATGTAATAGAAAACATTCGACCCATTTCTCTTACATCTAACATGGTGAAGAACAATTAACATCTAACATCGAAAGAGTGCTCCATAAAAGAATTCTAATATGTATGGAGGAAAATTCGATATTAGCTCCAAATCAAATCGGCTTCAGAACAGATTGTTCAATCTGGTGTGCACACGCAGATTTAGAAAGGCGCATTCAGCTCGCTCGCCAAAAAAGACAACATGCGGCACTAGTGACATTAGATATAGCTAAGGCATACGATAGTGTAGAACATTCAGTTTTATTAGACATATTAGAGAGCCACAATCTCCCAAATTATATATTGGCGTGGGTGAGGGAATTTTTGAGAGGAAGAGAGTTCTATTGTTTTAAGGATGGGCGCGCATCGTCAAAATGCAAACAAACACGCGGTGTCCCCCAAGGCGCTGTATTATCGCCAGTTCTATTTAACATCTTAATGAGCAGTATACCGCACTGCCAAGACGTGAAGGTGTTTGTATATGCTGATGATATCGCATTTTTCACGGCACATAGTGACATATATTCTTTATATCAAAATCTACAGAGATATGTCAATATGCTGGAGACATGGCTAGATGCAGTCTGCATGACCCTAAATGTAAATAAGACTGCAGTATTAATATTCCCGTTATCCGATCCCATCTCAATTTCAATATGTTATAAACAAGAGCCCATTCCGCAGGTGGAATCTCTTAAATATTTGAGAGTAATTTATAATGCCAACCTGAACTGGACTCCCCACATAGAAGGCATCGCATCTAAAGCACAACGCGCCTTAGGAATTCTTCGTAGACTGAGCAGCCGCCGATATGGTCTACGCAGAAGCACAATGGTGATGATATATAAAACGTATATGCGAGCAATCCTAGAATTTGAGTGCGTATTGTTCTCAGGTGGCCCTACTTATAAAATAAAGCCTCTGGTTATGCTGGAACGAGAAGCCTTGAGATTGTGTCTAGGACTTCCCATGTTTGTAACAAACAATGTTTTGTATCAGGAAGCACGATTGCCTACATTGCCTTGCCGTTTTCGTATCCTAACGGTTCAGACGTTTCTGAAATTTTGTAGCTATGCACCAAGACGATCTGAATATGATTTCATAAATGACCCAGACACCTTTCTTCTTGCCCATTGGCCACGGTTTCGAACACTTCAAATTGCTTTTGTCCAGAAACAACTAGATAGGATAAATGTAAAAATTCGAGATGTGATTGCGGCGCAGGTTACAAATGAAATTCTTGAGATAGAATTCGATGAGATTTTTCATCTTAGCCCAAATTACAATCCTATAGTGTCTTAAATAGCCGACTGCAGGATTATCTTGCACACGCGGAAACGAATAATATTATAGCCTCAGATGCTTCAGTAATGGATGAAAAGACAGGTGGAGTTATATACTCCCATTCGCTTGACTGGTATTTCATTAAGATTACCGTATGTCACCCCAGTTTTTGAAGCTGAACTGTTGGCAATAGTTCTAGCGCTGCGAAAGCTACCTTTGAATGCCGATAACGCGATCATAATCACGGATTCCCTGTCAGTATGTACGTCGATTACGCGTCAATAAAATCGATTGCCTTAAAGACGCTCCTTATGCTAGTACCTCCTCAGCTGCGGCTACTGAAATTAGTATGGGTACCCGGTCATTGCGGCTTAGAAGTAAATGAAATCACCGACTCTCTAGCACGAGCAGCATTGGAAGGGCCAGTACTATCAGTCCTTCCCGAAAGTACTAGCAGTCCTTCCCGAAGTGGCCACTATAAATGCGACAAGATACAGGAAATTTGCGCTTAGTGCAGACGCTATGGAAGCAATATTGTCAGCACCAGACTTTACTCACTTAAGATTTCCATGGAAAATTCATTGGTGTCCTGCAAGACAGTTGGAAACCATAATAACCAGATTTCGATGCCATGTCCCCCCGTTAAATTTCTATTCACATAGCGCCGGTGTGGCGATATCACCATTATGTAACTTTCGTTCAGAATAAAAAACAATAGAGCACTATTTTTTATCATGTCGCCGATACAAATTGCTCAGGAAAACACTCTTAGTCCTCCCATTCGCTAGCCAGGAGCTGAATTTCGCTATAGAAAACATACTTTCCTTCGGGGCTTACGATCTGGGCTTCAGCCACGAGAACGTTTTCTATGCAGTTTGCAAGTACCTTATTGAAAGTAAAAGAAGTAAGCTTTTAATTGCGTGATAATTATTCGTGCAAAAAATTCCAACATACACAAGAGCATTGTTTAACCATGCTGATTCCTATTCGAGGTAATGAATAATTGTCTTATCTGAACGAGTGACAAACAACTATTGCACTCCTTTCGTTCTGCCTAGGGTGTATTTTCTTTTTTCTTTCTTTTTACCGGTGGGTGGTTTCGATATTGAAAAAAAAATCTTACTGAATTAAGTCATCGATTCTTGGCCCATCCCCGGAGTGGGTGCGAGCCATGGCTGTGGAATCATCATCATCATCATCATCATCATCATCATCATCGAGATAGGCCTCCGGTACACGACCCCTTCAAACCTCCCAGTACGCCACAGCGTAATAAACCCATTTATAAACGTAACAGAGTGGTAGAGGTGCGGGGTAAAGCACGTCGACGAACCACGGAGTCACAGCTGTCTGAACTTCGCCGGAGCCGTCGTCTTGCGGTCTGCCACCAACAACAACCGTCATGGCCGAAAGCGAAGGTCACGGCTTCTCAACCACGCAAAGGTCAGTGCCGTCTGCACCTCGGTATCGCTATATGGAACCCCGCCCGTTCGCGGGAAGAGCAGGGGAAGATGTGGATGCGTGGCTGACACACTACAAAAGAGTGAGCCGGTACAACGACTGGGACCCCAACGAACCACTGGGGACTGCCGCGCTGTTTCTTACGGAAACCGCCTTGATGTGGTACGAAAACCACGAAGATTCATTAATAACGTGGGATCTTTTCGCCGAAGAACTCAAAAAATGCTTCGGCGACTCTGATGCGAAAAAGGAAAGCGCGGAGCGCACTTTGACTCGAAGAGCCCAGACACCCGGAGAAATGTGTACCACCTACATATAGGAGGTTCTGATGCTCTGCAAGATCGTAAACCCGCATATGTCTGAAGAGGACATGGTCGGACACCTTCTGAAAGGTATAGCAGAGGACGTCTACAATTTATTGATTGGCAGAGAAGACCTCACTTCCGTCTCCGCCGTCCAACGTCACTGCCGTACTTTCGAGAAGCTGAAGACCCGTCATATTGCCCCGAAATTTGGTAGGCTGGCAAATGTAACAACGGTCGCCAGCGTCGACGTAAGCCCGCCTACCGACCTTGCCGCTACTATCAGGGCAATAGTGCGCGAAGAGCTACAGCGACAAGACACACTGGTCGACGACACCATTCATCATCCGCCTACCTGTTTATCCTATTACCCGGCACCGTTCGCTCCTCTGCCCCCATCGGTTCGTGTGACGGACTTTAGCGAAGCTGGAACTGCTTGGCCATGCCGAGACTCATTCGCGCCTGACCAGCGGTATGACTGACGCCTTCGTACCAGCCCCGCTCCACAGAGGCGGGCAGTTCCCGTTCAGCAAGCTGCTCCACTCCATTCGGGTAGGCGACCTTTCACAGCGGAGCGCTCTCAGCAGTGTGGTTCGGCGAACGACCCCTACCCGTCTGCTACAACTGTGGCGTCGAAGGGCACATTGCCAGGTACCGCAACTACCAGCAGCCACCGAGGTACGACCGCTCACAAAGATCCCACCTGTCCGCACGAGCACTAACATTCCCTGGAAGCACATCTCACGAGATAAGGCCACTGCGAAACCGTTCTCCTGCCTCTGTCCGCAGTCTGACACCCCCGCCAGCTGCTCGTCCCAATCGGTCGCCGTCGCCTAGGCGCCGCTACCCTTCGCCGTCTCTGGAAAACTAGTCAGCGCGACCGTTAGAGGTGAGGTCGCTGAACAGTCATCGATTTACACAGAAATGCCTCCTTTAATTTGCATGTTTCAAAATGAGGTTCGTGTGCTAATTGACGGTGTCTCAACAATGGCCTTAGTGGACACAAGTGCAACCATATCAGTGATGAGTCTAGCATTTAAATCCCTTCTTGGACGAAAGGTTATGTTTCGTTGGGACCGTGCTGATACATTTCGTGGAGTGAGCGGAGATGTCTTACAACCTGCTGGTGTTTGCACAGGGACAGCTAGCTTGGGTGGCTAGATTTTTATTGCTGATTTTGCTGTTCTCTTTCATTAAACGCATGATGTTATTCTAGGACTCGATTTCCTGAATCTTTGTGGTGCCACTGTCGATTGCCGCACAAGAGAGATCACAGTAGATTCAAATGTTCCAGTAGCGTTTATGGAAAGCCCGCCCTGTATGGAAAGTACCCTTTGCGTGTCCATGGACACAATTGTACCACCCTTGTCTGCCAAGTGTGTTCCTGTCGTCAGTTCCCCTGCAACCGAGACGACATTTGATGCCATCGTAGAGCCCATTCACCTCAGCTGCATGAAGAAGAATGTTTTAATACCCTATTGTACGCTGTCGGTTGTGCAAGGGCATACTGGTTTGTGGGTGATCAACGGCTCCAATAAACCTTCGGTACTGCCAGAGGGTCTACAACTTGCTAAAATCCGTCAACATCAGGTGTTCTCCCTTGCCATCTTTGCAGAGAGCAGTGATTCTCTGGATAAGCCTGATTCCAATCATTTGCACGCCGGGGTCACCTCCATAATGGCAATGATTGACAAGCACCAACGAGCGTAATGACCTGGCGAGTATTCTGCGCAAGCATGCTGGTCTTTTCGATGTCGCACAGCTACAGGCTCCACTATCAATCCCTGTTTCTCGTGTAAAGGATCACATCATAGATACGGCATACCATAGACCTCTCCGACAAAAGCCATACCAAGTATCGCCTTCGGAACGCGCAGTGATAAATGAACAGGTTGGCGAGATGCGAAAGAAGAATGTGATTCAGGAATCATGCAGTCCATAGGGCCGCTCCCGTAATATTGGTCAAGAAAAAAGATGGAAAATGGCGATTTTGCGTTGACTACTGCCGTCTCAACGCCATCACAAAAAAGGACGTGTACACAATGCTACGTATTGATGATGCTATAGACTGTCTTTCATCAGCCTCCTACTTTTCGTTTGTTGATTTGAGGTCAGGGTATTGGCAAATTCCAATGCACGAGGAAGACAAAGAGAAAACGGCATTTCTTACACCAGATGGACTTTTTGAATTCAATGTGATGCCATTCCGACTATGCAATGCGCATCCAACTTTTGAGCGCTTCATGGACCCCATTATGCGTGGTTTTAAGTGGGAAGTATGCATGTGTTATCTGGACGATGTTGTGATTTTTGGGCGCACTTTCTGTGAGCACAACACACGCCTCGACCTCGTGCTGAACAGCCTAAGCAAAGCACACTTAGTGCTCAACTCAAAGAAATGTCGTTTTGGGGAACGCCAAACACACGTTCTTGGACACTTGGTGAACAAAGAAGGCGTACGGCCAGATCCCGCAAAAACGGCTGCAGTGAAGGCATTCAAGCAACCTCGCTCAGCGAAAGAACTACGCAGCTTTTTGGGCCTCTGCTTATACTTCCGTCGATTCATCCCAGAATTAGCCAATATCGCGCACCCACTCACGTGCCTGCTTCAGAAAGGCGCGCCATTTGACTGGACTCCGGAATGTGCGTCCGCTTTTTCTGAGTTGAAGTTCCTTTTGACATCCCATCCAATTTTTCGACACTTCGATCCTCTGGCTCCCAGAGAACTTCACACGGACGCTAGTGGTGTCGGTGTTGGGGCCGTGCTGGTTCAACGCTTGGATACCGAAGAACATATCGTTGCGTATGCAAGTCACTCGCTAAGCAAGTCCGAGGGTACCTACACCGTCACGGAGCAAGAATGCCTCGCAGTAGTCTTCGCAGTGCAGCGCTTCCGGTCTTACCTGTACGGACGCCCCTTTACCATCATGACAGATCATCATTCGCTCTGCTGGTTGGCCAATCTGCGTGACCCATCTGGTCGACAGGCGCGTTGGGCACTTCGTGTGCAGGAATACGACTTTATGGTTTCCTATAAAAGTGGTCATCGTCACGCTGATGCAGATTGTATTTCGCGACTACCACTCCCATCGACGGACTGCGACGTGGGCAACTTGGACACCTACATCGCGTCATTGGACCTGCCATTTCCTGATACCAATGCCTTTAAGATTGAGCAGCAAAGGGACCGCCCTATACAGGAGCTCCTTCCTACCGAGTCAAGACCATCGGCAACTCGCTTCTGCATGCGCGACGGGCTTGTGTACAAAAAGAACTATGCTACGACCGGCTTACGATATCTTCTAGTGGTTCCAAAGAGTCTTCGCGTTTTCGTCTAGCAGGCCATGCATGATGACGCAACGTCCGGCCATCTAGGCAAAGCGAAAAGTCTTCGCCGGCAAGAAAGATTTTACTGGCCGAAAATGCGCCAGCCGACCGAACAGTACGTCTCTAGTTGCAACGAGTGCCAACGGTGCAAGCGCCCTACCAGTGCTCCTCCAAGGCGACTACATCCTATTTCACCCCCTAGAACTCCATTCGAGCAAGTTGGTATTGACCTTCTAGGTCCCTTTTCGAGGTCTTCTAGTGGTAATCGCTGGATAGTCGTATGTACCTACCACTTAACACGGTACTGCGAGACAGCTGCTATGCCATCGGCAACTGCAGCTGACGTGTGTTTATTGATGCTGGGTTTTGTGGTTCTACGACATGGAGCTCCTAAAATTGTTATCAGTGATCGTGGGCAACAATTCACTGCAGACGTGGTGGATGAGATGCTTCGCCTATGCGCTACAAGCTTTCGGCACTCTACGCCATATCATCCCCAAACAAATGGCCTGACGGAACGAACTAACAGGACTCTCATGAACATGCTTTCTATGTATGTCGCAGCAGATCACAAGAACTGTGATTGCGTACTACCTTTCATCCCTTACGCATTTAACACCGCACAGCATGAGACTACCAGCTACAGTGCGTTCTTTCTTCTGTATGCTCGGCCACCTCGTCATACCCTAGATACCGTCTTCCTGTTTTTGGTCCACCAAGATTCAGGTATAACCGAGATCGTCTGCCGAGCAGAAGAAGCCAGACGTCTTGCTTACCTGCGCACCCTCGCTTCGCAAGATCACTCGAAGACACGTTTTGACCGTCGACATCGACACGTGACGTATAATCGCGGAGACCTCGTGTTGCCGTGGACGCCAAATAGGAAACATGGGTTGTGTGAAAAACTGCTTGCACACTATGCGGGACCTCATGTTGTTCTAGAACGTATAAGCGATTTAACTTACCACGTAGCACTTCTTCATTTAAATGACCGACGGTCTGCAAAGACTGAACTTGCCCATATAGCCCGTTTGAAGCGCTATATTCCCAGAGAGACTCTAACTCGCCCGGTGGGCTTCGTCTGCGCGGAGGGAATTGTTACTGCATATGTGATTTGGGTAAGAGCCTCTGGGTAGCGGGGAGCAGGCAGAAGAGAGAAGAGGACGTTCGGCTAGCGAGATAGGCCTCCGGTGCACAACCCCTTCAAGCCTCCCAGTACGCCACAGCGTAATAAACCGATTTATAAACGTAACAATATATTAAAAGAGCGGAATGCAGGTCTGGAGATAGACGAGGAGCAGTGCAAGGTTCGAGTGGCGTTCCGCGAGAGGTCGGGAACTAATGCATTTATTGGTGAAGTCGACCCCGATAGTTTTAAGGCGCTCATGTCGCGGACACGTATCTCGCTCGGGTGGGCCGTGTTACAGGTGTTCGAGGACCTGCACGTTCCCACTTGCACGTTCTGCGCGATATAGGGGCATGGCTGCAGCTCCTGTCCCCACAAGACAGAAAATCTCTGGCGACATGCATGAAGTGCGGTGGTAACCACCAGGCGGTTGGCTGCACGGTGCACATGAGGGATGGAGCAGTATGTTGTGCCGAATGCCGGACGGCAGGAAGACCAGCTGAGGGACACCCTCTTGGCTTCCCGGGATGTCCCCTACTCGTTGAGATGGTGGCGCGCCTTCGGGCCCGCACGAACGATGGCCCCTATCAGTAGAGGAACGAGGGGGTCCGGGGGGGGCAGATGGCAGACGAGTGAGGAGACGAAGAGGGGAACGAGGGGAGGGGAGAACAACCCAGTTCAGGTGCGGAAAAGCGGCATCGCCTTTCGGACAAGAATGCAGATGATTCTAGGACTAGTCGCGGAGCTAAAGAGAACAGTCGGGGCGCTAAAGAGACTTTGGTGAATGTCCGGTTCTTGCAGGTAAATCTCGATCATGCAAGGCTAGCTACCACCAATCTCTTTCATCCCATGACTTAGCTAGGCGTCTCGCTGGCGGCAGTGTACGACCCGTACAGACCAGGCAAGAAGCTGCCTTCGCCGCCTCCGGGCTTTCAGTACATCGCGGCTGAACGCAACCCAGTTGTGGCAGTCATCATGCAGAAGGCTCCATTCGATATTTGTCCACTCCTGGTATCAAAGCTGGTCGTCGCGATATACTGCGAGGCAGGGAGAAAGAGATTGACTTTATTTAAAACATATCCTGAGGAAGCTGAGAAAGGGCCATTCCGACCCTTACTTCAACCTGGAGGCTCCGCCAGGGATGGCGCTGGCAGCCGAAAGCTTGTAGCGGGCCCGCACGAACTATGGCCCCCATCAGTAGAGGAACAAGGGGGTCCGGGAGTGGGCAGATGGCAGACGAGCGAGGAGACAAAGAGGGAAACGAGGGGAGGGGGGGAACAACCCAGTTCAGGTGCGGAAAAGCGGCATCGCCTTTCGGACAAGAATGCAGACGATTCTAGGACTAGTCGAGGAGCTAAAGAGAACAGTCGGGGCGCTAAAGAGACTTTGGTGAAAGTCCGGTTCTTGCAGGTAAATCTCGATCATGCAAGGCTAGCTACCACCAATCTCTTTCATCACATGACTGAGCTAGGCGTCTCGCTGGCGGCAGTGTACGACCCGTACAGGCCAGGCAAGAAGCTGCCTTCGCCGCCTCCGGGCTTTCAGTACATCGCGGCTGAACGCAACCCAGTCGTGGCAGTCATCATGGAGAGGGCTCCAGTCGATATTTGTCCACTCCTGGTATCAGAGCTGGTCGTCACGATATACTGCGAGGCAGGGCCATTCCGACCCTTAATTCAACCTGGAGGCTCTGCCAGGGATGGCGCTGGTAGCCGAAGGCTTGTAGCGATGTCCTGGGACCTATAGACCACCTGTAGTTGCTGCTTCTAATCATTGCTCTTGAGGGCTTCCTGCCAAGCCTCTTGGCTCAGTTGTGCTGCGCTGTGGGTAGGGCACAGCCAGAGCATGTGTTCGAAATTGAAATAAGCATGGTTGCAAAGGGAGCATGTGGGTGGTGTGCCGGGGTCAATTCTGTGTAAGGTGGATGGCGTTATGTACGTACGTGTTTGCATTATTCTTAGAGTTAGAGCTTGTACTTTGTTAAGTTCTGGGTCCAGTGCTGGGAAGGCACGTCTTTGTCCCCGGTAGTGTGAAGTGATCTCGTGGTATATGAGTGCTTTGTCCTGGCTGTAGAGATTCTCGTACCGCTCACCGATCGAGGGGTTGTTGTCCGTGGCGCGGCATGTGCGCTCACGCGCCAGGCGGTTGACCTCTTCGTTGGAATTACAGTGGTCGAGTCCCGGTAACTATCCCATGTGGGCTGAGAACCATGATACGTAGATTTGAGCTTTCTCTTCTTTAACAAGGATTTCTTTGCTCGCGTACTCTCTTATTGCGTTGACGGTGAGTTTTCTAGTGCTTCTAGCTACTTGGCCAGCCGCAAACGTTCGTGCCGCCGTCTTAGAGTCTGTGTATATTGTGGAGTAGGCTTGGCAGCTTTGCAAGGCTAGCGCGATCGCCATTTCCTCTGCTTCTTGGACATGGCTTCTTTGGACTAAGGTCCCTAGATGAAACAAGTTTTCAAGGTAGCGACACCCTCCCTTTTCCTCCTCGCCTATTTGCCTGAAGCGCCCCCTAGAAGGTTCAAATCTTTCATCCGAAAGCGAATGTTTGGGTTCTGTTGCTACGGTGAATAGATGTAAATGAAACAAAATGGAACGAAATAAGACGTAGAATAAACAGTTACCTTTATGAACATAAACGGCACAACACAAGAGCAAGCGGGATGTGCGTTACTCAACCGGCAACGTTGGGCAGTTCTATACTTTACACCACTAGCCATGGCGCCTCGCGTAGTACATTTTAGTTCCACGGCCGCGATATTTCGTCCAGTTCTAACTAGTCCACTTCTCCGATTGTGTTTTGTTCGTGCTGTGACACAGTGAACGTGCTTCTTGCTGGATCCTGTAAGTGGCCACAGGGCGTGAAGTTGTGACGATTGATTACAACCGGCTTGTGCACACGCAAGAAAAAAAACTACGACCAGACTGGTACGAACACTCGTCCAGCCACACTGCGATGACGTTTTTTTTAATGTGCCCATTTGGACAATCGTTATGCCAAGTGATTCTGATGCGGTGCTGGGAACTTCCTGAAAAGTGAGAGTTCTACTGGTGAGGTGTCTCGAAGCAGCGCGTTTCGGCTCAAGCGGGAACTGGTCAGAGTGAAATGTTTCTGAAGGTGCGTTGATTACAACCTACAGCTGTTCTGTATACGTGCATACCCACATGTATTTGTACCAACAGGCATGCACAGGACACGCATTAGACGCGCGCCTGGCGTTTCAATAAAAACCGACAAGTGAACTCGCTTCGCAGATCCGCGTCGACATACGTTGACGGAGTTGCACGAAAGCATTCGCGTGAAATGGTTCATAGTTGCACTTAATGGTGCGCTTCATCTCGGAAAGCACGAGGTAAGTTGAAGAGAGCGAAACCATTTTCTGTTGTTTACGGCAACGCAGCATTGCTGAAAAACGCAGATGTTGCCTTGAACGAGCATGGCGAAACAATCATTGTACACCGAAACGCTCCTCATCTTCAGTTTATGTTCTGGCTACGATTTTGTCTTTGGTCACGGCGAGAATCGGGCTGCAGCCATATGCGCATGCGTACTAGTTTTGAACTTTTTGCATAATAATAAATAACACCACCAGCCATTTGCAAGATCACGTGCAAGTAATGCACCAGTTACAGACGCAGATGGCAGAGAAAAAGAGGAGTAATCGAGAGAGTGAGGAGGACGGCTCGAGAACAATGAGTGACGCTACCTTGTTCCATCTAGGGACCTTAGTTTGGACAGTTGCCGTGTTTATGAGGTTTCCGTCTATATCAACGACCGCTATGGCAAACGCCTCCCTGCCATATTAGCGGGCGGCATCTACGAATATCGCGTGCGTGTTGTGTTTTTTGCCTTGTTTATGAGCGCCCTCGCTCTGTCCTTCCTTCGCCCTTTGTTGAACATTGAGTGAACGTTGCGGTCGATTGGCTCAACCCTAATGTGTTTGCTCACGTCATTACCAACTTGTGTTCTTTTCTCTGGTTGAAAAATTGGACAAATGCCTGCGTCTCGTAGGATGAGATGGCCTGCCTGCGTCAACGACAGGCGTGTGATCTGTGCCACTCTCTGAGCCTCAAAAAGTTTTCGGCTGTGTTGTGCAGACCAATTTGTCGTTGCTCGTGCTATTGGGCAAGCCGAGTGCCGTTTTCAGTCCTTTGCGAAGCATGGAGTCGAGCTTTTTGATTTCAACTTTCGTAAGTTTCAGAAACGGGAACGCGTATGCTACGTGACTTACGAGAAAGGCGTGATACGCCTTCATGATGTTGTCCTCAAGGAGGCCTGCTCTCTTGTTGGCGATTCTAGCAATGCCTCTTGAAAAATCGTTCGTGCTTTTTTCAAGGCGCTAGAGTGCTTCTTTGTTGTGGCCCTCCTTGGCGCTTAACGTTAGCCCTAGTACCTTGACCGTATATACTTGCAATATCGTTTGGTTGTTCTCAGCCTTGAGCACTACTTGCTGCTCGTCTTCGCCCGAATTTCGTCGAGGGTGAGAGAGCGTTAGAGTAGATTTAGTGGGGAACAGTGCGAGTCCAGTTGACTCAAGAAATTCTTCAGTTGCAGTCAGTGCTTGTTGAAGGATTCCTTCCGAGGCGCCATTTGAGTGGTCACATGGGACCCATACGGTAATATCATTCGCGTATATGGCATGGTGCACAGGTGGGATTTGAGCGAGCTTCTCCGACCACTTGTGCATCTCCACATTAAAGATCAATGACGAGAGCATTGACCCTTGTGGGGTGCCGATATTTCCGAGTCGTTCAGGTTCGCTGCATTGCTCTCCTATGCGTATGGTGCCGGTTCGGTTCGCCAGAAAGCCTTTATATGTATTTGTAGAATTTCTCACCTAGGTTAATGTGCGATATTTCACCCAGTATGTGTTCATGTTTTACGGTTTCAAATGCCTTGGTGAGGTCCAGGGCTAATATGGCTTTAGGCGTGAGGAGGAGGCCGTACTATATGTGTTCTCTTAACATCAACATGGCGTCCTGTGTGGATAGTTCCCTGCGGAAGCCAATAATGTTGTGTCGAAAGAGCCCATTGCTCTCAATGTGGTCCGTGATACGGTTAAGTGTTGCATGCTCAGCTACTTTTCCAACGAAAGATGCGAGTGATATGGGCCTTAAGTTATCGATGCTCAGCGGTTTTTCAGATTTCGGTATGCGCGAAACCTTGGCACTGCGCCATTCTTTACGCACTGTACCCGTTTCGCATGCCACATTTATCTTCTTAGTAATGATTACAATTGCTTTATCGTCTAAATTCCATCGCAGTTTATTGTCGATGTCATCTGGCCCTGGCGCCGATCTGCCATTGAGTTGCTGTAGAGCGTACCATATTTCAACTTTGCTGAAGGGTTCGTCTAGCTTTTCTTGCGGTCGACCTCCATATGAGGGATTTTTGTTTTCGCAGGATACTGCTTTGCTTTCCAGTGGGAGATATTTTTGGCCTAGCGTTTTGAGGAGAACATGGGATCCACCACTATCCCGGACGTGCTTGTGCACCAATCGTTCAATTTGCAGCTGTGTGCCGCCTCTGGTGGGTTTGTCGCTGTCCGCTATAAGGTGTTTGAGCAGCCCCCATTTGTTTCCCCTCCTCATTTTGCCATCTGCTTCGTCACAAGTGTTGTTCCACTGCCGGGCGCAGAGCGTTTTGGCATGAGATTCGATTTCGCGGCGGCCAAGGTCCACGATTTTTGTGCGTAAGTGTCTGCTGAGCTTGTTTTTACGCCACGCTTCTTATAGGCCATGCTCTTTCTGCAGCAAACTGGCCAGGTGAGAGTCCATGATCTGGATGGATTCATCAGTCTCGACTTCTTTGGTGGCCTCATTCGCTGTCATTTTTAATTCATTTAGGAGGGCTTCATATGATAGTTCTGTATTACCCTTCTGCTCCCGTATTTTAAAGAACTGGTCCCAGTCTGTGATTTCGAATTTTCTTGGCGTTTTCACCTCGTTCTCAACGGTAATTTCCAGGATGCAGTAGTCGCCACCTAGGTCTTCGGCGAGGTTATCCCAGGTAGCTCTGACGTTATTGGTGAAGGTTAAGTCCGGCATTGTGTCCCGCTGTACCAAATTACCTCTTCTTGGAGGGAGGGCAAGGTTCAGCTGCAGGTCCAGCGCATTCGCGCTTTCTGCTGACTTGGTGCCTTTGCCTTCGCGTTTTAAGTATCCCCATTTGGTGCTCCTGGCGTTAAAATCACCCGCTACTATAAGCGGATTGTCACCCGTCATTTTTACCGCCGAGGTAAACAGTCTGCTGAAATCTCTTTTCTTATCTGATGGAGGACTGTAAACATTGAACACAAAGATGCTTCTTTTAACAGCCCTGTGTGGTAAGATTTCCACCAGGACCGTTTCCAGGCCTTTTTTGTATACGGGGGCGTCCCTTTCGGCGAGCATTATGTCCTTCCAGATGAAGGTAGCCACTCCTCGCGTCTTGTTCTGCTCGGGGTGCAGGGTCGGCGTCGCTACCCTTTACACCTGTATGCCAATGCTTTTAGCAGTTTTGCTTCCTCCACATTCCTCTAGCTATATTATATGCGGCTTTTTTGACAGCTTAGCAATAGTTGTGTTAGTGCTGCTTTGCGTTTCTGAAGTGAGTTACAGTTCCACTGCCAGATCTTATTCTCGTTACGGTCAGCAGTCATTTTGGCTAGGTAGCTTGTGTGCGTCACGGCTCGTTATTTCTGCGAGATTGCGTGCTTTGACTGGTCGGACTTGAACTCTAGAAGTTATGCTCGGCACGCTTCCCGTATTCGCTGGTTTGTCCGCACTTAGGTTCGGAGGAGCACCTAACACAGGTGGGTTAGCTACCATCTTCTCCAGGCTCGCGAACGGCGAATCTCTGGTCAGCTTTGTCAGTGTAAGTCTTAAAGGTTTTCATAAACTTGGCAAGCGTGTTCGCCAAGGTATCTTTTTCTCGTTGAGCTCAGTTGTCGCAGAGTCGACATTCGTCAGTGGGGCTTCTTTATCGATCGAGACCACCTCGATCTCCTCTGTCGTGCCGCTGTCATTGTCCACGGCTTTGCGTTTGTGTTTGTTGTGGATCGTTTGTTGTGAGCGTGTTGTCGGTGGTGCCGGTGAGCTCGACAGGTCAATTCCGTGGCGGCTCTCTATTCTAGCTATTGAGGCCCGGAGCTCTTCAAGCTCCTTCTTGAGGGCCCTGTTTTCTTGTTTAGGCGCTACAATACCAGAGTTGGGAGCATGCTCTGGCTGTGCCTTACCTTTGGACTGGTTACTTGTGCTTCGTGATTCGCCTGCAACCCTGCCGGGAGCCATTGTTCGGCTGTTGCTGCTGCGTGGTTGTTGGTCTCGTTTTCGATCGGGATCTGGAGCACTCCCGAGATGGCAGGCGGTTGTCGGATCCCGACAGGGTCGAGGGGCGCCCTCCGGAACGAAAACGGCCTCTGGATCGAAAACGCCTTCTGGATCGGAAACGCCCTCTGGATCGGGACCTCCCCCTGGATGAAGAACGAGGATGGACGCTCGAGGCGTTCTCCCGTCCCGGCACCTGGTTGCGGCAGGGTTTCTTGAACGTGACAGATGTTGGTGCGTCTTGACGATGTTTTTGCTTGCCACTCTTGTTTCTGCATCTTCTTCTCTTTCTCACTATGTATGGAATGTGAAGCGTCTTTTGCATTCGCGATCTCCGGTGGGGTGATTGCCATCGCAAAGGTTGCATTTCGGCTCGCAGTGATACACGCCGTCTTGTAGCGTTTAACAGCAGTTGTGACATTTCTTGCTCGTTGCGCTTGTGTGCTGGCAAAATGTGGCGCGATGGCCGACTCCTTCACACGTTCTGCAAACATCGACTTGTCGCTTGTAGAGTGAGCAGGGAACCATGGCGGTTCCGCATATCACTGTGCTCAGAACGCGCAACCCGTCAAAGAAGATTGCGACGACTTTGGTCTTTTTAATGCGACTTGCCTCGATGGCAGTGGGATTTTGGTCTTGCACAATCAGGCCTTTGAGCGTTGCGTCGTCAAGAGAGAGGTCAACGTTCTTGATGACGTCCTTGAATGTATTATCGGGCGCGGCCACGTATGCGACAACTTCGAACGAGCCTTGGTTTGTGTGAAGTTTGTGCACGTTCACGTATGATGTAGCATTATTTTGATACGGCATAGAAATAACAATGATGCTTTGCATATTGTTGCGGCAGATCGTGTCCTCCCGTGCTTGTTCGTCGGTGATCTGGGCGGCCATGATGACGGCTCTCTACAGCAGAACAAGGTCGACTCTGGCTACGTCCAATCCTCCTCTGGGTCTCATAAATGCCCTGATCTAGTCATTGGGTAGGCGGGGTAGCCTGGAAGCGGATACCACACAGTGTAGTGCCGAGTGACCTTTTTTGAAGCCCCTGGGGTGCTTCGGCTGGTTGCTGTGCTCGACCGTTCCAGCGGGCAGCTCCTCGTTCGGCGGAGTCGTCTGTTTTCGGCATCCCAAGGCGGTGGCCCATCCTGGTTCGCCAAAGATCTCCGCGCTTACTTGAATTCCCTCCACGGTTATGGTGGAAAACATTTTCAGTGCCTGGTTGTCGGCCACGGCGCACGGAGGTTGATCCAGTAGCTGCCGCGTCTGACCGAGCCCTTGGCTACGTGTAACGGCAGTACTCCTCGCCAACCCTAGGTGTGGTTAGGGTTAGCGGGGCGCTCGTCGCGTCGCAGCTTTTAAAGTCCAATAATATGTCTAAGAGTTCACTCACCGCCAAAATGGCATCTCCACTTAAACCACAGAGCTTGCTTGTAAGAATAAGCACAAAGCCAAGTGATCTTGGAGCAAACAAACGACCGAAATTAATTGGAAAAACGGGAGCCGACGTTTTCACGTCCGCGCTCCTCAACGCCACCTAGCGATCCCCCAACTGCGAGGCAAACGATACGACTTTGTCTTCAACTCGGCGTATGCACCGCCACATAAATCGATGGAGCCAACATTGGTGCTGGTGAAAAGGGTACTGACCTGGTCGCGAACGCAAAACATCATAGTAGCCGGCGACTTTAACGTCAAGAACAGTGCCTGGGGTGCCAAGCGTCCGACCACCACGGGTCTCGTCTGGTAGAATTCGCGGCCGCGACCGGGCTGGTCATGCTGAACGACTCGTCCTCGATACCAACGTACGAGAATAAGTACAACATGAGCTGGACTGACGTCACCTTCGCCACGCTTCCAACTATTGCTGCTGGTTATTCATGGCGCGTGTGCGAAGACGTTACGCATTCCGAACACAGATATCTTCAAATAGCAATTGGCAGAGACACGGCAACTAGGAACAAACGGCTGACGCGGTTTGAGGCGAACAGCTGCTGGAGGCACTCAACTGGGAGCCATGGTTCGATCGACTAACGGGCGCGCAGTTACAATCGGCAGACGCACTCGAGTTAGGGGTCAGCCAATTTTACCACATATTTGAAAAGTACCGCCGTAAACATCTAAGACCCGCCCGTCAAACGAAAAGGGGCAATTCTTGGTGGACGCCGGAACTGGCGCAGGAGCGAAAGCACATAAACGCCGTGCGGTGTCACATTCAGATATGCAGGGATGACGCTTTGCGCAGTGTCTTTCGGGCGGAATACAGCGTAACCCTTGCCGCCATTCGTCGCAACACCGCTCGCGCAAGGGAGGCGTATTTGAGGGGCTTTTCGCCGAATGTGCGCGATGGTCGGTCTTTTGGGGGTCCTACAAGGAGGCGTTCGGGAGAAGGCGCGCAGATTTGATTCTCCCACCCCTTCTGCGAGAGGACGGTACCTACATGTCTACGCACTGAGAAGCGGCGGCACAATTATTGCAGACGCAAGTCGCGGTGGACGACCCTGCGTCCGATCAACCCGAGCACGAAATCATCCGTAGGCGAGCTCACGCCACATCGTGGACCCGCCGACAGGAAGGTCCCTTTTCTCAGGCCGAGCTCGAGGTGGTAGTTCGTCAAATGCGAGACCGGTCGGCCCCCGGCCCGGACGAGATAACGCCACCTATAGTTAAAGGGCTGGTTCAGACCCGAACATCATTTCTACTGTGGTTGTTTAATACTTCACTCTGTCTCGGCCACTTTCCATCTCAGTGGCGCCGGGGACGCGTAATTTTCCTATGTAAGACTGGCGGCCCACCAGAATCCACAACATCGCAGCGACCCATCTGCAGAAATTCCGTCTTGGGCAAGGTACTAGAGCACCTTTGAATGGCAGGCTGTATTTTTTCCTGCACCAAGGCGGACATGTTCACCCCCATCAGTACGGGTTTACACATGGTAGAAGCGCTGTATGGACACATCATGCTGCATCGTCTCGACCACTTTCCATCGACTGGACACGCCGACAGCACGCTCACTTCTTTCAGACCGAGCTCGAGGCGGTGGTTCGTCAAATGCGAAACCGGTCGGCCCCTCGGCCCGGACGAGATAACGCCACCTATAGTTAAAGGGCTGGTTCAGACCCGAACATCATTTCTACTTTGGTTGTTTAATACTTCACTCAGTCTCAGCCACTTTGCATCTCAGTGGCACCGGGGACGCGTAATTTTCCTACGTAAGCCTGGCTGCCCACCAGAATCCACAACATCGCAGCGACCCATCTGCAGAAATTCCGTCTTCGGCAAGGTAATAGAGCGCCTTTTGAATGGCAGGCTGTATTTTTTCCTGCACCAAGGCTGACATGTTCACCCCCATCAGTACAGGTTCACACATGGTAGGAGTGCTGTACGGGAATTATACCAGCTGCATGAGTGCCTCCTCCGGCTTAAGGCTGAGCGCACACCTGCAGTATTAATGTCTCTCCATTTTAAGAGAGAATTTGATAGCGTCTGGCACCCGTTAGTGCTCCGGTTTTTTCGGGAACGTTAATTGCCGTCGCAGCTTTTTCATCTTCCTCGCTCCTTTCTGACGCACCGCACTGCCGTATTTAAGTCCTACGCACTGCCGTATTTAAGTCCGCCCCTTGCTGGGCAGTCCCCAGGGCTCGCCTCTTTTACCACTTTTGCGGAACGCGGTTTTACACATCCTTATATGCCAGAAGGGGTGCTTGTACAAGCTTAAGCAGACGACACAGTCGACATTATCCCTAGAACCACACGCATCGCCCTTGGGGACAACAGTTCCGAGGTGTTGCGACGGGTGGAGCGCTGGGCAATTACATCCAGAGTAACGCGTAGTCAAGGAAAACGTGCTGCATGCTGTTTTCCTATGGCGTTGTTGGGATGGAACGCGTTCGTCCCTCCATTCGTGCGGGAAGTTCGCAAAAGAACCTTAATTTTGTCGACTCACTCCACCTCCTGGGTGTCGTATTCGACCGTCGCCTTTCGTTCTTCGCTCATGCCGACCACCTGAAGGAAAAGGTGAATCAAATGGCGGCAAGGGTGGCCACCTTTAAGAACATGGCAGGTAACCTTCGGCCAGACGCATTTAGACGCCTATACAAACAAGTTATGGTGCCGACCATAACTTATGCTTCAATCATTTGGTGGCCTGAACGGCTTGACTGTCGTTTGGAAAGCCGCCTCGTATCGGTCCAACGTTCGGCTTTACTGGCACTAACGGGCGCATATCGAACCTTTTGGACGGCGGCATGCAGGTTCTAAAGCACGCTCCCCCGATCGAGATGGAACTGCTTCTCCTCAATAAAGAGTTCGCTCTCCTACGATTGCGGCACAAACTCACGTGGGAGGGGCAAGCAATCGACCCCCGAAAGGTGGCTCTGTCGATGGAGAAGTGGACATACCACCTGGCTAAGACCCCACACGTACAGAAGGTGGTTTGTCTTTCGGTACCCGAGGCCCAAGAGATGGCAAGGTGTCCGGGCATACACGTTTATACGGACGGCGCGTACTCGCCCAATTCCGCTGGATCCTGACGCTCCCCGCCTGACACTGTACTCGGAACAGGTCGCGCAGGCCAGACCGGCCCCCCGAAGAGAAACCGAGGGCGCATCGTTTGGCACTAAAAGAACGGAATATATTCTCTTCCCGCTCCACCGACTAACTAAAGAAACGATGAGAGTAGTGGTATTTCACTGGCGGTATCACAGTGACGAAACTGGTGGTAGGGGTATCTTGTCAGTCCGCGAATTCGATTTCGTGTTAATATCGGCATACGCACCACCCCACAGATCAATGGGCCCTACCCTACAGGCAATTGAAGAAACGCTTTTGAAGGTTAGAACTCCCAACGTAAAGGTAGCTGGAGATTTCAATGCAAAACACCTAGTGTGGGGGCCAAACGCCGGTGACGAGAGAGGGGCGCGCCTGCTGGAGTTCGCTGCGGCCAATGAGCTCATTGTACTCAACGACCCACAATCGCGGCCCACGTACGAGACCCCTTGCGCGGCCAGCTGGATAGACGTAGCATTGGCCTCGTCCACCGCCGTGCAGTCCGGATTCCAGTGGGAGGTACGGCAGGACTTAACCCACTCGGAACATCGCTACATTGAAATCAGGATTGGAGGAAGGGAAGTTCGGACTGGGAAACGGTTGACTCGTGTTGCCCAGGCCGAACTACTCAGGGCACTCGCAAGGGACACTTGGTTCGATCAAGTGTTAGGGGCCGACATATCGTCAACGATAGCACTGGACTTCGTAATGGAAGCATTCTATAAAATCTTCCAAGGCCACCAGCATAAACAACTGCGTCCAGTCAAATCCAGAGCCGGCAAGTCTTGGTGGACGCCGCAATTGGCAGAGGAAAGGAAAAGGGTTAATGCTACGCGGCGGAGGTTTCAGCGGTGCCGAGACAACGATCCTAGAGTGTGGTATAGATATGAATACTCGAAGGCGTTAGCGATGTTCCGCGCCTGAATTAGGGAAGCCAGGGATCGATACTAGGCTGAATGTAACGCGGCGTGTTCGAGGCGTAGTGTTTTTTCGGCCCCTTTTAGGGAAGCCTTCGGCCACACGAAAAGCAGAAAATTCTTGCCACCTTTGGAGGGCCGAGACGGAACGCTCACGAGCTCGCACTTGGAGTCGGCCACCCTGCTCCTTCGTACGCAGGTAGCCGTAGACGACCCCGACGTCAATCTGCCAGTGCATGTCGCAATAAGGGAGTTGGCGGCAGCCCCGTATCAATCAAGGTTACAGGACGTACCTTTCACAGATGAGGAAGTGAAAGAAGTGATAGGTAAACTATCACCGAGGTCGGCGCCGGGTCCTGATGGCATTACGCTCGGCATAGCAAGGGCCTATACGAACTAAGGCCAAAATTCGTAATGTTCATCCTTAATGAAGCGCTGAGGCTCGGTCATTTATCTAGCTGTTGCAGAGGTGGCCGAATCATATTCATACCAAAACTCAACCGGCCCCCGCAGTGTACGACTTCGTACAGACCAATATGTGTAAACTCTGTATTTGGGAAAGTCTTGGAAAGGCTCCTCAACGGGCGATTATATAGCTTCCTGTGAAGGAACGGTCACGTACACGCCCAGGAGTACAGGTTTACACACGCCAAAAGTGCAGTACTGGCATTGCACATCGCACAACTTAAAGGCGAGGCTCGTGCAATCGAGCGCGTCGAAAATTCCTGCCATACTAATGAGCCTCGATTTCCAAGGGGCATTCGACAGTGTATGGCACCCTCAGGTGCTCCGCTTCCTCAGAGAAAGAGGTGTCCCAGCGAACCTCTATAACATGCTCCGATCGTTCCTAACAGACAGATCAGTAGTATTTAGAACTCAGGCTGGGGAAGCGGAGACACGGCCTACCCTGGGTAGCCCGCAGGGATCGCCCCTGTAGCCGCTGTTATGGAATGTCATAGTGCATGAATTACTATGTTTGCCGAGGCCGAAAGGCGTAACCATACAGGCATATGCGGACGACACCTTGATTATCATCCCCGGCGAATCAAAGAAAAAACTTGAAGAGATGGGATCTGAAGTACTCAGGAAAGTACTAGAATGGGCGCGGGTCGCAAATTTACTGATAAATAAAGACAAGACCTTCTGCGTATTGTTCGCGCACGGACAAGGCGGATTTGGAACGAAAAGTCACCTGACCGTGAGAGCGGGAAAAGAGGACAAAGCCCTTGCATTCAAGGAGTCTGTGATGATCCTGGACGTCACGTTTGATAGACGTCTTTCAATCGTCCTACATGCCGATGCCCTGAGGGTTAGGGTAGAAACACTTCTGACGTGTGTAAACACCCTAGCCCGATTGCAGGGTGGACGACTGCGTCCCGAACAAAAGAAAACGCTATACCGCAACGTCATTCTCCCGGCCGTCACATACGCGTCACCAATAAGGTGGGACGAAGTAAGCCCGGACTGCAGGTTGAAATTTAGAATGATCTCAATTGAACGATCGATTCTCTTGCACTTGTCCGAGGCTTTTGACACGACCAGAACGGCCGCTTTAAAAGTCCTAATGCATGCTCCACCCATCGTACTGGAACTTGATCGTTTGAACGCGGAGTTCCACCTGTTCACCCTGCGAAGTACCGTTCGACCGGAAGACGTAATGTACCCGGTCAATCGGCTCGCGATCCATCCAGCTGAGCGTGCTTCTTTGCCCCATCGGCGTTTGACGGCACGGGAAGCCAACGTGATGGCAGGGCGTCGAGCACTACACGTATACAAAGATGGATCTTATGCAGAGGGATTCGCAGGGGCAGCCTATGTCGTTTTCGGCAGGGCGACCCGTGTGGAGGCAGTGGGTAGATTCGCTGTTATCGGGAGCCACTAGCGCTTTCTGCGCAGAGGCCATGGCCCTTGCAGAAGCATTAAAATGGTTAAAAGGCCATACCACTGCCCAAGACATATATATTTATACGGATTGTCTTTCACTGCTTCATGCATTGGCGTTCAGAACAAAACAGATCCGCGAATAGCAGAAATGCAAAGCACGATGAAACGCATAGAGGCGCAGTCGAATATAAAGCTTTGTCACGTTCCGGAACACAGCGGAGTTTTCGGCAATGAAGTCGCCGACTTCATTGCCTCCCGCGCCACAAGACGAGGTTTTACAAGACAGAGCAAGTGGTCTTCGTGCACTGTGCGAGCGAAGTTTAACGGAGAATTCAGGAAACGCTGGGCTTCTGAGTGGTCGTCCGAAAATAGGGACACCGAACTCTATAAGTGGGTGCTGGATTTATCCCAACTACCGGCGTATTTTCCACCTAACAAGGCGTTAGTCCAGTTGCTCACGGGCCACGGATGGTTCCACACATACTTCCACAGGTTTAACCTGTTGAGCGAGCCCAGGTGTTTCTGCGGGTGTATGTGTGAGGGTATCAAACATTACCTGGCGGAATGCCCCGTTACCAAGACATCGCTGATCTACTACATCCTCGGGTAACCACGGACAGCTCGAGCTACCCACGCGTTTTAAAACAGGCGCGTAATCGTGCTCTGCTAATACGGTTAGTTCAACATATAAGCGACCTGATTCCGGACATCTCGCGATAACGTGTAGTGTTGCCCTCGGCCTTTGTAATAGCGGACGCCTAAATAGAAACACCATCCACAATCACAAACACACCAAAAGTAACGGTAGAAGGCGCGTGCCGCAGGATGCACGCGTTGGCTCCCCCTGTCGACCCCGCACGGGAGAGGTCTTGTACCTCGGGGACGTGGGCGCTGCATCCTTACTGGCGCACGCCCGGTACACTAGCGCAACACGCAGTACATAACGAAACGGTGACGCCCTTCTCCAAAGACGACCTCTGGGAAGCGAGATGATTATCCGGTAAAAGTCACGGGAAGAAAGACGCGCAACATCTATTCTCAAAGATCGAGAGCTTCATCAAACCCAGTGAACAGTAGCCAAGCCCAAGACAGTGACGTGAAGCGACAGCTCCAGAGGCTTGAGAGCTGAAGACACGAGGATAAAGCGTGCAGCCATGCGGAACGTTCGCAATTTACTACGGAGTGTGGTCATTGTGTGAATTTTTTTCATTTTTTTCTTTTTTTTCTCTTTTCTTTCTTTTCTTTTTCTTTTTTTCTTTTTTTTATGTTTTTTTTATTATTACTATTTCTTTTTAATTTTTTTTCTGTTCACCACCGGGCACGGCCCAAACGTCTCCGGCCTTATTATTATAATAAAAATCGCGGGGTCTCTGTGTTCGCTGAGCCCTTAGGACCGCCATTTGCGTTACTGTCCGCCCACGATATTATTTTATAATTGGCTTTTCCGCAAACCTCTGCGCTTTGGGTACCATTAAAAAGCCCCTGTTCATTTATTTTGATTGGCTTAAAACCTGGTATGCTTTTGCAGGAACAGGTTCTCCCACAATTTCATTTTTTGCTTTCTTCTTATCGTAGCTGGGAATGAAGTTTACCGGGGCGGTACATCTGTCAAACGGTAATACCCAAAGCGCAAATTTAGGTAAAAAGCCGATATTGAAAGAAGAAAAAAGGTGGGCCACGGTAACGCATATTGCGTCCTAAGGGCGCAATGAGCACGGATACCTCGCGGGGCGTTTATTAATTGACAAAGGAGACTTGGCTGGGACCAGCCCAGCAAGAAAAAATAAATTGTTAAAAAAACGATGATGACTGTTGTCCAACGATGATGACTGTTGTCGGACGATGATGGCGTCACGATCTCACCTCAGTCTTTGCCCGCCGACCGGGGCAATGTGGCAAGGCAGAGGCCGCCGAGGTTCTCACCCTCGCCAGTACATGGCCTACAGGGCGACCCTGCCCCCACATCGCCCCAATCGCGCGAGTATGTTCTTTGTGTGTTCGGTTTTTAATGCGTAACGTCCCGTTAACTTACCGCGTATAAGACGCAAAAACGGGCAACGCGAAATGCAGGCCGTACTCAAGCGAGGTCGGGGATCATGTCTCCGACCAGTTTAACTAGTCTTATCAACAATGCGCGATTTCTCGCGTGTCGCAACAGAGACGCATGTCTTCTTTGGTCGAAGTAGGCTCGTGGTTCTATTTTCGCCGTTATCTTTGTCGTAAGGGGGCAATCGTACAAGTAATGATCTGTTCCCTCGCATGTTGCACCGCACGAACAGACGGGTTCCGCGAGCAGATTAAATCGATGGAAATATGCATGAAATCGGCCGTGCCCCGTTAGCAGCGTCAAGAGGGTTTGGTTGGGCGGAAACCAAGAAGGCGCGTCTAATACGTGTGGTACCCACTTAAAAAGGTCCGTGTCGGCGTTGTTTTGCCTCCAGTCGGATTCCCAGCGGTGCAGTTGCTCGCTCCTCAGCATACTGCAGACCGCTCTCGGAGTGAGCGGGGCCTGCCTCACGTCGCCCAATCGTGCCGCGCGAGCTGCGAGAAAATCCACCAGCTCGTTTCCGAACAGGCCGGAATGTCCCGGTACGTGATAGAGTTTAATCTTTGTCGTGGCTGAAATGTCGTTTAAGAGAGCCTTCACATCCTTGACTCTCGGGTTGGTGGTCTTATATTCAGATGTCGCCTGTAGCAGGGACAGGCACTCTGTATATGGTATGACCGTGGCGGCTGAGCACTTGTTTTTGATGTATCTCAACGCCTCGATCAACGCTATGACCTCCGTGCATTACGCGCCCGTGGCATTCTCAACTCGGTATCTTCCTACCGCTCCGATGCGCTCACTCGGTCCTAATACGATGAACGCCGCTCCTGCCAGGCGATCGGTATACGAACCGTCCGTATAAATGTGTAATCCTGGCAAGCGGGCCATCCTTCACGCCTCGTCTCTCGTAAGTCTAAGAAAGCGGGAAGCGCATCGGGCCGCGGGGTGTTCCTGCCAGACGTCCAGTGTGGGCAGGAGGCGATCTAGACGCACGGACAGTTGTCCGTAACGAATTGGCTTGCGAGCGATTAGTAGTTCGAATTCCGCATTGACCCTTTCCAATTCTAGAGTGATGGGCGGTGCTCTCATGAGCACTTGAAGTGCCGTCGTTCGTGTAGTCTTGAACGCCCCCAACAAATTGAGTAGAACCGCGCGCTGCAGGGAGGTAACGCGGGATTTGAGGCGGCAGTCAGGGCATATCGCGTTCCACCAAACTGGTGAACCATACATAATGGCAGGTAAGATGACGTTTCTATACAACGTCACCTTCTGTTCGGGGCGCAACAGTCCTCCCTGCATTCCAGAAAGTACCCCGATCTTCGCAACCAGCAGTTCGGTCTTTTTCTTTAAGGTATTCGGCATGTTTAAAGAAAGAGAGCCGAGTGTCAAAGACGGCTCCGAGTATCCTCAAGGAGTCTTTGTACGTAAGTTTTTTGTCTGCTGGGTTTAGGCGTATGCACGGGCGCCATTTTTCCATACCACGGTGTCCGTTAGAGAATAGCACGCAGTATGTTTTTTCCGTGCTGAGGGTGACCCTTGCCCCAACGGTCCACTTCACTATGTTTTTTAAGACTGTGGACCCAAACTCTCCCAAGCGCTCTCGCGATTCCGCCGGGATGACAACGATGGTGTCGTCGGCGTACGCTTGAATTGTTATGCCCGTAGGGAGTGGGAGGCATAACAGGTCGTGAATTACCACGTTCCAGACCATTGGTGAGATTGGGGACCCCTGTGGACTCCCCAACGAGGGGTATGCCACCAGTTCGCCAGCGTTTGATCGAAACACCACCGACCGCTGTTGGAGGAACGTCCTGAGCATGTGATATAGATTAGCCGGCACGCGGCGCTCGCGGAAAAACGCGAGCACTCGAGGATGCCATACGCTATCGAAAGCGCCCTGGAAGTCTATTGACATCAGAACCGCGGGCGTCTTTGAGACTCTCAGCTGTAAGAGGGTCTCTTTTAGGTGAACTAAGGCCATTACCGCACTTCTACCGTGTATGAATCCATACTGATGGTCGTGGATATGCCCGTGCTTAGATAGGAAGTGATAGAGGCGGCCGTTCAAGAGTCGTTCGAGGATCTTGCCCAGAACCGAATTCACACATATCGGCCTATATGACGTTGTGAGCTCGGGGGGCCGGCCGGGTTTCGGAATGAAAATTATCCTGCCGCGGCGCCAACAGCGAGGGAAATATCCAAGCGTGAGCGCCGCGTTGAGTACGAGCATTACGAACCGCGCGTGCAATTTAAATAGGCCCTTCACGAGGAGCGGCGTTATTGCGTCCGGCCCCGGCGACGAACGCGGTGGCATCGCCCCAATAACCTCGCGTACCTCCGCCTCGGTAAATGGGACATCTACCTCGTTAAGATTGTATGGCCTTGCGGCCATTTGCTTGGCCTCGGCGTGCTCGGGCAAGTTTTTGCTCGGGTCGTCCACCGCGATGTGCGTCTCGAGTAGGAGGGCCGCCGACTCGAGATGTGTCGCAGTCATCGAGCCGTCAGCTCGCTTCAGCGGGGGCAAGAACCTTGGTGGGTGGTTTCTGCCAAAAGCTTCTCTATATGACGTCGAAAAGACGTTTCCGCGCGAGCACGCGTTATGGCATTCTCTTTCATATTGGGCCTTTGCCTCCGCGGCCCACAGACGAAACCGTGCCAATGCGCGACTGTAGCCCATTTTGAGGAGGGCCCTAACGTCGTCGTTTTTGCTCTTTGAAAACGTCTCCGCATGGTGTTTAGCTTCTTACGCTCTTGTGCCAGAGCTGGTGTCCACCAAGAGTTTCCCCTGGCGTTTGACTTGACTGGCCTGAGCTGGCGTCGCAGGTGTTTCTAAAAAATTCCATAAAAGGCCCCCAAGATGAAATCTCATGCCTCTGGTGACCGTAGTTGCGAGCATATGATCTTCGCGAACCAGGGCTCCCTCTCTAGCGAGCGCAAGAGCTCTTGCTGAGCGTATCTTGTTAGGCGTGTGGGCTACTCTTTCGTCAAATCCTATTCGCACTTCTATGTTCCTATGTTCAGAATATGTGACATCGGTGCGTACGATCCATGTGTATCCCGCCATCAGGACCGAGGGCGTTGCCAGGGTGAGATCAATCCAGCTGGCGGCGTATGCCGTCTCGTAGGTCGGCTCGGACTGTGGGTCATTCATGACGACCAGGCCCGCCGCGGCCGCGAACTCCATGACCTGTGCGCCCCTATAGTCCCCGACTCTGAGACCCCATGCTCGGTGCTTGGCGTTAAAGTCACCGGCTACATTGACGTGTGGAGAACGCGACTGCGACACCACCTCCTGAACCATCCGGAGTGTCGTGTCCATCGGCTTGTGTGGCGGAGCATAGACCGACACTATAGTAAAGTGGGAGTCGCGATGTTGCCCATAGACTCCCACCACTTATTTCGACAACATCACGGGGTGTGCACAGGTCGAACGGTGGCCGCCTCACCAGTACGATAGCCGCCGGGTCTTCCACGCAGGCAAAAGCCGTAAATCCCGCAGGTAGGTTGGGCATTTCTCCTTCGGTCTATATAAGTCGCACGCTACCGCGATGTGTGTGTCGGTCTCTATCATGCGATCGCACAAGTTACTCAGAGAGTTCCTTGCGTGATCCAAGTTGACCTGCATGAACGCCAGACGCAATAACCCTCCCCGTAGCCCCCCCCACGGCACTACCCTCGCCGTTACGCGCCGCCATAGTGCGTGCGCGCCCTCGGCCTCGCCACCTTCTCTAGTAGCAACGGGCATCCCGAAAAGCTGGTCGGGTGCCCAGCCGCCTCCAAACCGACCCGGCGGCAGGCCGCGCAACAGACCGTCGCGTCACCCATTCTTACGGGACATGCAGCCCCCACATGGCCTTCGGCCCCACACTTCGTGCAGACGGCCTTGGTCGGGTCCGCTGCGGCGGGGCACGAACTTCTACCGTGCCCATAAGACGCGCAGAAGGTGCAAGTGGGCACGTGTAAATCTTCCGATGCGTGCACCATCGTCCACCCGACCGATAACCGCGGAGAGGCCATGATTCTGCGGAAGACCTCCGGGTCGACCTCTACCACGTAAGCTTTAGTTCCCCCACGTCCTCGAAATGTCACCTTGACCTTCGATATGTCCACCCCTATCTGGAGGGTGGGGTTACGTTCGTCGAGGAGTCTCAAGAACTCCTCGGGTCCTAAATCGGGGTCTACTCCGCAAAACCTGACGTGGGGGTTTCGGCGGGCGGGGATGCGAATGGTCATGGCAGCGCGCGTGACTGCATTTTCGTTTATGGCGTTCTGTATGTTTGTGAGTGTTTGTGCATTGTTTGTGAAGACCATGACGCCATACCTGGTGTGCCTTAGCGTGACGTCCCGAATGTCCTTTCCCACAGGGTCAATGTTCGTCTTTAATAGTCGGACCACGTCCCGTGCCGGCGCCTCCGTCGCTCCAACCGGTGTCAGGAACGCCACGTGTTCGTGTCTGACGCCAGACACCCTGCCAGGAGCAGCTCCAACGAGTCCGGCAGGACCAGCCGGCCCAGCACCAGGGATGCCGGCCGGCTCGCCCGCCCGGACCACTGCGGCGTAGCTCGGAACACCAGGAACAGCCGGACCAGTAGGCGTGGCGCCCGTCGCCACCTGGACGCCAGGCCCAGCAGCAAGCACAGCATGCGCAGGACCAGCTGCGGGAGCCGCCGCCAGGCCGCCTAGGATGTCTCCAACCGGGGGTCGCTCCGCCACTAACGCTTGTCTCTGTAGGCCGGTGATCTCCCGGCGCGCGTCTACCAACTGCCCCTGTAGCGACAGGGCCGCGCCCCGCTCCGTGGCCGCGTCCGCCCGCATGTCGGAGCACAGGTTCACCAGCTCGAAGACCCTGGACATGATGTAGTTTCGGGCACTCACCGTGATGCGGTTTACCGAGTCCGCGCAGAAACGAGAGATCTCGTCTTCGATCTCGCGCGCCCAAGTCTGCATCCGAGTGCCCGGATCCCCCCTGTGTCCGATCCCGACCGCGGTGACCTCCGAAACAGAAGAACCGGCATCTTCTTCCTCGCTCGCACCCGCTGTTGGTATCACAGGACAGGAATGGGCTTGGGCAGTAATGGGTTGCGGGCTTTTAACACCTCTCGTCGCCTCTTGTTCCCTCGGGTTCTGCAAATCCGCCAAAACGCTATCGCCTTCTGGCGAAAAACCATGAGTTGGTGTATTGGAAGAAGGTCCTACGGCGGGAGAACCCGCCCCATCGGGCGAAACTTCGTGTACGGCCCGACTAGATGTCATAGTGGGGCCGGCTCATACCCGCCATTTGCCGAACCCGGGTATCGCCTCTCTCGATCAAATAACGGTCAAAATGACCGTTCCAGCTCCAAATTTCTCTGTGGGGCGAGTCCTGAGATGTTCAAAAAATGCCTGCCACTAAGTAAAGTTGTCAGGAAAAGGTGAAAACTTGCCTTTCGGCGAAATCTTCCGGGAGCCGATGCAGCGGGCAACCGACGCAGCATCGGCTCCTGCTAAATCGCCGAAAGGTCAGGTTTTTCCGTTTTCCCAACGCGTTCGAACAGTCAGTAGCTGTCCCTGAACGTGTCAGGACGCGATTTATCGTCTCTAAAAGCCGATCGAGTGCGAGACTTATTAATTATTTCGATCTTTTGCCGAGCCCTTAGGTGGGCCCATGGAGCGACAGGGGCAGGCCCACTGCATTCATGGCGGCTAGTAGGGCAACGCACGAAGTTTCGCCCGAAGCGGCGAACATCCCGGCGGCCGGGAGCGTCTCGGAAACGCCGCGTTCCAGATTTTCGGAAGAAGGCGACAGTATACTCGCAAGATTGGCGGACCCGAGCAGTTCAGAGGTCACGGGATCGGTCCAGGGGCCCATACCCACTGTTGGCGCGGCTGAAAGCGGAACAGTGCGGCCCATACCCACTAACGAGACAGAACAGGAAGATGATGTCCGGTCGTCTGTCTCAGAGAATACCGCGGTGGCGACGGGTCTTAGGACGGATCTCGGGTCTCGGGTAATGGCAAGAGTCCACGAGCTAGAGGAAGACCTATCGAAGTTCTGCGCGGACACGAGCAATAGGATTATGGTCACTAGCCGTAACTACATTCTGGGAAGAGTCTTTGAACTGGCACGTCTCTGCTCGGACTTACGAGCTGACGCGGCTGCGGAGCGCGCGGTGGTCTCATCCTTGCAGGGCAAACTCGTGGAGGCACGCCGGAAGACGGCGTCGATGCAGCGACGCGTCGCCGTGGCTGAGAGACCGGCGGTCGGCGATGTCCTGTCCGGCGTGCCGGGCACGTTCCGTTCCGGTGCGAGTGCCTTGGCAGTTCCAGGCGGCCAGGTGGACAATGTTGGTGCAGAAAGCACGGACGCACCTCTCGGGGCGTCCGTGCTGCGGCGTTGGCTCGGGAACGAGGCCGAAAGCTCAGGGGTCTTCTAGGAACGGCCCCGCCGGACTTCAGGCGACCACGACGCAAGGAGCGGGACTTCGACAGGATTACGTGGCCTTTCCCACGCCGGTTGGAAGCACGGACGCCCCGGCGAGAGAAGTGGTGCGGGTCCTGAAGTCAAACATCGACCCGGTGGCCAAAGGGATCCAAGACGTCACACTGCGGCACACGAGGTATGGCGTCACCGTTTTCTCACACACACAACAGTCACTAATCAACATGAGAAACGCCATCGAAGAAAATACCGTAACACGCAACGCGATTACAGTACGCGTCCCAAATAAGCGCAACCCGCACGTTAGGTTTTCGGGGGTAGATCCTGAAATAACAACTCAGGACTTCGTCCGCCTCCTCAGCGAGCGTAACCCGAACTTGCAACTCGATGAGGAAACGTGTAAGGTTAGGGTATCTTTCCGAGAAAGTACAGGGACGATGGGACACGTAGTCGAAGTGGACCCAGAGGCCTTTAAGCGAATCATGTCTTCCTCACGTATCTCCATCGGATGGACAGTCGTCAGGGCATGGGAAGACGTGCACGTCCCCACGTGCACGTTTTGCGCATCTTACGGGCACGGTAGGAGTTCGTGCCCCGTATCGAACGACGCCGCGAGGGCGACATGTATGCGCTGTGCTACGGAGGGGCACACGGGCAGAGAATGCACGGTGAGGGAGGGAGACGCGACGGTAAAATGTGCCGCCTGCCACCGGGCGGGACTGTCGTCTGCCGGTCACCCGGCGGGACACCCGCAATGCCCACTACTGATGGGAAAGGTGGCAAGGCTGAGAGCCCGCACCAATTATGGTGGGGCATAATGGCGGCGCTACAACTTCAGGGGGGAATCAAAGGGGGAATCTACACGTGTCACTTGTCCAAATCAACCTCGATCACGCGCGCCTGGCGACAGGCGCCCTGTGCGAGCGTATAGACGCAGGGTCGTTGAGCCTGGCCGCAGTTTCCGACCCATACCGAACCTCAAAGAGGATACCGCACCTTCCGTCGGGGTTCGGAGTGATTGCCTTGGATGAGGATCCGGGCGCAGCAATCCTTTATAGGGAGCCACCGTTTGATATTTGTCCCATCACAGTGACAAAACTGGTGGTAGCGGTATAATGCCAAGCCCGCGAATTTGATTTTGTGTTAATATCGGAATACGCCCCACCCCACAGATCAATGGACCCTACCCTACAGGCAATTGAAGAAACGCTTTTGAAGGTTAGAACTCCCAACGTAGTGGTAGCTAGAGACTTTAATGCAAAGCACCTACTGTGGGGGCCAAACGCCGGTGATGAGAGAGGGGCGCGTCTGCTGGAGTTCGCTGCGGCCAACGAGCTCATTGTACTTAACGACCCACAATCGCGGCCCACGTACGAGACCCCGTACGCAGCCAGCTGGATCGACGTAACGTTGGCCTCATCCACCGCCGCGCAATCCGGAGTCCAGTGGGAGGTACGGGAGGACTGGAAAACGGTTGACGCGTTTTGCCCAAGCCGAACTACTCAGGGCACTCGCAAGGGACGCTTGACGCTTGGTTCGATCAAGTATTAGGGGCTGACATATCGTCAACGACGGCACTGGACTTCGTAATGGAAACATTCTATAAAATCTTCCAAAGCCACCAGCATAAACAACTGCGCCCAATCAAATCTAGAGCCGGAAAGTCGTGGTGGACACCGCAATTGGCAGAAGAAAGAAAAAGGGTCAATGCTATGCGGCGAAGGTTTCAGCGGTGCCGAGACAAAGATCTTAGAGTGTGGTATAGGTACAAATATTCGAAGGCGTTAGCGATGTTTCGAGCCCGAATAAGGGAGGCCAAGGATCGTTACGAGGCTGAATGCAACGCGGCGTGTTCGAGGCGTAGTGTTTTTTCGGCCCCTTTCAGGGAAGCCTTCGGCCGCACGAAAAGCAGAAAATTCTTGCCACCTTTGGAGGGCCCGGACGGAAAGCTCACGAACTCGCACTTGAAGTCGGCCGCCCTTCTCCTTCGTACGCAGGTAGCTGTAGACGACCCCGACGTTGATCTGCCAGTGCATGTCGCAATAAGAGAGTTGGCGGCAGCCTCGTATCAATCAAGGCTACAGGATATACCTTTCACAGATGGGGAAGTGAAAGAAGTGATAAGTAAAATATCACCGAGGTCGGCGCCGGGTCCCGACGGCATTACGCCCGGCATAGTTAAGGGCTTATACGAACAAAGGCCAAAATTCATAATGTTCGTCCTTAACACGGCACTGAGGCTCGGTTACTTCCCTAGATGTTGGAGACGTGGCCGAATCATATTTATACCCAAACCTAACCGGCCCCCGCGGTCCACGACCTCGTACAGACCAATATGTATAAACTCAGTATTTGGAAAAGTCTTGGAAAGGCTCCTCAACGGGCGAATATATAGCTTCCTGTGGAGTAACGGTCACGTACACGCCCAGCAAAACGGGTTTACGCACGCCAAAAGTGCAGTACTAGCACTGCACAACTTAAAGGCGAGGCTCGTACAACTGCGCGCGTCGAAAACTCCAGCCATACTAATGAGCCTGGACTTCCAAGGGACGTTCGACAGTGTATGGCACCCTCAGGTGCTCCGCTTCCTCCGCTTCCTCAGAGAAAGAGATGTCCCAGCGAACCTATATCACATGCTACGGTCGCTCTTAACAGACAGACCCCATAGTATTTAAAACTCAGGCTAAGGAAGCGGGGGCACGGCCTACCCTAGGTAGCCAGCCCGCAGGGATCGCTCCTGTCGCCTCTGTTATGGAATGTCAAAGTGCACGAATTACTATGTATGCCGATGCCGAAAGGCGTAACCCTACAGGCATATGCGGACGACACCTTGATCATCATCCCCGGCGAATCAAAGAAAAAACTTGAAGAAACGGCATCCGAAGTACTCAGGAAAGTACTTAATGGGCGCGGGTAGCAAAAGTACGGATAAATAAAGACAAGACGTTCTGCGTATTGTTCGCGCACGGACAAGGCGGACTTGGAACGAACAGTCGCCTGACCATGAGAGCGGGAAAAGAGGACAAAGCCCTGGCATTCAAAGAGTCAGTGAAGATCCTGGGCGTCACATTTGATAGACGTCTCTCGTTCTTCCTACATGCCGATGCCCTGAGGGCTAGGGTAGAAACACTTCTGACGTGTGTTAACACCCTAGCCCGATTGCAGGGTGGACGACTACGTCCCGAACAAAAGAAAACGTTATACCGCAACGTCATTCTCCCGGCCGTCACATACGCGTCACCAATATGGTGGGACGAAGTAAGCCCGGACTGCAGGTTGAAATCCAGAATGATTTCAATACAACGATCGATTCTCCTACGCTTGTCCGAGGCATTTCACACGACCAGAACGGCCGCTTTACAAGTTATAATGCATGCTCCACCTATCGAATTGGAACTTGATCGAATGAACGCGGAGTTCCGTTTGTTTACCCTGCGAAGTATCGTTCGATACGGGGATCTAATCGTACGACCGGAAGAAGTAATGTACCCGGTCGATCGGCTCGCGATTCATCCAGCCGAGCGTGCTTCTTTTCCCCATCGGCGTCTGTCAGCAGGGGAAGCCAACGTGTTGGCAGGACGTCAAGCACTACACATATACACAGATGGATCGTATGCAGAAGGACTGGCAGGGGCAGCCTATGTTGTTTTCGGCAGGGCGAGCCGAGTGGAGGCAGTGGGTAGATTCGCTTTATCGGGAGCCACGAGTGCATTCTGCGCAGAGGCTGTGGCCCTTGGAGAAGCATTAAAATGGTTAAAAGATCACCCCACTGCCCAAGATATATATATCTATACGGACTGTCTTTCACTCCTTTATGCATTAGGGTCCAGAACTAACACCGATCCGCGAATAGCAGAAATGCTGAGCACGATTAAGCGCATAGAGGCTCAATCGAATATAAAGCTCTGTCACGTTCCGGGACATAGTGGAGTTTTCGGCAATGAAGTCGCCGACTTTATTGCCTCCCGCGCCGCAAGACGAGGTATTATAAGACAGAGCAAGTGGTCCTCGCGCACTGTGCGAGCGAAATTTAATGAAGAACTCAGGAAACGCTGGGCTTCTGAGTGGTCATCACAAAATAGGGACACCGAACTATATAAGTGGGTACCGGATTTATCTCAACTACCGGCGTATTTCCCACCTAACATGGCGTTAGTCCAGTTGCTCACGGGCCATGGACGGTTCCACACTTACTTCCACAGGTTTAACCTGTTGAGAGAGCCCAGGTGTTTCTGCGGGAGTATGTGAGAGGGTATCGAACATTACCTGGCGGAATGCCCCGTTACAAAAGACATCGCCGATCTAATAAATCCTAGGGTAACCACGGACAGTTCGATATACCCACGCGTTATAAAACAAGCGCGTAATCGAGCTCTGCTAATACGGTTAGTGAAACATATAAGCGACCTGATCCCGGACATTTCGAGATAACGAGTAGTGTTGCCCTCGGCCTTTGTAATAGCGGACGCCTAAACAGAAACATCATCCACAAGTACAAACACACCAAAAGAAACGGTAGAAGGCGCGTGCCGCAGGATGCACGCGTCGCCTCCCCCTGTTGACCCTTCACGGGAGAGGTCTCGTACCTCGGGGACGTGGGCGCTGTATCCTTGCTGGCGCGCGCACGGTACACTAGCGCAACACGCAGAATATAACAAAACGGTGACGCCCCTCTACAAAGATGACCTCAGGCAAACGAGAAAAATATCCGGAAAGAGTCACAAGAAGAAAGACGCGTAACATCTCTCCATGAAGATCGACAGCTTCATCGAACCAAGGGAACAGTAACAAAGCCGAAGACAGTGAAGCAAAGCGGCGGCTCTGGAAGCGTGAGAGCTGAGGACACGGGGAGAAAGCGTGCAGTCATGCGGAACGTTCGCAATTTACTACGGAGTGTGGTCAATGTGTGCATTTTTTTCTTTTTTTTTCTTCTTTTTTTTCAATTTTTTTCAATTTTCATTATTCTTATATTTATGTTTTTTATTATTATTATTTTGTTTCTGTTCACAACTGGGCACGGCCCAAACGTCTCTGGCTTTATTATCATATTAAAAATAGCGGGGTCTCTGTGCTCGCTGAGCCCTTAGGACCGCCATTTGCGTTACTGTCTGCCCACGATTTTATTTTATAATTGGCTTTTCACAAAAATTTGCGCTTTGGGTACAATTTAAAAACCCCTGTTCATTTATTTTGATTGCCTTAAAACCTGGTATGCTTTTGCAGGAACAGGTTCTCCCACAACTTTATTTTTGGCTTTCTTTTTATCGTAGCTGGGAATGAAGTTTACCGGGGCGGTCACGAGGACCCCACCAATCGAGGCCGTACCCCGTGACCTCCCACTTATGCTACACCTCTCATATCTCTTCACAGAGTCCGACTACAGTCAAGCTTAACAGGGTCTTCTTTCCCCGCTGATTTCACCAAGCCCATTCCCTAGGCAATGGTTTCACTAGATAGTAGATAGGGACAAAGAGTGGTGTTGGGCAAATAAATATTACCTAAGTGTACATAAAGTGTTAAGCCCTGCCTGCTGTAGATGGGGACAGTGGAAATCTCGTTAATCCGTTCATGCGCTTCACTAGTAAAGATGACGAAACATTTGGCTATTTTTTTAACATCATACCCTCCGCCACTTCCAAAACTCACAAGAGACGAAGGCACTGACTACAGGCATTTTCAAAGCAACACGTTCACCCAAAGCGTACTATTCCACCATATGAGACCAAAGTTGCACAGCTACATCTGTCCTGACGTCTCTCATAATCATATATTGGTTTTGGGACGTTAAACCCCACATATCAATCAATCAGCCACATCTGTCCTCACTGCAATGTGGCAGACACTCTGGCACACCACCTACTGTATTGCAAAGTAAGCGTCCAAAGACTACAAGCAGCAGCACCCGATGTCGACCAAGACCTCCTCAGTGAAGCGTGGGGGCTGCGATCTCCCAACCGGACCTGGTCGAGCAGTATCGACTGGTCGCTCGAGTCCGGCGGGCTGTGCAAGCCAGACGGTTCCTGGAATGAGGAACCCTTCCACCTACTCTCACAAGCTTCATTCAATAAATGTTTTTTTCTCTCTCTCTCTCTCTCTCTTCAGTGACAACACAACGCCAAAACGAGAACCACGCCTAGCGTAAGCCCCGCATGACGCCAGTAGTGGTGTTCCCAAAACAACGCGAAAAGTTATCACTCTGTGGGCAGAGAGACCCGTTTTGGCCGCTAGACTTAGCTGTCAATTGCCGCATTCCCAGCATGGGACAAAGGCTACCCGAGCCCATGTCGGGTTTGTCGATTGTGCACCAACGTCGACCGCTGGCCACCTTGAATGCCAGCAAGCCGCCCTGAAGACACCTAATAGTCGTGATTTTCATCCTCCTGTCCCAGTCCCAGGTACGGCATGATCCTTGCCGAATACGTAGCTCAAGTACCTTTGTAGGTCATGGTGATGAATGATGCCATTGGATAAGATGATGCCCCCGTAGCCGATGAGATGCATTAGAATGTTAGGGATGAGGTACTTCCTCCTCTTCATTTCATGCGCTCCGGACAAGTCCACCCTTGTACCCACCACCTGGACATCCAAAACCACGCACTGACTGTCTCTGAAAAACACAAGGTCTAGAATTTTCGTTCCCTGAGAGATCGGGTAGTGTGAAGGTAACTGCGAAGCACCTAAAACGACGGCGGACTACGACGAGAACGCCTGAAGCTTCACTAACGTTTTACCGACTCATGCGGGAGACATTTTCTGCTTCGCTCTGCGCGCGAAGGTTCCCTGTTCGTGTGGCAAAGCCCGGAGGGGTCATGGCATCGTGGCGTGTTCAAGCGCCCGGTCTGCCGGCAACCCGGCTTACTTGAGGGCAACAGGCACAACAGAAGGCTGCGATCTCGTGCACTTCGCGCACGGCTGGAGGAGCTTTGCTGGCCGGCTCTCGCTCCCCATGTTCACCGTGAGATAAAGTCGCGCGCCCGTGTCTCTCGAAGCTCTTGCAATCCCGGTCGCAGAGAGGATCTTGCAACCTCGACCACACTTTCCCTGCAAGCTTTCTTTTGATTCAAAGTCCTGCGGAGGTCTCAGCGAGGTGCCACAACCTCAATGCAGTCGAACGCCCGCCCCCATTACGGTCAGGTTCTGGCCCGACGGTTGCCACCGTCTTACCTTCGAGTGGCCGTTGTTGGCGCTTGCTGTGCAGCGTTCAACGTGCTTTCCGTGATGCCAACGCAGTCAAAATGAGTCGACGGCTCACGTTCCCTTGTGCACCGAAGTCTCTCTTGATATGCGATCCGACCTTCAGACAGACGAAGCCAAGGGAAGAACCAAGGCCGCAATGTGCGTTCATAGATTCAGTGCTCGGTGTGTCCTGCAATTCACACGAAGTCTCGCAGCTGGCTGCGTTCTTCATCGACCCGAGAACCGAGTGATCCACTGCTTCGAGTCGTGAAAAAGTGTTTGTTCAATTGCGTACAGTCAAAACCAAGTAGTCTTAGGCACCCGGCCAAACAGTGGCCAAGAAGGACGCTGTCCAGCGCATGCTTGTACTCTAACTCTGCCGCGCCTGTTCAGATGCCGCGAATCGAGAACTGGTGTGTTTCGGAAGGCGTTTCGCTTCCGCTACTTGAGAGTGCTTTTATGGCTTTTTCGCTTGCCCTGAAGAAAGATTCGGGTGGCGCCGAAGCCAGATGCCCAAGCCGGACCCGTAGGTATCGTCGTGTGCTCGCTCTCATTGGCCCGCCTAACAAAAACGACTGCGGTACACCCATTTGGGATGACTGCCACTTGGGCGTGTTGGTAAAGGTTCATGATGGTAAAGGTTTAAGCGCTTGTCTGTGTCCTGTCTGAGTGTGTGCATTTTTAACGCTTGTTTCATCATACACCCGTTTGGATAAGAGTGCACGCAGATGCGGACCTCGGAGGCTACACACTTCCTCGAGCGGCCGGTTCCCGGCTGCATGAATTGCGGGATTCACGGTCTCATCGACAATCCCCTCCCGTTTTTTTTCCACTCTGGCGTGTCCACTCCCAACACGAGGGGGTCGGTACTCTGTCCCATGAGCGAAATGAGAACCCCCACTTTTTGTTCAACGAAATTGCACAAGCTTCTTTCGCATCGACGGTTTGGCACCTTACATCAAAATGCCGATCCAGCTGCTTCAGCACACAGATGAAGCTTGGCGCACCGTACTTGCGCGGCACTTCCCCCGTCTACCAAAGCCAGTGCCAAGGACCACTTTCGGCACCGGAGCCGCGTACGAGCCTACTTGAAGCGGAAGGACGAAGCCAGCAAGGACCCGCCTACAAGTGCGTTCAACTGTCGGGACGTCCAAGTCACTCGTCCTTCCGTGCTTCCTCTTTCGGCAAATCATTGCGGCACCTTACCAAAGCGCGCACACCCGCTAATCCCTTTCCCTCGACGGCGGGCAGAACACCCGGCAACGTCAACGCTCCCCTAACCGCAATCTTGCGCCGTGTTTTGTGTGGTGGATTCAAAAGGCGGCCGGCACTGCTGCAACCATTACGGCCGGTAAGCATACCCCACGGAAGGCGGGACGGTCATCAGAGCGTGCGGTTCCCCCATCGAGTACTGCGCATCTCGGCCGATCCATGGTCGGCCGCTCATCAGCGCGAGCCGGTGCCAGCAAGATCCCTTGCCTGCAAGAACCTACCGGCAGCCTCCGTCACCCGAAGCGCGGAGGCGCTTTCCGCGGACAGCGGGACGGTATGCACTGGTGCACAGCGGACCCGTCACATCGCCAGTTCCATGACCGATCGCCGACTCTTGTACCATTCCTCTCGTTCTTGGCAGGCGCCGCGCAAGTGTCGGGTCTTGTTCTTTCACACTCGAATTGTCGGGAGGGCAGTCAGCTGCCGTTTCGGGAACGCGCAGCCTCGCCTTCTACCGACATAAACAGGGCCCGCTGGTCGCGCTACGCCGCTCCTGTCGTACTAGGCTGTCTCGCAACGTTCGGGTCGCACGTTTTCAGCGTTCTGAGCCATGGTGCAGTGGCGAGTCGAAAGCCTACCCACGAGCGCGTTGCGCCGTTTGTACCCTGTCCGCCACCTGGCCGACCATCCAAGGTCGCGCGGCGTTGGCGTTCGCTGGTCACAACATTTTGTCACGGGGTGCCGCTCCACATTTAGGCAGCCCCGTGGGGAAAAGCCGTCCTCGCGTCCACACTGGGTCAGCGACAGAAAGTGTCGGGCGCAGACGCAGCTGAGGCGCTTACCCTTCAAGATCCGGTAATGATCCTTCCGCAGGTTCACCTACGGAAACCTCGTTACGACGTTTACTTTTTCTAAATCATCAAGTTTGGTTATCTTTCCAACAGACCTGCGCAACCAAAAGGCCACGCTGGACATCGGTCCGGAGGCCTCACTAAATCATTCAATCGGTAGTAGCTACGGGCGATGTGTGCAAAGAACAGGGCGTAATCAGCGTGAGCGCTTACTGCGAATTCTTTGTTCAAGGGGAATAATTGCAAGCCCCTATCCCAATCACGAAAGAAGTTCCACGGGTTACCCAGTCTTTTCAGACAGAGATAAAGACACGCTGCTTCTTTCAGTGTAGCGCACGTGCGGCCCCGAACACCTAAGGGCATCACAAACCTGTTATTGCTCCGTTTTGTGCGGCTGGGAGCCGCTTGTCCCTCTAAGAAGGTTGTAAGGTGCTGGAAACCCCGCGCCTATTTAATAGGCTAGAGTCTCGTTCGTTCTCGGAATTAAACAGATAAATCGCTCCACCAACTAAGAACGGCCATTTACCACCATCCACCGATTCAAGAAAGAGCTCTTAATCTATCACACCTCCCAGTGTCTGGGCCGGGTAAGTTTTCCCTCTGTTGAGTAAAATTAAGCCGCATGCTTCACTCCTGGTGGTGCCCTTCGGTCCATTCCTTTAAAATTCAGCTTTGCAACCATACTTCCCCCGGACACGAATATATTGGTTTCCCGGAAGCTGCCCGCCGAGTCATTTGAGTAACCCAGGCGGATCACTGGTTGGCATCGTTTATGGTCAGAACTAGGGTGGTATCTGATCGCCTTCAAACCTCTGACTTTCGTTCTTGATGAATGAAAACATTCCTGGAAAAGACTTTCGCAGTAGTTTGTCTTGCGATGGTGCCGTCCCTCCTAATCATTACCTTGCATTTCAAGAACCAACAGAACAGAAACGAGGTCTTGTTCTATTATTCCATGCAAGTTTATTCATGCGACACGCCTGCGTTGAGCATTCTATTTTTTTTCAAAGTAGTAAACACTGGCCATCTCGACGCACACAATGAAGTGCACGAACAAAGATCCGGTATGATGTTCAGGCTTGGCCGTCGCATCGGGTAGATGCACTACTCGTCTGAAACTGAGATCAAACTACGAGCTTTTTAACCGCAGAAGCTTTAGTATACGCTATTGGGGCCGGAATCACCGCGGCTGCTGGCACAAGACTTGCCATCCAATTGATCCTCGTTAAAGGATTTAGAGTGTACTCACTTCAAATACGGGGCCTCAAAAAGAGTCGATTTCGTATTGTTATTTTTCGTCACTACCTCTCCGAGCTGAGAGTGGGTAATTTGCGCGCCTGCTGCCTTCCTTGGATATGGTAGCCGTTTCTCAGGCTCCCTCTCCGGAATCGAACCCTGATTCGCCATTACCCGTTACAACCATGGTCACACCCTTGTCACACGGCCAACACTGACCTCTGGTAAACTCCGTCAACGTAAAGCTCTGCTAGCTAGTTCAACGGAGATGGAGTTGTATCAGCGTCACACGGCATTACAAGGTTGCAATAGTTGCGGCAAGGGGGCTCAGCCGGCACTGTTTGAGCTTCACAGAAGCACCCCAATTTCATCTCTAGGTGCTTTGTTTGTGAACCTTCGTTATGCAGTTTTTATGAAAGCACAATATTAAGTACGTCTGAAGGCAACAAAGCATTAAAAATTATTTCAAATAGAAATGCACTCGCTAATTGTAGCAAGGCTGGCAGCGACGCTGGCCACCTTGTGCCTAACGCTAGGTTTGTTCACAATTGCGCTGTGTTCAGTGACCAGTTATTTTTGTAGCCCGTGTACCAAAGTTCTTGTATTTCCTTCCCTCCTGAGCGCATCCCAAGTCACCCTTGAATTAGATCTGGTCCCATTACCCATTCCTGCAGTCGTTAAAGCAGGTGACGATGATGCAGCGCTGTCAGTCATTCCTCTCCCGGGCCTACGCAAATATGGCGACGACAAGAACCGCGCGCATGGACGATGCCCTCCACACCGCGCCAAAAAAACACGTTTTGAATGAGTACTGCAACAAAAGAACGCTTATTATTGCCAAATTGTATTTATTTTTGTTCCTGTGGGAATTAAGTGCTCGATTTTTTTTCTGACCAGCCGATACTGGTAACGAGAGTACCTCGTTCCTCTGCGAAGAGAGATCGTCGAACGTGCTTTGCGAAATGCTCCGTTTACCTTCATTTGCGTAAGCGTTGCCGTGTGACACGGACCACATCTCCCTTGTCAAAAAGACGAAGGAGCTAAACGGTGTTCGCGGGTGCCCGTGTGACAAGGTGTGGTAAGACTGCTTCTCACAACCAAAATCGAAACTGGAAGTGAAACCGACAGCGGAAAATAACCGACGAAGACGAAAGTGTGCACGGGGTCAGACGAACGCGAGCACGTGAGTTTCGGGACAGCGACGGGCAGAGGAAGAACGCGGCCAGCTAGCAAGAGCGCTAGGCGTTGGGCCTCAGGGGACCGAACCAACGAGCGGGTGTCACCAACCCAACCGGGACGAGCGTGGCATGTTCCTGAGGCGAGTGGCGGTTCCGGGCCGGGCCTGACATGCTGTTCCTGTGGCGGACGAGCGTGCGGGCCAGGGCAAGCGGCTGATCCTGTCCAGACTCGGGTCCGGCACAACCAGTCACCGAGATCGTGGCCACGGTGCCACGTTGGAGCCGGTCCGGCACAACCGCCAATTGAAGGTGCGACCTCGGTGTTGCGTCGGCCGCAGCGTGGGGCCGCCTGGTCCAGCACGAGCAGCTGATGGTCTGCTCGTGAGCTTCCGTGCACTTGGCAACCTCCCCGTGGCGAGGTTGCGTCGTCGACGCCATCGTCTTCAGCGGGAGCGTGAGTGGCACCCGACGGAATTAAGACTTCCGAGTAGTGAGGACGCGTGGGTTACTCGCGGGCGCGTAGACATAGGGACTGTATGACTGAATTACGGAGCCAGTGTGTTGTACAGATAGCCACAGTGTTGTGATTGTTTTGTGTGTGAAGTCAATAGATGTTTCTCTTGTCCTTGTCTTGGGTTTCTGCGTCTGAGGGCCCAAGAACCACCACAATTGGCGAGCCTGCCAGGATGGCTTATTAAAATCTAAAGCCATTACTCAGACGCAGCCGTTGTCATGGACAGGGAGAAATTTATTGCACTTGGCCGACAGCTAGGGTTGGAGAACGAGGAGCTGAGAGAGTGGGTTGAGCGAGAGTGTGTTGAAGCTCGAGATGAGCGTGCTAGGGAGCGCGAGATCGCGAAAGAAAACGCTGAGAGGCAGCAGAAGCTGTTAGAGCAGCAGCAGAAGGTGCAGGAACAAGAGCTGAAGATCCTCGAACTGAAGCTTCGACTTCAGGAGAGCGCAAGCAGGGTACAGCCAATGGTGGCTGACGAACAAGAAGGATCCAGCATGAGCGCCAGAGGAATAACAGAGGTCTGCAGTCCTCATAAACTTATTCCGCCCTTCAATGAGGCTCGGGACGACCTCGACGCGTACCTGCAGCGATTTGAACGGGTCGCCACGTGTCAAGGGTGGCCGCGTGAAAAGTGGGCTCTTTCGCTTAGCCTATGCATGACAGGAGAAGCGCTAACAGTCATAGGCCGGTTAGATCCAACAGCTGTGCTGAATTATGATCAGCTGAAAGCGGCGCTTCTTCAGAGGTTCCGCTATACTGCGGAAGGCTACCGCAAAAAATTTCGTAAAGCGAAGCCCAAAGAAAACGAGACTGGTCTGCAGTATGCTGCAAGACTTTCCGGCTACTTTGACCGTTGGCTTGAAGTGGGAAAAACGGAGACAAGCTTTGCTAGCTTGCGAGATCTGATGATAAGTGAGCAATTCATGAAGGGTTGTTCTCCGGCACTCAGGATCTTTCTCAAGGAGAGAAGTTGCAAAACCCTGAGTTCGCTTTGCGAGACTGCCGATAACTTCATGGAAGCACAGGCGCTCACAAACTTAGGAAGAGAACGGATTCCCAAGGATCCGGGACCTTCGGTGTCCAAGCCGGAGTCCGCGAAGAAGACGGAGAAGCCTGCAAGTCGCTGTTTCCTTTGTGACAAGGCAGGCCATCGCGCAGCCGACTGCTGGTCCCGCACGAAAGGGAATACTTTCAGCCGATGCGGAGTATGCAAACAAAGTGGACACAGCAGTGACAGATGCCCCGGTAGAAAATTTGGCAAAGACCAGGCATCATGTATGCTATCGGAAAAACGCGAAGACTTGACACCTGAACACCATAAGAGTGGCTACGTTGTTCTCCAAGACGGCGGAACAATACCCATCGTCAATGCCACATCAAGTCGACGATCCGCGAACGTTGGAGTCGCTGACATGTTTGTTGTGGAGGGGTTCCTAGAGGACAGACCAGTGCATGTGCTTCGAGACACCGGCTGCAACACGGTCGTCGTGCGGAAATCCTTGGTTCCGAAGGAGAAGTTCACGGGAACGACGAGCCCAGTGTACTTACTGGACCGTACTGTGCGATACCTCCCAGAGGCAAAAGTCCTTTTGCAATGTACATTGTTTACTGGGGAAGTACTCGTTAAGTGTATGACCGACCCATTATACGACGTAATTTTGGGCAACATCAAGGGCGCGGCATTGCCGGATACGTTACCTATGAATGAGTCAGCACCACAGCATGACCATGGCCACGTGGAAACAAGGCGTGCACCATGCACAGACTCTAGCAAAGGGAATGCTATCAATGGTGAGCAGGATGTATCTGGCAATTTGCACGCAACCCAACCAAGATCGAATGCGGAGGAAGCGTATGAGCCACCGCATGAAGCCATGGAAAAGTGGCCCCTACCTGAAGAAGTCCTCGTGGGAAAAGCAGGAGAAACGAAGAAGCACACTTCTTTACCTGTGATGACTCTGCCTGCTTTACAAGTGGGAAGTGAGGCGCTTAAAAAATATCAAGTGGATGACGACACTTTGCGAAAGTGTTTCGAGGCGGTTGGAAAGAAAATCATGTCGAACAATCGAGAAACGGTGTTTTTCATTCGGGACGGAACCTTATTCCGCAAGCACAACTTGCCAGATGGAACTAATTTGGAGCAACTTGTTGTACCACGACAGTTGCGTGAGGTGGTGCTGAAACTAGCCCACGAAGGCATCTTAGCCGGCCATCAAGGTATCACGAAGACAGTAAGCAGGGTCACTGGAGAGTTCTACTGGCCGGGTGTCCAATCCGACACAAAACGCTTCGTGAAATCTTGCGACATCTGTCAACGGATGGTGCCACGCCACCTGGTGGGACGCGCTCCCTTGGGCACCACGCCTATCATCGAGACACCGTTTACGAGAGTTGGCATTGATATTATCGGCCCATTGTCACCAACATCTGAAAAGGGCAATCGCTACGTACTGACAATGATATATTTTGCGACGCGATACCCCGACGCGGTAGCACTTCCCTCCATTGAATCGAGACAGGTTGCGGAAGGTCTCATGGAAATGTTCTCTCGCGTTGGCATACCTAAAGAGATCATCAGTGATCGCGGCACGTCTTTCATGTCAGCAGTTATGAAGGAATTCAGCCGACTTCTTTCATTCAAACAACTGCCTACTACGCCATACCATCCGATGGCCAATGGTTTGATTGAACGTTTTAATGGGACATTAAAACGCATGATAGGGCGAATGTGTCAAGAGCGTCCGAAAACCTGGGACCATTACATTGGTCCGTTACTGTTCGCCTACCGAGAGCTTCCCCAATGTAGCACTGGATTCTCTCCTTTTGAACTATTATATGGTAGATATGTGCGAGGGCCAATGGCTGTTCTCAAGGAGCTCTGGACGAACCCTCGCCTCGATGACGAGACCAAGACGACATACACGCATATGATGGAGCTGCGGCAACGTTTAGAACGCACCTGTGCGCTCGCACACGAAGAATTGATGAAGGCGAAGAAGCTGCAGAAAGGGTACTACGATAAGAAAGCGAGACAGCGCGAACTTGTCCCTGGTGACCAGGTGCTGGTGTTGTTACCAGCCGATGCTAACAAGCTGGTGCTTTCCTGGAAGGGCCCCTTCCCTGTTATTGAGAAACGCAGCGAACTGGATTACCTAGTAAACCTGGGCCACAAGGTTACGCTCTTTCACATCAACATGTTAAAGAAGTATGAGGAGCGCAAGCCACTAAGCCAACGAACGGTTGCAGGCGTTACCACGACGTTGCCAAGTGACACAGACGAGGTTCAGTCCGATGAAGTGCCCCATATCACACTAGAACAGACACAGGACTGGACGAATGTTACCATAGCATCGGAGCGCAACGCTGATGCACGACAGCAAGCCACAGCGGTTCTTAAAGAATTCAGAGACGTTTTCTCAGATGTACCTGGGAAGACTGACATTGTTCACTGTGAGTTGAAGCTTACATCAGAGGCTCCCATACAGGTACGACAGTACCCGCTACCTTTTACTGTCAAAGGTGCCGTCGAGGAGGAAGTGAAGGACATGCTGCAGTTAGGTGTCATTGAAAGGTCAACGTCAGCCTATCACTCGCCCATAGTGGTCGTCAAGAAGAAAGATGGCACCATGCGTTTGTGTATTGACTTCCGACAACTGAACAAGGTCATACTTCCGGATTGTGAGCCGATCCCTCGCACAGATACGATGTTCGCTAAGCTTACGGGATGCAACTACTTCTCGCGCTTTGATTTTACTAAAGGATACTGGCAGGTACCTATGGCCAGTCAGTCGAAAGAGCTCACGGCTTTCTCATGTGAATCTGGCTTGTACCACTTCAACTTTATGCCCTTCGGCATCAAGACTGCGCCGGCAGTATTTAATCGGTTAATGCGAGTCGTCACCGAGGGGATTCCCAATGTGCTATATTACTTTGATGATGTGCTCGTCGCTACTGAAACTTGGGAAGAACACTTGGTAACCCTAAAGAGATTGTTTGAGCGCGTCAGAGCGGCTCGTCTAACTATAAAACCAGCGAAATGTGCGGTCGGCTGTCCGACTACCACTTTTTTGGGCCACACTGTTGGGCAAGGTATGCTGCAGACGAGTAAGAGCATTACTGATAAGATACAAGCAGCTGTGCCGCCAAGCACCAAGAAGGAATTGAAAGCCTTTCTCGGCCTATCAGGTTATTACCGCGACTTTTTGCCCAATTACGCTGAGTTGACATTTCCGCTCACAGAACTTACAAAGAAAGGCCACCCCAATAAGTTATTATGGGGTGAAGAACATGAGAGAGCGTTTCGACAAGTGCAGAATCTATTGTCCACGCAGCCTGTGCTGAAGTCACCCGACTTGCATAAGCCATTTGTTCTGCGCACGGATGCGTCTTCGCGGAGCTTAGGAGCAGTATTGCTCCAGGAACACCAAGGCCGTCTGCACCCAGTTTCCTACGCGAGCCGTAAATTACTACCCCGCGAAGCAGCCTACTCCACAATTGAAAGAGAAGGCCTTGCCGTAGTCTGGGCTGTTCGCAAATACCACATTTTTCTCTATGGCAAGCCGTTCACGTTGCAATGTGACCACCAGCCATTGACTTATATTCAGTCAGCTAGGCACCTAAATAATCGAGTCCTGCGGTGGAGTCTCCTTCTTATGGAATATGACTTTCACGTGGATCACATTCGTGGTGTGAACAACGTTGGTGCCGACTACATGAGTCGAGCGGCTTTTACCGAGCAGTGACTTATTGCCGTTGTATACAATTTTTTTATCATGTTGTCATCATAGTGCAATTGGTTTTTTTTACATCTAAACTGTGACATTTAAAGTGTGCGGAACCTTTGTTATATTCGGGAACTGTGTGTTACGTGTGTACAACGTACTGGAAGTTGGGGGGAGTGTGGTAAGAGTGCTTCTCACAACCAAAATCGAAACTGGAAGTGAAACCGACAGCGGAAAATAACCGACGAAGACGAAAGTGTGCACGGGGTCAGACGAACGCGAGCGCGTGAGTTTCGGAACAGCGACGGGCAGAGGAAGAACGCGGCCAGCTAGCAAGAGCGCTAGGCGTTGGGCCTCAGGGGACCGAACCAACGAGCGGGTGTCACCAACCCAACCGGGACGAGCGTGGCATGTTCCTGAGGCGAGTGGCGGTTCCGGGCCGGGCCTGACATGCTGTTCCTGTGGCGGACGAGCGTGCGGGCCAGGGCAAGCGGCTGATCCTGTCCAGACTCGGGTCCGGCACAACCAGTCACCGAGATCGTGGCCACGGTGCCACGTCGGAGCCGGTCCGGCACAACCACCAATTGAAGGTGCGACCTCGGTGTTGCGTCGGCCGCAGCGTGGGGCCGCCTGGTCCAGCACGAGCAGCTGATGGTCTGCTCGTGAGCTTCCGTGCACTTGGCAACCTCCCCGTGGCGAGGTTGCGTCGTCGACGCCATCGTCTTCAGCGGGAGCGTGAGTGGCACCCGACGGAATTAAGACTTCCGAGTAGTGAGGACGCGTGGGTTACTCGCGGGCGCGTAGACATAGGGACTGTATGACTGAATTACGGAGCCAGTGTGTTGTACAGATAGCCACAGTGTTGTGATTGTTTTGTGTGTGAAGTCAATAGATGTTTCTCTTGTCCTTGTCTTGGGTTTCTGCGTCTGAGGGCCCAAGAACCACCACACAAGAGTATAACCTACCATCGAAAGTTGATAAGGCAGACACTTCAAAGAAACGTCAGCGGATCGTGGTCATGCGATCTGCACAAAGTTATCCAGAGTCACCACACAATACGGGCCGAAACCCGATCGATCTTGGTCTAATAAAAACACCCGTTCCCAAAGCCCTCCAGACTCACTCACTGTATGTGTTAGCTCTAGAATTGCCACAGTTATCCAAGTAGGAAGAAACGATCCAAGGAACCATAACTTTTCTTGGTGAGTCGTTCACGGTTTCGCTTTATTTCGGCATGTACTTAGACATGCATGGCTTAATCTTTGAGACAGGCATAGGATTACTGGTAGGATCAACCAGGTACTCGTTCGACTGCGCGTCCATCCTTGCCTTCGGCGGGCCGCACGCAGTCTTTGCGCGGCGGAGACCACCTTCAGGCGCCCCAACACGCTTTTTACCACTCCGAGATCACGGCGTTCGAACTCGCTACGGCTTAACCTCACCGAAGGACAAGCGGGAGCTGTGCCGCAAAAAGCACGTGCATGCTCGCTTTTTCGTTGCATCGACTCGGTCACACCGTGCGGGTTTCCCGAGACCACGGCACTGTTGGTGGACCGGCCGGCACTAGCAACGTAGCTGAGAATGCAAAGCCGCCAGACGACGGGTCACGCCCGCGTCTCTGGCGCTTTCGCAACTGATTCGCACGAGGACGACACGGAGCACACCCCGATATTGTGGTAAAACAGCCACGTCCGACAACCAGCCCTCAACGCATCAAGTGAAAAAGGCTGCAGACGACTGCCGTGGACTCCCCTAAAGCAGACCTGAGGACAAGCTTGACGAGGCCTAAACCCGCCGCATATCAGACACCCGGTCGCTATCGCGTAAGCCACTAAAAAGAACGCCCCCCCCCATAATAGCAGCGATAAGTACCCAGACCTCCTTGGGAACTGTTACGACCCTGCTATTGAAAATTTCACCGCGGGTGTGCCAGAAGACGTGCGGCCTCTTGTCTACGTCACCCTCACACCCACCGATATCGTATAATTTGCAGCCCTACTCGTGAAATTCCCACCGATGATATGGCCGCAAGTGTGCCGCACCTTGGGCAGGCCCCGAATTCATGCAACACTACGCCCCGAGGTCGTGCGCGCGCGCACGTGAGTATTTCATTGCGGTTTTAGGCGAAAACGCGAGGGACCACGACTCTTCGCAAGTTCACGTCGGCTGCGACACACTGAAGACGTGTCCACTACTCGCCGCAAACTCACTGGACGCCAAACGTACGACGACCCAACGGCGTCGTCCGGGCTGCCGACTCGGTTTCCTTGACGACGTGTCGGCGTGGCACCGACAGGCGAGACCGACCGGCCGACGTTACCTTTCCACCATTCTGCTCAGTCAATGGCTGGGCGACTTCGGGAACGCGGGCAAGGCGCGCGCCACGCCACTACTTTTTTTAAAGACGATAGTCTGTCTTAGGGACCTTCGACGCAAAAATTTTTGATTGTCAATTTGTTCGTCTGTATGTACATGTGCGTGTTTTTCCACTCTTAATGGCATCGGGTACTTGAAACGGCCAACCCCCTCCGCAGTGCCCACCAGTGTTGCTCAAGATTTAACGTTCATACTTGTGCAATTGTCAATTTGTGAGCCAAACTATTATGGCGGTAGTATGATAAAATTTCAAATGATGAAGCCCACCGAAGTTGCGACAAATGGGTGTCCAATTGTGTAAAATATGAGGAATACAAATGGATAGAAAAACAAAAGACGTAACATTGGTTATAGAAACCTGGTACGTGAGCTGCTTGGTGATTCAGCAGTCTCAAAGCCCCTGAGTCCACATATCCGTACTCCACCTCCTGGCTGGGGTGTTGAGGAGCTTGTGGACTCGCGTCAGGCATGCTTAAACGAGATTCGTAGACTTGTTAGCATAGCCAGACCACGTAGTTTCGCTGCACCAGTACTTTGGGAGATTGGGAAACGGCTGCTCGATGGGAAGTACATTGGGATGGACTCGAATAATTACATTAGACAGAACATTTATAGAGAGAGGAAGAGTCCCACCCAACATGTTTATTCAGCAGCTGTACCCTCTTCCAATAGGAAAAAGAGGAAGCAGGAGTATGCGCAGTTACAACAGATGTTCAGGAAAGACCAGGAGAGAGCCGCCAGGCAGGTCCTGGATGGCCAAATGTCATGTCAAGTTGATGACCCTGACTCTTTCCTAAGTGAGTGGAAGCGGGTGATGGAAAGTCGTTGCGACGAACCTCGGCTACCTCGACCGAGCATTGATGCACACAGGGACGAAAATCCCATGGGGCCAGTTACAGCTCAGGACATAAAAGGAGCATTTACAGTAGTCAATTCATCTACTGGCCCAGATTGATTCACTGTTAAGGAACTACAATTTTCCCAGTAGTGATCCTTCAATTGCTACATAATATTCTTCTCGTCCAAAAGCGTCTTCCGATTTCTTTGGGTTCTGCCAGAACCGTTTTCATTCCTAAAGTTGATGGAGCAACTTCCTTTTCCCAATTTCGCCCCATTACGGTAGCTCCAGTAATCCTTCGACTTTTACATAAAATTCTGGCAAACCGTCTGCAGGCAATGGCCTACTTGATTGTCGCCAACAAGCGTTCATTCCGGTCGATGGCTGCGGTGAAAATGTTCACCTGCTTGGCACGGTATTATATCAAACAAGAAGGAAGAGAAGGGTGCTGTTTATGGCCTCCATAGATATAGCCAAGGCATTTGATAGTGTCACCCTTGAAGCCTTGGTAGTGGCGCTACAAAGGAAAGGAATCGCTGAGAAATTTGTCGAATACATCCGCCAATTATATGAGTTGGCTACGACAGTACTCAGTTTTCAGCATAGGTCCCTATTAGTTCGGCCTTCTAGGGGGGTAAGGCAGGGGATCCTGTCACCTATACTCTTCAACTTGGTAGTGGACGAGTTTCTGGCAGAACATTGTAGAGAAGAGATTGCTTTTGTATCAGCCAATGACTTGGGTGAGCTGAATGTCTCGGGTATGGCTTTTGATGATGACCTCATCGTATTTGCAACACAAACTACTCAGTCTTACCCATTTTCTCAGTAAGCGTGGGTTAAAACTGAACCCATCGAAATGCTTATCACTGGCGATGATTCCTGCTGGGAAAGAGAAGTTACTAAAGATAGATCCAACTGTAAAGTTTTACATTGATAATGTGGCCATCCCAGCGGCGGCAGGAGAGACGGAATGGCGGTATCTGGGCATATCGTTCAGTGCCCGTGGAACACGAACTAGGTTGGTACATAATGAACTCAAGATGTACCTGGAGAACATAAGAAAGGCGGCATTAAAGCCACAACAACGCCTAGTTGTTCTTCGTTTCTATCTCCTCCCGCGTTTATATTACCGCCTTATTCTTGGTCCGGTGTCACGCAAATATTTCATGAGGCTAGATATGATGATCCGATCATCGGTAAGGGACTGCATAAAGCTTCCGCATGATGTTCCTCTGGGAGCTTTTCATGCGAGAGTTCCACATGGCGGATTAGGAATACCATCTTTATGGACAGTTATTCCTTACCTACACCTACGCCGTCTTAATGCCCTGGCATTATCTGAATATGAAGCTTGCAAGAAGGCCCACAAGATGAAATACATTCAAGACCTTGTGCGGCAGTCGGAAGCCATGTTGCTGTATAAAGGAAGTATGATAAATTCCAACAAAGCTAATCAAAAGTTTTGGACCAAATACTTCCTTGGCAGCACAGATGGAGCGGCTCTGAAAAAGGTGGATAATACTCCTGGGGCATCGGCATGGGTAGCTGAAGGAACGCGATTCCTTTCAGGTAGGGAATTCATTAATGCGATCAGAGTTCGATTTAACACCGTACCTACTTTGATGAGACTAAAACGAGGCCAGGGCGAAACAAAGTTGTGTAGAGCGGGGTGTGATCAAGAGGAGACTCTTGGGCACATTCTGCAGAAATGTCACCGTACACATAACACAAGAATCCAACGTCATGATATGTTGGTGAAATATGTTGCTAACAGATGAAGGGATCTAGGCTTCTCTGTTCTAGAAGAACCCCACTATAAGACAAGCTCGGGGGTTAAAATTCCCGACCCTGTGGTGAAAAGGGATGGCCAGGTTCTCATTTTAGATGCTCAAGTGGTTGGAACAAGAGTTAAGCTGTCTTACGCCCATGTGGTAAAAACAAGTAAATATATGAATCACGAGTTGTGCATGCTTGTCTCAAAAGATAGAACCCCTATCGTGTCAACGATAACGTTATCTTACACGGGGGTTTGGGCTAAGGAGAGTGTAAACACTCTTGAAGATCTTGGCTTTATAGCCTATGACTTCAAAATATTAACCATCCGTTGTCTTCAGAGAGGCTGGCATTGCTTCTCTACACACCAGCGTATGACCACTGCTTTATGCGGGCGAAGAAGGGGGAGAGTATCGACACACTACACAGGAGATTAACGGTCCTACTGCCATTACAGTATAAGCTCTTGGCACGGGGACGTCTCTGCGTTCCGTAGGAGAGGATGTTTCCGAGTACGGAACACGCCCTTGAACGTACTGCGGCCAGAGAACCCCGTTGTTGAGATTTAAAAAAAAAGAGTAAGTAAGAAGGGAAAGGGAGTATAATTGGAAAATGGTGAAATCAAAAAACAAAAGAAAAATGACGAAACGGTAGAAGTGTGCGCGAGCTGGCACGACGCCTTCGCGCCCTTTATATTTAAAAAAACGATTAATCTGCTGCGCCCTGAAGACTTGCTTCGGGCGCAGCGATAGAAAAAAGTATTTAGCCCGAATTCTTTGCGTCCACGTAGCAAACGCCACGTTTAGAAGAATATGTAGTAGGCTGTAGAACGCGAGGAACAAGACCCAACAGAGCTCTAAGACGGCACCTGGGTCACACCAAAAACAACGCAGGGCGGCTTAGACACCCTAGGTCTGCAGCACAAGTACAAAACGGCCGCACCCAAGCCCTCAGAGGCAATGCCTGAACACGCCAGTACCCCTGCACTCGTCGTGCAAGCAGCACGCCCGCTGCAGCTTTCACGCCGGAGGCCCACACCGAGGCTGCCAAGCGAACATTACAAAATTGTAATTCGACCCAGACACCCAATCAACCTGTCTAACATTGGCCTCGCTACGCTGCTGGAAGCTATCCAAAACACTGCCAAAGTCAACCCGGCCCAAGCAGAAGAAGACAAAATACGAATTCACCCTATTAAAAATACCCTTACAGTCAGTACACCCCACAGAATCAGGGCAGAAGCCTACCGCTCACTGGAAGTGCTCAGAAGTCAGAGGTACAATATGAACTTGTCAGTGGCTACCTACGTACCAGCGGCAGACGACTCCATTTGTGGAGTAGTTTACAAGGCCTACACGGACGAAACAGACCACGATCTTCAAGTACAACTCATGAAGAAAAACACTGACATTCTCATAGTAAATGCCACGAGACTGGGCTCATCAAAACACCTGGTCATCACCTTCGCCGAACACAAGCTTCCTGCCACGATCCGCTTCAGGTGTTTCACATTAGAAGTGCATTCCTTAAGGGAGAGACCTGAGGCCTGCTTCAACTGCAGGAAACTTGGGCACCGCACAGATGTGTGCCCGCTGCCCGGCCCGGGAATACGGAAATGCCGAAGATGCGGTGGAGAACATCCCCCACCGCCACTGGGAGAACAGCCAACATGTACACCACAGTGTGTAGTCTGCCTTGGCGAACATCCCACTGGCAGCAAGAGCTGCAAGCTATGCTTCACACCAGTCAAACCTAATAACAGCAAGAAGACATCGATGTCCTCCAGTACTGTAAATATCTGATGAAAGCACATGTGCTATTTACATGCATGATTACCTCGTGCGTACTCCTGGCCCTCACTTTTTCTAACCCTTTCCACCTTCGACTACGACTACGAACGCAGAATAAACGATGGCGTTCACTTGTTTCTCGACAACCCAGCTGTCCAGTCTGTTCATTCGACATGCGAATGAAACATGGGGTCAGAAATGGGCGACGTATAAGCAACGACATGGATCACCTGAGGCCGCCTGAACCACTACGTTTGACAGCTGATGGAGGAAGTAACTGGACGCGGTTTCGTCAGCAGTTCGAATTTTTTCTGCAAGCGACAGCATGCCAAGCTAATCCGAGGTCGGAAGCAGCGAAAACGGCCCTGCTCCTCAGCGGTGCGGGGGAGGAAGCCTTGGACGTTTTCAACAATTTTGTGTTCAGTGGAGAAGAAAACAAGAAGGATTTCAGCACCGTAATTGCCAAATTCGAAGATTACTGCCTGGAGCAACAAAATGAAATACACGAGCGATACGTGTTTCGTTCCCTCAGTCAAGGTGAGGCGGAGCCCTTTTAGCAGTTTCTACGCGAGCTTACAAAACAAGCGCAGCACTGCAACTTCGGGACCATGGCGGATGACATGATGCGAGACCAAATTGTTTTTGGAACAAACTCGCCAAGGCTTCGAGAAAAGATGCTCAGGGATAAAAACTTGACCTTGGAAAAAGTCATCATTCTTTGCAAGGCGGTGGAAACATCAGCTCATCAAAATGAATTTTGGCAGGAAACAAAGGAAGAACTCGATATGAACGCTGTCACAGCCAGTAAGAGCACCCCTAGAGGGTCCAGGAACGACCTAAAATGCAATCGTTGCAACCGAAGGCATGCCTACAGATGCTGCCCGGCATATGGAACAGTATGTTATTCGGGTAATGGCCGCAACCACTTCGTGTCTTGTTGCAGTGAGAAAGAGCGCGTGCATGAAGTGCAACATCAGAGCGACGACTTCAAAGTACTGAATGTCGCCAGCAGCTGCGCCAGCAGAGAACGGGACTGGCGTGTGAACGCATGCATTGGCGGCAAGTACATCCCCTTTAAGGTGGACACAGAATTGCAGGCCAATGTTCTGCCACTTTCAATGTTTCGCAAGCTCAGGACGACAACCCTGATGCCCAGTAACGCAGTTCTGAGATCATATGGTGGCAACACGATCAAGCACATCGGCAAGTTTTCAGCGCTTATCAAGATTGGTGGTCGCAAGGCGTGCGCAGAATTTTTTGTAGTAAAGAAGGACCATAGCACTATCTTAGGATTGGACACCAGCGAGAAGCTTGGAATCGTACAGCGGGCTGTTGACAGCGTGACGACGAACGACACCGAAGAAGGTGTCAAGGAGTTTCCACGTCTTTTCCACGGAACAGGATGCGCCCTACGTGAATACAAGATTGAGCTGCACAGGGATGCGGTGCCAGTCATCCAGCCAGCTCGGAGAGTTCTTCTGTCCCTGCGTGAGCCACAACGTACTGAACTGGACAGAATGGAAAAGCAGGGCATAATCCAGAAGGTCAGCAGCCCCACAGATTCAGTAAGCCCCCTTGTCATTGTAATAAAGATGATGATGATGATGATATATGGTGTTTTTGGCGCAAGGGCCATTTGATGGCCAAAGAGCGCCAGTTCATGCGACAAGGAATGTGGACAATGATTGCGATTAGCGGCTGTATAAGGGCCATAAAATTCCTCGCGGTAAGGCGGGTAAAAACATACAAGTAATAAAATCATGACCATGCCGTGAAAGGTGTGTGTGGTGTGAATAGATAACAAAAGATGGTGATAATAAAAAACGATGGTGTATATGTATGGCATTAGCACAAGTGCCTCACTGGTCCATACCCTTGCGTGCAAGGGCCGTGAGGCAAGTGCTTTCCTGTGTAGCAACCGCAGCAAAAACCTCCCTGGAGAGGTCGTGCTACGGGATGCCCGGGTATATGATATAAAAATTACGAATTTCTTTTAAAAACGCTAACAATGATTTATGACTAAAAAGCGGTTCCCTACCAACGAATATTGCAGGGTGTAAAGGTATATGTTGTCGGTAGGGTAATGAAAAATGCTGTTTTCTTATAGTTTCTAAGTGTTTACACTGGATTAACACGTGAAGGACGGTTAATGGTTCACCACATCATTCACACAATGGTGGATCGCCACCAGACAAAAGATAAGTGTGTGTCGTGTATATGTGTCCTATCCTGAGTCTCGTTAGTATAACCTCTGTATGACGCGATTTTGATACTGGCAGCCAATGACCAAGGTGTGGCTTAATAATGTGTAGTTTGTTTTGTGTGTGTGTATCCCACTTGCTCTGCCAGTAGTCTCTGATGTTTCGTTTGAGAGACGGCTTAAGATCAAGGGCCGGGATTAATATGGGTGTAGGGCCAGTGCTTTTGTGGACGGATGCAGCAAGCTGATCCGCCCTCACATTGCCTTGGATCTCACGGTGCCCTGGCACCCAGCACACTACAACATGTTGTTTTAGTGTGTAGAGTGTGCACAAATTGGAGTAAAGTGAGACAAGGACCGGGTTTTTTTGTTTTTTAGGACTGTGCAGAGCCGTTACCACACTGAGGGAGTCTGTATAAATTACTGCTTTTTGTATTTGTAGTTGTTTGATGTGTTTAGCTGCCACAAGTATCACGTAAGCTTCTGCTGTGAAGATACTTGTGCTTGGATGTAGAGGGCCAGCATCCCAAAAGGATGGGCCGACAGCAGCGTTGGACACAGATGAGTTGGACTTGGAAGCATCTGTAAAGAACTCAGGACGTGTGTATTTGTGTTGAAGTTCAAGGCAGTATGTTCGGATATGGGCAATAGGCGCATGTTTTATAACTTCTAGAAAGGACACATCGCAGTCTGTAGTCTGCCATTGCCACGGTGGCGGATATGCTACAGGAGCCATTAAACTGTGTTCTAGTGAGACTCCAGTTTCCTCGGCTAGACTTTTCAGGCGAACGGAGAAGGGCTGCCTCATCGAAGGCCTGTTTTGAAACAGAATTGAGCTCGACAAATCATTAATAGTAGAGTATGAGGGGTGCTTTTTATCTGCTTTCACCTTAAGGAAATAAACAAAAGACTTATAAGTTCTCTGCAGATGAAGCGACCACTCATTTGACTCAACATAAAGGCTTTCTACGGGGCTGGTGCGAAAAGCACCCGTAGAAAGGCGGATGCGCAAATGGTGCACGGGGTCCAGCATCTTTAAAGCACTTTGAGTTGCAGACTGATAAACAACGGCCCCATAATCTAAGCTGGTGCGAATGAGGCTTCGATACAGATTTGTGAGGCATTGCCTATCACTACCCCAAGTAGTACGTGACAGCACTTTTATAACATTGATGGCTTTTAAACATTTTATTTTTAAATTCTTGATGTGCGGAACGAAGGTCAGCTTGTTGTCCAAGATTAAGCCTGAGAATTTATGTTTGGCTTTGACGGACAGACGTTGCCCGTTCAGTCGAATGTCAGGTTCAGAGTGCATGCCTCTCTTTCGAGAGAACAAGACACACGTGCTTTTTTGTGGGTTAAGTCGAAATCCGTTTTCGTCTGCCCATTTGGAGACCTTGTTTAAGCGCAGCTGAACCTGCCGCTCACACATTGCCAAGTTGCATGACTTGAAGCCAAGCTGAACGTCGTCGACATATGTACAATAGAACACACTGTGGGGGATGGACAAGTACAAAGAATTCATTTTGATAATAAAAAGTGTGCAACTAAGCACACCACCTTGTGGCACGCCTGTTTCCTGGACAAATGTTTGGGAGAGAACACTGCCCACACGGACACGGAATGTCAGGTTTGACAGGTAACTTTCGATTATATGAAACATTCTTCCGCGCACACCAAGGTGGGACAGATCTCTTAGAATTCCAAAACGCCATGTTGTATCATAAGCCTTTTCGATATCGAGGAACACAGAGAGAAAATATTGTTTATGGACGAAGGCGTCTCTGATCTGTGCCTCGATGCGAACAAGGTGCTCTGTGGTGGATCTGCTTTCTCGAAACCCGCACTGAAATGGGTCGAGCAAATTGTTTGTTTCAAGGATATGTACAAGTCGGCAGTTTATCATTTTTTCGAAGACTTTGCACAAGCAGCTTGTAAGTGCAATAGGCGTATAACTTGAAGCTAAAGAAGTGTCCTTGCCCTCTTTCAAAATGGGAATAATAATAGCCTCTTTCCAGGTGGTAGGGATAGTGCCAGAAAACCAGATAGCAATGTACAAACAAAGTAAGGTTTTTCGGGTTTCGGCTGGTAGGTTTTTTAACATTTCATACACCACACGGTCAGAACCTGGGGCAGAAGTACTGCAGGAGTTTAGAGATGTTCGGAGCTCAACTAGACTGAAAGCTTGGTTATATGCCTCGTATTTAGTGGATTTGTGTTCTAGTTTCTGCTTTTCTATTCTTCTTCTGTATTTTTGGAAAGTGTCAGTATAGTGGGACGAGCTGGATACCCGTTCAAAGTGTGCACCGAGGAAGTTTGCCTGGTCTTCCAAGGTATCACCCTGAGTGTTTACGAGTGGAAGTGTGTGTACTTGTTTTCCTGCTATCCTACCGACCATGTTCCAGACTTTGGCCTCTTGTGTATATGAATTTATCCCCGATAAAAACTTGTGCCAACTTTCTCTTCTGGCCTGCCGGCGCGTTCTCCTGCCTCGAGATTTTATTTTCTTAAAGATCTCAAGGTTTTCCGCTGTCGGCGAGTTCCGCAGCAACCTCCATGCCCTGTTCTGTTCCTTTCGCGCATTCTGACACTTAGTGTTCCACCACGGGACGTGTCGTTTGCCGGGAAGTCCAGATGTTTGTGGGATGCATTTGGCTGCTGTGTTAATTAGGAGAGCTGTGAAGTACTGCACAGCTTCATCTATGCTTAGCCCACATATGTCAGTCCAAGATAAGTGAGCTTTGTTATGAAACTGTTCCCAGTCGGCTTTGTGTATAAGCCATTTGGGAACTCGTGGAGGATATCCGTATGATGTTTGTGTACTCAAAACGACAGGAAAATGGTCGCTTCCGTAGGGATTATTTAGAACTTTGCATTGGAGTAATGGTACAAGTGAAGGAGATGCGATGCTGAGATCTATGGAAGAGTAGGTTTTGTTGGCAAGGTTATAATATGTTGCCTCTTTCCTATTCAACAGACAGGCGCCGGAGGAAAAAAGGAACTGTTCAATGAGACGACCTCGTGCGTCGCAGCGAGAATCACCCCATAGACTGCTATGAGCATTCAGGTCACCAAGGATCAGATAAGGTTCGGGTAGTTGGTCTATTAAGGACTCGAATTCTCGTTTTGCAAGACGGTGGTGTGGGGGTATGTGCAGAGAGCAGATGGTGACGAGCTTGTTGAAAAGAACTGCTCGAACAGCCACTGCCTCTAGTGTTGTTTGCAGTGGTAAATGTGTGCATGCTACTTTTTGATTAACAATGATGGCTACACCGCCGGATGATGCCGCAGCATCATCTCTGTCCTTTCAAAAGAGAACATACCGACGCAAAAAATTCGTGTTTTTAGATTTTAAATGAGTGTTTTGTACACACAGCACTTTCGGCGAATGTTTGCAAAAGAGCTCTTGAACATCATCGAGGTTTCTAAGGAGTCCTCTGACGTTCCAATGTATTATTTGTGTTGCCATATTGGAGGTAACGTAGTGCTGTGTGTAAAGAACAATGGGTGTGTCTGCTTCTTAAGCTAAGCGTTAAGACTCAAAAAACAGGGCCGTCGCCGGGCCCCGTTATTGGCTTTTTATTTCTTTTGGCGCGCTCCAGGGAGCTACACCGATCTTTCTGCACCAGGGGTGCCGTGGTGTCCATGGCCTCCTCAGAGGCACTGCGTGCCCGCATTTGCGAGCTGATGTTTTGGGCTTGAGACCTCGCCTGGTGAGACGAGGCCTTCATATCGGCCGACCCTGGGGTCTCCTTCACCTCGGGGGGCGAAACCTTCGCTCCTCTTGGGCTAGAGGTCGAAGGAACCTCCTTTGGTGCTGGGATACCCTGGCCGCTGCAAGAGCTTGCAGCGGCCTTGGTTGTCGCCGTGGGGACGAGTGGCAGGGCAGCCTTGGCTGTTCCCGCCGTGGTTGGGGGCATTGGCGACCACCTGGGCACACTGTGCCTGGCATGGGCAGTTGCCGCAGGCCGTTGTAGTGCTGCTCCCTGTTGCACTACATCGGAAAACGATGGTTTGTTTGTGAAAAGACCAGATACTTGTTGACATTGTATTAAAGAAAGACGGCAAATTGCGGGTCTGCATGGACCCTAGACGCATCAACGAAAACATCAAGAGGGAACACTACCAAATGCCGCGCCGAGAGGATATTGAAGCAGACTTGGCAGGCACGAAGTTCTTTTCGCGGCTCGACGCGAATGCGGGATTTCATCAAATCGCATTAGACGAACAATCGTCGAAGATATGCACATTCACGACGCCTTTCGGCCGGTATCTCTTTCTTCGTCTACCGTTCAGTATAGCGTCGGCGAGCGAAGTGTTTCAAAAAGCCTTCAACGAGGTTTTTGATGGTCTTGCCGGTGTACGCGTGTACGTAGACGAATTTGGGGAGCGACCAGGGCTGAGCATGATGAGAGGCTGCGCAGAGCATTAGAAACAGCTGAAAAAGCAGGCCTTACCTTCAATGCATCCAAATGTCGCTTCGGCCAACAAGAAGTGCTGTTTTTGGGTGACATCATTAGCGACAAGGGTATTAGGCCGAATCCTGATCTTGTTGGCGGTCTTTTGAAAATGCCAAGACCTCAGGACAAATTGGCTCTTCAAAGGCTACTGGGAGTAGTTAACTACTTCAGCAAGTACCTACCAGCTCTCTCACAGCGTACGTCTACTTTACGTTCTCTCGTGAAACATGGCGCCATCTTTGATTGGACACCAAAACACGAAAGCGAATGACAGGCTATATGCCGGGATTTAAGTAATGCCCCAGTGCTTGCTATATTTGATCGAAATGGAGAGACAACGGTAACTGCATATGCCTCTCAAACTGGGGTCCGCGCGGCACTTCTGCAACGTCATAGAGACTGCTGGCAGCCGGTAGCCTACGCGTCGAGAGCTTTAACAGAATCGGAGCAAAGATATTCACAGATTGAAAAAGAGGCTTTGGCTTCAGTTTTTGGCTGTGAAAAATTCAATCATTTTGTTTATGGCCGCACCATCACCCCCGAGAGTGATCAGAGTCCGCTGATAGACATATCAAAAAAAGGCATAAGCGATAAGCCACCCAGAGTGCAACGATTTTTCTTGATATTGATGCAATATGATTACACGCTGACGTACATTCCTGCTAAACAGATGGCCCTTGCTGATATGCTGTCCCGATCACCTGTTCCTGGAATCAAGGGAGCTGCAGGCACAAGTGACGTCGAGATCCATGCCGTCACGGTCGTATCAGCGCTCGTAAAAGAAACGACAGCTAGAAAATTTGCTCTCGATCCATATTTTGGCACAGTGCTAACAAAGCTTGCCAAGGGGGAGCCTGTCGATTGCCCCCTCAAACCGGTGGCCGCCGAGCTATCCGTAGTAAACGGCATACTATTGAAAGGCACTAAAGTGGTGATACCAACAAGCATGCGTAGCGACATGTGTAAACGGATCCACGCAGGCCATCTCGGCCAGGCAAAGTGTAAAGCTAGAGCAAGAGAAATGGCTTACTGGCCGAATATAAACTCGTAAATTCAGTCCTTGATCGAAAGATGTCCAACTTGCAACACATACGCTTATAAGCAGCCATCGGAGCCTTTAATAATGGAACCAACGCCTACTCAGCCATGGTACCGCATCGGTGTCGATCTCTTTCCGTACTCGGGAAGACATTATTTGTGCGCCTATGACTTGATATCCAATTTCCCTGAGGTGGAGCTACTGCCCGATGCAACAGCCAGTACCGTCATCGATAGACTGAGTGCAATATTTTCAAGGTACGGCATACCAGCCGACGTTTCTACTGATAATGGCCCACAGTTTAGCAGCCAAGAGTTCATTATTTCCACAAAGCGTTACGACTTTAAGCATGTGAAATGAAGCCCGCAGTACCCGCAATTAAACGGGCTCACAGAAAATGGTGTACAAGTTGTAAAACGTATCCTGAAGAAAACAAAAGCTCCAGGAGAGTGTTTCTGGCTGGGCTTGTTGAATTACAGGGAGAGTCCTGTTCAAGATGGATGGTCTCCGGGCGAACTCTTGCAAGGAAGGTGACTGCACACACCATTGCCGGACTTCAATCCAGTGTCAGCAACACTCGACAAGAAACACCGGCAGACAAGTCATCATAGGTGCACCCTACCTGGCCTCTGCGACAATGACGTGGTTCGCTTGAATGGGACACCATGGGCAACGAAAGCCAAAGTGATCGGATCAGCCGGCCCACGGTCCTTCTACGTACGCACAGAGAACAACACCATGCCGAGGCGCAACCGTCGGCACCTTTTGGCGACGAAGGCACCATATAGTGTTGGTTCATCAGATGAGGAAGATTGTGCCAACAAGCACATCCCGTTTCAAGGTGAGGCGTCATCGACCACCGCAGCCTCGCCTGCGGAAGCTCAGCAGCCGCCGCCTCAACCACTGAGACTCAGTCAACGACAGACGCGGCCGCCAGAGCATCTAGGTTATGACCAGCAGTTCCAGCAGACAAGCCAGCGGCATTAATTGCGTGAACTGTTTGGAAGGAGGATGTATCATATCTGATGAAAGCACATGTGCTACCTACATGCATGATTGCCTCGTGCATATACCTGGCCCTCACTTTTTCTAACCCTTTCCACCTTCGACTATATCTAGCAACGCAGAACAAACGATAGAATTCACTTGTTTCTCGACAACTCAGCTTTCCAGTCTGTTCATTCGACACGCGAATAAAACAAGTACCAATGAGGGAGGAAGATTAAAATCACCAAGCCGTCGATCAAGAACGAGGTCACGAAAAAGAAGCGAAAAAGGAACAAAAACGCCCCCATCCCTACGCATAAGAGCCGTAGTCCCAGTCAGGAGACATCCGCTTCTATGCCAACAATAAGTAACAACAAGAACGCCTGGAGCAACGGCTCACCAAAGAGAGTAGGTAGGAGTACCGACGACCCAGGGCAAACCAGCAAAGCGGCAAGTACTCAGCCAGATCCAACACCTAACAAAAGGGCAAGACCAGGAACCGGTCAACATCCCGGACTCGAGGCGGCCATTTCAGGTCCAGTTCGAGATCAAGGAAGCAGCCACCGGCCAGACCTCAAGACAATCAGGTGAGGGAACAGACAGAGCTGGTAAACTCTTTCCAGAAAGAGTTGGCTTCGACCAACGAACAGATAAGGCAACTGAAAAATAATTCCAATTCGACCTTTGCCCCACCAACCGCTGAGGAAGAAATGGCATGCGCTCACAGTGAGGTAACTAACTTGGAAACTGACAGAGGAGAAAAGTGCAGCGCTTCTAACCCAGCGCCAGAAATTGCCACAAAATAAAAAGGAAAAAAAGTAAAAAAAAAAACTCGACTCTCAGAATACTCAAACTAGAAACTGCAATAAACGCGTACTTCAAAGAGCTAAAAGCCGAACAGGCTGAGTTTCAGGCATCTACTGAGGCTCGCCTCACCAAAATCGAAGCCGCGATCGAAAACATGGTGGCAGGTCTTAATCAGCTCAAAGTTGCTAACACAGGCGCACTGACACAGCAGCAGCAACAACACCAAAGCCCTGTTGCCCAGTTACCACTGCTAGTTAGAGGCGACGGACCTAACAACAATACTAGCTTAGATCAACGACCCCCAGCGGGAGGCCCAATAAGAACACACGGACCACGTGCAGAAACTCCTAAGCATTCATGATGGCCAGCAATCAAATTGTGATCTGGCAATGGATCTGCGAAAGTTTCCGAGCTAAAAGACGTGATCTCGAATATAGGATCCATTATTCTACATTCAAACCTGATGTTATTGTGTTACAGGACTCTGGCGTAAACGCCAAGCTTGTTGGCTACACAACCTTCAACACGACAGTAGCGGAAGGCGTTAATCCCTCCACGGCACTCATGATACATAGAAACCTCACCGCTAACGCGATAGATCTCGCAATCAAGGATATAGCCTACAGCTTTGTAAAAATCCTCCCCAAGAAGAAAACTTACCCCATCCTGTACATCCTAAACACATATCATCCACCAAAGAACAGAGGCATCATCACCTCCAAGCTTATTGTAAAGCCGCAGAAGCATGCCAGAAGTTCACCACTCATCATAGGTGACGTCAAAGCCCACCATGCGGCATGGGGCTATAAGTCTTGTGAAAAGAAGGGGACCAGCCAATGGACAACCTCACTATAGCTAAGCTAAACCCCTCTCACAGACCCCGAGCGCCCCACCCGAGTAGGTAACAGCATCTGTCGAAACAGATCACCTGATCTAACATTCATCAAAAACATAGAATTCACCAAATAGAAAACACAGAAAATAATGCAGGCAGCGATCCTTAGATCATAGCCACCGAATTCCCTCTTTTTAGGTAAAATAGGGAAAGGAAAATGCAGAGTGAAACATACCGATTGGGACACTTTCAAAGACATTAGAAATGAGAGAGAAACAACAGAACTCACAAACTTGGAAGAATGGACATCCACTCTAATCGAAGACACGAACAGGGCCACCACTGAAGCCGAGATCGAGGAGGATCACCCGTCCCCTGACTCACGGCTTATACACCTGTGGGAGGCTAGGGAAAGTGTTCAGAAGAGATGGATGTCACAAAAACACAACAGAACCTTACGAAAGAAGATTGCTCAAATCTACAAAGAAGTAGACAATTATACACAAGCGTTGAGTGAGAACACTGGCACCAAATGTGTGACCGGCTCAATGGCCATTCAGCTAACAAAAACTCCCGATTTCTACTCAGACCGAACAAACTAAATCCCGAACAAACTAAATCTAACGCAAGTAAGAACCTGCAGAAACTCATTCATTCCTATTCTGGGGAGGAGAATGACCTAATACGGGAACTGCAAAGCAAATACTTCAACACCCACATGGACATGCCCACTCCGGCTAAATATGAAGGAGAAATAAATCAAGCTTTAGATAGCGATGTAGACGAAGCTGAAGTGAGAGCAGTCCTCAACCAGATTAAAACCACTGCCGCAGCGGGGAAGACAGAATAACAAACAAAATGCTCCAAAATTTAGATGACCCCTCGATCAGCCAGATCACTAAACTATTCAACACTTACTGGGCTGATGGAAGAGTTCGGCCTAGCTGGAAACATGCAACCGTCATTATTATTCCGAAACTGAGCAGCAAGTTAGAACTGGGAAACCTTTGACCGATTTCTCTCACCTCCTGCTTGGACAAGGTCGTGGAGCATATCATATTAATCCGACTCAACAATTACATTGAAAAAAAAGCATCTGCTACCTGACACCCTAATCGGCTTCAGAGAGTGTCTATTAACACAAGATATTATGCTTCAACTGCAACAAGACATCCTTGACGCAGGCCAAGTACGAGCCACTCTGACCATACTGGGCCTGGACGTCAGTAAACCTTTTGACAATGTCGCTTATCAGGCCATCTTAAATGGCTTATCTCAGTTGAACGTGGGCGAAAGAACGTTCGTCTACGTTTCCGACTTTCTCCGAGAAAGAACGGCCACCATACAACTGGGTGAAGTGCGCGGTCAAACGTTTAAGCTAGGCACAAGAGTAACTCTGCAAGGTACCGTCCTCTCACCCCTACCCTTCAATATCACCATGATGAACTTACCACAACAGCTAAACAGCATACCACATATCAAACATGCCATATACGTGGACGATGTTACAATATGAACAAACAGTGGCTCGGATGGTGCGATAAATCACGTGTTACAAGAGGAAGCCAACGTTGTGCAAGAGTATGTTAGACACAACGGGTTAACATGCTCCCCCTCAAAATCCGAACTCCAAATCACTGGAAGTAAAGCCAAAAAGGCGGCAGGCACAGACGCCCAACAACAAGCACTGATAAAAATTATGTTGGAAAAGCGGGCCGGTTCCTCAGGTTTTGACCATTAGAGTTCTGGGTATACTTATTCAACATAACACGCAAAATACCATGGCCCTTCCAAAATTGCAAAACACCGCCAAACAAATTGGTGGACTGCTCAAGAGAGTGGGAGCCGTGGTTCGATTGACTAACGGGCGCGCAGTTACAATCAGTAGACGCACTCGTGTTAGTCGTCAGCCAATTTCACCGCATATTTGAAAAGTACCGCCGTAAACACCTAAGACCCGCACATCAAACGAGAAGGGGAATTCTTGGTGGACGCCGGAACAGGCGCAGGAGCGAAAGCACGTAAATGCCATGCGGTGTCGCATTCAGAGATGCAAGAATGACGTTTTGCGCAGTGTCTTTCGGGCGGAATACAGCGCAACCCTTGCCGCCATTCGTCGCAACACCGCTCGCGCCAGGGAGGCGTATTTGAGAGGCTTTTGCGCCGAATGTGCGCGATGGTCGGTCTTTTCGGCACCCTACATGGAGGCGTTCGGGAGAAGGCGCGCAGATTTGATTCTCCCACCCCTTCTGCGAGAGGACGGTACCTACACGTCTACGCAATTAGAAGGAGCGGCACTATTATTGCAGACGCAAGTCGCGGTGGACGACCCTGCGTCCGATCAACACGAGCACGAAATCATTCGTAGGTAAGCTCACACCCCATTCTGGACACGCCGACAGGACGGTCCCTTTTCTCAGGCCGAGCTCGAGGCGGTGGTTCGTCAAATGCGAGACCGGTCGGCCCCCGGCCCGCACGAGATAACGCCACCTATAGTTAAAGGGCTGGTTCAGACCCGAACATCATTTCTACTTTGGTTGTTTATTACTTCACTCTGTCTCGGCCACTTTCCATCTCAGTGGCGCCGGGGACGCGTAATTTTCCTACGTAAGCCTGGCCACCCACCAGAATCCACAACATCGCAGCGACCCATCTGCAGAAATTCCGTCTTGGGCAAGGTACTAGTGCGCCTTTTGAATGGCAGGCTGTATTTTTTCCTGCACCAAGGCGGACATGTTCACCCCCATCAGTACGGGTCCACACATGGTAGGAGCGCTGTATGGACACATCATGCTGCATCGTCTCGGCCACTTTCCACCGAGTGGACACGCCGACAGGACGCTCCCTTTTCTCAGACCGAGCTCGAGGCGGTGGTTCGTCAAATACGAGACCGGTCGGCCCCCGGCCCGGACGAGATAACGCCACCTATAGTTAAAGGGCTGGTTCAGACCCCAACATCATTTCTACTTTGGTTGTTCAATACTTCACTCTGTCAGTGGCGCCGGGGACGCGTAATTTTCCTACGTAAGCCTGGCCGCCCACCAGAATCCACAACATCGCAGCGACCCATCTGCAGAAATTCCGTCTTGGGCAAGGTACTAGAGCGCCTTATGAATGGCAGGCTGTATTTTATCCTGCACCAAGGCGAACATGTTTACCCCCTATCAGTACAGGTTCACACATGGTAGGAGCGCTGTACGGGCATTATACCAGCTGCATGAGTGCCTCTTCCGGCTCAAGGCTGAGCGCACACCTGCAGTATTAATTTCTCTTTATTTTAAGGGAGAATTTGATAGCGTCTGGAACCCGTTAGTGCTACGGTTCTTTCGGGAACGTCAATTGCCGTCACAGCTTTTTCATCTTCTTCGCTCCTTTCTGACGCACCGCACTGTCGTATTTAAGTCCCACTCTGGGCAGGTAGATGCACATCCTTTGCTGGGCAGTCCCCAGGGCTCGCCTCTTTCACCATTTTTGTGGAACGCGGTTATACGCAGCCTTCCATGCCAGAAGGGGTGCTTGTACAAGCTTAAGCAGACGACACAGTCGACATTATCCCGGGAACCACACGCATCGCCTTTGGGGACAAGGGTTCCGAGGTGTTGCGACACGTGGAACGCTGAGAAATTACGTCCAGAGTAACGCTTAGTCAAGAGAAAACGTGCTACGTGCTGTTTTCCTATGGCATTGGTGTTGGGATGCAACGCGTCCGTCCCTCCATTCGTGCGGGAAGTTCGCAAAACAGCCTTAATTTTGTCGACTCACTCCACGTCCTGGGTGTCGTATTCGACCACCGCCTTTCCTTCTTCGCTCATGCCGACCACCTGAAGGAAAAGGTGAATCACCTGGCGGCGAAAGTGGTCACCTTTAGGAACATGGCAGGAAATCTTCGGGCAGACGCATTTAGACGCCTATACAAACAAGTTATGCTTCAATAATTTGGTGGCCTGAACGACCTGACTGTCGCTTGCAAAGCCGCCTCGTATTGGTCCAACGTTGGGCTTTACTGGCACTAACGGGCGCATATCGAACTACTTGGACGGCGGCGTTGCAGGTTCTCATGCACGTTCCCCCGATCGAGATGAAACTGCTTCTCCTCAATAAAGAGCTGGCTCTCCTACGATTGCGGCACAAACTCACATGGGAGGGGCAAGCAATAGACCCCCGACAGGTGGCTTTGTCGATGGAGAAGTGGACATACCATCCGTCTAAGACCTCACACGTACAGAAGATGGTTTGTCTTTCGGTACCCGAGGCCCGAGAGATGGCAAGGCGTCCGGGCATACACGTTTACACGGATTCATCCGCGAAGTTCACAAAAAAGCCTTAAATTTGTCGACACACTCCACGTCATGGATGTCGTATTCAACCGCCGTTTTCCTTCTTCGCTCATGCCGACCACCTGAAGGAAAATGTGAATCACCTGGCGGCGAAGGCGGTCACCATTAAGAACATGGCCGGTAACCTTCAGCCAGACGTATTTAGACGCTTATACAAATAAGTTATGCTTCAATCATTTGGTGGGCTGAACGACCTGACGTTTGCAAAGCCGCCTCGTATCAGTCCAACGTTGGGCTTTACTGGCACTAACGGGCGCATATCGAACTACTTAGACGGCGGCGTTGCAGGTTCTCATGCACGCTCCCCGATCGAGATGAAACTGCGTCTCCTCAATAAAGAGTTAGCTCTCCTACGATTGCGGCGCAAACTCACGTGGGAGGGGAAAGCAATAGACCCCCGACTGGTGGCTCTGTCGATGGAGAAGTGGACATACCACCCGGCTAAGACCCCACACGTACAGAAGGTGGTTTGTTTTTCGGTACCCGAGGCACGAGAGACGGCAAAGCGTCCGGGCATACACGTTTATACGGACGGCGCGTACTCGCCCAATTCCGCTGGATCTTGACGCTCCCCGCCTGACACTGTCCTCGGAACAGGCCGCGCAGGCCCGACCGGCACCCCGAAGAGAAACCGAGGGCCCATCGTTTGGAACTAGAAGCGCGGACAATGGTCCTTTTCCCGCTCCACCAACTAAGTAAAGAAACGGTGAGAGTAGTGGTATTTCACTGGCGGTCACGAGGATCCCACCAAAACGAGGCCGTATCCCGTGACCTCCCACTTATGCTACACCTCTCATATCTCTTCACAGAGTCAGACTAGAGTCAAGCTCAACAGGGTCTTCTTTCCCCGCTGATTTCGCCAAACCCGTTCCCTAGGCTATGGTTTCACTAGATAGTAGATAGGGACAAAGATTGGTGTTGGGCAAATAAAAATCACCTAAGTGCACATAAAGTGTTAATCCCTGCCTGCTGTAGATGAGGACAGTGGAAATCTCGTTAATCCATTCATGCGCTTCACTAGTAAAGATGACGAAACATTTGGCTATTTTTTAACATCAAACCCTCCGCCACTTCCAAAACTTACAACAGACGAAGGCACTGACTACAGGCGTCTTCAAAGCAACACGTTTACCCACAGCGTAGTATTCACACATATGAGGCCAACGTTGCACAGCTACATCTGTCCTCACTGCATTGTGGCAGACACTCTGGCACACCACCTACTGTATTGCAAAGTAAGCGTCCAAAGACTACAAGCAGCAGCACCCGATGCCGACCAAGACCTCCTCAGCGAAGCGTGGGAGGCTGCTATCTCTCAGCCGGACCTGGTAGAGCAGGATCGACTGGTCGCTCGAGTCCGGCGGGCTGTGCAAGCCAGCGGGTTCCTGGAATAAGGGACCCTTCCACCTACTCTCACAAGCTTCATTCAATAAATGCTCTTCTCTCTCTCTCTCTCTTCAGTGACAACACAACGCCAAAACGAGAACCACGCCTAGCGTAACCCCCGCATGACGCCAGTAGTGGTGTTCCTAAAACAACGCGAAAACTTATCACTCTGGTTGTGGGCAGAGGAACCCATTTCGGCCGCTAGACTTAGCTGTCAATTGCCGCATTCACAGCATGGGATAAAGGCTACCCAAGCCCATGTCGGGTTTGTCGATTGCGCACCGACGTCGACCGCTAATGCACCCTGAATGCCAGCAAGCCGCCCTGAAGGCACCTAATAGTCGTGATTTTCATCCTCTTGTCCCAGTCCCAGGTACGGCATGATCCTTGCCAACTACGTAGCTCAAGTACCTTTGTAGGTCATGGTGATGTTTCATCATACACCCGTTTGGATAAGAGTGCACGCAGATGCGGGCCTCGGAGGCTACACAGTTCTTCGAGCGGCCAGTTACCAGCTCCATGGATCGCGGGATGCACGGTCTCATCGACAATCCTCTCCCGTTTTTTTTCACTCTGGCATGTCCACTCCAACCACAGGCGGGTCGGTACTCTGTTCCATAAGCGAATTGAGAACCCCCGCTTTTTGTTCAACGAAATTGTACAAGCTTTTTTCGCATCTACGGTTTGCCACCTTACATCAAAATGCCGATACAGCTGCCTACTTCAGCCAACAGATGGAGTTGGCGCACCGTACTTGTGCGGCACCTCCCTCGTCTACCAAAGCCAGTGCCAAGGAGCACTTTCGGCACCGGAGCCGCGTACGAGCCTACTTGAGGCGGAAGGACGAAGCCAGCAAGGGCCTTCCTATAAGTGCGTTCAACTGTCGGAACGTCCAAGTCACTCGTCCTTCCGTGCTTCCTCTTTCGGCAAATCGTTGCGGCACCTTACCAAAGCGCGCAGACCGGCTAATTCCTTTCCCTCGACGGCGGCCAGAACACCCGGCAACGTCGACGCTCCCCTAACCGCAATCTTGCACCGTGTATTGTGTGGCGGATCCAAAAGCCGGCCGGCGCTGGTGCAACCATTACGGTCGGTACGCATACCCCACGGAGGGCGGGACGGTCATCAGAGCGTGCGGTTCCCCCATCGAGTACTGCGCATCTCGGCCGATCCAAGGTCGGCCGCTCATCAGCGCGAGCCGGCGCCAGTGAGAACCCTCACCTGCAAGAACCTACCGGCAGCCTCCGTCACCCGAAGCGCGGAGGCGCTTGCCGCGGACGGCGGGACGGTATGCACTGGTGCACAGCAGACCCATCACATCGCCAGTTCCATGACCGACCGCCGGCTCTTGTACCGTTCCTCTCGTATTTGGCAGGCGCCGCGCTAGTGTCGGGTCTTGTTCTTTCACACTCGAGTGGTCGGGAGGGCACTCAGCTGCCGTTTCGGGAACGCGCAGCCTCACCTTCTGCCGACATAAACAGGGCCCGCCGTTCGCGCTCCGCCGCTCCTGTCGTTCTAGGCTGTCCCGCAACGTTCGGGTCGCGCGTTTTGAGCGTTCTGAGCCATGGTGCAGTGGCGGGTCGAAAGCCGACCCACGAGCGTGTTGCGCCGTTTGTACCCTGTCCGCCACCCGGTTGACCATCCAAGGTCACGCGATGTTGGCGTTCGCTAGTCACAACAATTTGTCACGGGGTGCCGCTCTACATTCAGGCAGCCCCGTGGGGAAAAGCCGTCCACGCGTCCACATTGGGTCAGCGACAGAAAGTTTCGGCTGCAGACGCAGCTGAGGCGCTTACCCTTCAAGATCCGATAATGATCCTTCCGCAGGTTCACCTACGGAAACCTCGTTACGACGTTTACTTTTTCTAAATTATCAAGTTTGATCATTTTTCCAACAGACCTGCGCAACCAAAAGGCCACGCTGGACATCGGTCCGGAGGCCTCACTAAATCATTCAATCAGTAGTAGCGATGGGCGATGTGTGCAAAGGGCAGGGACGTAATCAACGTGAGCACTTACTGCGAATTCCTCGTTCAAGGGGAATAGTTGCAAGTTCTATCCCAATCCCGAAAGAAGTTCCACGGGTTACCCAGTCTTTTCAGACAGGGATAAAGACACGCTGCTGCTTTCAGTGTAGCGCTCGTGTGGCCCCGGGCATCTAAGGGCATCACAGACCTGTTATTGCTCCGTTTCGTGCGGCTAGGAGCATCTTGTCCCTCTAAGAAGGCTGTAAGGTGCTGGAAACCCTGCACCTATTTAAAAGGCTAGAGTCTCGTTCGTTCTCGGAAATTACCCAGATAAATCGCTCCACCAACTAAGAACGGCCATGCACCACCATCCACCGATTCAAGAAAGATTCAAGAAAATCTATCACTCCTCCCAGTGTCTGGGCCGGGTAAGTTTTCCCCCTGTTGAGTGAACTTAGGACGCATGCTTCAATCCTGGTGGTGCCCTTCCGTCCATTCCTTTAAGTTTCCGCTTTGCAACCATACTTCCCCCGGAACCCAAATACTTTGGTTTCCCGGAAGCTGCCCGCCGAGTCATTTGAGTAACCCAGGCGGATCACTGGTTGGCATCGTTTATGGTCAGAACTAGGGTGGTATCTGATCACCTTCGAACCTCAGACTTTCGTTCTTGATCAATAAAAACATTCTTGGCAAATGCTTTCGCAGTAGTTTGTCTTGCGACGGTCCAAGACTTTCACTTCTAGCGCCGCAATACGAATGCCCATACCCGTCCCTCCTAATCATTACCTCGCATTTCAAGAACCAACAGAACAGAAATGAGGTCTTGTTCTATTATTCCATGCAAGTTTATTCATGCGACACGCCTGCGTTGAGCATTCTATTTTTTTTTTCAAAGTAGTAAACACCGGCCATCTCGACGCACACAATGAAGTGCACCAACAAAGATCCGGTATGATGTTCAGGCTTGGCTGTCGCCTCGGAAAGATGCACTACTCGTCTGGAACTGAGATCCAACTACGAACTTTTTAACCGCAGCAGCTTTAGTATACGCTATTGGAGCCGGAATTACCGCGGCTGCTTGCACCAGACTTGCCCTCCAAATGATCCTCGTTAAAGGGTTTAGAGTGTACTCACTTCAATTACGGGGCCTCAAAAAGAGTCGATCCCGTATTGTTATTTTTTGTCACTATCTCCCCGAGACGAGAGTGGGTAATTTGGGCGCCTGCTGCCTTCCTTGGATATGGTAGCCGTTTCTCAGGCTCCATCTCCGGAATCGAACCCTGATTCTCCATTACCCGTTACAACCATGGTCACACCCCTGTCACACGGCCACCACTGAACTCTGTTAAACTCCGTCAACGTAACGCTCTGCTAGCTAGTTCGACTGAGATGGAGTTGTATCAGCGTCACACGGCATCACAAAGCTGCAATGGTTGCCGCAAGGGGGCTCAGCCTGCACTGTTTGAGCTTCACAAAAGTATCCCGATTTCATCTGTAGGTGCTTTTTTGTGAACCTTCGATATGCGGTTTTTATGAAAACACACTATTAAATACGTCTGAAGGCAACAAAGCATTAAAAATTATTTCAAATAGAAACACATTCGCTGATTGTATCAAGGCTGGCAGCGACGCTTGTGCCTAACGCTATGTTTGTTCACAATTGCGCCGTGTTCGGTGACTAGTTAGTTTTGTAGACCGTGAACCAAAGTTCTTGTGTTTTATTTTCTCCTGAGCACGTCCCAAGTCACCTTTGAATTAGATCTAGTCTCATTACCCATTCCTTCAGTCGTTAAAGCAGGTGACAATGATGCAGCGCTGTCAGTAATTCCTCTCCCGGGCGTACGCAAATACGGCGACGACAACCTCCGCACGCGTGGACGATGCCCTCCACACCGCGCCAAAAAAACACGTTTTGAATGAGTACTGCAACAAAAGAACGTTTATTATTGCCAAAATGTATTTATTGTTCTCCCTGTGAGAATTAAGTGCTCGATTTTTTTTTGTGACCTGCCGATACTGGTGACGAGAGTACCTCGTTCCTCTGCAAAGAGAGATGGTCGAACGTGCTTTGCGAAATGCTCTGTTTACCTTCATTTGCGTAAGGGTTGCCGTTCGATACGGACCGCATCTCCCTTGTCGTAAAGACGAAAGAGCTAAACGGTGTTCGCGGGTGCCCGTGTGACAAGGGTATAAACTACCATCGAAAGTTGATAAGGCAGACACTTCAAAGAAAGGTCAGCGGATCGTGGTCATGCGATCTGCACAAAGTTATCCAGAGTCACCACACAATACGGGCTGAAACCCGATCGATATTGGTCTAATAAAAACACCCGTTACCCAAAGCCCTCCAGGCTCACTCGCTGTATGTATTAGCTCCAGAATCGCCACAGTTATCCAAGTAGGAAGAAACAATCCAAGGAATCATAATTTTTTTTGATGAGTCGTTCGCGGTTTCGCTTTATTTCGGCATGTACTTAGACATGCATGGCTTAATCTTTGAGACAAGCATGTGATTACTGGTAGAATCAACCAGGTAATTGTTCGACTGCGCGTCCATCCTCGCCTTCGGCGGGCCGCACGCAGTCTTTGCGCGGCGGAGACCACCTTCAGGCGCCCCAACACGCTTTTTACCACTCCGAGGTGACGGCGTTCGAACTCGCTACGGCTTAACCTCACCGAAGGACGAGCGGGAGCCGTGCCGCAAGAAGCACGTACGTGCTCGCTTTTTCGTATCATCGACTCGGTCACACCGTGCAGGTTGCCTGAGCCCGCGGCACTGTTGGTGGACCGGCCGGCACTAGCAACGTAGCTGAGAATGCAAAGCTGCCAGACGACGGGTCACGCCCGCGTCTCTGGCGCTTTCGCAACTGATTCGCACGAGGACGACACGGAGCACACCCCGATATTGTGGTAAAACAGCCACGTCCGACAACCAGCCCTCAACGCATCAAGTGAAAAAGGCTGCAGACGACTGCCGTGGACTCCCCTAAAGCAGACCTGAGGACAAGCTTGACGAGGCCTAAACCCGCCGCATATCAGACACCCGGTCGCTATCGCGTAAGCCACTAAAAAGAACGCCCCCCCCCCATAATAGCAGCGATAAGTACCCAGACCTCCTTTGATTGATTGATTTGTGAGGTTTAACGTCCCAAAACCACTATTTGATTATGATAGACGCCGTAGTGGAGGGCTCCGGAAATTTTGACCACCTGGGGTTCTTTAACGTGCACCCAAATCTGAGTACACGGGCCTACCACATTTCCGCCTCCATCGGAAATGCAGCCGCCACAGCCGGGATTTGATCCCGCGACCTGCGGGTCAGCAGCCGAGTACCTTAGCCACTAGACCACCGTGGCGGGGCAGACCTCCTTTGGCACTGTTACGGCCGTGCTATTGAAAATTTCACTGTGGGTGTGACAGAAGACGTGCGGCCTCTTGTCTACGTTACCCTCACACCCACCGATATTGTAGAATTTGCATCCCTACTCGAACACGGGTCCGTTTCGTACAAGCCCAGTATTCTACCGATGAGCCACTCCGGTGCTTTTTTTGCGGCGGCCCTACTCGTGAAATTCCCACCGAGGATATGACCGCAAGTGTGCCGCACCTTGGGCAGGCCCCGAATTCATGCAACACTACGCCCCGAGGTCGTGCGCGCGCGCACGTGAGTATTTCATTGCGGTTTTAGGCGAAAACGCGAGGGACCACGACTCTTCGCAAGTTCAAGTCGGCTGCGACACACTGAGGACGTGTCCACTACTCGCCGCAGACTCACTGGACGCCAAACGTACGACGACCCAACGGCGTCGTCCGGGCTGCCGACTCGGTTTCCTTGACGACGTCTTGGCGTGGCACCGACAGGCGAGACCGACCGGCCGACGTTACCTTTCCACCACTCTGCTCAGTCGAGGGCTGGGCGACTTCAGCAAGGCGGCCAAGGCGCGCGCGACGCCACTACTTTTCTTATAGACGATAGTCTGTCTTAGGGACCTTCGACGCAAAAATGTTGGATTGTCTGTTTGTTCGTCTGTATGTACATTTGCGTGTTTTTTCACTCTTAATGGCACCGGGTACTTGAAACGGCCAACCCCCTCCGCAGTGCCCACCAATGTTGCTGAAGATTTAACATTCATACTTGTGCGATTGTCAATTTGTGAGCCAAACTATTATGGCGGTAGTATGATAAAATTTCAAATGATGAAGCCCACCGAAGTTTCGGCAAATGGGTGTCCAATTGTGTAAAATATGAGGAATACAAATAGATAGAAAAAACAAAAGGCGTAACACTGGTTATAGAAATCTGGTACGTGAGCTGCTTGGTGATTCAGCAGTCTCAAAGCCCCTGAGTCCACACATCCATACTCCACCTCCTGGCTGGGGTGTTGAGGAGCTTGTGGACTCGCGTCAGGCATGCTTAAACGAGATTCGTAGACTTGTTAGCACAGCCAGTCCACGTAGTTTCGCTGCCCCAGTACTTTGGGAGATTGGGAAACGGCTGCTCGATGGGAAGTACATTGGGATGGACTCGAATAATTACATTAGACAGAACATTTATAGAGAGAGGAAGAGTCCCACCCAACATGTTTATTCAGCAGCTGTACCCTCTTCCAATAGGAAAAAGAGGAAGCAGGAGTATGCGCAGTTACAACAGATGTTCAGGAAAGACCAGGAGAGAGCCGCCAGGCAGGTCCTGGATGGCCAAATGTCATGTCAAGTTGATGACCCTGACTCTTTCCTAAGTGAGTGGAAGCGGGTGATGGAAAGTCGTTGCGACGAACCTCGGCTACCTCGACCGAGCATTGATGCACACAGGGACGAAAATCCCATGGGGCCAGTTACAGCTCAGGACATAAAAGGAGCATTTACAGTAGCCAATTCATCTCCTGGCCCAGATGGATTCACTGTTAAGGAACTACGATGTGTCCCAGTAGTGATCTTTCAATTGCTACTAAATATTCTTCTCGTCCAAAAGCGTCTTCCGATTTCATTGTGTTCTGCCAGAACCGTTTTCATTCCTAAAGTTGATGGAGCAACTTCCTTTTCCCAATTTCGCCCCCTTACGGTAGCTCCAGTAATCCTTCGACTTTTACATAAAATTCTGGCAAACCGTCTGCAGGCAAAGGCCTACTGGATTGTCGCCAACGAGCGTTCATTCTGGTCGATGGCTGCAGTGAAAATGTTCACCTGCTTGGTACGGTATTATATGAAGCAAGAAGGAAGAGAAGGGCGCTGTTTATGGCCTCCGTAGATATAGCCAAGGCATTTGATAGTGTCACCCTTGATGCCTTGGTAGTGGCGCTACAAAGGAAGGGAATCGCTGAGGAATTTGTCGAATACATCCACCAATTTTATGAGTTGGCTACGACAGTACTCAGTTTTCAGGATAGGTCCCTATTAGTTCGGTCTTCTAGGGGGGTAAGGCAAGGGGACCCTATGTCAGCTATACTCTTCAACTTGGTAGTGGACGAGTTTCTGACAGAGCATTGTAGAGAAGAGATTGCTTTTGTATCAGCCAATGACTTGGGTGAGCTGAATGTTTCGGGTATGGCTTTTGCCGATGACCTCATCGTGTTTGCGTCAACACCGCAGGGACTGCAACACAAACTACTCAGTCTTACCCATTTTCTCAGTAAGCGTGGGTTAAAACTGAACCCATCGAAATGCTTATCACTGGCGATGACTCCGGCTGGGAAAGAGAAGTTAGTAAAGATAGATCCAACTGTAAAGTTTTACATTGATAATGTGGCCATCCCAGTGGCGGCAGGAGAGACGGAATGGAGGTATCTGGGCATTTCGTTCAGTGCCCGTAGAACACGAACTAGGTTGGTCCATAATGAACTCAAGATGTACCTGGAAAACATAAAGGCGGCGTTAAAGCCACAACAACGCCTAGTTGTTCTTCGTTTCTATCTCTTCCCGCGTTTATATCACCGCCTTATTCTGGGTCCGGTGTCACGCAAATATTTCATGAGGCTAGATAAGATGATCCGATCATCGGTAAAAGACTGGATAAAGCTTCCGCATGATGTTCCTCAGGGAGCTTTTCATGCGAGAGTTCCACATGGCGGATTAGGAATACCATCTTCACGGACAGTTATTCCTTACCTACGCCTACGCCGTCTTAATGCCCTGGCATTGTCTGAATATGAAGCTTGCAAGAAGGCCCACAAGATGAAATACATTCAAGACCTTGTGCGGCAGTCGGAAGCCATGTTGCTGTATAAAGGAAATATGATAAATTCCAAAAAAGCTAATCAAAAGTTTTGGACCAAATACTTTCTTGGCAGCACAGATGGAGCAGCTCTGAAAGAGGTGGATAATGCTCCTGGGGCATCGGCATGGGTAGCTGAAGGAATGCGATTCCTTTCAGGTAGGGAATTCATTAATGCGATCAGAGTTCGATTTAACACCGTACCTACTTTGATGAGACTAAAACGAGGCCAGGGCGAAACAAAGTTGTGTAGAGCGGGGTGTGATCAAGAGGAGACTCTTGGGCACATTCTGCAGAAATGTCAACGTACACATAACACAATAATCCAACGTCATGATATGTTGGTGAAATATGTTGCTAACAGATCCAGGGATCTAGTCTTCTCTGTTCTAGAAGAACCCCACTATAAGACAAGCTCGTGGGTTAAAATTCCCGACCTTGTGCTTAAAAGGGATGGCCAGGTTCTCATTTTAGATCCTCAAGTGGTTGGAACAAGAGTTAAGCTGTCTGACGCCCATGTGGTAAAAACAAGTAAATATATGAATCACGAGTTGTGCATGCTTGTCTCAAAAGATAGAACCCCTATCATGTCAACGATAGCGTTATCTTACAGGGGGGTTTGGGCTAAGGAGAGTGTAAACACACTTAAAGATCTTGGCTTTATAGCCTATGACTTTAAAATATTAACCATCCGTTCTCTTCAGGGAGGCTGGCGTTGCTTCTCTACACACCAGCGTATGACCACTGCTTTATGCGGGCGAAGAAGGCGGAGAGTATCGACACACAACCAGGAGATTAACGGTCCTACTGCCATTACAGTAGTAAGCTCTTGGCACGGGGACTTTTCTGCGTTCCGTAGGAGAGGATGTCTCCGAGTACGGAACACGCCCTTGAACGTACTGCGGCCAGAGAACCCCGTTGTTGAGATTAAAAAAAGAGTAAGTAAGAAGGGAAAGGGAGCATAATTAGAAAATGGTGAAATCAAAAAACAAAAGAAAAATGACGAAACGGTAGAAGTGTGCGCGAGCTGGCACGACGCCTTCGCGCCCTTTATATTTAAAAAAACGGTTACTCTGCTGCGCCCTGAAGACTTGCTTCGGGCGCAGCGATAGAAAAAAGTATTTAGCCCGAATTCTTTGCGTCCACGTAGCAGACGCCACGTTTGGAAGATTATGTAGTACGCTGTAGAACGCGAGAAACTAGACCCAACAGAGCTCGAAGACGGCACCTGGGTCACACCAAAAACAACGCAGGGTGGCTTAGACCCCATAGATCTGCAGCACAAGTACAAAACGGCCGCACCCAAGCCCTCAGAGGCAATGCCTGAACACGCCAGTACCCCGGCACTCGTCGTGCAAGCAGCACGCCCGCTGCAGCTTCCACGCCGGAGGCTCATGCCGAGGCTGCCAAGCGAACATTACGAAATTGTAATTCGACCCAGACACCCAATCAACCTAACATTGGCCTCGCTACGCTGCTTGAAGCTACCCAAAACACTGCCAAAGTCGACCCGGCCCAAGCAGAAGAAGAAGACAAAATAGGAATTCACCCTATTAAAAATACCCTTACAGTCAGTACACCTGACAGAATCAGGGCAGAAGCCTACCGCTTACTGGAAGTGCTCAGAAGTCAGAGGTAAAATATGAACTTGTCAGTGGCCACCTACGTACCAGCGGAAGACGACTCCATTTGTGGAGTAGTTTACAAGGCCTACACGGACGAAACAGACCACGATCTTCAAGTACAACTCATGAAGAAAAACACTGACATCCTCATAGTAAATGCCAGGAGACTGGGCTCATCAAAACACCTGGTCATCACCTTCGCCTAACACAAGCTTCCTGCCATGATCCGCTTCTGGTGTTTCACAATAGAAGTGCATCCCTTAAGGGAGAGACCTGAGGCCTGCTTCAACTGCAGGAAACTTGGGCACCGCAGATATGTGTGCCCGCTGCCCGGCCGTGGAATACCGAAATGCCGAAGATGCGGTGGAGAACATCCCCCACCGCCACTGAGAGAACAGCCAACATGTACACCACAGTGTGTAGTCTGCCTTGGCGCACATCCCACTGGCACCAAGAGCTGCAAGCTACGCTTCACACCAGTCAAACCTAATTACAGCAAGAAGACATCGATATCCTCCAGTACTGTATAATATCTCATGAAAGCACATGTGCTATTTACATGCCTGATTGCCTCGTGCGTACTCCTGGCCCTCACTTTTTCTAACCCTTTCCACCTTCGACTACAACTACCAACGCAGAATAAACAATGGCGTTCACTTGTTTCTCAACAACCCAGCTGTCCAGTCTGTTCATTCCACACGCGAATTAAACATGGTGTCAGAAATGGGCAACGTATAAGCAACGACATGGATCACCTGAGGCCGCCTGAACCACTACGTTTGACAGCTGATGGAGGAAGTAACTGGACGCGGTTTCGTCAGCAGTTCGAATTTTTTCTGCAAGCGACGGCATGCCAAGCTAATCCGAGGTCGGTAGCAGCGAAAATGGCCCTGCTCCTCAGCGGTGCGGGGGAGAAAGCCTTGGATGTTTTCAACAATTTTGTGTTCAGCGGAGAAGAAAACAAGGAGGATTTCAGCACCGTAATTGCCAAATTCGAAGATTACTGTCTGGAGCAACAAAATGAAATACACGAGCGATACGTGTTCCGTTCCCGCAGTCAAGGTTAGGCGGAGCCTTTTGAGCAGTTTCTACGCGAGCTTAAAAAACAAGCTCAGCACTACAACTTCGGGACCATGGCGGATGACATCATGCGAGACCAAATTGTTTTTGGAACCAACTCGCCAAGGCTTCGAGAAAAGATGCTCAGGGATAAAAACTTGACCTTGGAAAAAGTAATCATCCTTTGCAAGGCGGTGGAATTATCAGGTCATAAAAATGAATTTTGGCAGAAAACAAAGGAAGAACTCGATACTAACGCTGTCACAGCCAGTAAGAGCACCCCTAGAGGGTCCAGGAACGACCTAAAATGCAATCGTTGCCACCGAAGGCATGCCTACAGATGCTGCCCGGCATACGAAGAAGTATGTTATTCGGGTAATGGCCGCAACCACTTCGTGTCTTGTTGCAGTGAGAAAGAGCGCGTGCATGAAGTGCAACATCAGAGCGACGACTTCAAAGTACTGAATGTCGCCAGCAGCTGCGCAAGCAGAGAACGGGACTGGCGTGTGAACGCATGCGTTGGCGGCAAGTACATCCCCTTTAAGGAGGACACAGGATTGCAGGCCAATGTTCTGCAACTTTCAATGTTTCGCAAGCTCAGGACGACAACCCTGATGCCCAGTAGCGCAGTTCTGAGATCATATGGTGGCAACACGATCAAGCACATCGGCAAGTTTTCAGCGCTTATCGAGATTGGTGGTCGCAAGGCGTGCGCAGAATTTTTTGTAGTAAAGAAGGACCATAGCACTATCTTAGGATTGGACACCAGCGAGAAGCTTGGAATCGTACAGCAGGCTGTTGACAGCGTGACGACGAACGACACCAAAAAAGTTGTCAAGGAGTTTCCACGTCTTTTCCACGGAACAGGATGCGCCCTACGTGAATACAAGATTGAGCTGCACAGGGATGCGGTGCCAGTCATCCAGCCAGCTCGGAGGGTTCCTCTGTCCCTGCGTGAGCCTCTACATACTGAACTGGACAGAATGAAAAAGCAGGGCATAATCCAGAAGGTCAGCAGCCCCACAGATTGGGTAAGCCCCCTTGTCATTGTAAAAAAGAAAGACGGCAAATTGCGGGTCTGCATGGACCCTAGACGCATCAACGAAAACATCAAGAGGGAACACCACCAAATGCCGCGCCGAGAGGATATTGAAGCAGACTTGGCAGGCACGAAGTTCTTTTCGCGGCTCAACGCGAATGCGGGATTTCATCAAATCGCATTAGACGAACAATCGTCGAAGATATGCACATTCACGACGCCTTTCGGCCGGTATCTCTTTCTTCGTCTACCGTTCAGTATAGCGTCGGTGAGCGAAGTGTTTCAAAAAGCCTTCAGCGAGGTTTTTGATGGTCTTGCCGGTGTACGCGTGTACGTAGACGAATTTGGGAAGGGACCAGGGCTCAGCATGATGAGAGGCTGCGCAGAGCATTAGAAACAGCTGAAAAAGCAGGCCTTACCTTCAATGCATCCAAATGTCGCTTCGGCCAACAAGAAGTGCTCTTTTTGGGTGACATCAATAGCGACAAGTGTATTAGGCCGAATCATGATCTTGTTGGCGGTCTTTTGAGAATGCCAAGACCTCAGGACAAATTGGCTGTCCAAAGGCTACGGGGAATAGTTAACTACTTCAGCAAGTACCTACCAGCTCTCTCACAGCGTACGTCTACTTTATGTTCTCTCATGAAACATGGCGCCATCTTTGATTGGACACCAAACCACGAAAGCGAATGACAGGCTATATGCCGGGATTTAAGCAATGCCCCAGTGCTTGCTATATTTGATTGAAATCGGGAGACAAAGGTAACTGCATATGCCTCTCAAAGTGGGGTCCGCGCGGCACTTCTGCAACGTCATGCAGACTGCTGGCAGCCGGTAGCCTACGCGTCGAGAGCTTTAACAGAATCGGAGCAAAGATATTCACAGATTGAAAAAGAGGCTTTGGCTTCAATTTTTGGTTGTGAAAAATTAAATCATTTTGTTTATGGCCGCACCATCACCCTCGAGAGTGATCACAGTCCGCTGATAGACATATCAAAGAAAGGCATAAGCGATATGCCACCCAGAGTGCCACGATTTTTCTTGATATTGATGCAATATGATTACACGCTGACGTACATTCCTGCTAAACAGATGGCCCTTGCTGATACGCTGTCCCGATCACCTGTTCCTGGAATCAAGGGAGCTGCAGGCACAAGTGACGTCGAGATCCATGCCGTCACGGTCGTATCAGCGCTCGTAAAAGAAACGACAGCTAGAAAACTTGCAAAGGAAACAGCTCTCGATCCATATTTTGGCGCAGTGCTAAGAAAGCTTGCCAATGATGATGATATATGGTGTTTTTTGGCGCAAGGGTCATTTGTTGGCCAAAGAGCGCCATTTCATCTTACTAAAAATATGGACAATGGTTGTGATAAGCGGCTGTATAAGGGCCATAAAATTCCTCGCGATAAGGCGGGTAAGAACATACAAGTAATAAAATGATGACCATGCCGTGAAAGATGTGTGTGGTGTGAATGATGACAAAAGTTGGTGATAATAAGACAATGGTGGATATGTATGGCATTAGCACAAGTGCCTCACTCGTTCATACCCTTGCTTCCAAGGGCCGTGAGGCAAGTGCTTTCCTGTGTAGCCACCGCAGCAAAAACCTCTCTAGAGAGGTCGTGCTACGGTATGCCCGGGTATATGATGTGAAAATTATGAATTTCCTTTAAAAACGCTAATAATGATTTGTGACTAAAAAGCGGTTCCCTACTGACGAACATTGCAGGGTGTAAAGGTATATGTTGTCGGTAGGATAGTGGGAAGTGTTGTCTTCTTAGAGTGTCTAAATGTTTACATTGAATTAAAACGTGAAGAACTGTTAATGTCTCACCACATTTATCACACAATGGTGGATCACCACCGGATAAAAGATGTGTGCTTGTCGTGTATGTGTGTCCTATCCTGAGTCTTGTTAGTGTTACCTCTGTTAGACGTGATTCTGATACTGGTGGCCAATGGCCAAGGTGTGGCTTGATAACGTGTAGTTTGTTTTGTGTGTGTGTATCCCACTTTCTCTGCCAGTAGTCCCTGAGGTTTCGTTTGAGAGACGGCTTAAGATCAAGGGCCGGGATTGATACAGATGTAATGGCGGTGCTCTCATGGACGGATGCAGCGAGCTGATCCGCCCTCACGTTGCCTTGGATCTCACGGTGCCCTGGCACCCAGCACACTACAACATGTTGTTTGTGTGTGTAGAGTGTGCACAACATGGAGTAAAGTGAGACAAGGACTGGGTTTTTTTGTTTTTTAGGACTGTGCAGAGCCGTTACCACACTGAGGGAGTCTGTATAAATTACTGCTTTTTGTATTTGTAATTGTTTAATGTGTTTAGCTGCCACCAGTATCGCGTATGCTTCCGCTGTGAAGATAGTTGTGCGTGGATGTAGAGGGCCAGCATCCGAAAAGGATGGGCCGACAGCAGCGTAGGACACAGAGGAGTTAGTCTTGGAGGCATCTGTGAAGAACTCAGGACGTGTGTATTTGTGTTGAAGTTCCAGAAAGTATGTTCGGATATGGGCAATAGGTGCATGTTTTGTAACCTCTAGGAAAGACATCGCATTCTATAGTCTGCCACTGCCACGGTGGCGGGTATGCCACAGGAGCCATTAAACTGTGTTCGAGTGACACTCCGGTATCCTCAGCTAGACCCTTCAGGCGAACTGAGAAGGGCTGCCTCATTGAATGCCTCTTTTGAAAAAGAATGGAGCTCGCCAAGTCATTAATAGTAGAGTATGAGGGGTGCCTCTTGTCTGCTTTCACCTTAAAGAAATATACAAAGGACATGTAGGTTCTTTGCAGATGAAGCGACCACTCATTTGTCTCAACGTAAAGGCTTTCTACGGGGCTGGTGCGAAAAGCACCCGTAGAAAGGCGGATGCCCAAATGGTGCACGGGGTCCAGCATTTTCAAGGCACTTTGAGTGGCAGACTGATAGACAACGGCCCCATAATCTAAGCGGGTACGAATAAGGCTTCTATAGAGGTTCATGAGGCATTGCCTATCACTACCCCACGTAGTACGTGACAACACTTTTATAACATTCATGGCTTTTAAACATTGTGTTTTTAAATACTTTATGTGTGGTACGAAGGTCAACTTGTTGTCCAAGATTAAGCCTAGGAATTTATGCTCCGCATTCACAGACAGACGTTGGCCGTTCAGTTCAGTGTCGGGTTCTGAGTGCATGCCTCTCTTTCGGGAGAACAAGACACACGTGCTTTTTCCTGGTTTCAGCCGGAATCCGTTTTCCTCTGCCCATTTGGAGACCTTGTTTAAACCTAACTGAACCTGTCGCTCCCACATTGCTAGGTTGCATGACTTAAAGCCAAGCTGGACGTCATCGACATATGTGGAATAGAACATGTTTCGGGGGATGGACAGGTGCAAGGAATTCATTTTAATAATAAAAAGTGTACAACTAAGTACACCACCTTGCGGTACTCCCGTTTCTTGCACAAATATTTGGGAGAGAGTACTGCCCACACGGACGCGGAATTTTCGATTGGACAAGTAACTCTCGATTATGGAAAGCATTCTACCGCGCACACCCAGGTAAGACAAGTCTCTTAATATCCCAAAACGCCATGTTGTGTCGTAAGCCTTCTCTATATCGAGAAACACTGAGAGGAAGTATTGTTTGTGGACAAAAGCGTCTCGGATCTGTGCCTCGATACGCACCAGATGGTCGGTGGTGGATCTACCCTCCCGAAACCCACACTGAAATTGGTCGAGCAAATTGTGTGTTTCAAGGAAATGTAAAAGTCGGCGGTTTATCATTTTTTCAAAAAGTTCACAAACGCAGCTGGTTAGTGCAATGGGCCTATAACTTGAAACTGAGGAAGGGTGCTTGCCCTGTTTCAAAATAGGGATAACAATAGCCTCTTTCCAGGAAGCAGGGATGGTGCCTGAAAGCCAGATAGCATTGTATAGAGAGAGTAAAGTTTTTCGCGTTTCGAGCGGCAAGTTTTTCAACATTTCATATGTGACACGGTCGTAGCCTGGAGCGGAATTATTGCAAGAGTTTAGTGATGTTTGTAGCTCAGCTAAGTTGCAAGGTTGGTTGTATTCCTCGTAATTTGTGCACTTGGATTCTAGTTTCTGCTTTTCTATCTTTGCTTTGTGTCTTTGGAAAGCTTCAGTGTAGTGTGACGAGCTAGACACCTGCTCGTAGTGTGCACCGAGGAAGTTCACTTGATCTTCCAGGCTATCACCCTGTGTGTTTACGAGTGGGAGTGAGTGTACTTGTCTTCCTGCTACCCTACGGACCATGTTCCAAACTTTAGCCTCTTGTGTATATGAATTTATCTCTGATAAAAACTTGTGCCAGCTTTATTTTCTGGCCTGCCGACGCATTCTCCTGCCTCGAGATTTTATTTTCCTAAAGCTCTCAAGGTTTTCCGCTGTCGGCGAGTTCCGCAGCAACCTCCATGCCCTGTTCTGTTCCTTTCGCACATTCTGGCACTCAGTGTTCCACCACGGAACGTGTCGTTTGCCGGGCAGTCCAGATGTTTGTGGAATGCACTTGGTTGCTGCGTCAGTGAGAAAAGCCGTGAGGTACCGCACAGCTTCATCTATGCCTAACCCGCATATGTCAGTCCAATTTAGGTGAGTAAGCTTCTGAAATCGTTCCCAGTTGGCTTTGTTTACCAGCCATTTGGGAACATGTGGAGGACATTCATTTATTATTGGTGTACTCAAAACTAAAGGGAAGTGGTCACTTCCGTATGGATTATTTATGACTTTCCACTGAAGTAATAGTACAAGTGAAGGAGATGCGATACTGAGGTCTATGGAAGAGTAAGTTTTGTTGGCAAGGTTATAGTATGTTGCCTCTTTCCTATTCAACAGACAAGCACCCGATGAAATGAGGAATTGTTCAATGAGACGACCTCGGGCATCACAGCGAGAGTCACCCCACAGACCATTATGTGCGTTCAGGTCCCCAAGGACCAGATAAGGTTCAGGTAGTTCGTCGATTAAAGACTGGAATTGAAGTTTTTCGAGACGGTGGTGCGGTGGTATGTACAAAGAGCAAACAGTGACAAGTTTGTTTAGAATAACTGCTCGGACAGCCACCGCCTCGAGGGAAGTTTGAAGGGGTAATTGTGTGCATGGTATACCTTGACTTACTATAACCTCTACACCACCGGATGGTAGCATGGCATCATCTCTATCCTTTCGGAAGATTATGTAGTTACGTAAAAAGTTTGTGTTAGTTCGTTTTAAGTGTGTCTCCTGTACACACAGCACTCTTGGATTGTGTTCATGGAGGAGTTCTTGTAAGTCATCGAGGTTTCGAAGAAGGCCTCGGATGTTCCACTGTAATATTTCTGTCTGCATATTTAAACAAGAGAGATACTGCTGTGTGTACAGAGAGTATCCTGTGTTGGAGTGAGCTCGTTAATTCAGGTGGCAGGACGGTCGTCCGGCCCCGTTATTGGTTTTTTATTTTTCTTAACGCGCTCCAAGGAGGCGCGCCGCTCTTTTGGTACCAAGGGTACCGTTGTATCCATTGCCTCCCCAGAGGCACTGGTTGCCCGCACATGCGAGCTGGTGGTTTGGATTTTAGGCCTGGCCTGGTGAGGGGAGGCCTTGAGACCATAGGACCCTGGAGTCTCCGGCCTCAATTCGCTAGGCGGCGGAGTAGACTGAAATACTGCCGCCTTGGGGGCAGGTGCCACAACCGTCGGCTCGCTCTGCGCTGGCCGAAGGAGTGACGAGGACTGGTGCGGCGTTGCCCCCTGACGCGCCGCATCAGCATATGTAGCGCCATAAAATGGCGACACTCTTCGTCTTGCTTCCTTGAATGTGATGTTTTCTTTAATTTTCAATGTGATAATTTCTTTTTCTTTTTTCCAAAATGAGCAAGACCGTGAGTATGCGGCATGATTTCCGCCACAGTTCACACAGTGTGATGGTTCTTCGCAATTGACAGAGTTGTGGCCTGACACTACACATTGTGCACAAGTTTGGTGACCACGACAGCTTTGTGAGCCGTGGCCATACTTCTGGCATTTGAAACAACGACGTGGGTTAGGTATGTATGGTCTGATCGACGTCTTTGTGTATCCTGTTTGAATACTTTCGGGCAGATTACTGGAAGCGAACGTGAGTATCAGGTGTTTCGTTGGTGTTACCTTGTTGTCTCTTCTAATGGTGATCCTTTGTACATTGGTCACATTCTGACTCTTCCACCCCTCCAGAAGTTCCTCTTCAGTCAAGCCGAGCAAATCAGCATCAGAAACTACTCCACGGGTTGTGTTCATCGATCTGTGTGGCGTTACCGTGATGGGAGTGTCACCAAAAGTTGATAGACTCTGTAGCTTTTCAAACTGTTCTTTTTCTCGAACTTCAAGGAGGAGGTCTCGGCTGGCCATTTTGGTAACTTTGTACCCGGCTCCAAGAGTTTCTGTGAGACATCTGGCCACTACAAAGGGTGATACGGTTCTGGCTTTCTTGCTGCTTATCTCACTATGTATAACATGAAAATGAGGGAAGTTTTCACTTGATCGGTTGAAAAAGCCTAAGTCTTCGGTGCGTACACGCTTTAAGGCGGTACGATCATTTAATAAGAAAAATGCTCTATGCATGCCAGTTTACTTTTCTTCAGAAGCGTTGGCGGCCACCCACCATGGAGCCGAACGAGGGGACGCTACAAGTTTGTGGATGCTAAAACCTGCAGACGCCAGCCATACAACGCAACTATAGCCCAATGCGCCTAGACCAAGGTAGGCTATTTGCACAGGGTTAACCCTAGCCGCCAGGAAGTTTGGAAGTAAACAGAAGAGAGGAGAAGACAGGACAGATAAAAAGTGAGAGATAAAGACTAAGATGTAGGGAGAGAGAGATAGGAAAAGGCGACTGCCGATTTCCCCTGAGTGGGTCAGCCCAGGGGTGCCGTCTACGTGAAGAAAGCTTGCCAAGGGAGAGCCTGTCGATGGCCCCCTCAAACCGGTGGCCGCCGAGCTATCCGTAGTAAACGGCATACTATTGAAAGGCACTAAAGTGGTGATACCAACAACCATGCATAGCGACATGTTGAAACGGATCCACGCAGGCCATCTTGGCCAGGTAAAGTGTAAAGCTAGAGGAAGACAAATGGTTTACTGGCCGAATATAAACTCGTAAATTCAGTCCTTGATCGAAAGATGTCCAACTTGCAACACATACGCTTATAAGCAGCCAACGGAGCCTTTAATAATGCAACCAACGCCTACTCAGCCATGGTACCGCATCGGTGTCAATCTCTTTCAGTACTCGGGAAGACATTATTTGTGCGCCTATGACTTGATGTCCAATTTCCCTGAGGTGAAGCTACTGCCCGATACAAATGCCAGTACCGTCATCGATAGATTGAGTACAATATTTTCAAGGTACGGCATATCAGCCGAGGTTTCTACTGATAATGGTCCACAGTTTAGCAGCCAAGAGTTTATTGTTTTCACAAAGACTTTAAGCATGTGAAATCAAGCCCGCACTACCCGCAATCAAACGGGCTCAGAGAAAAGGGTGTACAAGTTGTAAAACGTATCCTAAAAAAAACAAAAGCTCCAGGAGAGTGTTTCTGGCTGGGCTTGTTGAATTACAGGGAGAGTCCTGTTCAAGATGGATGGTCTCGGGCGAACTCTTGCAAGGAAGGTGACTGCACACACCATTGCCGGACTTCAATCCAGTGTCAGCAACGCTCGACGAGAAACACCGGCAGACAAGTCATCATAGGTGCACCCTACCTGGCCTCTGCGACAATGACGTGCTTCGATTGAATGGGACACCATGGGCAACGAAAGCCAAAGTGATCGAGTCAGCCGGCCCACGGCCCTTCTGCGTACGCACGGAGAACAACACCATGCCGAAGCGCAACCGTCGGCACCTTTTGGCGACGAAGGAACCTTATAGTGTTGTTTCATCAAATGACGAAGATTGTGCCAACAACCACATCCCATTTCAAGGTGAGGCGCCATCGACCACCGCAGCCTCGCCTACGGAAGCTCAGCAGCCGTCGCCTAAAACAACTGAGACTCAGTCAACCACAGACGCGGCCGCCAGAGCATCTAGGTTACGACCAGCAGTTCCAGCAGACAAGCCAGCGGCAATAATTTTGTGAACTGTTTGGAAGGAGGATGTATCATATCTGATGAAATCACATGTGCTACCTACATGCATGATTGCCTCGTGCGTATTCCTGGCCCTCACTTTTTCTAACCCTTTCCACCTTCGACTATACCTAGCAACGCAGAATAAACGATAGCATTCACTTGTTTCTCGACAACCCAGCTGTCCAGTCTGTTCATTCCACACGCGAATGAAACAAGTACCATTGAGGGAGGAAGATTAAAATCACCAGGCCGTCGATCAAGATCGAGGCCGCGAAAAAGAAGCAAAAGCAGGAACATAAACGCCCCCATCCCTGCGCAGAACAGCCGTAGTCCCAGTCAGGAGACATCCGCTTCTATGCCAACAATATGCAACAACAAGAACGCCTGGAGCAACGGCCCACCAAAGAGTGTAGGTTGGATTACCAACGATACAGGGCAAACTAGCAAAGCTGCAAGTACTCAGCCAGCATCCAACACCTAACAAGGGGGCAAGACCAGAAACCGGTCAACATTCCGGACTCGAGGAGGCCATTTCAGATCCAGTTCAAGATCAAGGACGCAGCCACCGGCCAGACCTCAAGACAATCAGGTGAGGGAACAGACAGAGCTGGTAAACTCTTTACAGAAAGAGTTAGCTTCAACCAACGAACAGATAAGGCAACTGAAAAACAATTCCATATCGACCTTTACCCTACCACGGCTGAGGAACAAGTGGCATGCGCTCACAGTGAGGTAACTAACTTGGAAACTAACAGAGGAGAAAAGTGCTGCGCTTCTAGCCCAGCGCCAGAAATTGCCACAGAATAAAACCGAGAAAAAGTAAAAAAAAAAAACTCGACACTCAGAATAGTCAAGCTTGAAACGGGAATAAACGCGTGCTTCAAGGAGCTAGAAGCCAAACGGGCTAAGTTTCAGGCATCTACTGAGGCTCGCCTCACCAGAATCGAAGCCGCGATCGAAAACATGGTGGCAGGTCTTAATCAGCTCAAAGTAGCTAACGCAGGCACACTGACACAGCAGCAGCAACAACACCAAAGCCGTGTTGCCCAGTTACCACTGCTAGTTAGAGGCGAGAGACCTAACAACAATACTAGCTTAGATCAATGACCCAAAGCGAAAGGCCCAATAAGAACACACGGACTACGTGCAGAAACTCCTAAGCATTCATGATGGCCAGCGATCACATTGTGATCTGGCAATGGAACTGCGGAAGGTTCCGAGCTAAAAGATGTGATGTCGAATATAGGATCCATCATTCTACATTCAAACCTGATATTATTGTGTTACAGGACTCTGGCGTAAATGCCAAGCTTGTTGGCTACACAACCTTCAACACGACAATGGCGGAAGGCGTTACTCCCTCCACGGCACACATGATACATAGAAACCTCACCACTAACGCGATAGATCTCGCAATTAAGGATATACCCTACAACTTTGTAGAAATCCTCCCCAAGAAGAAAACTTACCCCACCCTGTACATCCTAAACACATATCATCCACCAAAGAACAGAGGCATCATCGCCTCCAAGCTCATTGTAAAGGCGCAGAAACATGCCAGAAGCTCACCACTCATCATAGGTGACTTCAAAGCTCACCATGCGGCATGGGGCTATATGTCTTGTGACAAGAAGAGGACCAGCCTATGTACAACCTCACTAGAGCTAAGCTAAACCCTCCTCACAGACCCCGAGCGCCCCACCCGAGTAGGTAACAGCATCTGTCGAAACAGATCACCTGATCTAACATTCATCAAAAACATAGAATTCACCAAATGGGAAAACAAAGAGACTAATGCAGACAGCGATCCTTAGATCATAGCCACCACATTCCCACTTTTTAGGTAAAATAAAGAAGGGAAAATTCAGAGTGAAACATATCAATTGGGATACTTTCAGAGACATTAGAAATAAGAGAGAACCCACAGAACTCACAAACTTGGAAGAATGGACATCCACTCTAATCGAATACGCGAACAGGGCCACCACTGAAGCCGAGATCGAGGAGGATCACCCGTCCCCTGACTCACGGCTTATACACCTGTGGGAGGCTAGGGAAAGTGTTCAGAAGAGATGGATGTCACAAAAACACAACAGAACCTTACGAAAGAAGATTGCTCAAATCTACAAAGAAGTAGACAATTATACACAAGCGTTGAGTGAGAACACTGGCACCAAATGTGTGACCGGCTCAATGGCCAATCAGCTAACAAAAACTCCTGATTTCTACTCAGACACCAGACAGATCCCGAACAAAGTAAATCCAACGCAAGTAGGAACCTGCAGAAACTCATTCATTTCTATTCTGGGGAGGAGAATGACCTAATACGGGAACTGCAAAGCAAATACTTTAACACCAACACGGACATGCAGACTCTGGCTAAATATGAAAAAGAAATCAATCCAGCTTTAGATAGTGATATAGACGAAGCTGAAGTTAGAGGAGTCCTCAACCAGATTAAACCCACTGCCGCAGCGGGGAAGACAAAACAACAAACAAAATGCTCCAAAATTCAGATGACCACTCGATCAGCCACATCACTAAACTAATCAACACTTACTGGGCTGATGGAAAAGTTCGGCCTAGCTGTAAACATGCAACCGTCACTTTTATTCCAAAACTGAGCAGGAAGTTAGAACTGGGAAACCTTCGACCAATTTCTCTCACCTTCTGCTTAGGCAAGGTAATGGAGCATATCATATTAATCCGACTCAACAATTACATTGAAAAAAAGCATCCACTACCTGACACCCTAATCGGCTTCAGAGAGTGTCTATCAACACAAGATATTATGCTTCAACTGCAACAAGACATCCTTGACCTGCGCAGGTCCAGTACGAGCCACTCTGACCATACTGGGCCTGGACGTCAGTAAACCTTTTGACAATGTCGCGCATCAGGCCATCTTAAATGGTTTATCTGAGTTGAACGTGGGCGAAAGAACGTTCGTCTACATTTCCGACTGTCTCAGAGAAAGAACGGCCACCATACAGCTGGGTGAAGTGCGCGGTCAGAAGTTTATGCTAGGCACAAGAGTAACCCCGCAAAGTACCGTCCTCTCGCCCCTAATCTTAAATATCACCATGATGAACTTACCACAACAGCTAAACAGCATACCACATATCAAACATGCCATATACGTGGACGATGTTACAATCTGGACAAACAGTGGCTCGGATGGTGCGATAAATGACGCGTTACGAGAGGAAGCCAACGTTGTGCAAGAGTATGTTAGGCACAACGGGTTAACATGCTCTCCCTCAAAATGCGAACTCCTAATCACTGGAAGTAAAGCGAAAAAGATGCCAGGCACAGACGCCAACAACAAGCGCCGATAGAAATTATGTTTGAAAACGGGCCGGTTCCTCAGGTTTTGACCATTAGAGTGCTGGGTATACTTATTCAACATAACACGCAAAATTCCATGGCCCTCACAACATTGCAGAACACCGCCAAACAAATTGGTGGACTTGTGTAGGAGATGGACTTGTGTAGGCTCATTCAGGCCTTCCTAATCAGCCGCATAGTCTACTCTTTCCCCTATTATCAACTCAGGTAATCAGACAAAGATAAAATTGAAGTATATTTCCACAGGCGTACAAATGGGTCCTAGGTTTACCTGTTTATACCAGCACCGAGAAGCTCCTCCAACTTGGAATGCATAACACCCTAGAGGAGCTCATCGAAGCACACAGTACAGCGCAAATAACACGGTTTTCAGACACGATGACGGGACTACATATCCTGCATAAACTGAAAATTCAGCCCATACACACCACGGGAGGCAGAGCACCACTACCTCTCACGATCAGACATTACCTACAGATATAACCAATACCCAAAAACACCCTGGCAGGCAGACACGACGCCAGGAGAAAAGACAGAGCAGATAGGCTAAGTGAAAAGCACAAGCAAGACAAAACCGCGGTCTTCGTTGATGCCGCTAACCAGGGACACAACACATGAACCCTGAGTGCCGTGGACGGAGAATTTAAAATCGTAAATGTAGCTCCACTAGAGCTGCGTCGATCAAAGAGGCCGAAGAAATGGCCATAGCGCTGGCCGTTATGCATCCAACCACCCACACAGTCCTTAGCGACTCTAAGAGCACTATTATCAGCTTTGTAAGGGGAAGTGAGGAACTAAATACAACCAAGGTTCTGAGAAACTTCAATCAGAATGATAGAACCAAAATCAGTCTGGTTTGCGTCCCCGCTCACTCGGAAAACCGGCTCGCGCTTTCTTCGGAATCAGGCTCCCCGATGGGAGAAGCAGTGACCGCCTATAGCGAACTTACAAATATGTATAAAGATGACACGAGATTATATCCAATACCGCACAGCAACCTCACGAGAGCACAGGCCACTATCCTCTACAGAATTCAAACGAACAGCCTAACCACTCCTCACCGCTTAGCAATATTCACAAGGGGAGAGGTTGACTCAACATGCGAAAATTGCGACAAAAATGCCATAGCAAACACAAGTCATATCCTCTAGGAATGCGAGGGCCTTCCCCCACCCAGAGAGCTTCTGCCAGCTCCCTCAGAAACGACGTTGGAGACCTTAATACGGTCCCCTGACGAAAAACGGCAGAAAGCAGTCGCTGCATGGCACAAGAGGTCACCGCAGACAAGCGGCCAGCTCGAAACTCATGAAATCTCCTTAAATAAAGTTGTATCCTCCTCCTAGCCATAATGTGTTCTTGCGTGCAGTTGAGCAACCCTGTCCACGAGGATGGGACAGGTCACATGACCTGCGAGATGTCCGACTGCTTCTCGCTCCAGCTGTCTGCATGGGGCACCGCAAGCGGTGTTCTCTGATGAATTTACAGGACATTCCTGAGCAAAACGCGAAGATCTTGTGCACACCACTTTATCCCCGTTTTCTCAATCGAGACAAAATCGGCGCGTATGGCCGTAGGTGGCGAAATACGTATACAGGGAAACGTGTACGTCCTCGACCACGCATACCGACGTCCAAACAATGCACAATCTCTGTTTAGTTTATATTTTTCTAAAATCCTGCAGAGCCAATTCTACGATGAATGAGTTATTTCTCCTTCTTTCCCGGAAATATGTCTTTGCTGGAGACATTTACAAATTTAAATTTATGTCCTGATTGCGGTCGTTAATTTGCTGTATGAGTCTTGTCGAGAAAATTTCAGAGTCAGTTCACTCCTATCAGTTTTACGTGTGGCTTTTTTTTCGGGTATTCTTACCCAAAGAGCAGAACGCGTGACAGGAGTGTTTCCAACTGCTATTTTTAAATTGTCAAGAGAGTTACGATTGAGAGCTAGGACAGTAAGGGCCAAACCTCATAACCGCGAAAATGCACGCGACAGCGACGAGCGACGCGACGTAGATCGTCTTCGCGCGATCAGTCGCTAGCGCAGGCAAACCTCATTCACGCGACGGCTTCGGCGAGCGAACTTCACTGTTGCTGGCATGAGGCCGTCTACTCGCACCAAGAAAATCGCGTAGTGAGCGATGTGCAATATAAAAATAAGATATATTGTTGTGTAATGGAACGGAAAGTGTTTATGAATGCCTTGCAGCACTTTTTTTATATGCAAATGCGTAAAAATTGCGTTATTTCTTGTTGCGCATACGTGACTCGGGCAGGGTCACGTGCACCTATGTAGTCTTTGTCTTTTCCGTTTTTTCGCTATTGGCTGCTTGAGCCCAGCACTTCCGGGCGATGAGCGACGGTTTCCAAATCTGGGCCAAACCTCATAAGCGCGAAAATGCATGCGTCAGCGACGAGCGATGCGACGTAGATCGTCTTCGCGCGATCAGTCGCTAGCGCAGGCAAACTTCATTCACGCGACGGCTTCGGCGAGCGAATTCCACTGTTGCTGGCATGAGGCCGTCTACTCGCACCAAGAAAACCGCGTAGTGAGCGGTATGCAATTTAAAAATAAGATATATTGTTGTGTGATTGAACGGAAAGTGTTTATGAATGCATTGCAGCACTTTTTTTATATGCACATGTGTAAACATTGCGTTATTTCTTGTTGCACATACGTGACTCGGGCAGGGTCATGTGCAGCTATGTAGTTTTTGTCGTTTTTCGGTTTTTTGCTATTGGCTGCTTGAGCCCAGCACTTCCGGGCGATGAGCGACGGTTTCCAAATCTGGAGAACCGAGCGATCGCGCGAAAACGAGCACGCGACACGTCGCGCGAACGCCCTGTTTCGTCGCTCATAGCATCGCTCGTCGCTGTCGCGTGCACTTTCGCGCTTATGAGGTTTGCTATTAATATGACCAAACCTCATATGCGCGAAAATGCACGTGACAGCGACGTGACGTAGATCGTCTTCACGCGATCAGTCGCTAGCGCAGGCAAACCTCATTCACGCGACGGCTTCGGCGAGCAAATTCCAGTGTTGCTGGCATGAGGCCGTCTACTCGCACCAAAAAAACCGCGTAGCGTGTGGTATGCAATTTAAAAATAAGATATATTGTTGTATAATGAAACGGAAAGTGTTTATTTTTGCCTTGCAGCACTTTTTTATATGCACATGCGTAATAAACATTGCGTTATTTTTTGTTGCGCACACGTGACTTGGGCAGGGTCACGTGCAGTGGATCCTTGGCACATCGGCGAAGCAAACTACCTGTGTAGTCTTTGTCTGCGTTGTTTTGCTTGCGTCCGTCAATTTCATTCGTTTCCAACGTCTTGAAATGAAAAGGCAAAGGAAGATAGCTGCTCTGAAGCTGCTCATCATCCTTAAGAGACGGCGAGCTTTCTTGAAAAAGTACTGGGTCCGGCCGACATGGGCAAATCGAGCGGTGAGTTTTTCACAGCGGTAAGTGCTGTGAGCCAACCGCGTCATAGTTGTGGAATTGAATCCATGTTTGCTGTATTTTGCAGATGAAAGAAATGAAGAACGGTGACGAGTCACTGTTCTACTCGTTTTATCGAATGTCGCCGGCTACTTTTGATGTGCTGCACAGCTTGGTGAAGGAGAAGCTCACGAAGGACCACTGCCCCTCGAGGGAACCCATTTTTTCTGGGGAGCGCCTCGCGCTGACTTTGAGGTAGGACCAGTTTGACTGCGTATACGTGCCTGTACAGCTTTTCATTTTCCAGGAAGTGAATGTTAGTGATGTGCGCTCGTTATACTTGAAAGTATTGTGCAGCGCGTGCCTGGATTGTCGTGACACACTTCCCCGCATTTACATTGATTTTTATTACAGGTACCTGTCATCGGGTATGCTGGTGAGGGATGCAGCCATGGCATTCCGTGTGGGCATTGAGACGGCGCGGAACATCATTCATGAAACCTGCACCAGGCTGTGGGAAGTCTTGTTTCCTGAATACATGAAGGTATGCATACAGCGTCGAGCATCTGTATGCATTTGGGTGCTATGTTTCATTCAAAGGTGAATGACATAACATTGATATGATTGAGTAAATTAAAGCACATATCATGTACGGAGTTTGTGCCACTAAGTGGTGTAATACCTTATCCCATGCACAGGAAAGGGTGGGCCCATAATGTTAAAAAGGCAGGAGTGCATTCACCTGGTTATGTTTGTAACAACGTAGTGTATAACTTGAAATTGCTGCTTTTTCAGACACCAACAGAAGAAGAGTGGCAGGAAATCGCTGCTGGGTTCTGCAACCGTTGGCAGTTCCCGAATTGCGTTGGAGTGGTCGACGGCCAGCATATTCAAATTAAATGCCCCCACAATGATAGGAGTTTGTACTTCAATTACAAGGTAAGCAGCAGAAAATTGCTTCAATGCATGTGGAATGTTTGCTGCTAAAGGGTCATCTCCTTCTTTATCAATAGGACTATCCCAGACCTCAGTACAAGATTATTGGGATTTGGTGCCCAATGCATGCTAGGCAGTTTACAGACCAAAGTTTTCAGCTTATTTTTCTGTACCTATCAGTAATGCAGCAAAGTGTTGTGTAATATAAGTAGTTATGATGGCAAGTACTTTTGTGACGGTTGTTTCATTGCTTTCAGGGAACCCATTCCATTGTATTGATGGCTGTGGTTGATAGCCAATACGTGTTCAGGTTGGTGAATGTGGGTGCACCTGGAAGGTTCAGCGATAGGGGAATTTCGCAAGATTCTCCCATCAGCGAGCGACTGCATGAGGGAGAGCTCAGCCTACCTCGAGCAGTCATGCTCCCAAGGTCAGGAAGAGTTTGTCCTCATGTGTTTGTTGGCGATGAGGCCTTCCAGTTGCGGCCAGACTTCATGAGGCCAATACCAGGGAGCCGGAGTGTACCTGCAGAGGTGATCTACAACTACCGCCTTAGTCGTGCAAGGTCTGTACCGAGCGCTAAAGAACTCTGTCCTGTCCTCTAAGCTCAATTGTGTCCTTTCCTCTTACTCTTACGCCTTCAGTGTAGATCAACTAACGTGTGGCAAACAAATGTATTTTAGGTGGTTTCATGTCATTTCCTCGTGCAAAGGTTGCTGCAGCCAGGAAGACTCTTTGTAATCAGTTCAGCATCAATCTGAAATCTAGCCTTAGCTCTACTTAAGTTATGAAGTGCAAGTGCTGAAGAGCACCACCCTCAGCGCATGCTTGTCTGAAGTGATGATTTCCTATTTATCAGAGTGATTAGTACTTTGAAAAAGCAAAAAATTTCCTGTATAAAGAAATGTGCAAAGAATTTTTTAATAATGTATCATTGCACCTTGAATAGGCAGGTTATGGTAGATGTATACTGCTTGCAATTACTGTAAGTATCCTGCCTTAGGGTACGCTACAACAGAAAAGTTTTTTTTTTACAGGCGCTGTCTGAAAAACGCCTTCGGCATTCTTGTCTCTCGCTGGCGGATCTACGAGAGGCAAATAAACTTGGAGCCGAAGAATGTGGAGGCCGTTGTGAGAGCAACATGCGTGCTGCACAACTTCTTGTCATCCAATGCTGCATCAACGTACTGCCCTCCTGGCTACGCGGATTTTCAAGACACCTTTGGAAATGTGAGCACTGGTGCTTGGAGACAAAGACCGGGAAGCACTACAGTCTTTGGACTCGAAAAGCCAAAGGCCCGCAACTGCTCTAAAGTGGTAAGCGCAGTGCCGCAAGTGTTCGTGAAGTATTTCAATGAAGAAGGCCAAGTGCCTTGGCAATGGAAGCTGCCCGGAGTTGCCCCGCGTCAACCTTGAATTAACAACTCATGCCTGTGCACCGACCGCTAAGAAATTCGACACAAACAGCCGTTTTTAGAGCTATCCTTCTTGATGCTTTGGCAGTGAGGCCCTGCAGTGATGATCTCCTTGTTCACAACCCCTCTTGAATATTGTTACACGACATTGGCAACGAAAGAGCATCATACACGACAAAAACGATGAAAGCGACCGTGCTCGTGTTGTTGTTGCTGCTGTTCTTCCATCTTTGCTGCAGCTGCCTCTGACTCTCCCTGTATATTTTGTAAATATATTTATTTAATTCATTCTCTCAGCCCCATGACAATATATTTAGTGTTTTGCATTGGACTGTGGTGACAGTGGGGACAGCTGCAGGCATACATAGCTCGTGCAAGCTTTTTGAGGTGGGTTTAAGTACACAGTTTCAGGACAAAACTTTATTGCACTCTTCCTTAAAAAACAATGACAAGGAAATATGGTATGGTTAACAATGCAAAGCAACACCTAGGAATAAAATAAAAAGACTAGTGAATGTGGTATGGTCAACATTGCACAACAGCACATAGGAATAAAATAGGGATATAAATTGACTTATAAATATTATCAAAATGTATCACTTGCACTCTGGTAGTGTAAAATAGAAATATATCCACACATCTACAACAAACACATTGCTCAGTTTACAACACTTGTAAGAATTGTGTATGCATGTGTAAACTCATAAGTTATACCACATCCATAAAAGTTTCTTCAAATGAACGCATTAGTGACTCATAACAGCATGGAAAAAAATTCAGGCGCTTTCTAAATGTCTTGAACAAACAAAATCAATTTGCAAATGTGTTAAGGTGCTATTATTATGCATACCACTAGTATCTGCAATATCACAGTGCTGACAATATGACCACAAAAACTCATACAATGACTAGTAATATATGACACATTGCGCAGCAGTAGAACCTGTCCTGGTAAGTTACACAGTGTATAAGACATTGGGCAACATATGACCACGCCACCGACGTTATCACAGAATGGAAAAAATGAATTTGTACTCTTATTGACAACCGACTGACTATGAAACTAACGAATATAGTTGAGATAACATATAAAGCAATATATGAATTTTACAACAGTTGACTGTTGAGCAAGTTGGTGTCTTGAAGTACAACCCGTCGTGAGAACTGAACTGTACAGGACACACGAGAAGGAACAGACACGAATACTTGACGTACAAACCATCGTGAGAGTGTTCTCGTCCGTTCCTTTTCGTGTGTGCTGTGTTGTTGTGCTCTGTTATACCTCATCCATAAAAGTTTCTTCAAATAAACACATTAGTGGCTTATCACAGCATGGAAAAATTGCAGGCACTTGCTGAATATCTTGGAACAAACAGTCAGTTTGCAAATGTGTTAAGGTGAACAGATTATGCATACCACTAATATCTGCAATATCACAGTGCTGACAATATGACTACAAGAACTCATACAATTACTAGTAATAAGTGACACGTTGTGCAGCAGTAAAACATGTCGTGGTGCATTACACAGAGTATGGAACATTGCGCCAACATGTTACCACGTCACCGATGTTATCACAGAATGGGAAAAAATGAATTTGTACTCTTAATGACAACCGAACGACTATGAAACTAAGGAATATAGGTGAGGTAGCATACGGCACAATATATGAGCATTGCAACAGTTGACTGTTCAGCAAGTTGATGTCTTGAAGTACAAACCATCGTGAGAGCTGAACTGTATAGGACACGTGAAAAGGAACAGACAAGAACACTTGACGTACAAACTATCGTGAGAGTGTTTTCACCTGTTCCTTCTCGTGTCCTGTGTAGTTGCATTCGCAAGATGATTTGCATACTGTGCAATGTTCGTGTACTTGAAAGAACACCAGGCGGTTGAAATTTTCAGAGCCCTCCGCTGCAGTGTCCTTCTATAATCATATCGTGGTTTTGGGATTTTAAACCCCAAATGCTACTATTACTTACTGAACAAGCATGAACTACCGGGCGAGTTTGTAAAATTCTTGACTGAGGTGCACGAAAGAAATTGCAGCACAAGAGGAAGACACCTAGACACAACACACTGTCTGTGCACTGTCTAGGTGTCTTCTTTTTGTGCTCCAATGTTTTTCGTGCACCTCAGTTGAGAAAAATGCTATCGTTACAAAATAAGTGAGCAACAGAAAAAAACTTAATCAACTGGCTGTATTACAGTTACTGGGTGACTGTCTGCAGTAACTGTAATTGCATAACATCTACGAGGTGCGGAGGCACACGTCTCATTTTCTCAGCCAGAAATGCACCGAAGCGTTCATGTTCGTCGGGCTTGCCTGTGATAAACTTCGACCGTCTTTCAATTTCCTCATCATGTTTGGAACGCTTCGTTTTTTTTTTTTTGGTGGTGGTGGTAAACCCAAACTCTCATCCCGCCTTGGTGTTTGTGTGGTGGCAGTCCCGTAATTTCCAGGAAGCCCTCTCTCATCACACACGCCTTCAAGAATGCACTCCGGTGCCAGCACATCAGGTGCAGTCTCCCTGGAAGGCAGGGGTTCCACGTTCCCACTTGTCCTATAAGGTAATACATAGTATGTCTCTCAGCACAATTTTCAACATTCAACACCAGCTTTTGAGCTGCGACTTCTCTAAATATTGTATTTATCTTCATTCACGCCTTTGTTTAGAGTAAACTAATATCCATAAGCGTTTGGCATAAAAAAAGGCCGATTACAAACTTACGACCTCCCTTCCATTGTCTCTTTTAGAAACAGGAGCCTACTAAAAAAATGCCATTTAGTGGACTCGTCTAATTCATCGTCGGCAGGTGCCCCGCTCTTCAGTGCACGTGTCCGCTCCTTAAGGACACACCTAAAGGTGTCTCAAAGGTTCTTCCATCTCGCCTTCACTTCAGCAACTGCGCATAAATCGTGGAAAGTTGTACACCATGCCAGCACACAACGGCCATGCAGCAGTTTTGGCGCTAACGTCGCTTGTACGCAGATTGCAAAACACAACTCACCAGTGGATCCCATCACTGTTGCAACGTGCTGCCAAGCCGCGTCAGCGACGGCGCGGGACTTGTAATTTCGGTCGCGTAGATCCCATAGCGGATGTTCCCGTTCGATCACATCAATGAGGCGCTCATTGTACGCGTCGCGCTCATCGCCGTTGGCCACGTTGTTGTGGTAGTTGTGAGAGAACGCTAAAAAGCATGTGAAAACAACCGGCAGTACGTCAGTACGTCATTGATGTATATTCTTTTCCGGTTTTTTTCTATTGGCTGCTTGAGCCCAGCACTTCCGTGCGATGAGCGACGGTTTCCAAATCTGGAGAACCGAGCGATCGCGCGAAAACGAGCACGCGTCACGTCGCGCGAACGCCCTGTTTCGTCGCTCATAGCGTCGCTCGTCGCTGTCGCGTGCATTTCCGCGCTTATGAGGTTTGGCCCTAATTCCCAATCGTTTCCTTCTCAAAGTTCCCTGGCCTAGGCCCGTCTGTCCAGGGTAAATATTGCTTTTTCAAAACGGAGCGGACATCCTTTGCAGGAGTCCGTGTCTCACTTACCGGTGTTATGAACGCTACGTGTGTTGTAACTGGTTCCGGGCAGTTCTGCACCCCCTTTGGAATGTCTGAGCCTTGAGGGGGCCCCCGCCAACCTTGCCGCTCCGAGAGCGTCGGTGGTGCGCCGGCGCGGTCACGGTGGCCGGCCAGGACGTCTGCGAAAAAACGGCCAGGTGCGGGTACGTCCGAAGTGCCACTCGAACTCCGAGTTCCGCCGCTTCACGGCGACCTTCTTCCAGCTGTCTTCTGAGTTCGTGGACCATTCCATCCCTCCATGCCGCGGAAGCATGAAACTCTGCACAGGATTTAACCATGTCATTCGTCTCGGTAATGATTAATGCTCTTTGGGTGTTTGGAATTTTTGTTCTGTCTTTTTTCGATTCGGCGCTGATGAGCCGTGACCTGCGTCCAGAGCGCGGCTAAACCTGCGTCGATCGAACCTCCCGACGGCGACGCCCCATGAGGGGCACCGACGACGCAAGGGATCGCTCTGAACGCATCGCGCGGCGCGGCAATAAATGTGTCACAAGTATCGTCCGGCACGAATTCGGGCGACACTACGCGATCAGAACCTGACTCCAGTGTTGGGGGGGGGGGGAGCCCCCGAAGTACTGGGGCCCGCCTCGGACATATGTGCCGAAAGAGCCGATTTCGGCTTAGCGATGGCACATACCCGTAAGGCCGGCCATGATGGCCATAGAAAACAATGGGGCCAAAACGAGAGCTGTTAAAATCAAATGAAATACCCTTTCCAAAATCAAACCGACGCGTGCAATGGAGTCCCTATGCGTTTAGAAAAAAGACCTACTAACATTTAGAAGCGTAGAATCGAAATAACTCACCTTTTTCCGAAATATAGCAGGAGCCGAGCGAACGTTGACCAGGCAGAAGCGCGAGCGGGCTCGCGCTCTCCGCCCCGGCTGACGTGGTGTGCCGTACTCGTGCCACGGACGCCGGCGAGCACGTCGAATGACGCCGATTTCATGCGCGAATGGGCGCTACTTGGCTTCACCGGAGTGCCACCACTCACCCCGCCGAAAACGGCGAAGATCCGAGCGGCCCTTTCCACTTTGCCGTCGGCGTCACGAACTCCGCCCCGGCTGACACGGTTTTCCGTACTCGTGCGACGGTCGCCGGCGAGCGCGTCCAAAGACGCCGATTTCGAGCGCGAATTGGCACACTTAGGCCGGAGTGCCGCCACTCACCGCGCCGAAAACGGCGAAGGTCCGAGCGGCACTTTTCTGAGCTTCTCCGTCGGCGTCCCGAACCCCGCCCCGGCTAACGCGGTTTGTCGTACTCGTGCGACGGTCGCCGGCGAGCACGTCGAAAGACACAATTTCGAGCGCGAGTTGACACCCTTTGGCTTCGCCCGAGTGCCGTTACTCACCCTGCCGAAAACAGCGAAGATCCAAGCGGCGCTTCCCGCTTTTCCGTCGGCGTCGCGAACACCGCCCCGGCTGACGCGGTTTGCCTTACTGGTGAACATGTTGGATAAAGGCGCTTTGGCGTGCGGCTGCGACCTCGATCTTCTCCCTCGTGGGTCGAGTTTTGGAGCACCTTTTCCATCCCTGTGAACCCCCGCCACTCTTGCTTTTTTTTAAAGGGGTCATGAAACGCTCTCTATAAATCGATATGGCGAAACCGCCAGCCTCCACACGCACTAAGTAGGTGACGTCAGCTTATGTAATGCTTTGCCTATTGAGGAACGCGGAACTCTTCGGTATCCGGGAATGCGTGCGATTGGGACACCCATCAGCGTCTTTCGCATACACAATCGGCACTCACTTGAACTCTGCAGATGATGTCATAATAAGCAGCGTTCTGGTGGGACGCGGATTGTGTATGGCAGACGCCGATGAGCGCCTCCTGCGCGTGCTTGCAGATGCCGCAGATTTCCGTGTTCCTCAATAGGCAAAGCGTCTATGTAAGTCCACTCGGGTTGATGATATATTTAGCGCCTGTGGTGGCCGATCGTGCCGCCTTGCCGTTGTAAAGAGACCTTTTCACGACCCCTTTAAAGACGATAGTATTTCTTGGTAACCTTCGACGCAAAATTTTTGGTCTATCTGTCTGTCTGTACATCTGTAAGTTTGTCGACTCCTAACGGCACCGGGTCCTTGAGACGGCCGACCCCATCCGCAGCACCCACCAATGTTGCTCAAGGTTTAGCGTTCATACTTGTGCAATTGTCCATTAAAAAGCAATTATTGCGCATGTCTGGAGAACCATAACACCGCGTATATATTGTGCATCTGCGTCTTTCGATAGAAAAGGCATACATAAGTAATTTTAATGACCATAGCGCTTATCACGCTGCGCTGACCATGCAACGGTTGCACGAAAAGGCGAGTGTAGGGTGGCTAGAATGGGGAGGTGTAATGACCGGCCTCCGGAGGCTGGCCCAAAAGCGCGCTCCTGCCGCGCGGTGGCGCTGCCGGTGGGGGCGCTGTGCTTTTCTCGCGTCGTCTACTTGCCTATGGGCGGGTAAATGATTCGACCGCGCTTAGTTTTACCGCTGTAGTTTTTTCAATTATGTTGTTCACGTCGGGAAACTTGCACGTGTAATCTACAAGCACAAACCACGCAGCCGATACAGAGCGTGGGTTTCGCGGCCACTTCTTGCGAGATGGGCGCGCTTGTCTCGCGAAAAATAGTTTAGAGGAATCTCTCCCGCAGACCAGCAAGTGGCAACAACCCTGTCGCTCGCAGATTTGTTATACATTTTAGATTGCAATAGTACTTTTAAGAGTGGAAGTCAATGCAGTTTTTATGCAGTGCAGCAGAAGAATGCAATAAAGTACAAGACTTGTGGCTTGATACAAGTTTATTGGAAACAGTACATTAAAACATTACATAACATTACATAGCTCGGGCTCTTGATCCTTAAAACAATGCACTCTAAGAGCCACGCTTTGTCGTATCGATATCCTCGCATGGATTTCCGCTTCGATGCCTCAAAACATGCTGGGACTGCATACTGCTGCTTTTTCGGAAGCTGCTTGATCTGAAACAAATGCACGAAACAGGAAGCTTTATTTATGACGCTAAATATGTAAAGATACAGCACCTTACCTTTGCGTCAAATCTGTTTTCCTTGATAGAGAAATTCCTTTGTCGTAACGTTCGTACGACCTCATGAAGGGTGTGCACTTTCTTACTCCGCCGCCTCAAAGTGCGACTGGCACATTTCAATCTCCTTCCCGCTGTCTTTACCAATGGGCGTCGCACCTTATTTTTTAAGCGCAGCAAACGCGCCATGAGGATTCGCCTCACTTTTCTGCACTTCAGACAACACTGAGGCATATGGGCCGGCATACCTGGAAGAAACAACAAAATGGGCGACATGTGAAGTATATGAAATAATTTTCACAGTTGTGATGCCCAAGACGTATGTACCAAAACACAACATACCTTGTGACACAGATCCATCACACACAGCGGAGAACAGGCCATTTGCTGACGAAGTTGTGCAGTCAGACACATCTAATCGTTTAAACTCGCTGGTATTTCCAACTCCACAACACACAGAGAGTTTTTCTGCATACACCAGAAGCTCTTGGGCCTCTTCCTCAGACTCAACGGTGCGCTGACAGTGAAGGTGGCCAGCCAGGAAAACGGTGCAGGAGGGTGAATTTTGCTCTCCAATTTCGAACACAGCTATCTTGTTGAAGGCAACAGGAGGTACTTTGCTTTTATGATGTTCAGCTGTTTGGTAAATCGCTATGTTTTTGTTTTGGAATGTCTGACGTGACCAATACTCCGATGGTAGTCGAAGACCAAAAATGAAGTGTTTCCGAGGTAGGTACTTCATCGTTGACTATGTCCAGTTCGTCATGAGGAATGAGCTGAACCGATTCGCGTTCTGAATCGTCAATGTCCTCGCGGCTCTTCTTTGCAGGCACGGAAGAGCCCTGTCCCATTTTCCTCTTCCTCTCTTTTGGCAGAGTTTTCGTCATATACTTAGGAAGGTTCGGGAAAATTGTTGGAATAGCACTCTCTTTAAGGGCAGGCACATCGCGTGGTATATGGACCTCCTTTCCATATAAAATGTGCACGTAGTGTCTCACGATAAACCTTAAAACGTAATAAAAAGTGAGCGTAGCCTCTGTAATGAAGACACTTCGGATTTCCAAGCAACGAAACAATAATTAATGCATGTGCTGCAGCGTTAGGTGACACACATCTAGCCGCGGGTCGATGGAGGCAGAACGCAAAACGCGCCCACGTGGAGCAACATGCCAATGTAAGTACAAGAACAACGGATCATCTGAATTAGTCTGGCTCTTTCCACTGCACTTGTGCTGCTCATGACCCGTGTGTCACACCGGGTCAGTGTGTTAACTTGTAGAAAGCTCAACTTTTCTATATGCTTAAACATGTACGAATGCCATACGTACCTTGGGTCAAAATGCCTTTCGCAAACTGCAGAATTCTCTTGCAGTGGCTTGTCGGCCCTTGGTATGGCACGTGGCCACTTTTCAAATTCATCCTCACGGGCAGGTGCACGAAAGAGAGACAGTCTTTCACTGCAGGATTTGTAGCCGGCGTCGCAACCTGGCACAAAGCACCACCTCTGCGTTTTTTCCCCGTCGACGGCATTCTTCAAAGCGGTTTAAAAATCGAGGACAACCGCTGACATCATCTCCTTCAAGAAATCGGGAAGCGATAGAAAAAGCAGGCCGTACTTCGCGAACAGCAACAGCTAACTTGCGCTGCTCCGTCACCTACGAGACACGAGCAAGACATGCTCACAGTCGGCACATGCCAACAGCGCCCCAGACTGACGCGCCGAATTCCCCCCCCCCCCCCAGAGGCGAGAACGCGCAGAGGGGCCTCGCTAGGAAAGAGGCCGCCGCCGCAGTCATCACACCTCCCCATTCTAGCCACCCTAGGCGAGTGTTTCCAACGCTTTGCTAAGACGAGATCGTGGTAGCACCTACCCGTCGCCTTGCGTTCTACACCTTCTCACCTCTGAGACGGCCGCGCACACCCGTCTCAGAGCAACGCCGACTAAATTTAAAGGCCGAAAGGCTGCCGCAGTGACGTCAGAGGTTGGGGGCTCCGTTGCCCAACTGAGCATGCTCAGTAAGACTTTTTTTTTTCACATCTTTTATTCGGCCCAATCAAGCCGCAGCAGCTGCGAGAGCGGGAGCGTCGGTTCTTCTAAAACGTGAACGAAACACAGGCTTTCCGCCACGTTCGCGGCGTAGTTGTTGTTGTTGTTTCCCTGTGCAAATGGCTCGTACCCAGAGAAGGGGATTGACCGATAATTAGGTGAATTTGCCCTAAACGTTTAGCGTAACTGCCCCCCCCCCCTCTGACGTCACTGCTGCAGCATTTCGGCCTTGAAATTTAGTCGGCGTTGCTCAGAGCCACGCACTTCGTTAAATAAAAATTAACAAACAAAAAAAACTGCCAGATGGCGCTCATGCCTCACGTGTGACGTGATTTGATGCGCTCGTTAATTCGCCTCCGCCACACGCTCGAGTCACTCTAACGCAGCGTCTCCAGAATACCATTCACCAATTTTCTTGTGCAGAACATCAAATAAATGTTTTGTTCACTCTCTCCCCACGCAACCCTATCGCCTTTCGACGAAATTTGCAGGATTAGCATGCAGATACGGGACTAATCCGTCTCCTTTACACGTTCCAAATGATGTGTACACGCCACCTTCCCTGTCTAAAAAAATAGCCCGTATCTGCATGCTTATTTGCAAATTCTGTCGAAAGACGAGTCTTGCGTGTGGAGAGAGTGAACAAAACATTTATTTGATGTTCTGCGCAAGGAAATCGCGGAATGGTATTCTGTAGACACTGCGTTAGAGTGCCTCGAGCGTGCGGCGGAGGCTAACGAATGCATCAACTCACGCCACACGTGAGACATGAGCGTCATCTGGCAGTCTTTGTTTTTTTTTGGTAAATGGAGCGCATGGCTCTAAGAGGGGTCTGCGCGCCTGTCTCAGAGGTGATAAGGTGTAGAACGCAAGGCGACGGGTAGATGCCACCACTGCCTCGTCTTAGCAAAGCATTGGAAACGCTTCCCTTTTCGTGCAAGCGTTACATGGTCAGCGCAGCCTGATAAGCTCTACGGTCCTTAAGATTACTTATGTACGCCTTTTCTAGTAAAAGGCGCACATGCAGAATATATTCGTGTTGTTCGTGGGCGAATTGGCGCTCTTTAACTTCGCCGGAGTGCGGCCCTCACCGGATGGGGTCGGCCGTTTCAAAAACCCAATGCTGTTACGAGTAGACAAGCAGACAAATGTACAGACAGACCAAAATTTTTGCGGTCGGAGATACCCAAGAAAGACTATCGTCTTTAAAAAAAGCGGTGTTTCGACAGTTTCCCTTTAGACGCAAGGCATGCACACACTCGTTTAAGCACCTCTTTCTGATGCCCTGTTGCAGGCGCACTAGTCGTTGCGCATAGCACTGTACGTTCGTTTTCTCCGACACCTCTTTTCCGGCACCCTGTGGCACGCGCGCCGTCCCTACACACAGCACATCGCACCGCACTCTCGTTCCTTTTTTTTAAAGATGCTAGTCTTTCTTGGGGACCTTCGACGCAAAAATTTTGGTCTGTCTGTCGGTATATTTGCCTGTTTGTCCACCCTTAACGGTACCAGGTACTGTGAACGGCACCAGCCGACAGCCCAAACGGCCGACCCCACCTGCAGCGCCCACCAATGTTGCTCAAACTTCAGCGTTCATACTTGCGTGATTGTCAATTAAAACGCAATTATTGCGCATATCTGATGCACCATAACAACACATATTCTGTATATGCGTCTTTTACTAGAAAAGGCATACATCAATATTTCTTAAGACTGTAGAGTTTGTGCAAGCGCTGACCATGCAACGCTTGCACAAAAAGGCGAGTGTTTCTAATGCTTTGCTAAGACGAGACGGTTGTGGCACCTACCCATCGCCTTGCGTTCTACACCTTATCACCTCTAAGACAGCCGCGCACGCCCATCTCAGAGCCGCGCTCTTCGTTTTCCAAAAAAACTGCCAGATAGCGCTCATGTCCCATGTGTGACGTGACTTGATGCACTCGTTTGCCTCCGCTGCACACTCGAGGTACTCTAATGCAGCGCCTCCAGAATACCATTCACCGATTTCTTGCGCAGAACATCAAATAAATGTTTTGCTCACTCACTCCACACGGAAGACTATCGTCTTTCAACGTAATTTGTAGATTAGCATGCATGTACGAGGCCGATCCCCCCCCCCCCCCCTGACACCTCTTGCATGACACTTTCTTCTGGTGCCCTGTTGCACGTGCACTGGCCCTACGCACGGCACCGCACTTCTCGTTCGTTTTCTCCGACAACGCTCGCTCGACACCTCCTTTCGGTGACCTGTTGCTCGTGCGCCGACCCTACGCGCGGCACACCAAACTCTCGTTCGTCTCCTTCGACCCCTCTGTTGCACGTGCGCCACCTCTGCACACTGGTCTCGTTGGTTCACTTCGACTTTAATGGACACCTCTAGCTCGACACCACGCTGTGGTGGTGGTGCCCAGCTGCACGCGCGCCACCCCTTTGCACGGCACGTTACCGCACAGCACGGCAGTCTCGTTTGATGTTGACACCTCTTGTTTGACTGACACCTCTTTCAGCTGCTTTTTTGCCCCCCACCCCCCCTGCACACGGCACACCGCACCACCGTCTCGTTCGTTTTTTTTTTCTTAATTGCGCGCGCCACTTTTACGTGGGGCAGACCGCACCACGGTCTCGTTCCTTTTTTCCGGCACCTCTCAATTGACACTTGTTTCTGTGTCCCTGTTGCACGCGCGCCACCCTTACGCACGGCACTTCGCATTGCACTTCGTTTTGCAAGCCTTTCTCGAGTCCCGACCGCGCGGTTCCTTTCGTACTTCACGCGGCCCCGGGTGGCGGTCTCTCCACTCTCGGGCGAAACCGAGCGACCGGGCCATCCGGCCATGTGGTTTGGCACTCGCACAGTCTTTGCGATCTTGCAGGAAGGATGAACGTTTCGGCTTCGTACCGCGGACAAACCTTCCAGTCAGAGGCTTAGCCTCAATAGATTGCAGTGTGGTGGGTGCTCTACTACTTACGGCACCACGACAGGTACCTAATTCGTCTTCAGATGATTTGACACTGCAGCGATTCAGGCCAGTGATAGCGACCAGTGGCCTCCACGATACTCGGCCTCCGGTGTGGCGCTCTCTGGGTTCACTTGGAGTCATCGAGCTGGGAAGCGCGGTAGCCCGCCGCGCTCGACCCGGCGAATCTTACCCGCATTCGCCGCAAGTGCACACGATATGGTTGCAGTGCTTAAACGAAATTCTGACTTAGAGGCGTTCAGTCGCAATCCCACAGATGGTAGCTTTGGACCACTGGACTCTCGACCAAGCACGTGAACCAAGTGTCCGAATCTGCGGTTCCTCTCGTACTGAGCAGAATTACTATCCAACGACCGGTCATCAGTAGGGTAAAACTAAACTGTCTCATGACAGTCTAAATCCAGCTCATGTTCCCTATTAGTGGGTGAACCATCCAACGCTTGGCGAATTCTGCTTCGCAATGATAGTGAGAGTCAACATCGAAGGATCAAAAAGCAACATCGCTATGAACGCTTGGCCACCACAAGCCAGATATCCCTGTGGTGACTGTTCTGACACCTTTTGCTTAAAACTCTTAAGGCCAAAAGGATCGAGCGGCCCCGCTTTCGCGGTCTCGAATCGTACTGAAATTCAAGATCAAGCAAGCATTTGCTTTTTTACTCTACGCAAGGTTTCTGTCCTCGCTGAGCTCACCTTAGGACACCTGCGTTACCGTTTGACAGATGTACCGCCCCACCTCAAAATGTCCGTCACCCGGACAGGAAAATAACAAAATAAAAAAGGTGGCTTTTACGTGCAACATTAGCAGGCGTAAACCCAATTAAACATAATAAAAAGGGGTATAAAATCTACCTAAAGCGCAAATTTAGTTTTTTTAAACACCAATCAGAAAAATAAAATCGGGGCACTGTAACGCATACAGGTCCCAAACGTTGGGTCATCGAGCACAGAAAGGCCTGGTATAGGCCATTTATTTTGAATTCATGAAAGTTTATTGAAAGTGGAATGAAAGATGGTGGTCTTGAAGTGCCCAAGAGAATCGTGTGCCTTGAATGATGTCCAAGAGTAGACAATGACTAATCAGAATTGAGGCAGGATGATCTATATAATCTGAAATACTCATCAAAACTTATTAGGCACACAGAGCATGATGTCTGGAACATGTAAACTATATTCCAGACCTCATGTTTAAAAAACAAGGGGCGGCCCGCAATCCTCAACCTAGTCAGTCATGTTCACTTGCAGCTCTCTTCTTTTTTTTTTACATCATTTCTACCATGTTAATGGAGATGACATATGTATTGGTGAAATAATGTTATGATGATAATAGCTTATGTATCAAAATGATTCATAAATTGCATGTAATTTGAATGTTGTTATAAAGAAATATTATATGAGAAGAAAAATAATTATAAAAGTAAGAAAATTAAGTATGAAAAGTAAGAAAAAATTAAATAAATAAATAATAGTACAGCACCGAGGAGCCAAACCTTCCCTGTTATAAAAAGAAAGAAGTGTATATAAACATATATATAACTTTTTTTTCTTCATTTTGCCAGATTGCAGTCGCGATGTTCATGTTTACTGCCTCTAGGTGGAATTTGACACACGGCCTGTTTTACATTAGCGTGGCATGACACAAGTGTAATCAACAAAGAGCATGCTAAGAGCGTACTCAAGTGCACAAAGTGGGCCACTAGATGTTCATTTGGGCGCACATTCACCAGCCGCCTTCTTTGTCGCAGGGATGATAACTCACCACAGTTCCTAGGTTCAGTGACGAACTTGGTGATGAAACGTCTTCAGTGAAGTTTTTTTTTTTGAACCTGTTCTAGTGGCTGGACTGAGCCACGCTACCAAGCGGCTGATATATTGATAGTGGGCCTTTACAGCATTTTGTATACATATATTGCTATATAGAAGCACTAGCCTCCTTAGTTATGACTGTGCATCCGAAAGAAATTCATCAGTTGGATGAATCAATCAATGAAGTCAAAATTAACTTGATGAGAGTGGGAACCCGCCATGATTCCCGGGTTCTGTACTTTCAAAACCCCCTAGTAGATGAACTCTGTAGCCACCACGCCACTTAACAGTTAAAAGAATACTAGCAAATAGTTGTGCCGAAGGATATGCTCCTTTTATTGTTTGAGGCAGTAGGCTATGTAAAATCGACTCTGTAGCAGATGTACCAGTGTCTTGTAAACGCAATAAGATGTTATGTGGCACCACTTGCGGTTGCGGTCTAGGATATTTCGGCATATTTTCATCAATAATGTGTTCCACTCTAATTAAGATCGCCCTGTTCTCTTTTACTGCCAATATTTTCGGTAATTCCTCGATTGTTATTGATGAACTGATAGATCTGGAAAGTCCACCTACTATCGGTGCCGTAATTTGACACTCATTTATGTAATGAATAAAATTAGTACAGGTGTTGCCACAGGGGCACATTGATGTTGGAGCCAGATTGAAGTGGTGAAAGTAAAATGGAAATCTTCCGTGTCCAGTTAGTGTTCGTACTATAGATCGGTGTGGTGGAAAATATAAGGGAAGTTTTTCTATCTTGGGCCCCATTTAAATAGTGCTGTGTCAGAACGACTTTGGGCCCCATTTAAATAGTGCTGTGTCAGAATGACTTTGAAACCAATTTGTAGTCCAATATCGGTACATCTGATCGTAAACTTTTGTTTTAATTGATTTAATTGATGCTTTAGAGCAACGAATTATCCGTATTTCGTTGGCGACTGAGCAGCGGCATGTGCAAAATCATTGCCGTAAACATTGCTGTGTCCACGAACATGATTTACTGTCAGATATATTTTCAGTTTTGAGAGGTCCTCAATTATCTGTACGACCCTTGCGTCCGAGGATTTTGGACTTGCGATAGCGGACAGCAACGACCAACAATCCGTATAAATGTTGATCGGCAATTGTGTTCTAACGGTGGAGAGATAATTGAGGGTCTTTTGAAAAGCTATGCCTTCGGCACAGTATGCACCGCTGGCTCCCAATATTTTAAAACGGCCTATTTTAATCTTATTTCGTTTTGGCCCGATGACAACGAAAGTAGTACCGGCAGATCGAGTTGTGTAAAAGCCGTCTGTATATACATGATGTGCTCGACTAGTTCTGAGAGAATGAATTCCTGCACGTTTTAAAGGATAACGGTTATGCACGCACGTACGGTCTGCCGGGTGTTGTTTCTAAATATCGCGTGCATATTCTATTGTTGGTACGTAATAATTTGGACCTTAACAAGTGGGTTGTTGATGAACAGTGAAAAATCCGCACAGACACGCTCTATAGGTGGTGCTTTCAGTAATACTTGTAAAGCAGCTGTTCTCATAGTTCTGTATGCTCCCGTTAATGCAATTAACACGAGACGATGTGCCGAAATTATTTTCTTTTGTTAATGAATCAGGTGGATTAGTCCACCAAAACTGTGCCGCATAAGTAATGGAGGGTAATACCGCTTGTCTGTATATCACTTTAGCAGGCTTGCCCATGCCCGTGTATTGAATTTGAAAGTAGGTTGAAATTTTAGGTACTAAATTTTCTAGTTTTTGTCTAATATAATCTATGTGTTCTTTAGAGCTTAATCTAGAATGTAATATGACTCCTAATGTAATGTGTCTTTTTTTTGCAAGCGTCTATTACTCATTGCGACACTAATTGCAACAGTCTACAGGAATGAATGGCTGTTCGGTAATAATAGATATTCCGATTTAAGTACGTTAATTGTGACTTTGGCTTGTTTGGCTCATGTCTAGACTTTTTGCAGGGCGTCGACAGCTTTTTGCTCTGATAGCACTATAGTGTTTGCCAATATCACAAGTACTGTGTCGTCCGCGTATGCTTGGAGTGAAGCATGTTGTGGGAGCGGTATTCTTTAGAGACCGTTTATAACTAAATTCCATAATAGTGGGCTGATGATTGAGGCCTGTGGGCTTCCAAGTGTCGACTTTTCATAAACGGACGAAGTTTTTGACTCAAAAACTACCCTTCTTACGCTCAAAAATGACCTCAATAAGTAAATTAGGTTTTGAGGAATACCGTGATGTTGTAAGAAAGTCAACACTAATTGGTGCCAGACCATGTCGAATGCCCGCTTGAAATCGAAGGAAATCAATAGAGCCAGTATTTTACCATTTTTGAGGCGTTTTTAACTTTTGTTTCAACTCATATAGTGCCATGACAGCACTTCTGCCACTTGTAAAGCCGAATTGATTGTCTTGAATTTAGTGGTTGTGATGCAAAAAATAATATAGGCACGAGTTTAATAGACGTTCTAAAATTTTGCCGAATAATGAATTCATGACTATCGGTCTATAAGACGGCGGATTCTGTGGGTCACAAGCAGACTTGGAATAAAAATTATTTTGCCAGATTGCCAATGCGTTGGAAAGTGTCCTAATCTCAAGGCTCAATAGAAAATAAGCAGAAAAAATTTCGAATGAATATCGAAAAGCGATCGAATAGTAATTAAAGTGAAGCCGTCAAGGCCGGGAGCCAAATTGATTTTGCATTGTGCTGTATTTGTTTTGATTTCCTCGATTGTGAAGGGACAATCTTCTCTGTCCGAAGCAGCTGGTGCTGACACTATGGTACTGATGTCTTTATGAACGGTGTCATCTGTGGAGCTATCATTCTTACTAACATGTGTTTTAATAAGCAAAGGCGGAGGCTCTAAAATACTTTGAGTGAACGTTCCCTTTGGCAATTGAAGCAATGACAGTTGAACCGCAGAGCGGAGCTTCTTGAATGGAGTGTAAAATGGTTGTACGAAAACAGACAGTTTTGTACACTGTGTACGAAACCGTTTCAACGAGGCGTCCTGTGCCTTTCTTATTTGTTTCAGTATTCAGTTCGGGCGGCCGCATAAGATTGTCTCAAATTTTCTCACATATCTGGTTAGCGTGCGTATTGGTACGCCCGACATAATCTGTGTACGCTCTAGTTCTAGATCCCTGGTCTACCACGTAATTGAACGACGAGGACCAGATTTGTGTGTGCTCAAGTTTCTTCTAAGGAGAGAGTCTTAGATGTCGTAAAATTTTGTCAGGACTAGGTCCAGAGCAGATCCTGACTGCAGATCTGCTCCAATGACCTTGTCAAACCACGTGTTGTTCTTAAGAGATGTCATTACGTTTTGTTTCCCTCTTAACGTAAGCTTCTTTTCTCTAACAGCTGGTTTATCTGCAAACGAGACCATTATTATGCGATGGTCACTGAACATGTATCCGTTGATTTCTTCCTACTTGTATCCCATCAATACCAAGTGGGAACGTGGCCCCGCCACGGTGATCTAGTGGCTAAGGTACTCGGCTGCTGACCCGCAGGTCGCGGGTTCAAATCCCGGCTGTGGCGGCTGCATTTCCGATGGAGGCGGAAATGTTGTAGGCCCGTGTACTCAGATTTGGGTGCACGTTAAAGAACCCCAGGTGGTCGAAATTTCCGGAGCCCTCCACTACGGCGTGTCTCATAATCATATGGTGGTTTCGGGACGTTAAACCCCACAAATCAATCAATCAAAAAAGTGGGAACGTGCTGCAACAACGTCTATTCAACTCTGTATTCTGTTTTAGATGTTGGCGAAGAATCCGGGTCATTCAGTATTTGCAGAGAATGTTAAGTATTGATTGCACAAGTGCGTTTCCTCTTAAATCACGTGGCGAACGTCGCCACGGTGAGCTTTTGGCATTAAAGTCTCCCGCTAATAATACGTTTTTCATGTGTGCCATATCGATGCAATTGAAAACTAAATCCAAATATTGATTTATATATTTATGTGGGGGAGCGTAAGCGCCTACCAACAGAAAATCAGTAGATGGTGATGTCGCACGAGCTGCAATTACAGCAGTAAGTATGAAAATCAGAAACAGATCGAATTCCATAGAAGTTTCGAAAATTAAAATTTTTGGGTCTTTAGATGCCGCAAATTTAAAATATCTTGTAGAAATTCCCAGTACTTCTCCTCGACGCATGTGTGGATCGCACGCGATGGTAATGTCTATGAAAAATTTGTTCATGATGTACACCAATCCTTGCGTTGCTATTTCTGAATGATCCAAATTTGTTTGAATGAATTTGTGATTTCTCTTAGAATACATTTAGTAGAATAATTGAATGCCAATTGGGTATGTGCCAGACTAGAGTTGGGAATATGTAACCGATCGCGTATGTGTCGAGATATGACGTGCAGTAATAGATATATACGACATTGAAGTGGGAGCCCGCAGGGGCGCCTGCGCAAGTAGGCGTTTGGTGTGTAGCGACACCACGGACCCGAGCTAACGGGGGAGTTTCTACTCCCTCCCACGCCTAGCCGTGCGTGGCTTTGCCGCGTCCGGGGAAAAGGGAATCCTGGGGGTTGAGCCGACGCTGGGTGATTGGACCTTTAAGGCCCCCCGGCAGAGGCAACACACCCCTTTGTCCCCGGCTTCACGTAGACGGCACCCCTGGGCTGACCCACCCAGGGGAAATCGGCAGTCGCCTTTTCCTATCTCTCTCTCCCTACATCTTCGTCTTTCTTACTTTTTTAGCTTTCCTGTCTACTTCTCTCTTCTGCTTACTTCCAATTTTCTCGGCGGCAAGGGTTAACCCTGTGCAAATAGCCTACCTTGGCCTATGCGCATTGGGTTATAGCAGGGTTGTACGGCTGACGTCTGCAAGCTTTTAGCATCCGCAAACTTGCAGCGTCCCCTCGTTGGGCTCCGTGGTGGGTGGCCGCCAACGCTGCTGAACAACATACAATTAGCATGCAGAAAGCATTTCCTTTACTTAGTGATCGTGGCTACTCAAAGCGGGTACGCACCGAAGACATCAATTTTTTCATCCGGCCAAGACAAATGCTTCCTCGTTTCCACGTTATACACTGTGAAAAAACTAACAAGCAAGCCAGAACTGTATCCCCCTTCATAGTGGCTAGATGCTTAACCGAAACTCTCGGTGCTGGGTACAAGGTTACCAAAACTGCCAGCGGAGATCTACTTCTTGAGATACGTGACAAAGACAAATTCGATAAGCTGAACACCCTCACAACGTTTGGAGACACACCCATCAGTATTAAGCCACACAGGTCCATGAACTCATCTCGCGGGGTCGTATCGGACGTAGATTTGCTTGACCTGACCGAAGCTGAACTTCTGGAAGGATGGAAGAGCCAGAACGTGACAAACGTACAGCGTATTAAGATCAGAAGAGATCAAAAGGAAATCCCAACCAAACACTTAGTACTAACCTTTGCTTCGAGCTATTTGCCGGAAACTATTCAGACTGGGTACACAAAGACATCCGTGAGACCATATATTCCCAACCCCCGCCGTTGCTTCCAATGTCAGAGATATGGCCACGGCTCGCAAAGCTGTCGTGGCCGGAAAACTTGTGCTCTGTGTGGAGTCGTGGGCCATGCGTCCGACAACTGCGAAGCACCTGCACACTGTGTGAACTGAGGCGGTAATCATGCTGCGTACTCACGTTCCTGTTCTTTCTGGAAAAAAGAAAAAGAGATCATCACTTTAAAGATAAAAGAAAACATTACATTTAAAGAAGCAAGAAAAAGAGTCTCGCCATTTTATGGCCCCACATATGCTGATGCGGCGCGCCAGGGGGCCGTGCCGCACCAGCCCTCGCCACTCCTTCGGCCTGCGCAGAGCGAGCCATTGGCTGTGGCGCCTGCCCCCAAGGCGGCAGTAGTTGAGTCTACTCCGCATACTATTGAACAGAGACCAGAGACTCCAGGGTCTTCGGGTCTCAAGGCCTCACCTCGCCAGGCGAGGCCCAAGCTTCGAAAAACCAGCTCACATGAGCGGGCATCCAGTGCCTTCGAGGAGGCAATGAATACGGCGGCACCCCTTGTGCCAAAAGAACGGCGCGGCTCTTTGGAGCGCGCCAAGAGAACTAAAAAGCTCATAACAGGGCCTGATAATAGCCCTGTTATTTGAGCTCGACCTTTCAGCTTAAACAAGTCACTCCCTTAACGTACACACAGCACTACTTTACTTCCAATATGGAAACACAAATTATACAGTGGAACGTCAGAGGACTGCTTAGGAACCTCGACGACGTCCAAGAGCTTTTATACAAACACTCACCTCAAGTGCTGTGTGTACAGGAAACACACCTAAAATCCTCCAATACAAATTTTTTACGTGCTTACGTCATATACCGAAAGGACCGAGATGATGCTGTTGCGTCATCCAGTGGCGTAGCCATTATTATTAACCAAGGAGTAGCGTGTACACATTTACCACTCTAAACATCCCTTGAGGCAGTGGCTGTTCGAGCGGTACTTTTAAACAAACTCGTCACCATTTGCTCTTTGTATGTACCTCCCCACCACCGTCTTGAAAGACGTTAATTTCAGTCTTTAATGGACGAACTGCCTGAACCCTATTTGCTTCTTGGCGACCTAAATGCACATAGTGGACTCTGGGGCGATTCTCGCTGTGATGCACGAGGTCGTCTCATTGAACAATTTCTCTTCTCTTCCGGTGCCTGTTTGTTGAATAGGAAAGAGCCAACATACTATAACGTCGCCAACAAAACTTACTCGTCTATAGACCTCAGCATTGTATCACCTTCACTCCTACCCCTACTGAAATGGAAAATTATAAATAATCTATATGAAAGTGACCATTTTTCTGTTGTGTTGAGTTGACAAACAACATATGAATGTCCTCTACTTGTTCCCAAATGGCTGATAAACAAAGCAGACTGGCAACAGTTCCACAACACTACACGTTTGAGTTGAACAGACATATGTAGGTTAAACATAGATGAAGCTGTGAAGTACTTCACAGCTTTTCTAACTGACGCAGCAGCCAGGTGCATACCGCAAACATCTGGAATGCCCGGCAAACGACACGTCCCATGGTGGAACACGGAGTGTCGTAATGCGCGAAAGGAACAGAACAGGGCATGGAGATTGCTGCGCAACTCGCCAACAGCGGAAAATCTTGACACGTTCAAGAAAATAAAGTATCAAGGAAGAAGAACGCGTCGGCAGGCCAGAAGAGAAAGCTGGCAGAAGTTTTTGTCAGGGATCAATTCATACAAACAGGAGGCAAAAGTCTGGAACATGGTCGGTAGGATAGCAGGGAAACAAGTACACACACTTCCACTCGTAAACACTCAAGGTGATACCTTGGAAGATCAGGCAAACTTCCTCGGGGCACACTTTGAACGGGTATCCAGCTCGTCCCACTATACTGACACTTTCATAAAATACAGAACAAGAATAGAAAAGCAGAAACTCGAACACAAATCTACTAGATACGAGGCATATAACCAAGCTTTCAGTCTAGCGGAGCTCCGAACATCTCTAAACTCCTGCAGCACTTCTGCCCCAGGTTCTGACCGTGTGGTGTATGAAATGCTAAAAAACCTACCAGCCGAAACACAAAAAACCCTACTTTGTTTGTACAATGCTATCTGGTTTTTTGGCACTATCCCTACATCCTGGATAGAGGCTATTATTATTCCCATTTTGACAGAGGGCAAGGACCCTTCTTTAGCTTCAAGTTATAGGCCTATTGCACTTACAAGCTGCTTGTGCAAAGTATTCGAAAAAATGATAAACTGCCGACTTGTACATGTCCTTGAAACAAACAATTTGCTCGACCCATTTCAGTGCGGGTTTCGAGAAAGTAGATCCACCACAGACCACCTTGTTCGTATCGAGGCATAGATCAGAGACGCCTTTGTCCATAAACAATATTTCCTCTCTGTGTTCCTCGATATCGAAAAGGCGTATGATACAGCATGGCGTTTTGGAATTCTAAGAGACCTGTCCCACCTTGGTGTGCGCGGAAGAATGTTTCATATAATCGAAAGTTACCTGTCAAACCGGACATTCCGTGTCCGTCTGGGCAGTGTGCTCTCAAACATTTGTCCAGGAAACAGGCGTGCCACAAGGTGGCGTGCTTAGTTGCACACATTTTATTATCAAAATGAATTCTTTGCACTTGTCCATTCACCGCAATATGTTCTATTGTACATATGTCGAAGACATTCAGCTTGGCTTCAAGTCATGCAACTTAGCCATGTGTGAGCGGCAGGTTCAGCTGGGTTTAAATAAGGTCTCCAAATGGGCAGATGAAAACAGATTTCGACTTAACCTACAAAAAAGCACGTGTGTCTTGTTCTCTCGAAAGAGAGGCATGCACTCGAAACCTGACATTCGACTGAACGGGCAACGTCTGTCCGTCAAAGCCGAGTATAAATTCTTAGGCTTAATCTTGGACAACAAGTTAACCTTCGTACCGTACACCAAGTATTTAAAAACAAAATGTTTAAAAGCCATGAATGTTATAAAAGTGTTGTCACGTACTAGGTGGGGTAGTGATAGGCAATGCCTCATGAACCTCTATAAAAGCCTCATTCGCATCCGCTTAGATTATGGGGCCGTTGTCTATCAGTCTGCTACTCAAAGTGCCTTGAAGATGCTGGACCCCGTGCACCATTTGGGCATTCGCCTTTTTACGGGTGCTTTTCGCACCAGCCCCGTAGAAAGCCTTTATGTTGAGTCAAATGAGTGGTCGCTTCATCTGCAAAGAACCTACATGTCCTTTGTATACTTCCTTAAGGTGAAAGCAGACAAGAGGCACCCCTCATACTCTACTATTATTGACTTGTCGAGCTCCATTCTTTTTCAAAACAGGCCTTCAATGAGGCAGCCCTTCTCAGTTCGCCTGAAGGGTCTAGCTGAGGACACTGGAGTGTCACTCGAACACAGTTTAATGGCTCCTGTAGCATACCCGCCACCGTGGCAGTGGCAGACTATAGACTGCGATGTGTCTTTTCTAGAAGTTACAAAACATGCGCCCATTGCCCATATCCAAACATATTTCCTGGAACTTCAACACAAATACACACGTCCTGAGTTTTTTACAGATGCCTCTAAGTCTAACTCCTCTGTGTCCTACGCTGCTGTTGGCCCTTCCTTTTCGGATGCTGGCCCTCTACATCCAGGCACAAGTATCTTCACAGCGGAAGCTTACGCGATACTTGTGGCAGCTAAACACATTAAACAATTACAGATACAAAAAACAGTAATTTATACAGACTCCCTCAGTGTGGTAACGGCTCTGCAATGTCTTAAAAAACAAAAAAACCCTGTCCTTGTCTCACTTTACTCCATATTTTGCACACTCTACACACTCAACCAACATGTTGTGGTGTGCTGCGTGCCAGGGCACCGTGAGATCCAAGGCAACGTGAGGGCGGATCAGCTCGCTGCATCCGTCCACAAAAACACTGCCCCTACACCCATATCAATCCCGGCCCTTGATCTGAAGCCGTCTCTCAAACGAAACCTCAGGGACTACTGGCAGAGCAAGTGGGATACACACACACAAAACAAACTACACGTTATCAAGCCACACCTTGGCCATTGGCCACCAGTATCAAAATCACGTCTAACAGAGGTAACACTAACAAGACTCAGGATAGGACACATATACACGACACACACACATCTTTTGTCCGGTGGTGATCCACCATTGTGTGATAAATGTGGTGAGGCATTAAGAGTTCTTCACGTTTTAAATCAATGTAAACATTTAGACACTCTAAGAAGACAACACTTCCCACTATCCTACCGACAACATATACCTTTACACCCTGCAATGTTCGTCGGTAGGGAACCGCTTTTTAGTCACAAATCATTATTAGCGTTTTTAAAGGAAATTCATACATTTGATATCATATACCCGGGCATACCGTAGCACGACCTCTCTAGAGAGGTTTTTGCTGCGGTGGCTACACAGGAAAGCACTTGCCTCACGGCCCTTGCACGCAAGGGTACTAACGTGTGAGGTACTTGTGCTAATGCCATACATGTCCACCATCGTTTTTCATTATCACCAACTTTTATCACCTATTCACACCATGCACACCTTTCACGGCATAGTCATGATTTTATTACTTGTATGTTTTTACCCGCTTTACTGCGAGGAATTTTATGGCCCTTATACAGCCGCTAATCACAACCATTGTCCACATTCCTGTCTCATGAACTGGCGCTCTTTGGCCATTAAATGGCCCTTGCGCCAAAAAACACCATATATCATCATCATCACATTGAAGTGGGAAATTCAAATCAGTCGCTATAGGGGATTGACAGCGCCATCTTCCGATATATATTCAGAGTGTGCCACAATGGATACATTTGTGAACCATCTCAAGACATTTGCCTAACTTGTCCATCTCGTTCATGTATTTACCACCAGGTCGAAGAGATAAGACGTGCCCTTTGGACTTTCGAATTAACCAAAAAGATTCATTTTTAGGGCCAAAGCTATGGTGGTGGTAGTATGAAAAAATCACAAATGTCAAGCCCGCCGAAGTAGTGGCTAATGGTTGTCCAAATATGTAAAAGATAAGGAATTCAAATGAACAGAGAAATTATATATGAGTCTAATGACGAAAAGAAGTTGAAAAGAAGAAGTAAAAAGGGAAAGCGAGTATGAGGGGGAAATGCAGGATTTACAAAGCCAACAGAAAACGACGAAATGGTAGAAGTGTGCACGAGCTGGCGCGACGCCTTCGCGCCAGCCTGCGCCCTTTAAAATTAAAAAAAACGGTTACTCAGCTGCACTCCGAAGACTCGCTTCAGATGTGGTGATAGAAAAAACAGCTTTTAGCCATAATCTGTTCTTGCACGCACTCGAGCAACCCTGTCCGTGAGGACTGGACAGGTCACATGACCTGTGGGATGTCCGACTGCTTCTCGCCCCAGCTGTGTGCATGGGGCACAGCAAGCGGTGTTCTCTGACAAACGGACTGGACATTCCTGAGCGAAATGCGAAGACTCTCATCTTGTGCATACAGCTTTTTCGGGGTGTTCTCAGTCGGGGACAGAATCGGCACGTGTGGCCGTAGGTGGTGCAGTGTGCACACAGAGAGACATGCACGTCCTCAACCACACGTACCGATGTCCAATCGATGCAAAGTCTCTGTTCAGTTATTATTCTCGAAAATCCTGGGGAGCCAATTCTACGATAATTGAGTTATTTCCGCTTCTTTCGCGAAAATACGTTTTTACTGAAGAAGTTTCCAGATTTTAATTTATGCCCTGATTATGATCGTTAATTTCTTGTATGAGTCTTGTCGATGGAATTTCAGAGTCAACTTCTTTCAGTTTTACGTGTGGGTTTCTTTCTTCTGGTATTCGTACCACAAGAGCTGAACGCGTAACAGGAGTGTTTTTTACTGCTATTTTTAAGTTGACGAGTGACGAATGGTTGAAAGCAAGCACAGTAATACCCGACCGCGCCTGTTTCAGAGTTACCTGTCCTATGCCAGCCTGACCGGGGTGGAAGTTGTTTTTCAAAACGAAGAGGACATCCTTTGCAGGAGTCCTTGTCTTGCTTACCGGTGTAATGAATGCTACGTGTGTTGGTAAAGGTCCCGGGCAGTCCTGCATTGTTTCTGGAATGTCGGAGCCTTGAAAGGGTCCCCGCCCACCCGGCGGCTCCGAGAGCGTCGATGGTGCCCTGGTGCCGTCATTGCGACCGGCCAGCACGTCTTCGAAAAAACGGCCAGGTGCGAGTGCGCCCGCAAGTGCCACTCGAACCCTGAGTTCCACCGCCTCACGGCGGGCTTCTTCTAGCTGTTGTCTGATGTCGTGGACCACTCCGTCCCTCCATGCAGCGGCAGCCTGAAACTCAGCACAGGCTTTAACTATGTTATTTGTCTTGGTAATGATTAATGCTCGTTGGGTATTTGAAATTTTCGTTTTGTCTTCGAACAATATCTCTTCCATTCAGCGCTGATGGGCCGTGATGTGTGTCCGGAGAGCAGCTAAACACGCATCGATTGAATCTCCCGACGGCAACGCTCCAAAAGAAACGTCGCCAACACGAGAGATCGCTCTGGACGCATCGACCGGCACAGCAACAGACGTGTCCCACGTATCATCCGATGCGAACTCCGCCTACGCTACATCATCTCCTTGTAAAGAAACTGACTCCAGTTTAGGGGGGGGGGGGAAGTCCCCGAAGTACTAGGGCCCGCCTCAGACATATGTGCCGAAAGAGCCGGTTTCGGCTCAGCGATGGCACATAACCGTAAGGCCAGCCATGATGACCTTAGAAAGCAATGTGTCCAAAACGAGAGCAGCTAAAATAACTGAAATACCCGTTATAAACCAAACCGATGCGTCAAATCGGTTCCCTGGGCATTTAGAAAAAGCCCAACTAAGATTTAGCAGCATAGAATCAAAATAACTCACGTTTTTCCAAAAAACATCAGGAGCCGAGAGAACGCTGATCGGGCAGAAGCCCGAGCCAGCTTGCGCTTCTGCCCCAGTCAGCGCACTCGTGGAGGACTCGCTGGCAATTGCCTTAGCTCCAGCTCTTAGTGATCAGGAACCTAGAGAAGTAACTTGAGATAAAATTCTGCGCTAGCGGACTTAAAATCACGTCACTTGTTTGCAAGCTATTGCGTCACATTCGCTTTATTTTTTGTTTCGCTGGAAGTGTTCCTTCCTCAAAGAGATGGTGCTAAGCCCTATCGGCTGCTGGTCAGCCGCCAATTTCTGAACGTACGGGCTGGAGCCTTCGCTACCAGTTGTATCTACCTCCCGGTGCTTTAGTTGAGTGAACGCCGTGTAGCAAGCGCTTGGAGGGGACGGACCGATTACGCTCCCGTTTGTGGCGTGCCGATACATGGCTCGCCGGACTGAAGACCATCGCAGGCTGCTGGCGAATTCTGCAAAACACATTCGGCACGTGGGTGATGGTTTCCAAATCTGAGAAAACCGGATGATCACATGATATTAACCACACGACACGCATAGAGCGACGCCACAAAAGAGGAGGCGATAAGGGGGGACGTTGACGAAGCAGCGAGGGCGTTGTGGCGACGATAAATGAGCGCCGATGCTTCCCTACGTCACGGCGCTTTCCTACACCAACTGGGGGAAAGGGAGCCGGAGAAAGTTTGTAGCGCCAATTTGTAGCGCCATCTCTCGGGCTTCTCGCAAAGCAGGACATTATCGGAAAGCAGATAGTCTTGGAGTTCGCTCTCCTAAAGAATTCTTGCACCATGATCCACCTTGATTTGTGTTTAGGCGCGGTGGTTTAATGCGCGTGCTCCGCGGCTCGACTTTACCCACTTGACGCTTTTCACCGAGCTACTCCTGCTACCTCGCAGCAGAAATATTGAACAGCAATGAATAATAAAACTCCCAACTTTGCCACAAAGGCCAAGCAGTGAACGCAACAACAACGAATTGGAAGGTCATGCGCAGAATGGGAAGCAGATGAAAACGGCTCTAGTGTTTCTCCCACACAAATGAAGCGCGAAATTACAGATGAAAGTGAATAAGCGTCTCAGTTGTTACTTCGATGTGTCTGAGAAGCGCGCCCTTTTCAAAAATCGAGGCTGTGCACAGACTGCAGTGACCTTCTTGCGCCCCATAACTACAACAGAATCGTTCCACTGCCCCAACATCAGCCAAGATGTATGATCCTCCCCACCGGGAGATAAGGGCGCACGAGAGATTGTCCCCTTTCCTTTTCTCCGCGGGCCAAAGTACTACACGTGAGAGATGAGCGTCCCAGCGCCCTCATTGCACCATTTTTCTGATAATGCTAAAAATGCGATATCTCTTCCTCCCCCCTGAGATACCCGTTAATAGCGGTAAGTGGTAGATATAAATAGCTTGCCGTTTGAACGTTGAAGCAGGTACATCTCGGTGGCTCAGTGGTTAGGGCCTCCCATTCAAGACGCATAAGTCCCACATTCGATTATACGTGCCGGAGTCTTTTTTGATGATTGTGTGTGGTGTTTTGTTTCGTAAAGACCATTTGATGGCCAAAGAGGGCCACGTCATAAGACGAGATGTGAACAATCAATATGTTGGGTGGCTCTATAACGGCCTTAAAATTCCTCGCACTAAAGTGGGTAAAATATAAAAGTAATAAAATAATGACAGTGGCGTGATATGTATAGTAAAGATGAGGGACGAAAAGTTCTGATAATAAAAGCATGTGTAAAGATATTTGGCACTAGCACAAGTGCCTCATCAGCGCCCTTGTGTCCAAGGGCTACGAGGCAAGTGCTTTTAAATGCAGTCACCGCAGCAGCAGCCTCTCTTGAGAGGTCGCGCTACGCAATGCCTGGGTATATTATATGATAGAAGCGGACATCTCATAAAAAGCTAGCAACGATTTATGCGTGAAAAGTGGTTCTTTACTGACGAACATTGCAGGGTGTAATGGTATATGTTGTGGATAGGGTAATGGAAAGTATTGTCCTCTTAGAGTGTCTAATTGTCCACACTTAATTAAAATGTGAAGAACTGTTAGTGCTTCTACACATATGTCACACAATGGTGGATCGCCACCGAACATAAGATTTCAGTGTGTCGTGTATGTGTGTCCTATGCTGAGACTTGTTGGTGTCACCTCTGTATAATGTGATTTTGATACTGGCGGCCGATGACCAAGCTGTGGCTTAATAACCTGTAGTTTGTTTTGTGTGTGTCTATCCCACTTGCTATGACAGTAGTCGCTGTGCTTTCGTTTGAGAGATGGTCTAAGGTCAAGAGTTGAGATTAATATGAGTGTAGTGGCAGTGATTTCGTGGACAGATGCAGCAAGCTGGTTCGCCATCACGTTGCCTAGGATCTCACGGTGTCGTGGCACCCAGCACATTACAACATGTTGTTTGAGTGTGTAGAGTGTGCGTAAAATAAAGTTAATTGTGATGAGGACAGGGTTTATTTGTTTTTTAAGAGTTTGCAGAGTTACCACACTGAGGGAGTCCGTATAAATTACTGCTTTTTGTAGTTGTAATTGTTTGATGTGTTTAGCGGCCAAAAGTATTGCGTAAGCTTCTGCTGTGAAGATATTTGTGTCTGAATGTAGAGGGCCAGCATCCGAGAAGGATGGGCCGACATCAGTGTAGGACACAGAGAAGGTAGACTTGGAGGCATTTGTAAAGAACTCGGGACGTGTGTATTTGTGTTGAAGTTTCAGGAAGTATGTTCGGATATGGGCAATGGGCGCGTGGTTTGTAACTTCTAGGAAAAACACATCACAGTCGATAGTCTGCCACTGCCACGGTGGCAGGTATGCTGCAACTGATTCATCACTGGAAGCACAAGCAGACGAAGCGACACTAAACGTGCTGTCAGCAAGAATTGGTGCCCTCCTAACACAGCTGAACGAGGTGGATGCTGCTGTCGAGCCACTTGTCCCAGACGAAGAAGTCGACGAGAACTACGCACGTACGATTGCGTACAATGGCAAAATAGTAACCTGCGTCACAAGGCTCAACAAACACACCGGAGCTCAACGAGCGAACGCCATTACAGAAGCAGAGGCATCTCGGGCCCCTCGCGATGGGAACCTAAGAGCCAACGGTTTAAAGGTGAAGTTGCCGAAACTCGAGCTGCAGCGATTTAACAGCGCCGCCACGGAGTGGCAGCCCTTCTGGGAGCAGTACCAGCAAGCCATACACGACAACGACACTCTTTCTGAGGGAAAGAAGTTTTTGTATTTGCACTCGGCGCTTTCTGGGAGAGCAGCAGCGACGGTGGCCAGTATACAAGCGACCGCAGCCAACTATAATACGATCATCGAGCTTTTGAAGGAGCGTTTCGGATGCACGGAGATGCTCATTCAGGAGCATCTTTCGCAGTTGCTGGACCTGCCAACTGTACGAAGCGGGCATGAGGTGAGAGACTCACGTCACCTCTATAACCACATGCAGCGAAATATAGCCGCCCTCACGACACTTCGAGTTCAGACCGACAGCTACAGAGCAATGCTCGCCTCCGCACTTCTGCGAATGCTGCCAGGTGAACTAGTGGTAGAATATCACAAACATTGCTCTGCAGAGAAAAAAAGAGGATAGCCTATGCATTGCAAGTTTGCAGTGTTTTCTCAAAAACGAGGTGGAGAGCCGGGAAAAGGCGCTTCAGGTTGGGCAGAAAGAAGGCAAAGGCAGTAGCACGAAACCATGTTTTGATAACGATGGGTCTCGAGCTTCTAGGGCGTCAGCAGCTTCACTTTTAACGGCAAACGAATCTAAACAGAAGGAGTCTTGTGCGTTTTGTGCCGCTAGGGAGCATGTGACCAAGGAATGCCAGACGCCGCTTTCACTCGAAAAAAAGAAAAGGGGCACTCCTCAAAGCTGGCCGATTTTTCTGCTGTTCTATTAAAGGGCACACATCGCGAGAATGTCGCAATAAAGAAGTAAAGTGTAAAATATGCAGTAAGAGGGACCTTATTCAAATGTGCAATCCTGCGTGGAAGTCTGCTGCTAACACAGCAACTGAATTGCACTCTGCGACAGGTAGCAAAGATGACCAAACGACAACTGTACTGCTTTAGACAGCTCATATATGGGCAAAGGGCACCCAGCAAAGACTGCTCAACCGTGAACTATTTGATGGTGGAAGTTAGAGAACATTTGTAACAGAAGAACTGTCACGTAAGCTGAATTTGAAAGTACTTGGTGAGGAAGACATTACTATATTTCCCTTCGGAGGAGCAGACAGTGCCATAAAGAAAAGGCGCAGGCAAGTACGGCTTCCGTTAAGGAGTCAGTATGACAGAAAAGAGCACTGCCTCAAGGCCTTGCAGATATATCAGATATGTTCAGACAAGCTTCTTGTGCCAGAGAGAATGATAAAAGGGGTCAAAATGAAAGTGGCTGGTCTAGCTGATGTTACCTTGCCAGCCGCAAAACTAGAGAAAAATGGCATTGCTATATTGATTGGCGCTGACTACTATTGGAGTCTAGTGACCGGCGAAGTGCACAATCTTCAGGGGGGCCTAGTTGCAATACGCACTTCGGGTGGACACTGCAGGGAAACGTGTCGTAAAGCAATACTAGTGCAAGGGTAGCGGTCGTTCGAGCTGTTGTAGCGGAAAACAAATTCATAATGACGACTCGGCTCAAATCTTTCAAAGAGCTCGAAAGCATGGGTATTGTGGACGAAGTTCCACATAATCAGGAACACGAAGAAGTTCATAAAACTTTCTAGTCCTCCATTAAGTTCACCAACGGAAGATACGAAGTAGCTCTTTCTTGAAACCCCATAGATTTTCATCTTGCTGACAACGAGGGAGTTGCAAAGAAATGTTTGGCCAGCCTCACAATCAAGTTGTTAAAATATGAGGCAATGCTGATGAAGTACGACGAGGCCATATGCCAGTACTTTGAACAAGGATTCGCCGAGCGGCTCCCAAAAAATGCAGTAAGCATAGAAAACAGATTGTATTACATGCCTCACCGACCTGTGTTGTGCCCTGCTAGCCAGTCAACTAGCCTCAGTGTGGTCTTTGATACTTCGTCGAGCAAAACCAGGTGCGTATCACTGAATGAAGCGCTGGATTCAGGACCGAAGTTAAACCCCGATATCTCAAAGGTCATGCTCGATTTCAGAATGCACCGCATTGAACTTCGTGCAGATATCGAAAAGGCGTTTTACAAATATCACTGAGAAAGGAAGATAGAGATGCCGTACGCTTCCTCTGGTATGGGGAAGTACCCACTAAGAAAAAACCGAGTCCACCATTTGAAGTCTGGAGGATGACAAGAGTCACATTCGGAGTGACCAGTAGCCCATTTCTGCTTGCTGCCACGGTACGTCACCATCTCGGCATGATGGACAGCTATTCAGGCACAGCACGAACACGGGCTGAGAGCTTCTATGTCGACGACTTCAAGGCAGGTGTCGACACAGAAGAAGCAGCTGAAGAATTCTATCGAAAAACACTGGGCATAATGAAAAGGGCAAGCATGTTTCCTTCGAAAGTGGAACTCTAATTCCGAAACCTTGCAGGAGATATCTCAGAATTACAGAACTGCATGTCCCACGAACACAGTGCAGTGCCCCACAAGCAGTACAGCGCCTGTGTTAGGACTTGTGCGGGATAAAGAAGGCGATCACCTAGCCTTTTCTATAAAACCGGTCTTAGATTTCCTTGACAGATGCTGCAACACCAAAAAATTTATTCTTCAGGCCTCAGTGCGTATTTTTCGATCCTTCAGGTCTGTTTTCTCCCGTCACTGTGACTGCCAAACTGCTGTTCCAAAAACTCTTGCAAGAAGCTAGGTGTTGGCTGTGATACAACATTGCCCGAAGAGGTGCAAGCAGTGTGGAAGCAATGGCACACGCACTGCATCATTTAACGGCGGTAACCGTTCCAGGGTGTTATGTCAGTGCTGAAAGCGACAACATAGAGATTCATGTATTTACTGTTGAAAGCTTGAAGGCATGTGGAGCAGTGGCATACTTTCGTGTTTGTCGACTGGGCATTCACAATGCAAATTTGATCTTGTCAAAATTGAGAGTAGCCCCAATAAAGAAGCTTTCCCTTCCAAGATTTGAATTGATGGGTATGCTACCAGGTGCCCGACTGAAAGACTACCTGGCCCGATCATTTACACTACAAGTAGAATAGGTTTCTGTGGACAGATTCCAAAATCGCACTTCACTAGGTCTGGGGCTGTGTGACAGTGGAAACCCTTCGTGGCTAACCGAGTGATGGAAATACAATGGCTCACAGATTCAGACCAATGAAACCATTGCCCAGGTGCAGAAACTTCAGCTGACGTCTTAACACGATGAGTTGCGCCGGAAGTGCTCAAAACAGCTACAGTTTAGTGGGATGGACCTTCATGGCTCTCCCAGCCTTTTGCTGATTGGCCACACAGTGAAACCATCTGTGAAGACATAACTGCGGGAAAAAAAAGCCAGTGCACGTTCACATTGTTGCGCAGTCGGTGGAAAAATCAGTCTTGCCTTTCAAGCAGTTTAGTTCCTTGACTAAACTGATCAGAGTTGTCGCATAGATGAAGCAATTTGTGCACAACTCCATGTGTTCCCTCTTGAAAGAGCAAGGATTGCTGACCGCCGAACAAATAAACGAGGCTCAGATATGTCTTATCAGAGAGGTGCTACGTGAGGCTTTTCCCAAAGAACTTCGGTGGATTTCTCACTCAGTGAGAATATCGAAGGGCTCACCCTTACATGATATTAATGTATTCCTAGCCAGTCATCGAGTCTTGAGAGTTGGGGGACGTCTCAAAAATGCTGAAGTGACTTACGACGCCAGGCATCCGATTCTGCTCCCTTCGAATCATCCTTATGTTAACTTATGAACTGAAAGAACGCACAGGCGCCTTTTACATGCTGGGCCTTTAGAAACGCTTACAGAACTAAGAGAACAGTTCTGGATAATGAAAGGCCGGCAGGTAGTCAAAAGAACACTCAAAAGATGTGTGACATGTGAACGCTTCAACTGCAGAGCTGCCGCTGAAGTAGCGGCTCCTTTGCCTCCTGAGAGACTAACGAAGGCGTTGCCTTTCGAAGTGACAGGCATAGATTTTGCTGGCCCACTTTAACCAAAAGATCAGGGCAAAAACAAGAAGTCTTACGTTCTCCTCTTTACATGTGTGGTCACAAGAGCAATACACCTTGAGTTCGTAACAGGCATGTTAAACGACAGCTTTCTCAAGACGTTCAGAAGATTCGTGACAAGAACAGGTAAGTGTCGAGTTATTTTCTCAGACAACGCAAAAACCTTCCAGCGAGCGTCACGTGACCTATGGAAGTTGTGGAAAACTATACGTGAGAAAGAACTCCAAAACTATTTTGGTCAGCATCGCATGCAGTAGAAATTCATCGCCAAAAGAGCCCCATAGTGGGGAGGTTTTTGGGAGAGATTGTTATAATCTGTGAAGGCCTCCCTCAAGAAAGTTTTGGAAAGCAACTACTACACATTCGAGAAACTTGCGGCAATCCTCACTGACGTTGAAGCCGTCGTCAATTCTAGGTTTCTGACATATGTTTCTGCAGAGGCCACTGAAGTAGAACCTCACACCCCTTCTCATTTTCTTGTAGGCAAGTGCCTGACGTTACTGCCCACATGGACGTGCGAAGATGCTGCGTCACAGCCTAACAACCTTGAAAGAAGTTGGAAATACCGACAAAGAATGACAGATCATTTCTGGCGAAGATGGCAGAAAGAATACCTGAACAGTCTGCGTAGCGCACATTTCTACGTAGCGACCTTGTCGAACGCCATCCAAGAGGGCATGGCGGTGCCTGTCTACGAGAATTCATTGCTGCGACAACTATGAAAGATGGGAGTGGTCGACAAGGTGTTAATCGGACGTGATGGGCGGATCAGGGCCTGTATGGTGCGCCTACCAAGTAGAACTGTGATCGGAAGACCAGCGCAACTTTTGTATCCTCTGAAATCTTTATAAGAATGAGCGAAGGCTCATCGGGGGGGGGGAGTATGTCAAATCTTTTATCAGCTTGTTTTCAATAGTCCTCTGGCAACCATGTCTCATCGCTATAAACAGCAGTCTTTCGAAAGCATCAACGATACCGTGTGGCTTTTCTTTTGCCTCCCAATAGTTTTTATAAGTTGTAAGTGACCACCATGCCTTGTGTTGTCTGGCAAACCTAAAAGACCCTTCCGGTCTTCTCGCATGGTAGAGCCTGAAATTGCAAGAATTTGACGTTTCCGTTATATATTATATAAATGTCCGGAAGAAAGCACTCTGACGCTGACTGCCTGTCTCGTGCCCTTGTCAAATTACCACCGAAGGACGATGCAGACAATGACTGCTTCTGGAGAACTATATGTGCCGACGACTTCGCCGAGCGAAAATGAGCTGACCCGGAACTCAGGAGCCTTGTAGAGTACCTCGAGGTAAGGCCGCTGTTGTTCCAAAAGTATTCAAACGAAGACTTCAGTCATTTCTCTTGCGCAAAGGCGTTCTCCTGAAGAAAAACCACTCACCACTTCAGGCCAACTACCTCGTCGTAGTAACTTTAGGGTTACGTCCAGATGTTTTGGATGCTCTACACGACGACCCGACCGCTGAACACCTCGGTGTCTCCGGTACGCTCACAAGAATACAGAAAAAGTACTACTGGCCACGACATTCTACCGACGTCACTCGTTATGTGAAGACACGCCGCGACTGTCAACAACGAAAGACACCGCCGACTAGGCCAGCGGGTCTTCTCCAGCACATCTAGCTACCTCACTAGCCATTCCAGCAAATCAGCATGGACTTACTGGGGCCGTTTCCAACGTCGAATTTGGGGAACGAATAGATCGTCGTAGCTACCGACTACCCACACGCTACGCTGAGAAAAGGGCCCTCCCCAAAAGCAGTGCCGCAGAGGTAGCAAAATCCTTCGTCGAGAACATCGTCCTGCGTCACGGAGCTCCACAGGTACTCACTACTGACACAGATACGTCCTTTACAGCAGATCTAACTCAGGCGATCTTGAGGTACAGCCAGACAAGTCACCGCCGGGCCACCGCCTATCATGCGCAGACCAATGGCCTCTACGAGCGTCTTAATAAGACCATCGCCGATATGCTGACCATGTACGTCGATGTCGGGCACAAGACGTGGGATGAAATCCTTCGGTACCTGATCTTCGTGTACAATATGGCAATTTAACAAACGATGCAGATGACGCTGTACAAGATTGTCGGCAACGACAATCGACGCTATGCTTCTGCACGTTACCACGTTACTGACGAAGAGAACCTCGACGTCATTGCCTACCTTCAGTGCACGGAAGAAGTTCGTAAACTTGCCCGCCTGCGCTTCAAGAATCAGCAGGCGACTGACAGCCGCCGTTACTATCTTCGCAAAGCTTCAAGGAGTAGCAACCTGGGGACCGTGTCTGAGTATAGACGCCGATACGCCAACGCGGGCTCAGTGAAAAACTTCTGCACCGGTACTTCAGACCGTACAGATTATTACGACGTCTCGGCCCACTCGACTACGAGGTTGTTCCCAACGGCATTACGAACTCTCAATGGCACCGTGCTTGACCTGAAGTCGTCCATGTCGTGCGCCTCAAGCCATTTCATGCGCCAACCTGAGGACAGTATTTTTTTGCTGTGCTTTATTGCTTGTACTTGTTGTTTATTTTCCTTATTATTGTACTTTAGTATTTCGTTACAGTTTCGGGATAATGCCTTTTTCAGAGCGGGAATCGCCACATTCTCTCCTCAAGTTTTGTTATCTCCCTGTTTTACCATCAGTAATTCTCAGCGCAAACCGTGCCTACACTTTTCGAGAAGCTTCAGGACCACAAAGATCATTTTGTTAAGATTACGCCCACTTCGTGAACATTTAGGATAATTCTGGAACCTACATCGCCGCTAGCAATAACGCTAGAACACTCGATAACAAGTGTATAGGTGCCGACACGCTTCGCCACTTGTCAGTTGATCCGCAGCTGACGCTCTGCTCGCCACTATCAGTGCCAGTGTCTTGCTGTAATCTGACTTCCTTTTTTTTGCAGGGCCACAAGTTCAGCCTGAATAAACAGTTGAATACACCACCTGCAGTCTGCTTCTTTCGTCCACGTCAGGACTCCGGGACAATATACATGCTCCAAATTTGAGCCACTATCAGTGCCAGTGTCTTACTGCAATCTGACTTCCTTTTTTTTTGCGGGGCCACAAGTTCAGCCTGAATAAACAGTTGAATACTCCACCTGCAGTCTGCTTCTTTCGACCACGTCACGACCCCGGGACAATATACATACTCCAAATTTGAGCATTGTCACGCGCGACAGCGTCAGACTAAACGACCAGGTTCAGCAAAGTGATCGACTCCACATACCATTATGTGGAGTCAAGACTCCCAATTCCGCAAGGCTGCAAAACAAGACGATTTTTTATTATTTCAAGCACGATTTAAAAATATGGGTCCAAATCACAACTCGAAAAGAATATTGAAATTTGACACTATATTTCATGCTCTTTCCTTTTCTACTACTTTACGATCTAATTGCACGTCCTGGCCAATTGTTGGCGCCTTTAAAGCATCAAATAAGATATATGAAAATCTAGTAATATGTATCAATTCTAAATTGTTCTCCTCAATTCCATGCTGCTGACTGGTCTGCATGAGCGATCTCACGGTATTGGCATACTTTTTGTGTTCCCTGTTAGTTCATAAGTTTTTTTTCTGATCATACATTATACTCAAATTTTAGCTAAATATTTACATGACAAACGCTTGGTCAATCCCCTAGAGTGAGTACGTGCCATATTGGTGAAGAACAAAGAAAACAAACAAACAAACAAAAATGTACTCGCATGTCACAGTCGCTACCATATTTTGAAACTTGGCACTAGCAGTTGTTCCGACATACGATTTCTAATGTCAATGAGGGAGGGGAATTCTGGACGCGGAGTGCTTTCGATTCCCCTGTTCACCACTAATACGAGTTTCAACTCTTATTCAGCAATAGTCTGCTCTGCAGAAAAAAAGCCCATGAAACAGTTTTCCACCGGGACACAGCCACTAGCCTAACGTCGTTTATTTTATGTGGTACAAGAGTCAAACTAGATTATGAAGGCCAGAAACACGCTTTGACCACCATGATTTATTACTGCAAGCTCGAACTTGGTGGCTGCGATGCCACAAGATATTGATAATTTCATTCAAATCAAGGTTTGGTGCAAAGTAGCCAAAGCTGGCAACCATGTTGAATTGCGGAGTTAGTGCACAGACATGAAGAGTGCAGACAATACCCACTTGGTTCAACACGGCAAGGCCCAGCTGCTTGCGTTTCAGCGAGTGTCTGAGGCCTACTTATCGATGCCGTACAAAAAAGAATGCGGTAGCGAGCGTCGGCGCATTGCGCTAAAGCTCTCGCTTATTATTAAAAGCGCACAGTACTTTTGAAAAAGCCGGGTATCACAACCACTGTCGACCAAATATGTCGAGATTACTGTCGCGCTGTGTTACTGTCGCGTTAATCGGCAGCCCTCCTCACTCGTTTTGTGGTTATTCGCCACGGCATCAGCACAAGGACGAGGAAATCTTTTAAATGTACCCCTAAGCATATTCTGAAAAGCCATTGTGGCATCCGCCGCAACGCTGACCTTCATGCGACAGATGGTGGTCATGATATCCGCTAACAGCTATAGTCATAGGACCATGCTCCATATGACAAAGAGAATATATCACTATTATGGAGTCTTTATAGATGAATAATTTAGCGTGTTTCTTCAGAGAACTTGATACAAAAAGTGGTTACAAAAGTATTTGGACCATTAGCCTGTGTGGCTAGGTACTAAACCAATCTATTACGCAAGTATTTTATTATATGTCAGCAGCAAAGGTGCACATTATATTAAAATGAATTTTTATACAAGTTCAATGACTGAGTAGCATCAAAAGTTTATTACATATAATTAAATGCACATGACAATGAATACAAAATTGCTGCAAAATTTTAAGCACACAAGCAGTAAAGAAGAACTAATGACATACATTGTAGAAAGTACAAAAGACGGGGAAACCGGAAAGAATGTGCAGAAATTTCGCAAAAGGCTGCGTTGAAGGATCAAAAACAGTCAATTAACATCATGACAAAGAACAACAAAAACAAGAAAGATATACATACCAGGCTAAAATAAAAGGAAAAAAATATGCAGGTGAGCTTCACTGTGGTTATTAACATGAATTATTGACAAAATGTATTCTGCAAATCAAATATAAATTGCGTGCAAGTTTAATTTTAAGTGCGATGGTGTACCTGATTTTAGCATTAGTTAACTGGATTAACCGTTCTCTGTATGCTTATCCTACAATTGGGAACGTTAAAGTTGCAATTGCATGCCTTGTGTTACGGGTAAGTGCAGAAAACGTACTCACAAGTAGTGAAAAGTTAGGGTAAATGATTGAATTTATCATTATGGCGATTTTGTAATTTCGCTGAGAAAGGCAGTATCCGATAGATGAAAAGAGATACCAGCTTCGGCTAAAAAAAAGACGCAATGATTCGTAGGGCGCGGTTTTCTCAGCGTACGATTGGTTCGATGTACGTTGGATAAGTAAAGCCCCATATCTTTCTACAATAACAGAGTTGAGAGTGGAATATAGAAAAGTGTAATGATTGATGCACATTAAATCGAAAGTAACATTTAGCTTTAACGAGCGTGAAGCATGCAAAAGCAAGCTTTTTGAATATGTAATTAACCTCATTTTTTCAATTCTTGTTTTCGTCTATTCGAACACCCGAGTATTTAAACGTGGAAACTGGCTCAATGGGAGAGTTGCTAATTTTAAAGTGCAGATGGCTATATTCTTGATTTTTCTTCTGGTATGAAATATAAGGTATTTAGTTTTGACTATAATTAATGCAAGCTTGTTGTGGGCAGACCATGCAGAATTATGTGCTAAGTCTGCCATGACTTGTTATTTTAGCGTACGGAGAGAGTTACCTCAAAAAGTAATGCGGTGTCGTTAGCTTACGCTATGATTTTACATGCAAGATCATTGTTAGGTCATTTATGTATTATAAAAACAACATAGGGCCTAGCATGCTTTCCTGGAGTATTCCGCATGTTAATTTTCTAAAGTCCGAGAATATGCGATAAAACACATCGCATTGTTTTCTATCTGCCAGATAACTAGAAAAAACTGAAGTGTCTCGTTAGTAAAGCCATAACGAGATTCTAATTTCTTTAGTAGCTTGGAATTTGAAACAGTGTCAAATGCTTTATTTATAACCAGACGAAAGCTGACCACAATTTTGGTATTTTGAAGTACTGAGTTGACGAACTGCGCTAGAGTAAAAACAGCTGTGGTCCTGGACCTATTTGTGATGAAACCGTGTTGTTTGATGCAAATTATGTCAATTGAGCTTAATAATTGAGTCCTGTCCCTGCTGTTTCTATGTGGCAGAAATAGGACTTAATTATTTTTCAAAAAGCCTTTTCACGATACTGAGAACCGAGATGGGACGGTAACTGCTGGAATTTTCGTGATCTCTGGATTTGTAAATAGGCACCACTCTCACAATCTTTAGAATGTGTGGGTAAGTGTCATTTTGAAGGCAGTTATTCATTATGATAGAAAGAGGCTGCGAAAGAAGGTACGAGTTTTTTTCCAGCACCTTTGCAGTGATGCCATCATGACCAACGGCTTTATTGCAAGGAAGCTTTAGGATTTCTGGCTTAATTTCCTGAGAGGTTGCGCTTGTAAGCTCAAGCGTTGTGATTAGGTTTACTGTCTACACTGAATTTAAAATGGTCATATATAGTGATATTCCTGTGTTAGAAAAAAAAGAAATAAAAATAATAATGAATTCATTTTCACCAATATGGTGTTATTGCAGGGAATGGGAAAAAAAGTGACAGTCCACTTGTCTAAGTTCCCACCCCCCAATAACATCCGAAAAAGATAGTAGTGATGACAGAATCAAGAGTGAGACGACTGAGATTAAATTGGGAACAGTTTTTGCAGCAGCAAAATTTCATCTTGCTTGGGAGCAGTTAGTGGCATTTAATATGTCATCTTGGAAGCTTGAAAATACAAATATTTAGCAATGTGGGCACACCAGTGCATATTTTAATTGCTTTATAGTACAGGTAACACTGAAACATATTTCGAAGGAAGTTTTTCAATGAATTATCACCAGATATGAACTACACTACCTTTTTACCTATACGTGACCTATCGGGCCCTCGTAACAAACATGTGAAATAATATTTAATAAAAAAAGATTTTGCTGAAAACTAGGTTCTGAGAAACATTTAAAAAGAAAAACACGTCACACTCAAAAAGAAATTCAAAAAATGTTATTGCACAAGAATCTTAGTTGCGTAACAGTTGTCCTTTGCTTAAAGAAAAGCCTGACATGATAGCGTCAAGAGCTCTTAAGAGGCAACAAAAGCACGCTGCATCGCTGTTGACCAGTTTTTACCGTAGGTCATCGCTGTCGATGTAGAACTCCCGATAATAATTGCCGTTTCGCGACTCTCGTAAAGCGCTCGTGCAGCGCACATAAGAAATTTGTGTCCATGCAAACGAACCGCCGAACGTACTAATTCCGGTTTTATTGCATAAGAAGTCACACTGCTGCCAACCGAAACACCAATCAAGCTAAGCCTAAAAGCATAGCCCTTAGCTGGCACACATGCAGTGACGCCTCTTAAAGCGCACCTTGGGAGTTTATATTACAAAACGAAGCAGTGGGAAATCATGAAAACTGTGCCACGTGATCGCCGCCGCGTCATGAGTCACTAATAAAACGCTGAGGTGCCCGTTCATATAGATTAGAATGGCCTGAGCGCGCTTTCTGTCAACACGGCTTCTCACATAACTGTTTCTCTCTACCTTCAGTTCAGTTCAGTTTAGTTCAGTTTATTCAATAATTCAAAATACAAAATTCGTAGAGTAGTATGCAGACGAGGGTCCCAAAGTCAAGCGACTGCAGGGGGACCCTCGGTTAAATATAACAATAAAATGATTAATTAAAACAGCACGTAAAATACGCAACACAAAGAAAAATAAACAGTGAACTTACATAAAATAACATCAAGTAAACAAAACAGGCAGTCAGAATGCGACACAAAAACAATATTAATAAGATTATATAAGTAAAACATAATCACGCCAAAAAGCAATAACGTAAATTTGCAAAGACTTTCCCATTTCATGCCCGGATACCAAGAATCGTTTAGTAATCATCGTTGTCAACCTAGTTATGCAAGATGAAGTTTTTAAGATCACGTTTGAATGCATGAAAAGATGATGATGATTTTAGTGTATAGGGCAGGTTATTCCACAATTTGATGACCGCGAAGGCGGACGTCATTTTGCCATAATTGGTGTTACATTTAGGTAAAAGGAAGTTGTGACTGTGGGCGAATCTAGTGCTATTGGTGTTAGTGAGTAAACTAGCATCGATTAAATCAAACACAAGCTGTTTGTTAAGTTGTTTATATAACAATGTGATTAAGTGAAATTTAAATAAGCCAGACACAGTAAGAATACAGTTAGCCTGAAAGAGTGGGGTAGCATTAGAATAAGATGAACTGTTGGTAATAATGCGCATGGCCTGATTCTGAATGTGCTGTACAGACGAAATATGAATGTTATATGTATTTCCCCATGATGTAATGCCATAGGTGATGTGACTATGTATGAAGGCAAAGTATAAAGACAATAAGGCTTCAAGTGAAAAAAAAGGATGAGATTTGATGAGTGATCTTATACCAAATGCTGTTTTTTGTTTAACGTAAAGAATATGATTGGTGAACTTTAAATGAGGGTCCAATTTTATGCCCAGAAAACACACACAGTTAGACGCAGGAATGAAATGATTGTCAATGAACACTTGTGGAATGAAAGGTAGCATTTTTTGTGATGTTTTAAAAACCATGAATTGAGTTTTGAGCGGGTTTAAAATTAAGTTGTTTAAGCGACACCATTCAACGACATTAGTCAGTTCCTTGTTCAACATATTGATCAGAGTAGGTAATGATTGATGCGAGATGGAAATGGTCGTATCATCAGCGTAAAGAATAACTTTAGAATCTCCAAGGCAGTCAGGCAAATCATTAATATAGATACAAAACAGTAAGGGTCCAAGAATAGAACCCTGTGGGACCCCTTGATTAATTATTTTAACATTAGAATAAACGCCCCCAATGCAGACTGATTGTTCACGATCAAGAAGGTAGTTTTTTATGAAGGTCAAGGATGGGCCAGTGATACCCAAGGACTCTAATTTGCTAAATAAAATATTATGACTAATAGTATCAAAGGCTTTCGTGAAATCAAGAAATACAGACCCTGTGAAATTACCGTTGTCGATGGACGTTTTCAAGAAATCGGTTAATGATAGCAATGCTAAATTCGTAGAACTACCAGCCCGGAAACCAAATTGACAAGGCTTTAGCAGACTAAATTTATTGAGGTACTTATTAATACGTTTCACAAATAATTTTTCAATAAGTTTGCTGATGGAAGACAAAATAGAAATAGGGCGGTAGTTACGGACATCTGTCGTATCACCTTTTTTGTATACTGGGATTAACTTGGCTTTTTTCAGTGAGCTCGGAAATATACCTTGTTTGAAAATGACATTAATTATATTGCTTAGGACTTCTGAGATATCTGGAGCAGCAAGTTTTAAATGAAACGCCGATACATTGTCTAGTCCAGCGCTACAGTTTTTTAGACTCAGGATTGTAGAATAGACTTCGTCAATGGTAACAGGAAATAGAAAGAATGAATGGATACAGCGGGTAAGGGTGTACGAGGATACTTTGGGCCTATCATTGTATACTTCATAAAAGTAATCACTAAAAGACTCAGCTATGTCAGAGGACTCAGTACAGATTTGCTGTTTATACCTAATTTTATCAATGACATTACTAACCTGAGGTCTGTTTAAGAAGTCATTGAAAAGTTTCCATTTTTTCTTAGGGTCATTTCTTGCTTTACAGAATTCTTTTTCGTAATAAAGTCGTTTTGATTTTTTCAGCAGTTTATTCAACATCTTACTATAATTTTTATACCTAAGTCTCAAATTCACATTAAATGGCTGTTTTTTTGTTTTCCTGTAGAGATTATCTTTTTTCCGCATACTAGTTAACAAGCCTTGAGTTAGCCAGGGATTACGTTGAAACCTATATACTTTCTTGCATTTAACAGTTTTAGTGTTTGCATGCACAGCTTTAAGAAATAGGGAGCAGAAGTTGCCTAGTGCTTCTTCAGGATTTTCTAAGGCGCTAATGGAAGACCACTCAGAGCCTTTAATTGCCTTGATAAAGTTTTCCTGATCGAAGGTTGACGTGAAATGGCACGTGTTAAGGCGAGGTAGATTTACGGCGAAAGTTACAAAGACAGGATGATGATCAGTGATGCACACGTCAATGACTCCTGCGCTAGGGGTTGGCGAAAAATTGCTTAATACGTGGTCAATGAGCGTGCTTGTTCCAGTGGGTGAAAATCGAGTAGGGGATGAAATTAAGGATTCAAGCCCGAAGCCAAGAAAACAATCACTATATGCTATGGTGGTGCTGTTATCTGTATCCATTAGGTTAATGTTGATATCACCAACCAAAACAACTTGCTTATTTTCTGCGGTGATAATGTCGAGTACAGCAGCTAAATTATGTAGAAAATGCGGAATAGATGAAGATGGAGAACGGTAAATGCATGCAATGATCACTTTATTTAGATTAACAGAGGAGGGGAGGGCAGCCTCGATCCATACAGATTCACAGTTCGGAATATTCAAAGATAGGTCTGTCCTGCGCTTGTACTTTATCTCGGGCGATATAAATATGGCCGATCCGCCATAGCGACCCGAATCGCGGTGACAATATTCAGCGTTAAACGATCGAAATCCGTACAGATTGCCATCACAAGATCCTAGCCATGTTTCCGTAATACATAAAAATGAAAAGGAATGACAGAGTAAGTCAGTGAATCCAATAATGTTATCGTAGGTTTTTGGCAAACTACGCGCATTGATGTGCAGCAATGAACAAGTAGAATTAGCAAGGAGGGATTTAGTTTCCTCAAAAGGAAGCAATGACATGATGATACACGACGAAAGCTATGAGGTGGGAAAAACGAACCGAATTTGTCAACGTCACGTGAATAAGTTGAGATCAGATTCCGTATTAATCCAAAATACCCTGCTGTCCTCTGTCTTGCGGGCCTTGATATGACAATTCTCTGTCCAGAGGAACCGCCATTTCCTTTCCTTTTTTAGAACAAGCGCTTTACTAAACAGCTTTTTATTGGCAATGGTAAGATGTTCATTGACAAAGACTGGATTGTCATTACTTCCGGATAGTCCTAACTGGGAAGCACGCAGTCGCGCCTTACGCGCTTTGCGAAGGAACTCGTTTTTTTTCTCGCGTGAACAAAAGCGCGCGATGATGCACTTATCAGCTGTTTTACTGGCGACGCGATGAACTGCATCAATATCTGTCGATGAAATAGGACATTCAATCACTTGTCCAATGGTTTTCAATATCACAGCACAGTCCTCGCCTTGTGTACATGGAACACCTTTGATTTCAATGTTATTGAGCCTACTGTATTGCTCCATATCTGCAATCTTTTTGGTTAACTCGTCATTTTCTGCCCTCAGTGTTTTGTTTGACTGCACCAGCTCATCTACAGATTTGCGCACTGAATCATATTGGTCATTGATGAAACGAACACTATCGGCAAGTGCAGAAAGATTGCCTAGTCCCTGATCTTCTAATTTTTTCGATATTTTAGACACAAGATCATCAACAAGATTGTCAAGTTTAGCATGAAGCAGGGACTCAAGGTGCTCGATTTTCTTAGCAAGTTCGGTGTTAGTAGGCATAGTGTGCAAGCAAAACCAGAAGGCAACACTTATGAGCAGCAGCCGTATGTGAGTATGCAACACGAGCGGGGGTAATAGTACAAGAACCAACCTGTAGCGGAGAGAACAGATTCTTAGTAGACGTCCGAATCCTACGGCCGCTGCTCAAAAGTGGTTCGGGTGCACTGGGGACTTCCTTATATAACCTCCGATGAGGCCAGCGCAGGCGCAGGGGTGACCACGCGCCGTAGCGCTCCACGTGCGAATGACAGGTCGCTCAAGGTAGTACAAGACGATGATAGCGAGTCGATGTCGATCTTCCAGTAGCCACGTAGCGCAGGCGCCGAGAGCCACTTCTGGTAGCCACGTAGCGCCGGCGCAGTCAGGCACAGGGGAGGCACAGGAGGTTGGCTCGTGTTGACACGAGCGTGGTTGCACACGGGAGAAAGCTGCTCGGCTGGGACACCTGGACTGCACCGGCCTGTAGCGGAGAGAACAGATTCTTAGTAGACGTCCGAATCCTACGGCCGCTGCTCAAAAGTGGTTCGGGTGCACTGGGGACTTCCTTATATAACCTCCGATGAGGCCAGCGCAGGCGCAGGGGTGACCACGCGCCGTAGCGCTCCACGTGCGAATGACAGGTCGCTCAAGGTCGTACAAGACGATGATAGCGAGTCGATGTCGATCTTCCAGTAGCCACGTAGCGCAGGCGCCGAGAGCCACTTCTGGTAGCCACGTAGCGCCGGCGCAGTCAGGCACAGGGGAGGCACAGGAGGTTGGCTCGTGTTGACACGAGCGTGGTTGCACACGGGAGAAAGCTGCTCGGCTGGGACACCTGGACTGCACCGGCCTGTAGCGGAGAGAACAGATTCTTAGTAGACGTCCGAATCCTACGGCCGCTGCTCAAAAGTGGTTCGGGTGCACTGGGGACTTCCTTATATAACCTCCGATGAGGCCAGCGCAGGCGCAGGGGTGACCACGCGCCGTAGCGCTCCACGTGCGAATGACAGGTCGCTCAAGGTCGTACAAGACGATGATAGCGAGTCGATGTCGATCTTCCAGTAGCCACGTAGCGCAGGCGCCGAGAGCCACTTCTGGTAGCCACGTAGCGCCGGCGCAGTCAGGCACAGGGGAGGCACAGGAGGTTGGCTCGTGTTGACACGAGCGTGGTTGCACACGGGAGAAAGCTGCTCGGCTGGGACACCTGGACTGCACCGGCCTTATATAACCTCCGATGAGGCCAGCGCAGGCGCAGGGGTGACCACGCGCCGTAGCGCTCCACGTGCGAATGACAGGTCGCTCAAGGTCGTACAAGACGATGATAGCGAGTCGATGTCGATCTTCCAGTAGCCACGTAGCGCAGGCGCCGAGAGCCACTTCTGGTAGCCACGTAGCGCCGGCGCAGTCAGGCACAGGGGAGGCACAGGAGGTTGGCTCGTGTTGACACGAGCGTGGTTGCACACGGGAGAAAGCTGCTCGGCTGGGACACCTGGACTGCACCGGCCTGTAGCGGAGAGAACAGATTCTTAGTAGACGTCCGAATCCTACGGCCGCTGCTCAAAAGTGACACCTATGTGCGGATTCGCTTCAGACACCTATGTGCGGATTCGCGTGCAACAGCTTTGTTAAATACAAAATTCAATGAGAACTCGCTTGCCTAAATAAACTAGTAGCTAATTGGCATAAACAGGGAATAGGTTGCAAGCATTTTGTCGCTTACAGAACCCATTTCGAGAACCTATGTGCACATGCCACAGTATCCAGCAGACGCCTCGCATGCAGAAAAACGACTCCACGTTTACAGTTACTCGCTCATGACAAACGCACATACGTCATTGACCACACGCAGCAGCATCGACATGAAAACCGTAGCGCCAATAGGATCCCACTATGCACAACAAAGAACCTGAGAGCCAATCCTGCTACACTTGCCACTCGACTCTGTGGTTTTCAAAAGGTGAGAGTGGCACCAAACCACACAGCCTGGCTAGTAGAAGAGGCTCAATAGATGCACTGCAGCACAATTTTGAGGGGTCACGTATATTTACAGCAGCTTCGGAGATTATGGCGGCACCATGGGATCCTTTGCCACCAGAAAAGTGCAAAGTAAAACAAAAACCGATTGGGCACGTCTTATTCTCGGTCTTTTTTCCCTCTGAAGCTGAGATTGCCATCAAAACTCTAGCTTTCGAAACCGTTCTGGAGCAGTTCAGCGTGATTTTCACGATCTTTATGCTTTTGGAGCAGCTTGGCGCAAGAAAATGGAAATGTATAAAAAATGTGCAACGCGCGCAGCTGTCTCACCCCTGCAGAATACATAAAACTGTCGGAGTAACTCACTTTCGTTACAGAAATATATGGACGCACATACAATGCAGACATTTCAAATGAAGGCAGTACAGGTTGTATACTCTTAATATAACAAAAGGCAGAAATGAGTTAAGAATGTGTGCCACGCCACTAGTAATTCGTTAATTATTCAAATGCCTCCGAAAATTCACCTATTTAACTGTTTATGAGGCTTCTGCAGAATAATAGCAGCAATGCTAATATAGATCATTGGAATTGAATGTTCTACCAATAGGAAATGTTTATTTGTACTCGGTATTTGAGATATAGGCTCACCCCAACCACCGAGCCTATCCTTTGCGATAAGGCGAGACTACGCTTGGTGTGTTGAGTGTTCATTTGCAAATTTAACAGGTCACTAACCCGTGACCGTTTCGGGGTATGACGACGCCTCTTGGACCTAGGCATTATATCATCTTCAAATAGGCCTTATAAAGCTAACAGTCGTGACGCTGTATAGGTTCACACATAACTTTTCGTCATCTTGACGAATCGCTCTTTTTGCTCGGCAGCAGCAACAGCATGGTCAGATTTTCAATACTCTTATAAATTCTAATAATGTGATTATACGTTCGCCATAGCAAACCATATACGTTAAAGTGGACAACATACCATTCATAGTTAATATGTGCCCATTGCACAATTTCTAGCACATCTCAGCTGTTTCGTCTCAGCTGCTTATCTTTGTTAAAGTACTCTTTGACAATAAGGCATCTTCCTTCTTATGCTTTCCACTGAATGTTCCATTTACGATTTCAAATAAATACTTCAAGCTCGTCGGTTACAGTGCATTTCTTTCAGGCTTGCCTATAATGCCTGAATCTAGATTTTCACTCTCGGTTCATTTGCTTTTTTATTTTAATTCGATATGCCTATTCGAAAGCATACCTTTTATATAAATACATATCCATTAATTTAGTGTAATCAACTTAACGAAACAAAATATCTTGTGGAATAGTTTTGCCAACTTTGACAAGCAATGTTTTATTTTATTCGTAAAGCCAACTTTCAGGTACATAGAAATCTCTGCTGATTTATGTATTTCACAGATCAGAAAAAAAAGGTCTGGCCCTTTATAAAAGTTGTGCTTGCTCATTGCATATTTCTCTCAATCACAAGGTTTTTGGCAACAATAGGTGGTTGCATGCAGACAGGAAACCCTTGACCAAGCCATCCACGCAGTCCAGCCCCTACCAAAATGTTTTTAAAACAAAGAGGGAGCTCCAAAAGCACATGCTGATTCACGCAGGCATAAAACACAATACTTGCGGTGTATGCAACAGAAAATTCGTGCAGAAATTCAGCTTGATCGTCTAGAGGCGCACTGCTTGATTGGTTTTTTGTTTTAATTCAATATGCATATTCCCAAGTATACCTTCTATGTAAACATATCTGTAATTTTAGGGCGATCCACTAACGGCACGAAATATCTTCTGAAATAGTTTTGCCAGCTTTGACAAGCAATTGTTTATTTTATTTGTAAAGCTAACTGTCATGTGTATAGAAACTGTCATGTCCTAGCCAGGCAATGCGAACAAATTGTTAGAGAAATTTTAGAAGCAGCCTAAATTCAGAGGCTGGGGGACAAATGTGTAAGCAGGCCTTCCATTTTCCTCTCAAGTAAGGAAATAAGCTACCTACAGTGCATGCCTTTTTAATACATTTATTCTGTGCTTTACACTTTTCTTATGATTCTTTTAAGTTTTTAACGTTTTAGATCTTGCTTGTCTTTCGTGTGGGGCTGCCTAGGCTTCCCTGGCTTCGACGTGTTCGGCCCAGTTGGTTTTGGCATCAAGTACATAATTTTTCTTTTTCTTTTCTTTTTCTCCTTTCATATTGGGGGCGTACCTTGTGTCGTAGGAAGTTTAGAAGGCGTGATTGCCTTCAGTGTTTTGTTATTTTGACAAGCGGTTGTCACGTGATTTTCATCACCTCTTTTCTTCATGTTATCTTCTGTTGTTTCGATGCGTGCCTACAAAAAGGCCTTAGGAAAAAAGGCGTGCCTACAAAAAAGTGTGCCTACAAATAGTTCCATCTCTTTTTGCGCTGGAAAATCTGTCTAAATAATCATGATTTCTCCCAAGCAGCAGTTTTAGCGATATAGAAATATCTGCCGATTTATGTATTTCACAGATAACAGAAAAAGCTCCAGCCATTCATAAAAGTTCAGCTTGCTCACTGCATATTTCTCTCATTTTCAGGGTCCCTGGCAACATTAAAGGGCCACTCACAAAGCCCCATACCAAATTTTAGTTAAACCTTGGAAGTCATTGGGTTTCAGACGCGAAACATTTTTCCACAAAACTTTTTTGAATCGGTTCATTAATCGGTTCATTACGAGCTGAGAAAGCTACTTTTGTGAAGCGGCGCGAAACGAGGATGAGAGGAGGCAAGCTCGAAACCCTTGCCGCTTCTCCGCGTAATCTTCGCTAGCCAAATCTCTTCCCTGCCTTCTACGGCATCCGACCAAGAAGTCACATGCGCATGACGTGCCCGAACAAGCCCAACCCCTGTGCACGCGAGTGGCGTTTTTTTGTTGTTGTTGTTGAGCAGCGTTGTTTTGAGGTCTACTGCCTGTGTCTGCACAATGGTTTGGAAATACTGGCTTAGACGCGGTAGCACAGATGAGCACAATGAGTGCGCGAATGCATAGGAGCATTCCACGGCTGTCGTCTGCTTGATGCGCTGACTGCGGAATCGCGGGCGCACGAACGCATGCGAAATGCCGGCACTTTGGCCCCGCATCTCGTTGTAATTCATGGAGAAAAAAAGAAGAAAAAGTGCTCACAATCTTTCATTGTGTCTCATTATTTATCTAGATTTATTAACCTCTTCAAGCAACAAATACAACTATGCAGGCTGTGTTAAATAATTTTCGCCGAGTCACGCCCCACTTTTGGCAACATCAGAGCATAGACGTCTACGTAGAGGAGCATTGTTACTGCATTGCCGTGTACGTAGGGTCATTTATACGCGCACGTGATGCCCTCATTCTCTAAGCGTGCCCGCAAAAGGAAGTGGGAGCAGCGTTCATCAGAAAATTTACCCATTTCCGCGATGCAAAGCGCTGCAAATTTCGACAGACATGATCATGAACCCCTCATTTACACATTGCACTTCTGTCACAAACGAGTGCTCCGAAAAAGCGCGCGCCGTCGAATTCTAGCGACAGTAACGATACCAAGCGCAGAGAGGCGCCTCAAGGTCAACAATAAAAAAAAACATCCAAAGGCTCCCCAGGCGCGCCGTCCCTCCCCTCTCGGAAGCGTAGTCTCGCCGACCATCCTCCTCACATCGGCGGCCGAGCAAGCCCTGGAAGGTTCTCGAGGGAAAGGGGCGTGGTGATGCAGAGTTGCGTCATGAGTCGCGGACGGCCCTCGAACCGTCTCGCGCTTTCCCCAGCCCTGAATGTGCATCGCGCCGACAAAACGATGAGAATTTTTTGGAATCTAGAGCGAAAGGTATTTAACCGAGCAGCAGAGATGGGAGATCAGGAGAAGAAGGAATTCTGTGCCAGAGTGCGTAGGGTGTTCCGCCTCTTCGGCGCGGTCTTTTGTCCTCAGTGACAGAGGAGATGAAGAAAGTATGTGCCAGAGTGCCTAGGGTGTTTCCGCCGTGTCGTCGGCAAAGATTTTCTCTTTAGCGACAAAGCAGGTAATGAAGAGGGTTTCCACCTGAGGGGTGAAGACTCGTGCTACAAGCAGAAGAGTGTGTGTCTACCACCAGCGAGCGAAGACGCGTGGCAACAGCTGCGCGTGGGAAGCCAACGTGTTACCGGCGAAAAAGTTCGGTGCTTGAAGAGCGGCCAATTGAAGACGCAAGGTTTCCCCGAAGAGAAACTTCGGGGGCAGCGGAACGACAACAGCGCTGGACTTTGAGTGAATGATTTTCTGAAGAGTATCATTCAGACTTTTTGTCCTAAGGACTTTGGACTGAATGAGTTTTCGAACTCTTTAGTCTTTAGGTGTCTTGGTTGTTCGAAGCATGCGACTGCATTATAGTGCGTATTGTTGTTTGTGTCCGTTGTTTCGAGTGTGGCTGATTGTACTGTGTAGTACGTTGTTTGATTGATGACATATTGTATTCAACTGTTACCGAGTGTGCATATTTGTGTATCGTTTTGATCTGCCATAATTGAGAAAATGATTTTGTTTTGTTTGTCAACTCTCGGCTCTGACTTGTTCTTTGGGCCACAGCCGGCGTCCGCTGGCGCGCCAAATAGGACCACTTCTAAATTGTCCACGCTTTCGTGGTGCGGTTCGGGGGGCCGATACTTCGGCCCTTAAAATTAGCCCGGCGATCGCCTCCCTAATTAACGGGACCTGTGACAACTTCTCAGCTCGAAATTGTCAAACCTGGTGAGTGGCCCTTTAATAAGCAGCATGCAGACGGAAACTTTCGGCCCTTTAAGTAGTAGACAGGAAACCCTCGACCATGCCACCCACACAATCTGACTCCTGTCAAAATGTTTTCAAAAGAAAAAGGGAGCTCTGAAAGCACAAGCTAATTCACACAGGCATGAAACGCCAGACTAGTGGAGTGTGCTGAAAACATTTCGTGCAAAAATGGAGCCTGATTGTCCACAGGTACACTGGTTGATTGTTTTTGTTTTTGTTTTTTTAGTTCGATATGCCTATTCCCAAGTATACCTTTGATGTATATATATCCGTTATTTTAGGGCGATCAAGTTACGGCACAAAATATCTTGTGAAATAGTTTTGCCAACCCTGACATGCAATCATATATTTTATTTGTACAGCTAACTGTCATGTACATAGAAATCTCTGCCGATTCATGTATTTCACAGATGACATAAAAAGCTCCAGCCATTTATAAAAGTTATGCTATGCTCACTGCATATTTCCCTCAATTGCAGGGTTCCTGGCAATAGTAAGGGGTCGCATGCGGACAGGAAATCCTCGACCAGGCCACCCACACGGTCCAGCCCCTGTCAAAATGTTTTTAAAAGAAAGAGGGAGCTCCAAAAGCACATGCAAATGCACGCAGGCATAAAACGCAATACTTATGGTGTATGCCGAAACCAATTTATGCAGAAATGGAGCCTCATCGTCCACAGACACACACGCCGGCGAAAGGGCTTTTGATTATTTGTTGTGCCCTGCTACCTTCATGACAAATCAGAGACTAAGATGCATATCTTGACAAATAGGTGAACAATTGCATCAGTGCGATATGTGCTGACTAGAATTGCCCGTAAATCACCACACGCTGACTCATTCACGTGCAAAAATGTGACTGCCATGCGGGTGACAAAAGGATTTTTTTGGAGAGGAGACCTGCATGGTCATTTCCACACGCACACCGGTGAGAGGCCCTACGTGTGCCGTCTGTGTCCAGCTAGATTTGCGAGTATGAGCTTGATAAATGCGCACTGTGAGGACGACACTGGTGAACGACGTCACAAATGCGATATATGTGGAAAGATGGTCACCGCTAGATGCATCCTTTCCCATCACAAACTGACACACAATTGCATAAAAGAGTTCAGCTTCAAGTTTTGCAGATCATAAGTTCAGGTGAACTTATACGGCACAATCGTGTTCATACAGGCGAGAGGCCGTACCTCGGCCTCCAATGCCCCGCGAAATTCACCCTCTTGGGCACTTCGAAAAGCCACTACAGCTAAGCCTCGTTATAAAGAGACAAGTTAAAACAAAATAATGAACATAATGAGCAAATTGTAATTTCAGTTCAAAGTCTACATAGAAGCCAATGTATTCAAAACATCATTGTAGTGAGGTAAAAAATTTCCCCGTTATGGGATATAAAGAGCAAATTTCATTAAGAAATAAATTCTGAGCCGGTGCCACGACAGTGCACAAGTCCAATTCATGATTGTGCGCAACGCGACAACTGTAGCAGTTCAAAGCGCCCGCTGCACCTCCTGCAGCAATACGCGCAAAGCTGAGGTGCACGCAGCGAACGCTGTTTCTATAAAAGAGGGTGTTGCGTGGGTATTGCATGCCTGCCGCTTGCCTATCACCCACAGCCGAGGACTCCACAACTCCGCAAACGTCTCCCCCTTTTTGTTTCCTTTGTGTCTTCTTCATATTCTAAGTCTCCTCCTCTTCACAGCGCTGAGTCGTGCTCTTTAAAGGGCTGCAGTGATGAGCGTCTTTTCCCCTTCTTATCACTCTCTCTCTGCCCCAGTGAGCCATCTCCCACATTCCCCTCGATGAGCACGGCCGTGGTGTGCCTGCCTGCGACCACTGTAACACGTCGTTCACACAGAAGATTCACTTTCTACAGCGAGCGAAATTCTCCTGCTGCCGAAACGCAGCGCCCTTCAGCCTGAACGTGCTCTGCTCTGCCAAATATGCCATCTACCGTGGGGCAAACCCGGGATAGATGCGCTGTCACACGTTTGTTGTCGTGCCTCGCAAACGCCACTATGCTATCCGGTGGTCTAGACTTCTATGATTCTCGTACGCACGAAGCAAAAAGAAGCATTACTGCTTACTTTTCTGGCAAGTCGTTGGCTTGTAATGCATGAAAAGCAGAAAAAACTGCCGACACCAGCGGCACTAGTGGATTCGTCTTGCTCTGCTTCGACAAGCTCGGTAACGCCAACAACAAGCTCAGTCACCTCTTCCACGAAATAGAGATGTGAAGTAGACAGAGAGTGGGTTAAAGTCTCATTGGTTTCAACATTCAGTTATGTACACTGCAACATGACAAGTGAGTTGGGCTTGGCCGCCATTTTTTTTAATTCTTTGACTAGTGCTCCTACTGGTCCGAGGAGATCGATTCGGCGGCAAATGCTACAAAAATTAGTCCCAGAGTGATTGGTGTGGAGAGGGCCTGTCATGTATGCGATAGCGCCACGTATTGTCGATAGAGCGGCCAGCCCGGCTGCCAGTAATCATGTGACCCGACTGCGATTGGTATAAAGCTGCATTTCTAGGCTGCCGCCCTGGCTCACCCTTTTCATTTGTTGTTGTGCCGTCATACTTGCGACAATATGTAGCAATAAATCGTATTGCTACTCTACGTTCGTCTCTGAACATTGGACATCACATCTGGCGATGAAGTGATTCGAATCTTCAGCGGCGTTGGCAGAACAGAAGAAAGGTTCTACCCTGTTTGAAGTTCCTGGGGCGGTCGCCGACACAAAGCGAGCTACTGGAACAGCAGGGATGGCAGACGCAGTCACGCAAGCGGTAGGAAGAATTGGCCACATGGAGCCTTTTGACAACTCTTCAGGTGACTGGACTTCATACGACGAGCGGCTGACATTGTTTCTCTACCTTAACAAAGTACCGGAGGCAGACAAGATTCACGCGTTCCTGAGCGTAATAGGGGCGAAGACGTACGCTCTACTCAAGTCACTTACCACCCCTGACCTTCCATCAAGAAGTCGTAGGACACCCTAAGGCAATTGCTTTGCGACCATTTGGCACCGAAGCCTTCAGTAATTGGTGAGTGAGCCAAGTTTTATCGACGATCTCAGCGTGAGACTGAACCCATTGCCGATTTCGTCGCGGAACTGCGTTCCCTCTCGAGTTCCTGTGAGATCGATAATTTCTTAGACGAGGCACTTAGGGACAGATTCATTTGTGGTTTACAAAGACAAGATATTCAGCGAGTGCTATCTGCTGAAGACAAGAAGTTAACCTTTCAAAATGCAGTCGAAAAAGCTTTAGCATTGGATTCAGCAACAAAAAGTGCAACAGAAGTGCATGGTTCAACAAGCGTCTCTGACTTACACCATGTAACTGCACAAAAGCTGGAGCGTAAAGCAGTCGCCGTAAAAGATGCCAGCGAAAAGAAAGCGTCAAACATGTGTTGGCGGTGCGGTTCTTTTAAGCACGTGAGCAAAAACTGCAGACATGTGTCGGCGACGTGTTTCGGCTGTGGTAAGAAAGGGCATATCCAGCTATATGTCAGTCTGATAAGAATGCGAAGTTATCTCAGGCGCGAGCACGCAGCCTGAAAGTTCTGGACTGGGCCACAGAAATGATGCTAAACAGCATGACGTGCTCGGCAAAAGATGCCATAAAAGCATGCCTGTTGATAAACAGAATTCTACTTGAAATGGAGTTGGATACGGGAGCAGCGGTATTCATAATTTCTCGCAGGCAACAGCAACAGTTGTTCCTCTCTTTGAAGTTGCGCACGACAAGATTGCGTCTACGCACTTACACAGGTGCATTAGTCGAAACAACAGGAGTGGCTGAAGTTGTTGTTGAACATAATGGGCAAAGTGTTCTATTACTCTTGTATGTCACTGAGAAGGGAGGACGGCACTTCTGGGTGGAGAATGGTTACAGCACGTGCGCCTCGACTGGAACGCTGTATTTTCTTGCAACAAGCTCTGCTCGGCAAGGGAGCCGACAAACTAGGAAGCAAAAGTAGAGGTTAGCAAGAGGAGAAGGCAGAACTCTTTCTCAAAAAGCACGCTCGTCCAAAGTTTTTGAAGGCGCGCAGTGTGGCTTTCGCACTGGTTCCAGCAGTGGAAAAAGAGCTTGACAAAGTGCAGTCAATGGGTGTGAACAAACCATTAGCCACGTGCGAGTATGCTACACCGGTAGTGCCTGTGGTAAAGAAAGACGAAAACATCCGCCTATGTGGCAACTACAAGACTACTGTCAACCCTATCCTAGACACTGATCGCTACCTTTTACCACGTGTTCAAGTTTTTGCTGCACTCAAAGGAGGAAAAGAATTTTCAAAAATTGACTTGAACAAGGCCTATCAACAGGTAGTGCTAGTAGAACCGGCGCGTCGTCGTCTGCCGAAAAACATAACGAAAGGACTGTTCGCCGTAAACTGGCTACCTTTCGGCGTGTCTTCAGCGCCTCGTATTTTTCAGCAAATAATGGACACCATGCTTAAGAGTCTCAAAGGTGTTGTGTGCTATTTGGACGATATCGTAGTGACCGGAAAGACTGGAGTCGAACACCTACAGAACTTGAAAGCAGTTCCAACCCGTTTGGCAAGCCGAGGAGTTCGACCAAAAGTTGAGAAATGCGTTTTTTTTTTTCAGAAGGAATTAACCTACTTGGGGCACAAGTTGAGTGCAGATGGCATACATCCCACGACGGACAAGACTGATGCCATTGTAGCCGCGCCAGCACCGGAGAACAAGCCGCAGCTTCGTTCTTTGCACGAAGCCGTAAACTATAGCAGAAAACTTTTTACCTCAACTGGCTACGCTAGCCCATCCTCTGTACAAATTCCAGCGTGATGACCAAGCTTGGGCATGGACCAGCGAATGTCAAACGGCCTTTGACGACATTAAGGCTGTGTTGGTATCCCCGGAGGTGCTGGCTCACTATGATCCGCGAAGACCGCTTCAAATGGCTTGCGACGCATCTCATTACGGGGTAGGTGCTGTGCTTTCTCATATTTTTGCTGATGGAACCGTCGCCCTGTTGCTTACACTTCAAGGACTCTGTCCGATGCTGAGCAGAAGTATAGCCAGATCGAGAAAGAAGCATAAGCGATCATCTCCGGCGTTAAGAAGTTTCACTACTATATTTTTGGGCATTTGTTCACGCTGATAACGGATCATAAACCACTGCAGACTATTTTGGGTCGAAGTTCTCGCATACCAACCTTGGCAGGAGCAAGAGCGCAACGTTGGGCCGTGACGTTATCTGCCTACACGCACACCTTGAAGTTTTGACCGACAAACGAAAATCTAGAAGCTGACTGCTTGTCGCGCTTGCCGGTTCGTCGGGAATCTGCTAATGATGCAGAGGAAACGTTCTACTCGTTACGCTTGCAATCAATGCCGGTGACATACAAAGATATTGCACGTGAAACCTCACATGACCAGCTTCTTTGCAGAGTACTCGAGCTAACAAGTACGGTGTGGCCTAGCTTAACAGACGATGCGGAGCTCAAGCCCTTTTTCAATAGAAGGAAACAGCTGACCACACACCAAGGCTGTCTCCTGTGGGGAATGCGTGTAGTGGTGCCTGCAAAGCTGAGGTCTCTGGTGCTACAAGAACTTCATGACGGTCATCCGGCTATTGTGCAATCCAAAGAGTTGGCCTGCAGCTATGCTTGGTGGCCTTCAATTGACGCAGATCTCGAGTCTCATGTCAAAGGATGCAAACCTTGCCAGGAGCAGCGTAGTGCCCCTAACAGTGCTCCTTTGCACCCATGGTCATGACCAACATCCCCTTGGAAGCGAGTACACATCGATTTTGGTGGGCCTTTTCGGCATCACATGTTTCTAGTTGTGGTTGATGCACATTCTAAATTGCCAAAGGTGTGCATCATGAAAAACACTACTAGCACGGCAACCATCGATCGTCTTCGCGAAATGTTTAGCCGTTTCCGTTATCCGGCAACGACCGTGTCGGACAACGGCCCACAATTTAAGTCTGCCGAGTTCCAAATGTTTGTTCGAGAGATAGAAGCGCGCCACGTCACAACAGTGCCTTATCACCCAATTTTGAATGGCTTGGCAGAACGTTTTGTTCAGTCCCTAAAGACGGCCGTGAAGAAAGATATAAATGCTGGAAGCCTGCAGGCTAGCCTTGACAGCTTCTTGCTTGCTTACTGGAATACACCCCACGCTACGACGAAAGAAGCGCCGGCTAACCTTATGTTCGGTCGTCGTCTTCGTTTCTAAATGGACATTCTCAAGCCAAAATTAGAAGAATTAGTTTGCCACCAGCAATTTTTTCAGTCCAGCCTATACAGCTCCGAAGCCCGACAATTTGCTGTAGGCAACGGTGTTCTTGTTCAAACTACAGGGGACCACCCAGATGGCTTCCGGGTACTGTATTGCGGCAGAAAGAACCTCTTTCATATGCCGTCAAAGTACGCACGCCACGGGGCCTGGTCGTGTGGCATCGTCACCAAGATCAGCTTTTCTTGGGTGCACCTGACGTCTCCGATGGTGAGGAGAACAAGGACACCTTCTGGGAGTTCTCGGATGCCACTGCGTAGACACCTATGGCAGTGCCCGCAGCCTCCGAGGCAGCACCACCAGTACCAAGATATCCAGCACGCAGTCGACGAGTGCCAGATCGCTACACGCTACCTCAGTATTGTGCAACTGTAGCTCCCCACAATTTAAGCAGGAGGAAATGTCATGTATGCGATAGCGCCACGTATTGTCGATACAGCGGCCAGCCCAGCTGCCAGTAATCATGTGACCCGACGGCGATCGGTATAAAGCTGCATGTCTAGGCTGCCGCCCTGGCTCACCCTTTTCATTTGCTGTTGTACCGCCGTACTTGCGACAGTATGTAGCAGTAAGTCGTTTTGCTACTCTACGTTCGTCTCCGAACATTAGACATCACAGGGCCCTTTCGCCAAATTTTAATTCGGCGCACTTTCCGCAGCCGGAATTCTGAGTGTGAACGCGCCTTAAGTGTTGTCACTGGCCGACGTAAGCCGCGTTGTTTTTGCATGCGTATTTTTCATTAGTGCTTCTGCTTCATCGTTTATGGTGCTGCGCTCGCGATTCCAGAAACACGAATGCGCCAGGCAAGAAGAGAAAGCGTATAACGCTAGACCAGAAGGTGACCCTGATAAAAGCGCCTAGTCGGGAACAAAGGAAGGCCATGTGGCCAGAGACTTCATCATCCGCATAGCTTCCACTTTTACTTGGCCTCAGAAACTGCGATAGTGTCGCGCTCCTCAGACTACATTTAAAATCATACAGCCTGGGTGTAGGATTCTTCGCCCGCAAAGTTGAGAACAAATTTTCAAGTGCGTCTTGGCTTAGTCTGCTCAGCAAAAAAAAGTGGAAGTGGTACTTGTCAAGCATTTCGGCTTGCACACTCAGAGCTGTTAAAGTGGCTACAGTGAGCCCGGTTTGCACTGGTTTCCAGGGTGCTTTCTTTGGGGCCCCTATTGAAAGTTTAGAAAAAAGGTCGAGAGTATCCTTAAGACACTTTACAGCATCGTCGTAGGATGCTTCCACAGCATGACTAAAAGCAAGCTTCGTAGTCCGCGATGTCATTAGTCTGAACCACCGAAACACCTTTGAAATAAACCACGCGGTGGTAAGTGCTTCCTTTTCCAGTTTACCGCTGTCTACTAAAAGGCGCAAACCGGCTGCGGTGTCATTGTGAAAAAGGCTGAACGCGAACTTTACCTTCATTTTGTCGTAATGTTTCGGGTCAACACAGGACGAGTTAAGGTGGGGAGCGATTTTAAGCTCGCTTTTCCCATCTTCCTCAAATAGTTTCTTTACATGGGCCAGGTCCACACGAGCAGTCGGCAGCTTGAGCTTTTGAACAACTTCGTCCATACTTCTGCAGTATCAATGGTTCGAACTGATCTTCAGTAAAATGGAGCTGCAAAAGAATAATACGATTATTTGAAACTGTGGTATCCCGAACACTTCTCAGGTATTGGTTTTGACCCATTCCGATTTGCAAAAAAGAAAAAAAAAGAGCTGAATGATAGCCTCAATGTCCTCCTGTTGTGATTTAGAAGTTCATATTTGCACATGAGCTCTAAGCGGTACCTCACGAATGGGCAATCCTTGTAAATATACAAAATACAAATTTAAATACTGCAATATTGAAAAATTACGTGTTGCTGGACATGACTAACATATTACAGTAAGTGGCTTTTGTTTACTATAAAAAAAACTTCTTTACAGCATGTCTATAACAAAATACAGCTGTGCAGCAATTTTTAAAGACACGTGGAAAAAATTCTACCGAAATAGCACGTCGTTACAGACCAATAGAGAGGGGAAAACAAATGTATATATTTTTAAGAAAGGTATTCTAAATCCGCATTAAAGGTGCAATCGATGCAAAGGCGCGCATTTTGTTGTACCTCACTTTGCGGTGTCCCGACCCGCTTCTCCGCAAAAAAAAGAGAAGCCTGGTTTCGCAAAAATTAGAAATAGCTGTGAATGTGAAAGAGCGAATTCACCACATTCTATGAACTCCTCGTGCCGGCGGGGAAATACCAAAAATTATAGTTTACCTCACACAAATAAGTCCTTCTGGTAGGCGCAAAGTCTTTTCTTCCGATATTGTGCAGCCACTGCTTCTTGCGCTGGACATCTCTTTTTCCCCACGGAATGTTGAACAGCGAGAATCCTTTTTCGCTTCTGCTATTACATTGATAGGCGCAGCAGAACGGCATTGCGATGATAAAAACAAGCACGAAGAAGCACGTGCGCGCTGAAAGTCGCCGTGGCGACAGGGCGGCAAATGGCGACCAGCGGAAAAAAAAGAAAAAGGCAAACAAGTTTGGCCCCCGCTCGACCAACACCACCTAGAACTAGAGGAGGCCTGTGCAGGGCTGCGTGACGTAAACGCAGTGAGATCGGCCTAAAAGTCGGCTTCACCCAATGGTACGCTTTTTCTTTCCGAAATGGCATTTTCTCTACATTATTGTTATTATTTTCGCGGTTTTGGAGTGCACAGAATATTTGCATTAAGGAATATTTTCAGTATGTTTTAACTAAACGCTGGCTTGAAATAATTCATCAGGCACTCGTGAAATTTTTAACAGCATGCACAGCCATTTCGTGCAGTTCAAAAGATGCTTAAATGTTCGTTGTGAGACATATTTATTCGTGATACATCATAATTCAAACAGGCAGAACAATTAATAAGAAAGAAGATTATGCTGGAAGAGTACTGAGGTTCCGCTTCGCAGCCTTGCTTTCAGTTCCTTTATTTTCAACTTTGTTCCGCTTTGCAGCCCTTCTTTCATTTAGCTTGTTATTTTGAACTTTGCACAAATTATTCAGCAGCGTATTGGCAGCAGCACTGAAAACATAGTTTAAGACAAGTTCAGGTGAGTGGCCACCATCGCAGAAATCCAAGTCTTCGTTGCACTCAACAAGGGAAGTCGCGAGGCTTACAAGAACTTCTTTTTGTTTTGCGCAAACAAAAAATTGTGATGCGTAATTCGGACTTCTCAGCTTGTCAAGCACAATTTTCATTGTGAGCACGGCATTCACAACTACCGCTTGTGGAAATTTCAGTCCACCACGCGTTGCATTAGCTATCAGCACATCATCATCCAGTTCAATGGTCCGATTCTCAACAGTCAAGTTTTCCTGGCAGGAAGAGCAGGCAAGTTTCCTAACTGCAGCATATGCACAATATTCTGCTACATATGTAATAGCTGGTAGCATTTTCTCCTTCTCCTTCACATCATCGTCCATCACTGCAACATCAAACTGCTTAACAAGGAATTTCAAATCAGTGGTAGGAATGCAAGGTGCAATGGTATCCAAGTTAGGAAGATCAAGTAGCTTCTGAAGTCTCAGCTTCTGCTCGGATTCATAAATCTGACGTATCGTAACGTGGTATTGGGCACCAGACAGCTGCCTGTACCTGCCAAACCTGTTTTCCAAACTGTCGGTTTGAAATTTCCCTAGCAAAGCGTATTTGAACCGAAGTTCTTCAATGCAATACTTTGACACCTCAACAAGGGCATGTGAGGTATGTCGCAGTGCCATGTGCGTTTCGCGAGTCAACTGGCCAGCATCATGCTTCAAGCTCTGCCAGTGGTCTAACCAATCCACAATCTTGTTTAGAAACTCAATTTGGTGGCATTGCAGTGCACTTATCGGTTCTTGAAATGGGTCTCGGAGACGCTGACCTTTGAATGGGGTCTTGACATTCACCACATTCCACCATGTCAAAACAATGTTAATAAGTTCCAATGTACCAGCTTTATGCTCAAGTGCGACTTTGGTGCTTCTTAGTGCGGCAGCAGTTGATCTGTTGAAGATCCTCAGTGCGAGCTTTACATTTTGTCGCTCTAGATTGGATAGATTCAGCGACTTGAAGGACAAAGTTGAAGCTAGTCGCAAAAGCTCATTTTTTTCTCCTTCATGCAACTTGCATAGTGTGTTAAACGAGGCTGTCAGAACAGATGGGTTTTCCGAGAGGGCGCTGAAATTGGGAAAGAAGATGCACCTTCCACAATTACGCTGATTCAGCCAGTTATTTCGGATACACTTTAATGTATGCACTGCATCCAGAATAAAAAACAAGGGTCTTGATGAGTCTGACGGGTGCCTGTATACAATGCTCACTTTGGGAGGATCAGCAAAAAATGACATAGCATTTCGGTTGATCGAGTTGTTGTCAGACACCACTGCAACTACTCGTATTCCAATGTCTTCTAGGTGCCTGATCAGCTGATAAAGAAATTCATGTTGCTGTTCCGCTTCTATTTGTGCTACTGGAAGTATATGCACAACATCCTTGTTTGATGATAACAAGCTTTGTATCATAAAGACGTATGCTGTCTTTACCGCATTTTCATTGTTTGTCGCTGCACCAGTGACATAACCACCCTTGTACTGAAAGGATGCCTGCAGGTGGATCTCGTCCATCATAAGCGTCACAAAGCGCTCATGGTCTTTTAGTGTTGATGCCAGTCTCCTTGCATAAGAAAGGAATGAATCCTCTTGTTGCTATCTGGATGGGCTAGCACGGTAAGAGGCACAAATGCGTCTTATTGTCTGTGGATGTGGGAGCTTTAATTTTGCTGTACTCCTGATGAATCTGTATGTGTGCGGCGAATTTGTGTACACAAGGCTGCAGAACACCAGAAAGTCAGCTGGGTAAGTCGACGCCTTAGTGAGGAGAACTTGAAGTTGCTGTGTCACAAATTCGACGACTTGCACTTGCCACTCATGCGGGAGAGCTGAAGATGACAGTGTCTCCAGGAGTGCCACGACACGCTTCAGCAGAATCTCTAGTTGGAGTTCATTATTTGTGGAATCCTTCGTGACGTCTTCCACATCGCACAAAACTTTGTGAAGCACTCTCAAGTCAGAAATTGTCATAGGAAGCACAGAGGAACCTAGGTTTTGTAACCTCATTTCACCAACATACACTGCCAAAGAAAGGTCGGATGCCACTGTCACTGCACGATGCACAACTGGGGCACCTTGGTCGCTGAAGCTGAGGAAAAGTACTTGTTTTTTGCTGACCACCTTGGTCCAGAAGTCAGTAAGAGAGAGGTCACCTACTGCTGTCAATAGGTCTTCGAAAGTGGCGATGACATTCTTCTTTCCTTCCGCTTCGTGAGACTGCTCTGATAACCGTATTGCTTCCTGCAACGCTTCTGCGTCCACACGAGCGCGCTTTTCTTCTGGGCTCTCGCGTGCAGAAGTTTCTTGGCGGGACAAGTAAGCAGGGCAATTAGGGAAAACGCTTGGGATTGCAGAAGGCTTCAAGCGCCTCAGCTTGAGGGGTACTTCAATTACTTTCTCAGTCATGCTGTCAGTGTAGCTGGTGGAGTCTACGAAGTCACTTTCAAGAAAGTGGTGCTCACAGACCTGGAACATAAGCACAAACAACGAAGTATAGGATGAAAGCGACAGAATTATACATAACAGTTTTACAGAATTATATGATCCCAGTGCGCCGTTTGTAAAGATTAAGACAAATTCTTTCGCTTTATTTATCGGCTTCTGTACGGCAACCACGACCACGCAGTCAACAAGAATGACGTCTTACTTAGCGAACCTTGCTTTGAGACGGTAAACCACGAGGCATCGTTTCTTTGGCGCTCAAGTAGTGGCGGACGCCCCACATGTAAAGTAACTACGCCGTCTACATCGTATGTTCGACGCAGGCAGTTTTACTCGCGAATACATTGCGCTAAATCATTTTCTGATTAGGCAGAACCGCACATGAGCAACCTGAGGCGTAAACATGGCACTATACACTTTACGGCATGAACATGGAACAATATTGCACTGAAACACACCATTTGCTCAGTTGTCAATCCTTAAGGTGCATAGCGCGTCGTAACGGTTGCATGCGTCACGCAATTAACTAGACTTTGTTCCCACGAGAAGCACGACTGCCGGAAAACAAACGGGAACATGTGCTTACCACAGTGTACTTCGTAGGTGTGAAGTTTTCCCGCCGCACAGCCTTCGTCCACGCTGCATTTTGGGCGGGGTCCAACGGAAACCTGTATACGCGTGCTCGCGGTCCATTAGCGTAGTTCGATCGACAGTTTGGTGCACAGCAGCACCCAGGCATTTCCGCCAGCACACCAGCAAAAGTTCATGCAGCACGCCTGAGCAACTGAGTACAAAGAAAATGCACGCCAACAAGCTGCAGCACTGGAAATAGTGTCAGCGTTGCCAGATGCTTAGGCTGATACCACTAGCATTGGTGCTCCTATGTATTCAAGCCTGCAGTATATCGCAATTTTTATAACCAGTACTGCGCCGCATGAATAGACCATGATGTAAATGAAAACACATATAAATTTTCCTTATTTTCTGCATCAAAAAAAACACCTTGCGGCTGCCACATTCAATAAACAGTTTTCTACCCACAACGCGCATGCTGGCAGATGGATTCCGTACTAGCCACAGCCGAAAGCCGAGCCGAGCCGCGCCAGTTCCCGTGCGCGCCATGCGCTCTCTCTGTTCGCGTCGTCGGGCTTGCAGATCTCACTGTGGTGACGTAGTTGGTGTGGAGAGGGGAGATGCGCGGGCCTTCTCCTAGTCCTAGGTGGTGTTGGCTCGACGAGGGGCGGAGACGTCACGGTGACGTTTCGCTCCCCGCAGCCAATTAGGGCCCGCGGAAGCCCTGTCGTCTCCCCTCCTGAGAGAGTGTGCGAGGAGGGAAGTGGCGGGTAAGGGAAACGGCGGCAAAGATCCAAGAAAGTTGCTACTTTCCAAAATATAGGGGCTTTAGCGCCCCGTCCATTGTGGCGCCATCTGGGGCCCTCTCCGCAAAACGGGGACAAAAATTCTTCGCTTTCGAAGGCGCCTTCGGGCCACTTAAAATACTTCTAACACCATGGTATGGGCACACTAAGCTAAAGATTGCAATGCGTCACTGTCCAAGCTGTTGTGGCTAAGGCTGTGTTCAAATTCAATGCTGGAAATGAAGCAGCAATCCTTAAAGAGCTGCACATCAACCCTGAACTCTCGGAAAAAGAAAATGGATGGCCGAAAAAGAGCACCGAAAATCGACCGCATCAGTTCGCAAGCGTGCCTCTGCAAAAAACATGCAGCGGGCATTCAACAAACGTCAATTAGGTGACGCAAAACAGAAGAACCACATCCCTGGTGCCTACCGAGAATTCTGAATTCATAAATTATTGTGAATAAACAACAGTTCTATGCTGCTGTTTGCACAAAATATACTTGTTGTGTTTTTGCATAATTTCTCAGGATTCAAACTTTGCTGCAGTTGCAAACATGTCAAAAAGATATCTCTGCCTCCAGAGCAGCTAGGACTGCCATTTTTGTTGTGACATGTAGCTGTATCTTAAGTGTGCACAATGGTTGGTGTGAATTTTTGAATGAGATCTTCAAACATTTTATTTTTGCCAGAAATTGAATTACAAAGTGGGTGCGTCTGCAACACTGAAATGCAAGGTGCGACAAACCTTACAAAAAATCATCAAATAAAAAAAGCACTCCAATCGACGGGTGGCTTAGGTTCATTAGTATACAGGCATGTGCCAATAGCAGCTTTCCTATATAAATTTCTTGTGTGATCACACTGGCAAAATCGGTAACTAATTTGGGGATACAGTGAAACCTCGTTAAACCGTACTCGCGTAAACAGTAGTTTCGTTTTAAAAGTAGTGAAGTCAAATCCTCGACTCGGCGGCCATTGAACATAATGCATTTTGTATCCGCATTAGCCGTACCAGCTTATCGCGTATGTATCGCCTAATAAGTAGTTTTTTCAATTTTCCTTGCGCACTCGCCACGGCATGTCGTCCCCCACTGGGCGTCCCGACAGAACAGCAAGCCCCAGAGATCGAAACACGCCTCGCTTGTTTGTGTTGATGATGATGGCGGCTGTGTTGGTGGGCGTCATCTCTTGGATTTTTCTGCAAAAAGAAGCACTTGGCCGGCTAGGCTTTTGGTATTGTCCACGCGATGGCGCTTTGCACAAACACGCAAACGCAGTGTGCGCTTGCTTTGCTTTCTTTGTTCCTTTGGCGCCGTGCATAAGTGTTCTCTGGTTGATCCGTGCCGTACAGCTCTGGCGTCGTTTTTCACGTGTTGTGTATGTGTGCTTGTGCTGCTTCATACTTGCGTTATGCCGAATCTGGGACAAAAGCATGGAGTGCTGAAAATAGAGGAGAAATTGGACATAATTTGTGCTATTGAAAGTGGCACAAAAAATTGGCGCTGGCACGCGAAAAGGACCTGCCCTTAACCACAGTGTGTGGAATTTGGAATTCCAGAGAAAAGTTGCTCGGCAGTGCTGCTGCAACTGCAAAAAGATGCCGGCTACGCGGTTTGGCGTTGTCAGATGTAAAGAAGGGGCTGGTGAAGTGGCTAATAGCTGCATGCACGGTCAAACAATCTGCCTATCAGCGGACCCCTGCTCGTGGAGAAGGCCCTGGTTTTTGCCTCGTAGCTCAACCATGACAATTTCGTGTGCAGCAATGGCTGGCTGGCCAGATTTAAGGCGAGGCACGGCATTACCACGAGGACTGTTTTGAGAGAAGGTACTGCTGTTGACGTGGATGGCGCGGAGCAGTGGCAAAATGGTCAGCTGAAGAACATCTTGGAAGACTACGCACCTGATGACATCTTTAATATGGATGAATCGGCCCTATTCTTTAAGCTGCTACCAGACAAAACGCTCGTGTTCAAAGGCGAGACGTGCACCAGCAGCAGGCATGCAAAAGACAGAATATCAGTGGCGTTTTGCGTAAACATGACTGGAACCGACAAAACTCCGCTCCTCGTGATTGGAAAATCGGCGAAGCCTAGATGTTTCAAAAGCGCCCGGTTGCCATCAAGGGTAATCTATCGCAGCAACACCAAAGCATAGAAGACGGCAAAACTCTTTGAGGAGTACGTGCACCTACTCGATCGTCATTTTGCGGCTAAAAACAGAAGAGTTGTTATTATTTTAGACAATGCTTTGGCACACGTCGCCCTGGACAACTTGACGGCTGTGAAGTTGGCGTTTCTGCCGCCAAACACAACAGCGATTGCCCAGCCCTTGGACCAAGGCCTCATTCAAGCTGTAAAACAGCTCTACAAGAAGAATCTGCTGCGCAGATTTCTTCTCGCCGTTGAATGTGGCAAATTATTCTTCATCGACCTGATTGGCGCGATTCACCTGCTCGAATACTCGTGGTGGCAGGTTGAAGCAATGACAGTTCAAAATTGCTTCAAGCGTGCTGGCTTCAGTGTGTGTGCCGGCGACGCAGATGACGCCAGTGACACCATCGACCAGACTTCGGACATCGTAAGCGAAGCTTGCAAAACTCTGCTAGCTGAAGTGCTGGAGTGGCAGGGCGTTACGGAAGGCATTTCCTTCCCCGACTTCAGAGACGCAGACAGCGATGTGCAGACATCTCCGAACATGTCCGACGAAGCCATTGTTGCCTCGGTTGTCGAAGTGTCGCCAAATGATAGTGATGAGGACGACATGGAAAGCGACAACACGGGTTATCCAGGTCCGCCAGTGGCCGAAGCTGCCCATTGCGTCAGCGTCATGCGGGTATTTGCTGAGAAGAGGGGGCTGGCGGAAAAGCTGGCTCACAGCATAAGTGAGTTTGAGGCCGCTGTCGTTGCTGCTAGGCCGCCGCGTCGTCAAATGAAGATTACAGACTTTGTCACACGAAGTTAATAAATTACTGCACGTTTTTTGTTCTTTCATCGCACTCCCTGAAGGTTTCTTTTTTTGACAGGTAAGTGAGCGACCTGACGCTATTTCGGTTAAGCAGTACTACCGTTTAGTACGTACTTTTTCCGAGCTCCGGCCAACTACGGTTTCACGAGGTTTCACTGTATCTCTAAAACTAGCTAGTTTAGGGGAAAAGCAATAATAGCGAAAGTTGGGCTAGTTGGTGGTTCATACTTAAAAAGTAAAAACAGTGCAAAAATATAGACAAGGGCATTTTTCGGTATGTTGATGATTTCCTATTTGTAATGAAAACCGACAGTCAGCATAGCATGAGAGCTGACATATTAAACTTTTTTAAGGATTCTGGCCATGGGCTTAAGTTCACCTATGAGCTGCCTGAAAAAGGAGAGCTTCAGTTACTTGATATTAGAATGCGGTTTCACGAGGAACATTTGTGTTGGCAGTACAAGCCCCGATACGTAACGGGTATCTTGCCGTTCACCTCAGGCCATTCTAAGATAGTTGAGTCTGGCATTATTTATGCTGCGCTGCGGGGTGCACTACGGAAAACGTGCACGCATGCGTTGAAAGAAAGTTTCATGAGCCAGGTTGAGAGGTTGAAGTTGGCGAACTACCCTGATACGAAAATCTTGAGGAGTTGTCAAAAGCTAATCAAGTGGGTCAAAGGCGTAAGTGATACGCACAGGAGAACAGAGCGCATGCGCAATGAAAAGCAACCGGTTGTGGTACCCTACGTGCACAAGTTTTTACATTGCTTGAAAAATGTGGTCAGTAGGTATGGGGTACGTGTGGTGATGTCCGCTCCCAAGAAGCTGTC